>NW_017729004.1:33201214-33239101 GCF_001723915.1 Gavialis gangeticus | reverse complement strand
TATCCAGAGAGGAAAAACACCAACACCATATTTTCTCCAATACCAACTGTGGCATGCTTCCTAGTAATGGTTATATTTAAAGGAAAATTCATACCCTGTGCTCGAAGCTGGACTAGTTCTTCATTAAGGGAATCTACAGATTCTTCCAGTTGCCTCTTTTTTTGTTCCACATTCTGAAGATACTCTGTTAGTGACTTGATCTTTGCTTCATGCTTTCAGAATGAACAGATATTGATTTATTTATTTATATGTAAACTAGGTATATTCAAATGAAGCTGCATGAAAAGTTTAAGAGCTCTTTGTGTTTTTAAAAAGGGCAAATAAACCTCTCAACAAAATGCAGTCAACTTCCTATTTCTAAACCAAGTCTTATCTGTGTAAATAGATTATCCATGTTGCAGTATCTGGGGTCATAATCCACATATTGGATTTAAGTAAATATCATTATCATACTCAATCTTGTGGCTCCCACAAATGCGGCAATGGGACAAGAAAGGTAGTTGTTCATTTTTTCTTTTACTCTTATTAAACATTCCACAAATAAATTAGAAGTCCTAGAGCAGAGCTAAAAAAAAACATATTGGTGATCAATAGAAATAGGGGAGCAAAGGTTTGATCACATGAGTTTGGAAAGTTGAAAAAGCATGTTAGAAAAGTTTAACAACATTCATATTAAACTAGCCTTTGATATAGTAGAATGTTTCAATTCGCTCAATTCTAGTTGTGATAATTTTATGTTGCGTCTACTTCCTGACATTTCCCTCTCCCTTTTCAATTTTGCCTCAAGAGGGCAGAGTGCTGCTGATGAAGCCACTGCTTCTGCACATTAAAAGAAAAGTGTGTAACCTCCCCCCACAGAGCTGAAAGAATGTCAGAGCATCCCATTATAACACTGAAACTAATGTTTTATATTTTATAAACGTTAAATAGAGGAAACAGATTTTTAGGCTAGAAAACTTCTCTCAACATTGAGAGAGCCCAAACTACTCAACTGTGCTTACTGCAACAACACTAAGTTCAAGATCTACAATCTTCTTGGTTCCCTTGGTTATATTAGGAGTAATATCTTAAAAAAAAAAGAGATCTAAACACTTTAGTGTGATACCCAAGTTCAAAATGGAGACTGATGAATACAAAAATTAAGCATTCATCTGAACAAATGTCTGACTTCCTACTTATTCTAAAGGCCTCTGAACTACTAGTTTCAAAATTATAAGCTATAGATTAACTTATCTACAGATCTGTAAGACGACAACCAAACACAGGAATCAAATATCAAAAAAGGGAGCTACACTACCACATTACCTGTGAGATACGAAGCTGACAAGCAGCCAGCTCTTTTTCATTTTCCTCCATTTTTTTGTTGCTTTCAGTTTGCGTGCCTTCTAATTGTTTGCACCGCTTTACCATTGTTTTCACTTCTGATTTCATTTTGCTAATGTATAGTCTTGCCACTGTGAATTCCTCATCTATCATACCAGTTCCTTCAGGCTGCTGAAAGGAAAGTTTGGATAAAAATATTAATTCTACAAAGACTTAATTAAAAACAGAGTATCAGCCAGAAAACAGTGCCCAACATACAACAACCATTAGGTGGCTAGCTTCAGACTATGTTTAAATGATTACTTTTTTTAATCTTTTATTATATTTCAACCAAATTCAGACCAGAAAACAGCTTCTGATGCTGTTTCCCTTGGTAGATCAAAACATTTATATTTTCCGTAATACTTCCTGTCCATCAAGTAAGTCTGCTTGCCAGTATGGACTGTCTCCATATAGATAATGACTTTGTATTTTTAATAAATAGTACATTTAAACAAGCAATCTTTGCCAAAAAAGCCAAACTCAATTAATAAAAAATGCTTCTCTCAAGCATTTCTAACTTGTTTGACCTTCTCCCACAACCATAACTGAAAACACGGAGAATGCCTAGCTGTATAGCCAGGGTAATTATAAAGCATTTTTACTATGCTGAAAATACAAACAATAAAGCACTTCATAATAGCTACAGAGCATATGAATTTATCATGCTAGTATATTTGGGGTATATATGTTCCCTACCTTCACATCATTATTTCCAACTGCAATTCCTATTTCTGCAAGATCTTTCAGTAAGGAGGCCATCATCTCTGTTGCTCGTTTTTTCTGGTGGTTGGTCATTTCTTTTAGTTTCTGAAGCTCTGCATCTATACTGGCTAAAGTTACCTAAACAAAGGAAATATCTAAAGTTAGATTTTACCAATTTATATAGGAATATTTTTCTCATTTTCTTCGAGAAACCTCAAAACATGCTTAACGGTGATCTTAAAACAATTACCAAAACTACAAGCCATGGTTTAACAACAATATTAAAAAACCAACACCACCCGTTTTTGCTGGTTATAAAAGGACCTAAAGAAGTAGGAAGATGCAAGTATACTTTCCCCCATTACACTTTAAAAAAAAAGATTTGTAAAAACTGTTTACTATATTATATATTTAGTTTTGTATCTCAGTGATTCTAAGGCTCCAAAAGCAGATTAATATATTAAACCCAAGGATTTCTACTAGGATGTTGTTACAGTCTTGATTCACAGTCACAATATGACTATTTAAGGCCTACTCAAGTCTTCTATATCTGATAGGGCTGTGCAAAATTTTGCTGAATGTTTTGTTCTGAAGCTGTTTTGACGTGTTTCAAGCTCGAAACAGTGAACTAGAAACAAAACAAAAGGCTTTAAAACAGTTTCAAAATGAAATAAGGGCACTCAAAATGTCTCAAGTTTCAAAGTAGCCTGGTGGTGGGAGGCAGGAGAGAGCCAGGGCTGCACTCCGCCTCCTGCCACTGGGCTGAGCTCCGTGGAGCTGGTGGAGCCGGTCAGAGCGCAGCCTTGGCTCTCCCCCACCTCCTGCCACCGGATGCACTCTGACCAGCTCCACCAGCCCCACAGAGCTGAGCCTGGTGGCAGGAGGCGGGGGAGAGCCACTGGCCAGGGCTGTGCTCCGAGAGGCTCCACCACTGACTCTTCTGCCACCAGGTTGAGCTCCATGGGGCTGGCAGAGCTGGTCAGAGTGCAGCCTGGCAGCAGGAAGCAAGGAGAGCCAGGGCTGCGCTCCAAGCAGCTCCACCAGCCCCATGGAAGTCACCCTACCCTCCCAGGGCTGCCGGACTCTGCCCAGGGGCACAGGCCCCCAGATCTGTGGCGGATGACAGGAGGCTGCCTGTGGCCAGCGGCAGCACCAGTCTTCCTGGCACTGGGCGCAGGCTGCACTCAGCGCTGGTCCCAGGTGGCAGCAGCAGCCTCCTGTCATCCCAAGTGCAGATCCAGGGGCCTGCACCCCCGGGAGTCATCCAGCACAGCCCCACAACCCTCCTGAGAGTGCAGGCCCCCAAATCTGCACACGGGATGACAGAAGGCTGCTGCTGCTGGCAAGTGACACAAGTGTTGCTTGTCAGCACCTTGAGGTGAAGTTTCCCAGAAACCCTTGCACTTATCTCCTTGAAACTTGGCAGGCTTCATGCCCTCGGAAGGGGCTATCATCCCTGCAAATTTCATCCAAATCAGGCATGAAACAACAAAGCTATTGGCATTTTCATAATTCTCCATTATAACCTGCGGGTCAAATGTTGAAACGTGTCGAATCAGTAAAACAGTTTTAGCTAAATGAAATGGAACAGTGCTCCAAAACTAAACAAAATGGCAAAACAAAACACTGTCTCTTCGAAGTGGCAAAACAGAAGTCATAGATTCATAGATGCTAGGGTCGGAAGGGACCTCAACAGATCGAGTCCAACCCCCTGCCTAGGCATGAAAGAGTGCTGGGGTCAGATGACTCCAGCCAGATGCCTATCCAGCCTTCTCTTAAAGACACCCCAAGGTAGGGGAGAGCACCACCTCCCTTGGAAGCCAATTCCAAATTTTGGCCACCCCTACCATGAAGAAGTTTTTCCTGATATCTAGCCTAAATCTGCTCTCTGTCAGTTTGTGACATTGCTCCTTGTTATCCCAAGAGGTGCCCTGGTGAACAGAACATCTCCAATCCCCCTAATGAATTTGTAGACAGTCACGAGATCATCCCTTAGCCTTCTCTTGCAGAAGCTGAAAAGGTCCAGGTCCCTCACTCTCTCCTCACAGGGCTTGTCCTGTAAGCCCTAACCATATGAGTGGCCCTACTCTGGACCTTCGAGTCTATCAACACCCTTCTTGAAGTATGGCACCCAAAACTGGATGCAGTACTCCAACTGCGGTCTGATCAATGCCGCATAGAGGAGCAGTATCACCTCCTTGGATCCATTATCGTGCATCAGCAGATGCATGACAAAAGTGCAGTTAGCTTTGCTGATCATTTCACCACACTGATGACTCATGCTCATCTTGGAGTCCGCTACGACTCCGAGATCCCTTTCTGCTGCTGTGAGGATCACTTCTCAGCCAGTAGATGTGCTGGATATTTTTGCACCCTAGGTGCGACACTCTGCACTTTTCCTTGTTGTACTGCATCCTATTGTGCACTATCCACTTTTCTAACTTGTCCAGGTCTGCCTGCAATCGTCCCCTACCCTCCTGTGTGCGCACTTCACCCCACAATTTAGTATCATCCACAAACTCAGACAGAGTACACTTCACACCCACATCCAAGTCACTGATGAAGATATTGAAGAGTACAGGTCCAAGGACTGAACCCTGAGGGACCCCACTACCCACATCTTTCTAGGTCGATACCGACCTGTCTACCACCACACTCTGGGTGCAACTGCTAAGCCAATTTGCTACCCACCAGACGGTGTAAACATCTGTCACAGCCTCCTAATTTAGTTATGAGAATAGGATGAGATACTGTATTGAAGGCTTTGCTAAAGTCCAAGAAAACAACATCCACCTCCACTCCTGCATCTGAGCATTTTGTGACCATCATAAAACAAAACTAGATTGGTCAGGCATGATCTACCTGCTACAAATCCATGCTGGTTTCCCTGCTGCATTATTTTTCCCACTGGATTCCCACAAATATGATCCTTCATAATCTTTTCAAAGACCTTTCCAAGGATGGAGGTAAGAGTGACTGGCCTATAAAAGTTACTTGGATCCTCCTTCCTCCCCTTCTTGAAAATAGGGACCACATTGGCCCTTTTCCAGTCCTCCGGCACCTGACCCAATTGCCACGAAAAGGAACAGTGCTGTTTCACACAGCCCTAATATCTGACAAGCATCCAAAGAACAGACTAATGCCATGAGTATAAAGAACAAACAGACAGAATTAGAATATCTAAAACCCTACAGGAAAATTTCTCCAGTAAAGAGACGAGGCAAGATTTTAACAATAATTGTTTCCAAAGACACTAAAGTGCAAGGTTGTGAGTATAAGATAGCCCCAGGAATAAAAAGAGGGAAAAAAAGCGTAAATCCTCACTTCTGCCCAGTGCCACAGAAAACACATGCTTAGAGGGCTTCTTCCTAATACAACTGAAGTAGAAAGTCTGGTGGAATCAATCATGCATGTATTCAATATAATCAAGAGTAAGAGGATCAAGTCCCTCCAAGGACCCTTAATTAGTTTCTTCCAAGGAAAGGAGGGTAGGAGGCAGATGCTACTTTCTTTTGAACAATTTTTTGTTATTATTCTAAAACAACCTGAACCACCCCTGGCTTCCACTAGAAAAGTTGCTTTAATCTTACAGCAAGTATTTTTAAGAAGGCCCTGGTGCTTGAGGATACATACTCTTGAATACTTACCACAATCACGTGAACCATCGTATAACGGTAGTTAGAAACTAATACATTATCAAGGGAATCTTGCTTCTGATGAGTGTCCTGGTCCACACCATAACATTAACCATGGTCACTCTTTTATACAAAAAACAACAACAACCTGCAACTTCTCTCAGTCTATACTGATATTTTAGCTAGGAAGACCGATGAGACCCACTGCAATCAACAGGAGTGGACATTTAAAAAGTGAGGGCCAGAGCTACAAAGATATTTAACATCGCTGGCGCTCAGCCCTGAATTAGAGTGCATTTCAGCACTTTATCAGAGACCCTACCAGCTTCAGTGCGTAGCACAAAAGGAAGCCTTTGCTATTCTAAACAAAATACTTTCTGTAACAGAGGGGCCTGTCACATTTTACCAACTACTTCTGAATATAGCACATGGGTCCTTCCTTTGACAAGGGTCTCCATTCTTGGTATCTCCATCAAAGCCCTTGCAACTCTGAGACAATATCCAACTCTAAGGGTGTGGAATAAAACTACCTTTGAAATAAACCAGAGAAATGAAGGATCATTGTGTGAGGCATTCATAGTTCTTGTCCAACTAAATATACACTGAATTCCCTAGCAGCCTTTACACACAAAAAAACCTGAAGCCACTCAATACCAATTTTAGCAGTAAATACAAAGCTACATACTACTGAAGAAGCAAAGGCAAAATGAATTCTAAGAAAGTCTTTAAAAACTGAATCAACCTTGGGAAAAGGTATTTTAGCCAAAGACTAAAACATGAAAGGGGAGTTTGGTTTGTTTGATCAAAATCCAATGCTGAAAAACAGGAGAACTTCCAATGACTTTCAAATGACAGAAAGGAAAGGGCAGCATCTTTTTATTTCTATCAACACACTTTGAAGGCTGCTCCATTTGAGCTGTTATATCTGCCACCAGTAGATGACAGATTGTACTGAATTAGAAGGGGGGGGGGAATTTACTGTGGATTAGCTTGGGGGTTTCAAATTCATCCAGCCCCGCAGGCTGAATGAGTGTCACTGGGCCAGTCTGTGGGCTGGACCAGATCGACTCCGTCTCTGTGCATGTTGCCCCCAGGGCATTTGCTATCCAAAGCATGTGGGCTAGACCCAACAGTGCAGGCAGCTCAAGGGGGTCAGTCCAGGGCACTGTATACAGCCCATGCCCTGGAGTCCTCATGCTGTGCCATGAAAATACACACCATGCACTGGGCCTGGGGGCCACATGCACAGCCAACACTGGGGCCAGTACAGACTGCACGTGGCTGGCCCGAGTGCTGCATATGGCAGAGATCTGGGGTGCAGCCTGCATGCAGCCCCATGCCAGCCCTCCCATACTGTGCACAGTGCACGTGCTCAGTCCAGCCCTGTGTAGCACGCACTGGCCTCAAGGTTCACTATGCATGCAGCCCACAGCATGCAGCCTGGACTTAACACTGCATGTGCCATAGGGGATCCAAGGCACAGGCTACATTGCAGCATTCTGTGCTGGATGCAGTACACATGGCACTGGGTTCAGCCTGGGAAGCGCATGGAGTGCATGGTGCAGTGCCCAGCATAGGGGGTCCAGGTCCCACAGGCCAGATAAGGCCAGCAAGCCATATGTTTGACATTTCTGGATTAGCTGATCTACAATAAACTGTTCCACGTGCCCACTGTAACTCCAATTATTACGAGAACTTGCAGCAATATAGCAATTGCCTTATTTATGAGTCAACTACCCGAGCTTAGCTTCCACTTAGCATGGGAGAGTGGACACATGATTACCATGGTTCTGCTGATGTGTGGCGAGCCCCTTCCCCCATTCCCAGTCTTTCAACAGGGGATAATGTGTTAATTTGCCCATATCAGCAAATGGGTCTCCAAGACCTCAAGATGAGAAAGGCAGACTTCACTTAAAACTCAAATCATACTGTTACTACTATTAACTTTATATAGGCAATTCAGATTTAACTTGATTTGGGGAAACTGACACCTAGCACTTAAGGTGTCTGAACTTGGTGATCTGTCTAATCTGGTTGGCTGCTGCAGTGACAGGATTAAGTCTCCTTCCTAATGCAAACTGCACTGTTATTAACTACTGATTATTCAAAAAGGCACCTCCAGCAAGACTCCAAAAGGAAAGAAAAAAAAAAAAGATATGGATGACTGATGACCTAGAAAATACTATTTTCTGGGTTTTTTCAAATGGAATGGAGCAAGCTTCATGTTTTATATGCCAACATTTGACTCAAATAATCAAATCAGAATGCTAAATTTTGAACTAGAAAGACTGCGAGGTTCATATTAGAGCTTTTCTATTTTCTGGCATTGAGCTTAAAAGTAAGAAAGCAGTTGGAAAAACAACAGACGTGTTCTAGCCCAAAGAAAAAGCAGACATTTGTAATTCCCAGCTCCAGTTTCCTACCGATTTCTGATTGAGTTCATCACTAAGCAGCTCATATTCTTTTGCTTTGTCTTCTACTTCCTGAGATTTCTGATCATAATTGACAGCAAGTTCTTCAAGGGCTTGTAGCACTTCTTTCACTTCCTCTTTAGAGGCATCATTTTCAGCCTGGAGACGATTCAACTCAGCTTGCATATTATCTTGGTCCCGTCTGGTAGATGCAAGCAGCTATGACATTGATAAAAATTTAAACACAGATCACTGCTTCAATAAAAAACTGAGACAACTGCAAGTGAGACTCCAAACTTACTGAAAGAAGTTTCTTTTAGAAAATAAACCTAGACCTAGGATTTGCACTTTGTCTGCAATGTTTAAATAGCAGTCATTGTATTAGAGTATAAACAGGATTCTAACCAACAGGTGTTTAAACTATTTGTCAGTAACAAGGACAAGACTCCTTGTATTTTTATATCCAATAATCACTGAAGAAACAAGTTATTTTATTTAACTGTTACAAAAAGATTAGATGAACAAGAAGCTGAAGTTCACAACAGATATTTCCAATTACTTCTTTTTTTAAACAAAGCTTCTAAACCATTAGCACTATTTGCACTTTTGAAAAGTGGCTTCACCGGGTCGTAGAACTTCATGCCCAAGTATTTTAATATTTTAGTTGCTAAATGGGCATGCCCAAGGAAAATGGAGGTTTTTTTCAAAATAATACTGAAGCGCTCAACCATTTTCTAAACACATGGTCAAGGGCATCTTATACAGAGACATGCATAAAAGGAAACAAATCAATTTTATTCTCTAGGAGAGCTGGACAAGGTTGCCAATATGCTCTTTTCTCTGCTGTCTGAATATAAAATTAAGGAATAATTTAGTAACTGAATGAGGTAAGATTGCAAAACATACTGCAAAAAGCTTTTGCATGCAGACAGCAATATTAATCTATATTTATCCTACTTACAAAATCAGTCAAAATGAAGGTATTAAAAAAGCTTTCATTTCTATGGCAAATTTACTCTGCCAGAACTGAATGGAAAAGTATGTTGCTTCATAAAAAGAGACCTTTTCTGCAATACTTTAGACTGTGCATTCTAGCAAGCTTAGATCATGCAGCTGTCCCCTCCTTAGGTACCATACTCTTAATGAGCTGGAAGACTGAAAAAATAAGAGTGCTTAAGATCAAATGAACAAACTAAAATTTATTATAACATCCTGTGTTCCTTTAGGAAAAGGAAGGCATGTCAAGTGGTGAGCACTGAGAAATTGAGAAGTTAGCTTTTGACTGTAAAACAGTAAAAAAAAAGTCTGTGATACAATAAGAAACAAAATTTGCTCATAGAAACATCATCCCGAGAAGTAAATTATGTTTAACATCCCTAAATTTTAGTACCAAATAAGAAGTCCAATACAAAGATATGCAGTAACAAAATTTACCTCTTCCTGATCCAACATTTGTGTCTTCAGCTTTTCTACTAACTGGCTCTGCTGATTAATTTCTTCATCCTGTAGTTCAAAAACACAGTCCCGTCAAGACATATTGAATCGAACATCACACAAAATTTCAAATGCATGCTAGGAATCAATTATTTAAAAAGTTTCCTGTTCAGTAACAATCAAATGAAGAACCAGTGATCCAAATAATCAATTGTGCATGTGATTTTTCATGGTAGGCTTCTAGCTTTGTGTGTTTGTAGAACATTACACAGAACCCAAAAGAAAAATCCTGTTTTGATGTACCGTGTTTGGAATTTGAAGAGCTGAAAAGTTTTCCTCAACTCCCAACTACACTACTTGGGATAAAAAAAATCTTTTTTCCGAGACAGTTTAGTACTGTTGTTTAAAGTTAAATTAAATGGCATATTTAAATTGTAATTGTGTGTGCACATGCTAAAGATGCTACTAAATTCCCTCTACTCTCCTTATACTGGCCTGTTTTGTTGTTGTTGTTTCAACTTACTCCCCAAGCTCTACCCTGTTTTATTGTTTTGTTCATTCATGCAACCCCAAGTCCCTGCCGAAATTGCGAAGAACAGCAATTAGTCTCAAATGAAACTGTGCTTTCTTGTGTCCAGTCCCTATGGATTAAAAAGCCAGACATTACATGGATTGAAAGTACCCATCGTCTTAAATGATAGTCTTGTACCAGTACTACCAGATTTGTAAAATGGAAATACCAAATTGGAACCTCAAAATCATACTTAAATAAAACAAACAAAAAACTATACCACAGTATCTTTAAGATGTTTGCATCCTTAATATGTAATCATATTGCCAAAAGGCAAGAAATATTTATAATTCCATTCATTGCAACCTCCTTGAACTTTGATTGTGCAGCAGAAGTTAGCTGAGAGAGATCATTCTCTATTCTCTATTGCTACACACTGGTTGCCAGAAGAACAACCATGTGTGTATAACACTTCTCTGAATTATTACACACAGATGTGACAATACGAAGAAAAATGAAGGTCATCTGAACATGGAGAATTGATCAAATATGAAAAAAAGCTCTCAAATACAAGCGCTCTTTGGATTTTTCTGAATTGTTGTACATTCTGGCCACAGATCAATTTGTACGGGGGTCAAGCTTACTGTACAAATGCAAATCAGCACAATGTGTCAACAATGGTCCCTACTGACAAGTGAAGAATAGTCAGAATTAAGTATTAATGCCCCATGTTTTCAAAACAGCTCTTAGATTTTAAGAGAATGACATACCTTATCATCAAGTTGTTTATACAGTTTAGCAATTTCTTCCTCACACTTTCTTCTCTCAGCATCAGTAAAACTGCCAGTCACTCCAATTGTGGCAGCTGGTTTATCATTAGTGATAGTAATATCCTTATCCACTGCAAAAGCTTCCAAGTTGGCTTTTTCTTTGTCAAACTGCTCATCAACTGGTACAGTCTCCCCTTAAATAATAATAATAATAATAAAAAAAAGTATAAGTATACTTTGTTATCAGATCACTTATGGAACTCTTTCACAGAATAAAATAACACTGAAAAATATCAGATGCTGTATTTTCTCCGTACAGCCAGCACCAAACCAACTGGTGGAACAAACAGAAATGTGCGTGAAATAGGGCTGCCCATGGGTCTAGAAACTCTGGCAGAGGAGTGGTGGCAAAACTAACTGTCAATATTCAAAAAGCATACTGGCGGTGGAAGCAGGGGGCAGGGACAAAGGAGGAGTACACCTCCCTCACCTGAGCTTGTAGGGATTTGTTAAGGAAGGCTAAAGCAGTACTGGAGCTTATATTAGCTTCTGGGATTAAGGATAACAAAGAGTCCTTCTTCAAGTATATAGGTAGCAAGAAGAATTCTTGGGGTAACATTGGATCCCTGTGAGGCAGGGCAGGGCAGTTAGTGACGGACGTGCGAGAGAAGGCAGAACTCTTCAACAAGTTCTTTGCCTCCGTGTTCCTGTCTGCTGACAATGGGGTGCTCTCCAGTGATAGCGTACAGAGGCCCAGGAAGGATGCGAGTCCCCCAACTGTTAGTTCAGACCTAGTTAAGGACTACCTGGAGGGCTTAGATGTGTCCAAGTCGGCAGGCCCGGATGACCTTCATCCGCGTGTGCTGAGGGAATTGGGTGGTGTCATTGCGGAGCCATTGGCATGGCTGTTTGAGGACTCCTGGTGCTCGGGCCAAGTCCCTGAGGACTGGCAAAGGGCCAATGTGGTCCCTATCTTCAAGAAGGGGAGGAAGGAAGAGCCTGGCAACTACAGACCAGTCAGCCTCACTTCTATCCTGGGGAAGGTCTTTGAAAAAATTATCAAGGGCCACATTTGTGAGAGCCCTGCAGGGGAAGTGATGTTGAGGGGTAACCAGCATGGGTTCGTGCAAGGCCGATCCTGCCTGACTAACCTGGTCTCTTTCTATGACCAGGTAACAAAGAGCTTAGATGTGAAGGAGGAAGTCGATGTCATCTTCTTGGACTTCCAGAAGGCCTTCGACACAGTGTCCCACCCAATTCTGGTGGGCAAGCTGAGGGACTGTGGCATTGATGAATGCACAGTCACATGGGTGGCAAACTGGCTCCAGGGCCGCACCCAGAGGGTGGTGGTGGACAGGTCTAAGTCGACCTGGGAGGGTGTGGGCAGCAGAGTCCCCCAGGGCTTGGTCCTTGGGTGGGTGCTGTTCAACATCCTCATTAGTGACCTGGATGAGGGTGTGGAAAGCACCCTGTTCAAATTCACTTTACCCCACAGCTTGGTGTCATCAGCGAATACACCGGCAGCTTGGGACCACATCCAGGCAGACCTGGATAGGTTAGAGAAGTGGGCGGATCTGAACAGGATGCGGTTCAACAAGGACAAGTGCAGGGTGCTGCACCTGGGGAGAGGGAACCAGCATTATGGTTATAGGTTAGGGGCTGACCCTCTCAGCCACAGAGGCAGAGAGGGATCTTGGAGTCAGGATTGACTCCAGGATGAATACGAGTCGCCAATGCGACGAAGCAATAGGCAGAGCCAACCGCACCCTGTCATGCATCAACAGGGGCATCACTAACAGGTCCAGACAGGTCTTACTCCCCCTCTATGCGGTGCTGGTCAGGCCGCAGCTGGAGTACTGTGTCCAGTTCTGGGCACCGCACTTCAAGAGGGACGTGGAGAACCTGGAGAGGGTCCAGAGGAGGGCCACTCGTATGGTTGAGGGCCTCCGTGGCCAGCCCTACGAGGAGAGGCTGAGGGACCTGAATTGCTTCAGTCTCCACAAGAGGAAACTGAGGGGGGATCTTGTAGCTGCCTACAACCTTATCAGGGGCAACCAACAGGGACTTGGGGAAAGTCTGTTTACCAGGGGCCCCCTTGGAGTCACTAGGAACAATGGCCACAAGCTGAGGGAGGATAGGTTTAGGTTAGTTATTAGGAAGAACTGTAAGAGTGGCCAGAGCCTGGAATAGGCTTCCCAGAGAGGTGGTGCTCTCACCTTCCCTGGAAATCTTCAAGAGGAGACTGGATAGGCACCTGGCTGGGGTCTTATGACCCCACCCACCCCCAGTGCTCCTTCCTGCCCATGGCAGGGGGTCAGACTCAATGATCTGTCTAGGTCCCTTCTGACTCATTGATTCTATGATGGCTTGGGGAGCCACAGCAATTCATGCTGCCTCTGCTCCACCACCACCACCACCACATTTCCAGACCCATGGGGAATCCCCCAGCCAAACAACATGGGCCAGTGCACAGAACCAAGCCCACTGCACTGAAGAGAGGGAGAGCTGGCAAATCTATGGGCATGGCAGCAGGCTCAGGAGCAGGCTTAGCTTAGCTTCCTAGCTGCTTACTATTCAGATACTTGGATACCTTACCCAAGATAAGATCCTGTTCTTTGAAAATGTAGCATAAAAGGGAAAGGAGGTACATGCAAGAAGATACAGTATTTTCCAGTTGTGGCAGATATGTTGTTTAAACATTTTCGAAGTATTTCATAGATTTAAGGCAAAGAGAGACCATTACATTATCCAGCTTGACAACCTGTCTCTGTCACTAACTTTTACTTAGTTATCCTGCTTTCAGCCTAATAACTTTCTGGAAGATGTGCTTCAAATGAAAGACATTCAGCTCTGAAAAACATCAAGAGACTGAGAATCTATTAAATTCCCTTGATAATCTACTCCAACAGTCACCATTGCTATTAAAATTGTGCTTATTTCTTATTTCAGTGTGTCTGGTTTCAGCCAAATAGCTTTCAGCAATTGTTGACATCACCTAATCTCTTAAAATTCTTAGATGACACCAACCCTCCTGGAACTTCACTATAAAAACCCCTTTTTTCAGGTTGCCATCTTCCAGGATACAATCCTCTGTTTTGTATTTATGGCCTAGGTTTCTAAATGAATACAACTTTGTATTTAGTGGTATTTTGTTAGAACAGGCCTAACCCTTAGAGGAAATCCAGACTGCTCTTATGATCACCATCGTCATAAGTTACAATGTCACAGAGTTGATATAAATAATCAGTAGCAGTTTTATGTTTAGTTCGAGATTCCTAGCATCAATCCCTGCAATCTTCTACTAACTACTACTTCTGAGATGTGTCTATTGGTTCTTAATCTGTTTAAGTAGTGCTAATCAGGCACTCCAGGAGCTACTGAAATGAAAAAAATGCAACTAACTGAATTTTCATGTACTACTAACTTGCCTGTAAGAAATTGGTTCCACATTAAAACTGATTACACTATTTTATGGTAGTATTTAAATAAACTAGAGGGCAAAATGACTAAAAGATTTTTAAGGCTGAAGCTTTTTATCAAGTTTAGGCACCTATAACTAATATAAAACACCTAAAACTTTGGGAAACAATATAAAAATGTTGATACATTAGACTTTAAAAAAAAAAAATCCCTTTTTTGCATAACAAAAGCTACAAACAAGCTCCTCACCATTGCGCCATCTGTTGAGCTCATTTTCAAGCCACTGTATGGTGTTACGTAGGGTCTTGTTTCTTTCTTTTTCTCTTTCATACTTCTTTTTCCATTGTTCTGCAGTCAGTTCCACATTGACACAGACTGTGTTCTTAATAGTCTTGGCTCTGGAAAGAAAGATTTATTAGTGAGCCATCCTGGACCAGTCAGATATAAAGATAGTATTTTAACCTGCACATCAGACAAGCAATTGATTAAATACATCATGCATCAGGAATACTAAATTTGAATGTTCATACTCACAATTGCTTATACTCACAATATGCATTAGTTACTTGAGGTTTTATACAAGACAACTAGGAAGTATAACAAAGTCATTCAATACCAAGTCCACACTGCCCTAATTTTCTTCTACCATCTACATACATTCAGGATGCTAACTAGTTAGTGGGAATAATGCTAATACCAGATATTTACAAAATTGAAATCCATATGTAATGCACAAATTGTTCTAAAGCCGTTTCTCTTTTTTTGTTTCATCTTTTGGACAGAATGAGGGATTTAAGCTAAGAACTGTCTTTAAAAATAAATAAATAAGTTAAAAGGAGAGGATGTGCGCCCTGGCAAGCCATCTGAAACTCACCAATTCTCTCATGTCATCTAAAATATATTCCAATCTCCATTCTAAGATTATTATAAAACCCTGAACTCCAGTAATGTTAGTTTCTTATGCCTCTATACCATCTCCTACTCTTCAAAACTGATATGCAATGCACGTAAACTTTTGCTGGATTTAAACTTAAGTTATAACCTGCTCCATGAATTTTGTGCGTAGCCCATCCAGGAAGAGCTGTGCTTCCTGGCAGTGGCTGAACTTAGCTGAAAACCTCCGAAGTAAGCAAAAGACAAAAAAATAGAAGTTCTTAACCAGGGCTGCTGTTAAATTCAAGAGAGCTGGGGAAGGATACCCTGACTAAAAGGGTTAAGAACGACTGGCCTAAGGCTCTGGGCAAACATACATTTTAACCACTTTGAAAAAAGGAGGAAGAAGCTGGTGCTGCTCAACAATAGGCCAGCTTTTATGTTACTGTTGCATCTGCATTCTCCCACAGTTGATACGCAAGTTAAATAAGTCCCTGTAACTAACCCAAAAGGTTTTACTGCACTTGCATACAGGCATAACAGTTACAGCACAACAGCTTACACTGGTATCATTTGATACTGATACAATTTATGTCACTCTCCTGGGAAGGTCAGCACCTAAACTCTGTTGAGGGGCAAGAGTTCAAACACAGCCTTGTGGATACCATTTCCTACTGATATCTGTAAGTACTTTCCTAATTAATGTTCCACTACTCTGGAGGTACTTAATGCTTTCCAGTGCCTGTATTAGAATTAGGGGTGTGCGAAGAGGGCCATGTTCGATTTGGATTTGGCACAATTCAGGGGACAGTGATTCAATTAGTTGATTCGGATTACTGTCCCGATTCAGATTTGGCCGAATCAAAGATTTGGCCAGACACAGCTTTAAATGTTTTTTCTACATACCTTGAGGTACCAGGCATGGCTCATGAAAGCTGAGATGGTGGGACGGATAGAGCATCTCATGGGGGGGAGGGCGCCTTGCATGCTCAGCGGTGGACCTGGAAGTGGACCAGAAATATTTCTGGTCCACTTCCGGGTCTGCCACCAAGCGCACAGTGGACCCACCCCCCCCCCCGGCTCAACAATCGGCCACAGGGGTCCCCAGGTGCCCCCCAGACCCAGGAGGCACTGGTCACTGAGCTGGGAGGTGGGGGTTCCCCACGTGCTCTGCGGCAGACCCAGAAGTAGACCAGAAGTGCTTCTGGTCCACTTCCAGGTCCGCTGCCAAGCATGCCGAGGACGCTCCCCACCCCCACACACCTCCCATGGGATGATTCATCCACCCCACCATCTCAGCATTCATGAGTCACCCGGTACCTTGAGGTACGTAGAAAAAAAAAATATATAAAGCTATGTCTATATCTGAATCGTCGAATCGATTCAGAGAGATTAAAGGGTCTCCGGATTCGATTCAGATTTGGAGATTCGGCTACCGAATCAAGTCAGCGATTGATGTTTCGCACAGCCCTAATTAGAATCCTGACCTGATCTGTTGATTTCAAAAAGTGGCAAAGTAACCCTCTGATTTCAGCAACAAGAACCTGGGAGGATACACATACAAACTACTGGGGACAAGTTCCATGAGTTCCTTCAGTAACAGTACAGAAGAGGGAAAATTTCCTGTCCCCCAGCCACAGGACCCAAATATTAAAGGAAGGATGAAGCTGGGGAAATAAAGTTTAATTTTAATAAGATAAACTGTTTTCCTAATAGCATTGTTTCAGCTTAGTTTTTAAGAAGGTTTACAAAAGGGGACAAATGAGATTAAGTTAAAAAAACCTCATCAGTGCATGATATATTGCAGCAGTCATCATGTTCTTCACCTAGTTCTTAGACCAAGAAAAATGTTCTGGTAAGTTTTAGAATTAACCCATTTACTTTCCATATTAAATTATTCTCCTAGAAACTTTGTCCATTAAATTAAATTTTCCCAGGCAGAGGCATGCTACAGCAGAACAACGACTATTTGAAGTAGATCAGATTAAGTAAAGAAATGTGCAGAACATTTCAGCGTAAAGAACTATAAGAATTCAGTTAGAAAACAGAGTACTACAATCAGACGCAAAAGTAGCAGGACAGGAGAACAGATACATGACAAAAATAGCCAAATTCTTAAGAGTTCATAACAAAGAGAGCCTGACCCCTTTGTTTTCTGGAAGAAATGTTTCATTAACCTAGAATTAAATTGAGTTTATAGTTGCAATTGAGTGTTTCTATTCTAACCTGAATATCAGCTGAAGAAAACAGGCCATACCAAGATTTTAAGCTCTTACACAGAAGAGAATTCTGTGTACAGTAAAGGAATGAGCGAGTAGCACAGAGCTGCTTTTAGTTTGTTTCATCTCTTAGCTTCTTCCCCAGGGCCTATAAGGAGCCTTTCCCAGTAACTGCAACAACAAACTAAAAGTAAAACTCAAGAGGCAGATAAAGCAGGACTCCAATGTTTTCTTTACTTTCTCCTGTTACATTCTGTAAAGATCTTTTTTTCCCTCCCTTGTCAAAGTTCTCTACTGAATTGCTCTTAATGCCATCCATTGTTATTTTCTATATATGCACTCATACTTCTCTATAAATAATATATTCCCAATTGATAAAGACTGATCCAAAAATGGCATAAGGGAGATGCTTAGATGAGCAGTCAAAGACTTAGGTTTCCAGCAGGTAGGAACAAAATTCAGGGTATAGTCCCTAGATCTCATTTCAACTATTTACAGTGTAGGAACAGCTTTTTGGCGGGGTTACTACTCCTTTACTCCATCTTCATTTGAAACTTCCTCAACCAAGAACTCCATTACCAAGTTCTACTTCTACTCAGTACTTTCCCAAACTGCTGCAAAGCAAGATCCCTCTGATACTCTGAAGCTCAGTAGCAAAGTACAAAACTGTCTCACACTGGTCATTTTTCACTCTATAGCAGCAACTTAAGATGCCAAACACAACATTATTACTATCAGATAGAAATGCTTAGTTTAAAAATAGAAAAATCGAGAAACTGCTGAAGTGGGTAGACCAATACCACCACACTGAAAGTTGAAAACTACAGTTGAGAACTCTTACTTGTTACAGCAAGTAGATACTGACAGTGTAGACATTATTATACGAGTAATTAAATGATTAGC
Organism: Gavialis gangeticus; assembly: GCF_001723915.1. Classification (NCBI taxonomy): domain Eukaryota; kingdom Metazoa; phylum Chordata; order Crocodylia; family Gavialidae; genus Gavialis; species Gavialis gangeticus. The sequence goes on along the minus strand of NW_017729004.1, from coordinate 33,220,858 downwards.
AATACAAGTTTAAATGTTTAAAGTAACTAACAAATTCACAAATAGTTACAGTTTCTAAATTGCACATTACTCTGGCTTGGCATAGGATTCCCTGCTCCTCCCCTTACATTCTTCCCTTGAAAAGCTAGGAATGAAATATTAACATGTAAATTGCATGTACAATCAGTAGCAGCCTTTAAAATCTCAAACTACCTGCTAAGATCAGACAGACATGGTAATTGAATGTTTCTTTCAACATCTTAACTTCCAATAATTAGTAGTTAAGATGGACAGAGGGATGAATAAAAGATGTAAAACCAAAGTGTAAACAGGCCCTCAGTGGGTGCATCTACATGTGCAGTTACCCCCAACACAATAAAATGTGGTCCAGTTCGTGCCAGAGTCAGCTATTCCCAAGCACACTATTTACATGTGTGCCTGAGACAGCAGCAATTCGAGATGGGGCGCAGCAGCTTCAGGCTGGGGGGGGGGGGGCAGGAAGGGTTAGCCCTGGCCTCTGGGTGGCAGCCCTGGCGGGGGGGGGGGGGGGAAGGTTTCCCCCTGCCCTCTGGGGGGGGGCCCGGGGCGGGGGGGGGGGGGGGAAGGTTTCCCCCTGCCCTCTGGGGGGGGGCCCGGGGCGGGGGGGGGGGGGGGAAGGTTTCCCCCTGCCCTCTGGGGGGGGGCCCGGGGCGGGGGGGGGGGGGGGAAGGTTTCCCCCTGCCCTCTGGGGGGGGGCCCGGGGCGGGGGGGGGGGGGGGAAGTTGACCCCCGCCCCTTGGGGGGGGCCCCTGGGGGGGGGGGGGCAGGAAGGGTTAGCCCTGGCCTCTGAGTGGCAGCACTGGCAGTGGAGGGGCTGGGTGGGGCACAAGGATGCTATAGTGTGGGGCAAGCTGGCCGGCAGGCTCTGCACTGTAGCACCCTTGTGCCTCTGCCAGCCCCAGTCACTGTCTACACATGTTGCAATAGCGTGAGTTACCCCACCATAGGACTGTACTCATCCTGGATAGTAATACTCTACAGCAGAGGTGGTTAATTTACTGTGCCCTAATATGGGCACAAGTGGATGGTGATGTTTTACTGCAGAGCTAATTGGTCAACTCCACAGTAAGTTGCACATGTAGATACACCCAGAGAGAGAAACTGGATCAAAAATACCTCTTCATACAACTAGTAAGTTGTTCACTCACCTTTGACCAAATAAGAGTGTAGATTTAGTTTCAGATTCATTGTATGATGACGGAGAGCAGCAAATTACAATAGTGGTTCTACAGTTACCACCCAATGAATCCTGAAGGATTCTGGTCATTTTACTATCACGGTATGGAACATAAGTCTGCAAAAAAAAAAAAGACAGAAAGAAAAACCACCCAACCAAAAAACATGGATTAGTTTGAAGCTTTCCCAACACTCTAGTCCACTGGATAAAGATGCACACTTTATTGCACTGAAGACCACCACATTAAGAAGGATAATTAAAATAAGTTGTGTCCAGGGTCTTAAACTACAAGGTAAAATTTCTTGCATAAGTGTTATCTCTTAGGTTTTGAAGTTTATGATATCAGTTTATGCTTTCAGCAAGATATTTTACAGTCTTTTAAAGCTACAGATGCTTATTTATAAGCCCCATCCCAACAGAAACAACTACCGTTAGTAGTGGATTCAAAATGCAGCTAAGACTTTCAAAGCAATGTAAGAGATTTGGCTACATAGGAAGTTTTAAGAGATGTGCAGCTAAATCCCCTAGCTGCTTTGAATCTCTGCCAAAGACTCTCCTATATTTCTCCCCCTGCCATAACAGGTAGCCCCCAGTCCGGTTTTTCTAAAAACTTCAAAACATACTTACACTACTTTCAGCTAAAGCAGAGATGACATTTCCAAGAGCTGAGAGAGACTTGTTGATGTTCTTAGCTTCATCCAGCACAGCACCTTCTGCTCCAGTTTTACTAACCTACAAGATTCAGTCAGTCAGTAAAAGTAAGAAACATAATTTACAAAGTACCTTTTCAAGTCTTAGCTTTCAGTAAACATGGCTAAGGCAGTCTGCTCCATTTAAGCCCAGTTTTAAATCATAGGTCCACCCACTATTAGGTTCAGTAGGAAAATGGGTTCTTTACCCCCATCCCAAGAGGGTGAGGGTTGGAATCAAGTTTCCATTAGAGAGATCTCTTAAAACTGAAGCTTTTGGCTTTTTCAATAGAGAAATTCTCATAGCTAATAAGCACTTTCAGCAGATTTTATTTAGGTGCAAACTAGACCATCTGCCAGACTGTTTTGGTGGAGTAGCTCAGCACTATTCGCTTGCTAATTAAATTTTTTTTTAAATGAAGCAATTCAAAGTTATGCAACTCAGTCAAAATATTAACATGGGAAACTAAGATTATGAGACAATGAAAGCCAGGTTTAGCAAGTGCCAGGAATCACTCACACGTTCCGTAGGCAGAAAAATCTACCAGTGAAGACTGCCTTACAGAGTACTGCTCACATTTTTGGCCCTACAGACCCCAAGCACTTGGCCAGGATCAGGCCATGGAGGCCCCTGTGCCAGGATGAGATTCTATCTAATAGGCAAGGTGGCTTCACACAGGGCTCCCCACTAGATCTGTAGAGCCCTATGGGCCAGATTAAAACAGTTCCAGTGACTGGATCTGACCAGGGGGTTAAGCACTCTTGCTTTAAGGCTATAAACAGTATGGAAAAGCTGGAAGAAGAGGGAGATTTGACAGTTCCCATACTCAATGTTTTCCATCAGTCCTAGAACGCCTGCCTCAAAGGCCAGGCTTTCTCTACTGTTTTACAGTTTAATTAGCACCCTACAATCCTTCCTATTATCTTAACATGCACTGAATTTTCCACTATTGTAACAATTGTGCTTTTAGATTTTTTACACTTTGCATTAATAAAGCAAGCAAAAAAGCACGTGAATTATAGAAGATTAGGGAAAGGCAACAGGTAGAATGGAAACTGGATACCTGAAATAGGCAAGTAGTAACCAGCCTCAACAGTAAAAAGGATCATGACCAAAGCTCATTTGAGTTTATTCCTTCAACTCTATTTCCATAATCCCCTAGTCAACTTGTAGACTAACATATTAAGGTTTATAAATGGAACAAGTAATAAGACCAGTGCCTCTTTTATGGTCCTGAAGAGGCCAAGGAAGAGACACACAGCTGAATATGCCAAAGAAGGTTAGAGGTTAAGGATGAATGTAGCCCTAGGAGGAGTGTGCGCAAAGGAATACAGTAATGCCAAAAATCTGTAGCAGAAGCAGACTATAGGGAAATGAGCAGTACTATACAAACAGAAGTACACAGAAGAAGTAATTATACATTTTTCTGTTTGCAAAGCACTCACTAGAGACTCAACAAAATGAGCACATATATGAAGAACAGACTCAAAGCTAAAATCATGCAGGTCGAAACAAACTTGCAGCACTTCTTGGGAATTAATCCTATGATCTGCATGTTCAGAGGAAGTAATATTTGTATGACAAAAACCTTTAAGTAAATCAGATTTTTTTTAATTCCTTTCATTTTTAGAATACATGGAAAAATGTTACCTTTTCACTACCTGCCAAGTCCACAAGATAGAGTTTTCCACTCAGCTTCTGTTCTGTTTGAGTATTTTCTTGCTTCACATTAATAAGAAAGATACTATGACTTCGAGAACTGTGTTCATTCATGTCTATAATGACAACATATTAAATGATTGTCCAAATGCCTGTCATGTTGGGACAGATGTTACACAATTATTTTAATTTAACTCTATTTGTATATTCAGAACAATGTTATCTTTTCATTGTGAACAAAATACACCTAGGGATAGTGAAATAGGAGAGTCAATTAATACAATATTTTTAAACTAAAACAGACAAAAACAGTAGTACTGTCTTATTCAGTACTTAAAACCACATTTTTCTCCACATGTTGATTAATGCAACTTGAGTACATTGATAAAGTTTGCTAGTTTCTATCCTCTGGCTTGGTTTCAAATTTTTACATTTTATTTACTTAGAAACAATAGTCAAAATTCTTGTGACAAATGTCCTATGACATCAGTGCATGTTGTTCTTCCTTTGCCAAAAAAGCCATGATCAATGAAAGAGGTTTTAGGCAATTTCACAAAATTACTTTACATTCATTATTATATGTATATTTATTAAATATATAAATATTATGACGTTCATAAATTGCATTAATTTACAGTGCAGGTGACATGAAGTATCTTAGCTTCACAAGATTCTAAGTGACTGAAATAAATTCAAGTTCAGTAACAGAACTCTAAGCTGATTTGTAGGCTGAGCAATGAACAGCCCCTTATTTCTCCAGCTCTGCAACAGGCAGAACCAAGCCCAAGTCTGTCACTACCCTTAAAAGATCCAACTGTAAACAGATGCAGGAGAGGCAAAGAAAGTGCAAACAGAAGGAATATGTTTTTGTTTCTTTTCTGTTCCTTTGCTTCTAGGGCTGGCAAGCTCTGGCTTCCACACCTTGCTGACACCAAAATAAGGTAATAAGAGTTTGGCTTGTCCATCCACAACATACTTTTGTGGCAAAGGGAGATGATGCAGACTTTGCACAATATTTTATTCAGGAGTGCATTGCTTATCCTTCTGTTAATAAAATAAGTGAGGCAGAAGAACAGGGGAATTCCCCAAAAGCTATATATTCCTAGTTTTGCTAGGGATGAAGAGAGCCTCACTCCATCCTCTCAGCCAAATGATGTCAATGTTATCAACTGTCCTCTCTCCTACCTAGCATATTTTTGTTTGTTTCCTCCTGTTCTATTATCTCTTTCTAGTGACACATGGAGGTCAGCCACTAAGCCAAGTTATTATATTTCATTTTTACATCAATAGAGCACCAGAGAAGGAACACTTACTTGTAACTGCTACATGTCTGTTAGATTTTCCTTCATCTATGGTATCCATAACTTCTTCTGGACTACATACAAAACGCTCTGTGCAACCCTTTAAAAATTGACATAACAGAGGTAAGTGATATACATTAAAGAAAAGGTAGGTCAGCTCAAAGCATCAGGTTTATACTCACCTTCACATAAGGAACTCTGTTTTTGTCCTCGTGAACAGAAAGATTGGTCTTCGAAACTGAAAGAAAAACGTTCTGTAGCTAAAATATTTATTGATTTGTTCAGGGCAGCATCTTGGAAATTTGACAGTTTACAGTACCCATCTGGAAGGCTACAGGTCATTTCACTTGGTATCTACCTCAATAAACATATTCATCTCTATAAACACGTTTAAAAGCATTTAAGCAGCTCTCTCTGTGTAAACAAATAAATTATATATGGAAAAAATTGGTTACTTAAATCTGCAATGATGAAGTTAGAATTAAAGAAACCAAACATTAAAATACTTCACTTACACAGTTTACCATTAATATAGTATGTAACTATTCTATTCTTACAGCAAAATTTCTCTGCAGATCAAATTACCAATCACACTCTAAAAAAAAGGAGACACTTACCATCCAAAAGGTCCCTTATCTTATCCAAGTATATTTCAAAATATGACACCTAACAAAAGAGATAAAGCATTAGATTAACAGATGCTAAATCCAGAAAGGGCCACTTCTACTATTTAGTTCAGGGCTAGGCAATTATTAGTGCTGAAGGGCCACTTATGAGTTTTGGTGAGCTGCTGAGGGCCATACATGCAAGCCCCCTGCAGCCAGGTCAAGGCTGGTGCCAGAGAAGCAGCAGAAGTGGAAGCAAGAGCCTGGCTTGGCCGAGGTTGTAGCATCTTTTCTCCACTCCTCCACTCCACACTGCCTGGCTTGGCAGACACCAGCAGAGAGCAACAAGGCTGAGAGCTACACTGTGCCAGGGGTGGGACCATGGTACTCACAGCCCCATGAAGCTGGGGAGATGGGTGGGAAAGGAATGCCCTGGTCTTAGGGGCCCCCCCCCCCCACCTGCTGCAGACCCCAGCTGGGAGGGGGCTCAGGGTGAGGGCCTTCTCTGCTGGGTGCTGTCCCCCCTGGTGCAAAGTGTTGGGTGGGCTCTGGCCTCTGCTGGTAGTGGGGGACGCTGGGCAGAAGCAGCCCCACCCAACCACCCTGTCCCACAGGGTCAAACTCCATCTGCTGCGCAGTGCTGGATGGGCAGGCAAGCAGGGCTGCTTTTGCCCAGCATCCCCCACCATGCCAACAGAGGCCAGAGTTGGAGCCACTGGCCCTGGCCTCTGCTGGTGCCACAGGCCAGACCGAATTAACTGGCAGGCGACATATGGCCCATGGAACATATTTTGCCCACCCCGATCCAATCTGATGATTTCTTGCATAACACAAGATCTAACTCACAACACAGTGCTTGAATTCAACTGTATCATCTTTTAGAAAGACAAAAACTTCTGATTAAAAAGCCAGGAATTTACCACCATAAGAACTAGTTACCAAGGAATCCTTAATGTTAACACATTTGCCCCCTTTTTTCCACTAAATGCCCTTATTTAGGATCAAAATGTTCTTGTCATATTTTCATTCTCTGGGTAAGTTTGTCTTTGCAAGTATACAGGCTTTTCAAATTAAATGGATGCACTCTATACGTAAAGCATACCTATTTAATCATAAATTATTTTAAAAGAAAGATGCAACTCTTGATCTAAGTAAGGTAGTAATGAAACAGAACTTACCTTAATATGGAACTCCAAGTTTTCATCCATGGAGTAAATATAATTAAAAATATCTTGCACTATTCTTGGAATTATCCCCATCCCATCTGGATCATGAAGTTTTCCCTTATTGGAAAAAACAAAACCACAACTAAATACAGTATCCTCTAACAGACAGAATTCCATGAATACAGATTTCGTATTTAAATAAACAAAAACTCAGTGTAATACTGGTGTGCTGACTAGCACATCTTTAGCATCTTGCTAATTTAGGCCCAAGATTTGTTGGGGCAAGGACAGGAGGAAGAGAGAGAAGACCTCGTATATTTCTCAAACTGAGATTAAAATGCTTCTATTAGTGGAATACTATTTTTGGTGCTGCTGGAGCCAAATAAAAGGCCCATACATTAGCTAATGATATTCCCAACCTCATGCTCATAATACTGCCTAAAAAATTACATTAACAAAAGCAAAGCAAGAAGATTTGTGGGGCAACAATGTCAGATGAAGAGAGATGAGGTATTATTTCTAAGTGGAAAAACTATGGGGAAGAAAAAAGATAGGAAAGAAATAAAAACAAATCATCTCCTCCCAACTTTTAAAAGATGAGAGCCCTTTTAAGACTCCTTACCTCCATAGTGTGCGTTTTTCCAGATGATGTCTGCCCATAAGCAAATATTGTACCATTGTATCCTTCAAGTACATCTAAGGAAGAAAGCATTATTCATTACAGTTCAAATAAGTGGGAAATATTTAGAGAAGCAGTGTACAAAATAACTGGCTAACCAAAGGATTTTAACTCACATTTTTAATCCACACTTTTACTTCTTATGTTATTGATTCGTTCAATGAATTCTAACAGATAACTAAAAGTAAGATCCTGTTTAAGAAAAACTCGGCTGTTTAGACCTTGAAATATTCTTGATTATATAATTCTGTTTTACAGCTCTAATGTTAAGTGACTGCAATGAGTGGCTAGAGAGCCTGTACATTAAGAAGCACAAGAAATAAAGAATATATTTGACTAAATGTTTCATTAAGCAGCTAATATTACAGTAAAATCTTCGTAAGATGTATTTTATATAAACTTAGAAGAGCTCTGTTCACATGCACATTTCTTAATGATTTGTACTGAAATCAGCTTACTGGGACTAGTAAAAGTATTTTACTCAGGCTGGTCTATTCCTATCCCACATTTTAACCCTTTTGATTTCAGCTCAGTTGTGAAGCTTTACCAGCATTTTAATTTAAGCCATTTTTCCTATTAAAAAATCTTTCAGATAGAGACCTAGCTCAGATCATTTCAACTATAAGTGAACATCCACTTGCTTTTAAGCAAGTGAAAACAGGCTTTGGAGTGAAAACAAATCAGCTAGCAACGGTAGCCACACCTGCTACAGATTTTGGGAGGGGGGGAAAAAAAAAAAGTGGGAAGAGAAGAGACTGGCATCATTCTTTTTCACCTACTTAGTACCTTATTGCGGGTAATGTTTCCATACTGTACATGTTTTCCTCACCTTTGACAATCTTTTTAGCACAGTCATTATAAACTTGTTCCTGCGTTGTGCTCGACTGGAATACACGGTCAAATACATAAGGCTTGGACTGAAAAGACACAGAAATTAGGGTAAGAAATTCTAGTTCTAAAATGGGCTTATTTTAAGAGAACCTGACCATGTATGAACGAAGCCTTGAACTAAACATATTTCCCCCCCACTCTTTGGAGAGTTGAGGGAGAAAAATTGTCCACTGTACAAAAGAAACATGGTACAACCAGCCATTTTCTCCATTTTTCTCTAGCAGTTGAAGTAAAAGGGAATATTCACAACTACAGTCTGTGCCGCAGGCCAACTCCAAATCATGGATCACATTTGTTTACTATGTCCAATTAAAAAAAAAAAATTACAAGAGAGTAAGTAGTAAATATTCACCTTACTTGATCATATTGCTTATTACCACTTTTCATACAATGGCTATAAAATGTCCAGGAACGTTCTCTGAACAAAGTTTGTGATGCAATGTCAAACCTTATATCTCCTTTTGTTTAGAGGAGATTCAAGCTCCCTTCAAATTATTCTTCCACTTCCTTAAATCAAAAAAAAAAATGTTGGGAGAATACTGTTTTAACACCTTATCAACAAAATAAAGCTAATTTGGAGGGTCCACATACAGGGGTTAAGTAAGGGGTGCCCTTGATCTAGAAACATCTAATTTTGCAGTAATCTACAGCTATTCTTTGATGGTTACCAAGAAATAAATTGTTCTCTTTCATGTAAGTTTTCCATGTGCCTAAACTCTACTTCCAATATAATGTGTGGCAATTACTTTTTAGCATCTTGTTTCCACTAAGGGGAAAATGAAAACAAATTATGAAGAGAAAAAAAAAAAAAGCTTAAATTGTATATAGAAAATATGGATCCTTCATTATAGTATTAGACAATATTGCTGACCTTGTGAACAAACTGACATCTCCTTTTAATTTCATGCCCAATTAAAAATTTTTTAAACAGTAGATCTATGTATTTGATTTGAGTGCCTGCAGTATGTTTTAGCTGATACACAAGTTTATTCACCCAGATTAAACTATACTCTATATACACACACCTTAGAACAGGGGTGGGCAAAATACAGGCTGCAGGCCGGATCCAGCCTGCCAACTTATTCAATCTGATCCACAAGCAGGCACTAGCTAACTGACTGCGTCTGGCCCAGCTACCACCCAAGCTCCATTCAGTGTTGAGCCCTGCCTGCTCCCACTCACACCCAGACAGCAGTGCCCTGGCCCTGGCCAGTACGCAGTTTTCTGGTGGGGCTGCTGCCACAGACACCCAGGCTCCCTCCGCCTCCGGTAGAAGATGATCCTCCTCCTGCGACACTCCAGGCAGCAGGTAACACAAGGAGGCCATGGTCAAGCATGTTAGGCACCACATGACCAGCCAGGCAGAGGGAAGCTTCAGCCAGGCAGCTCCTGCCCCAGCACATGGGGACTCCAGTTCCAGGCCACTATCCACCCACACAGCCACCCGCAAATGGCTGCTCATCATGCCAAGGGTTGGAGCAGGTGGAAGGCAGCCAGAAGCTGGAGCCCCACATGCTGGGGCAGGATCCAACAAGCTGCAGATTCCCCCCAGCCTGGCTGGGCATATGGTGCATGTACCCACAGCCGCTGCCTCTTCCATGTGCTACAACCTGCCTGGAAAAGCACATTGGGGCAGAAAGGTTAGGAGAAGCTGCCACTGGAAGTGGTGGGAGGCGAGCAACGCCCAGGGTGGCTGCAGCAGTCCTGCCACAAAGTTATGCATGGTGGCCACGGTTGCGGCTGAGTTGTGCTGTCTGGAGGGCATAGGGCAGGTGCAGAAAGGGATTAGCCCCATGCAGAGTGCTGCAGGGGCAGCTGCAGGCCAGAAGTAGGGAGGAGGGGGCAGAATGCACCAAGCAAGCTGTGCTGCATATGTCCTCTACCTCCCCTTCATCTCTAGCTGGTTCCCAGGACCTGGCACATGGGCAGCCATCACCACATACACCGCCACCACTTACACCACACACAATGCAAGAATAAGACTTTATTTTGAGCTATTATGCAATCCCCTCTTATACATTATTCAAAAAAATATATAAATCAGGATAATAATTATTTTTTGAAATAAAATTAAAATGTGTTATAGTAGGTTTGATTTTTTTGTATTTCCCCTGTAATTTGTTAAAATTGTATCTTCTGAAAGATTGTGTGCACACAGCCATTGACAGCTCACCAAAGCTCATTACGTGGTCATCCAGCTGAAACACCCCTGCCTTAAAAGCATGTTATCAGAATCATATTTTAACATTCTTCCCTGTATTGAAAGGTATACATATATTTCTATACACTACAATTTGAATAAGAGTATTGTTATCTTTACTCTACTTAAAATCATGCCTAGATATTTGGTACCTTAAGAAGTAACTTTTAAGTTGCCATTAAGATGCATTATGCAAGGGCAGAACTAATTTAAAAAAAAAAAAAAGCAAATGAACCAAACAATCTATCACATTTACTTTGGCACTATTCAGTTAGATTGATTACCATACATACTATTTTTTCTTAAATGTTACAGCTCAGGTAGAGCACGAAATTATTTTAGAGTCAAGTCCTTACATATTTTATACAAATGCCCTTCACTGAACTGATCTTATTTTTTATGCATAAAGTGAAAGATCCAAGGACCCATGACAAATTCCAGTTACCCACAGATGACAATTCCTCACATCTTATTTTATATTCTCCACTGCATTTCCCTTTCCTCTACTCCCAACCTCCCCATCTCTATAACAGCCATAGAGAAAAAGTGGTGTTTGGGCACATACCATGAGCACTGGACTATTACAAGTTAGGCTAAGAGATTAGATCTCAAAACGCTAAGCATTCTTGATGGCCTTACATATTGACCAAGACATCTGTTAGTCATTAACTGAAGTCACAAACACTGAACTTCAAAAATTTAAGGGGGAGAAGGGAAAAGAAGGATGGACCAATTTGTTTGTAGACTATTTTAAAAATATATATTTTGAGATAGTAAGTCATTCGCATCGAATCAGGTTCAGTTTCCTAAGAATTTGCCATATCAATTCAACTAGAGATCCAGTTGAGAGGCCTAATTTACAGAGGAAAGAAAAACAGATTTCTAATGTAAATGAACAACAGAAATCTTTCTGCACTTACAAACTATGAAATGCAATCCTACTGTTCTGTTTTCATATCACCACAAAAAAAGAGAGTCCTAAGGTCATATTGATACCATGGGACTGTTTTGCACCCATTTGTTCTATCCAACGCCTTTTCTAAATCAATGGACTAAGCTTTGAGGGGCAAGGAACAGAAACACCTCTTGTGCTTTACTGGGAACATTGCAAACCACCTAAGGGACAAAAAGCAAGCTGTACTGTCACCCTCCATAAAATTCCACCTTTTTGATATATCAACAGCCCTTTGAGCCATTGTATATATAAGAATTATTTTTAAAGCCTTACCCAAATCTTAGCAAAAACAACATTGCAAATTGATGCAGTAGACAATGCATAGGAACAGACACGGTATGTAGCTTCCATTCTTCCCAGAGCCCAAAGACCCTTGGTTAAAACACCCATCTTCATTTCTTTTTTAGTACTTGCCTGGCTCACCACCTTGAGCATATTTAGCTATCTTTCTGCCCTGCCTGTTTCCAGGACTTTCTTTGGGACTCTTTTTGGCCCAAATCAACATTCCCACCCCAGGTTGAGACCAACTGTATTGGCCTCTCTTATATTCAACCGTAAATTTTCCTGAATTAAAATGAAGGGTTTACATCTACATGGTGTTTCACAGGTATCTTAAAAATTCACTGCCTTGTTAGGTGTCTTGGGAAAACCAGTTTCACCCTTTGTTTACAAAAACATCCAAATGATTCAAAGTGTATAAACCTGCTCTTTACAGAAGTCAGTTAACATGTATCCTCTCAGTACCTTCTCCATGAAAGGCACCAAAGACTGTCTTATTAAAACCAATTAATTCTAACTTAAGGTTTACTTTTCATACTTCTGAGGTTGACTCTATAAAATGGTATTTTGAGTAGTTACTTCTATTGCATTCTAACTTTAAAAAACTGGAGTATACTCCATAAGTGCAGTGCTCATCCCTAAGTTTGCCATGGATCACATGCAGTTTTTTGGTCACTGAAACCTAGAGAAGCCTTTGTATTATTCATATTATTTAAATTAAGCTAAGCAGTCTAAATCCTCTCTCTTACTGTGTGGTTGGGCAGGTGTGTGTGGGTGTAAAAACACTTGTTTTATTGTAAGACAGTCCTTCTAATAAGGTAATGCAGGGCTGTCCCACTTCCAGGAACCTGTGGAGCACAGACCACATGACCTGCAAACCCAGGGGATAACTCCCAACCAGGGATAGTCAGGCACCCCCTCCAGGTGAACAGGTCAGGTCTCAGCCCCAGTCATACATACTTCAGGGACAGTCCATCTACCCCCTCCCCAACTCACATACACACTATGCATGCTGCACCCCCATCTTCCTGGCCATAAACATCCAGTGTGCACTGCAATTGGTTATTTCATGGTATGAGGCAAGCAAAACAATTTAGAAAAGGCTGAGATATTAAACAATAGCTTTTCTTCTAATGTATGGCAGTCTACTTTAAAACCATTGCTCTCACCAATACTGGTCATAAAATACATAAAAATAAAAAGCATTAGGTATAAGTGGAGTGATTCTGGCAAAACTTATTCCTATTATTAATTTATTTGACAACATAGTTTCAAACCCTAGCTTTTTTTCCCGCTTCCAAGCCAAGATATCACTCTGGCAGTCAGTGACAAACTTAAAAGCAGCATCAAGACAGACACCAGAGTCCCAAACTAACCTTCTGCTTTGGAAGTAGCCATTTTCTTTAGTGCACAGTTCCTTGTGTGTGGGTATATTAAAGAAGCAATATACAAATGACTAAATGATTTCTTGAAACTAGGAGAGGTAGAAGGCAGGCAAAAGCTTTCCTAAAATGCTATCAGCTGAAGTGAGCTGTTACTTATGAAAGCATATGCCCCTCTGAATCAGTCTATAAAAAAGTGTGACTCTGCCCTTCCCAAAACTGTTGAGGATACAGGGATGTCAACAGACCCTAGTTCTCCCTTTCTTCTATTCTTATTTTTTCTGTTTAAAGATTGCAACTTGAGTCCTTCCTTAAAATCGCTGAAGAAGGAGAAGTGGTGATGCATACAACAACAAGCAGATCCACAGTTCTATACAGTCAGTGTAATAGCCCTTTCAGTTATTTTTATAGTTTCCATTTTATAATTCCCCCACACAGAACATGCCACACACAGAGGAAGTGTGTAACAGAAGCTCAGAAGATGTCAAGATGCTGGAAGTTCTATAGCAGGCAGATAGGAAAAAGCTAGAGCTTTGGCACGCAAGGAGAGATGAGGCAGTTTAGCATTAACACTAAAAGAGCGTTTGCTCAAAACAGAACAGTGAACCAGTTAACACTGAGAGTTGAACCATCTTTAGATTTTAGAGAAAAACCACACACTTAAGATCAACTAAGAAACATTACTAATAGCACAGCAACAGACTATACCACATTTAACACTAAAGCAGGAGTGTCAAACACATCCAGCCCTGTGGGCCAGATGGTCCACAGACTAGATCAGCTCAGGGCTGGTTTACAGACCAAATCAGACCCACAGATTCCCCCCCTCCCCAGTATACCTGATCCAATGACTGCTCTAGCCAGTTCTGGACCCCACACTGAAACACAGATCCTGGAGAAGCTAGAAGGGACACCACTCATGGCACCTGGCAGGCAACTCCAGGACTACGCCACATGCAGCAGCTGCTCCAGCCAGTCTAAAACCCATGCTACATGTGGTGCTTACAAGTGCTGCATGAGGTGTAGTCTGGCCACCATGTGCATCACAGCTGCCAGTGGCCAGTCTTCACCATACATGATCCCTGTTCCGGCACTCCAGGATCTGTGCCACATGTAGCATGGCTTCCAGACCAGCTGAAGCAGCTGCCAGATCAGGAGCAGAACGATGGGATCCGTGGGCCTGATCTGGCCTGTGGACTGATCCTGCACCACCGGTGCATATCATACCCTGTGTGGGTCTCATCAGACCCAGGGGCAGCACTGGGGGCCAGATGGCAGTTCTCCAAGGGGTAGATCTGGCCTGTGGGCAGTTTGACACCCCTGTACTAAAAGCAAAGAGCTCTATCCCAGTCTTACATCAGTGCACTAATGCTCAATTTGTCAGAGCCCTATGCTTTGAGAAACTGTTGCATTGCCTCCAATTTAAGAGACCAAGGTTAAACAAAATAATATTTAACTGAATAGTGGCACTGAAAAAATATAATTGGCTTACGCTACCGACTACTACAGCCTCAAACGCATGCCACAAGGTCCAGTAGTTACAGTATCAAGGTTGGATACTTTTACTCATCCTTTACTCAAGATATAAGATATGTTTCTCTTCCCAATATATAAAATATAGTACCAACCTGTATTTGTTATATAGAGGGGCTATACTTCATGCCAGAGCACAGCTTTGCACAGCCTACTCTTTGAATATTTCATATGAATAACATGCTTGGTTAACATTAGTTTTCTGCTGCCAAAAAGATACGGTAACCACAAATAAACTTCACTAGCCTCAATTTGGTAGGTAAATAGAATAACCTTTCATGAACTTGCCATCGAACAAAAAAAGTTTATAAACTCACAGCCAGTTACATACATATTCAGGTCAAAGTCTGTTGCTATTATGAAGCTAATATAAAAGAGTACAGGCGGACTGTCATTAGATATTCTATACATATATACACAGAAGCCTTAGTCTGTCTGTCTGTAATGCTTTATTCACACTGATTGGCTGCCGAGACAGGCACTAGCATGTGACTGCACACGCTAGCTTTTTAATTTATATTTTAGATGGTAACATGACAAGCATGAGCATGTATACAGGTACTGAAAATGGTATAAACAATGTTATTTGAAGTGAGAATATACTGCTTGTGAATAGCTTCAACTGTACAAAGAAATGTCACAAAAAGCAAAATTAACAAACCCACTAGTTTCTCTCCATCAAGTTGAGGGTAATTCTAATAAATATTTTAATAAGCCATGTTCACTGTGGTTCTTTTAGGTGTCAGCTTGCCTTTTCATATACCACTTAAAACAAACATGCCTCATTACAATGGACTCTAGAGAGACCATTTTCAAGGTACGAGCTAAGGGAGCCTGTTTCAGCTAAAACAAAAACTGGACTTAAACTTTAAAATAATTAATAGATTGACTTTACAAAGAAAATTGTGTCTAGACAAAATTTAGTTCCTAACTGAATGACAATACAATTGTCTGCATTAGAAAGTTTGTAGGCACTCTACTGTGAACCCAAACTTCATCACTTGTTCTCACCTAAAGAGACAGTCAGTTAACTAGTCAAATAAAGTTTAAGCATGATTAAAATTATCTGGAAGGGAAAAGAAGGATCTATACTAGGAGTAAAATCAGAACGGAGAGAGGGTACAGCAATTTCCACACTTGTAGAGTGGAGGGGCTCTTTACAAAACACCACATATAAGAGTAATTTACCAACACCATTTGAAGTCATTAGAATTGTGATGGGAAAAAATATTATGATGTCTCAATCTGAGTAGTCACTTTCCCCTCCATTTTTTTGAAATCAGGAAAACAAGCAAACAAACAAAAAAAAGCCCCTCACATGAACATTAAGAGAAGACACTTTTCTTATCTTTTAAAAAAATTCAAGAATTCAAGAAGTATTTTCTAAGAAACTAGTTTACATAGTCAATTTTAAGAAGCCAGGTTGACAGCATTGTCTACTACCAAAACTGAAATATCTTGAACGAATCAAATCATGTCAGCCTCACGTGAAACAGGATAATACAAAGCCAATCTGCAAAAAAAATGGATTCACAATTTACTGCCATATTCATATTCGCGTGCACTGTTACATTATAATTGAAGTGTCACATGTGTAACAAGTCCACATGTTGAATCAATGATGTACTTATGCATACATATCCATCAGAAATCACCAGAAAGTAGAGAGAAAGTTTTTAAAGGAAATATTTAATTTTAAAAGCTTTCTTCTAACAAGAATTCAAAGCCAGAGATATCTGGCCTTTTTAAAAGTAACACTAGGCCTACACTTTTTTGATACCAGTGATCCTCCAAAACAATGCAACACTATGTCTCAGCTAAAATTTCTACATGTGTAAACTCTAACAACAAACAAATGGGGGGAAGGGGGGGAAAAGACGACTAATTTGTCCAAGATGACAAACTAGTACTGGCATGCCAGTAAACATATGGGAACCAGGTAAAAGTGGAGTGGAAGGGAAAAAATAAAGGACCAGAGGGGATTTCTCAAATGACCTTTTCCACCAAAGTTTCAGTCAGATAGCAAATGATGGAATGGGGGGGGGGGGGGGGGGGGGGGGGCAGCAGCTGGTTCCATTTGGGGTGCATGTTCACATTACTGCAACTGCCTTCAGATCATGGTAAACATGGAACACACACACAACATAGTCCTACACCCCTCTGCTTTAGGTAAAGTTCTTTCTTGGAAAGTCTTAAATTACACAAGGGTTGTCTCCACAGCTATAATTTCATGCTGTGGCAGCTCCTTGCTTGATGCAATCAGCCTATTAGCAGCTCTGTAACCACCTAGTGGCAAGGTGCAACAGGCAGCTACGGCAAAATAGCTGGCCGGCTGTCCGCTGTAGTCACCAGCATGCAAAAACCAGCATGGTTAGGTCAGTCTTAATGCGTTCTATGCCCACACCGTCTTCTAACTGATACCTAGGCAATTATTTTGGCTGGAGAGCCATTTTAGGAATTTTGGTGAGCGGGGGGGGGCAGGGGGCGAATGAAAGTTACTGACATGGTGGGGACAACTGATCCTATCTGGCCTGGGCCTCTCTACCCTGCACCAACTGCCAGAGGCTCCAGACAAAGCAGGCAGTCAGGGCCTCCATGGAGACCAGTTGGGACCCCCGCAGACAGGGTGTGCTTGGCCAGGCAGATGAAACAGGTCCATAGGCAGGCAGGGAGCAGAATCCAGGGGGCAGGACAGGCAGTTGGGGGTAGGGCTGGGATTGCAGGGCAAAAGATTTACAAATAAGGGGTGGGTGGGAAATAGGAGAAGCCTCTCCACTAGTGAAGAGAAACCTGGCTCAGATTTGTTGTGAAGAGAAGAGCTCAAGGAGGCAGCTACTGTCCCATACAGTGGTGAAAGAAGCCGGCTAAGAAATAACTGAAGGAAAGAAAAATTAGTTCTGTGAAAAATATAGTTTATTGAAGAGCTGCCTTATGAAAGTTGTTTCACGGGTACGGGTGGAATAGGTAATTTTGCCCTAGTTGGCCAAGTCCTCAGGTAAGATCTACTCACCAGTTAAGGTTTACAAACTGACATTTTAAAAAGAAGAGTGGAATGATCCTGAAAACATGAAAGCACGAGTGTCACAGAGAATTAGAGACAAGAATTCTTATGGGTGATATTGTTCACTGGATCAACAGAGTGATTAGGATAGACATAGATAAACTTTCAAGGAAAAAGGCAGGTTTCTCTCTTCATTCAGTCTCTCTCACCTCAGGTCTCTAAGGAAGGATGCTGCAATACCTGAAAGCTTGTCCATGCCTATCTCAACCATGCCATTCATTAGTTCACAAGAATTCTTACCTCTTGTATGTTTCCAGGACCATCACAGCAACAATATCATTTCAACGCTGGAAAATTAAACTATTTAATTTTTAACCACAAATATTGCCATATGTTAGGACTATACATTTTTACTACTGAAAGACAGGAATCCCAATATATGCATCCATAGCATGGATTTCTAGCCCCAACAGCCGGACTACTGAGGAGAAGGACTTCAAAATCCTGCCATATTCCTCAGTTTAGCAGTGATTTGCCCTTGGTCAAAGACCAAAAATACCAAGTCCTCAACTTGAGACCAGTGGAGGTTTAGATCTGGCCTACAAAGTAACACTTTTAATTTAAAAAAAGTTTTTATAGTGCATATGGGGGTAGGGCTCAAACCAGTCATCAATTTCAAGCCCTGCATGGTCCTTTCACAACATCTGACAAAGTGAATTTGCTGTACTACACACTACAGAAGATCCTACTCAATCTAAGTGACAAGGGGAGGAAGTGTTACCTCAATTTTGCTATTTCAAATATAAGCCTTTGACCCACTAGAAATAATTACACATTGGCCTACAAGTAGGCAGCAGAGAGAGAACAAAGTATCACCCAAAATTCTAAAAGTAACTTTGCAGTTTTTAATTTCAGATGGGACTCATAATGCCCCTGTTACTGAATACTCATATATGAAAGCATTTGTATTTGCCTCAGTTATGAAAATGGAAGTTTGCTATTTTGGTCACTACCCCAACAAGCTCCTGCAATACAGCCCAACTCTGTGGACCAGGCATCAGTGAGGACTAATGCAGCTTGAGGTACAAGCCTGCCAACTGGACGAGACCAAAAAAATCAGCTCAGTTTACAAGCATTTGTTGATTTTTCAGAAGCTTAACCACTCTTGACCTAGTCCTACATTACATTAACAACCCATTCATTTTACATTGGATTTAGGCATAAGAGCAGAGCTCTGTTAGGAAAGCACAGAGCATAAGGCTTCTGTCTCCAAGCTCCATCTACTGTTATTCATTTGTCCTACTTGCATGCCCAGATGCAAAGAGGATTCAAGATGGAAGCACACCATAGCTGCAATCTAGACAAATGCTCTCCAAGCAACACCCCTCCCCAGAGAGGTGCCAGCCCCCGCACCCTGTGTTAGCCTCACTCTAGACATTCACGTGAAGGTGAAGGCGCACAGATGAGACACAAACATTAAGTTAAAAGTTTTCACTTTACCCACAAACACGGGCAACCAAACCCGAGGAGACAGTTACTGCAAATTAACCCTAGAGCTGAGCTTTCATGCGGTAACTCGGGCAGCGCCAGCTTCTCTTCCAGAGGCTTTCAACCTTTTTTCATTTGCTGACCCCTAAAAAATGTCGAGTGGAGCAGCCCCCTGGCAGGGTAAGTGCAGGCATTTATTTGCACACTTCTGATTGAGCACAGTCATCTTTCACAGCCCCCTCAGACAGTCTGCGCCCCCCGGGGACTGGCTGAAAGCCACCGCCCCACACCCCCCCGGGGATTTCTACCCCGCTGCATTTACCAACCCAGGCTGCAGTGCAGGGGGCAGAAGGCGGCGGCGAGCCAGACCCCCACCCGGGTTTCTGTCGCCCAACCCCCAAGGTGCCAGAGGCCCTTCCCGAGCCCGGCCCGGCCCGGCCCGGCCCGGCGCCCAGGTCGCCCGCTGCCCCCAGTGCGCCCGGCGCTCACGGCGATGATGACGGTGTCCTCGCTTTGGAACTTGGCGATGTACTTGTCGCCGCGCACCACCTCCGAGTCGTTGAGGGGCCTGAAGCGACACATCACTTTGATGTTGCACTCCGCCGGGTCCGCCATCTTCC
>NW_017729004.1:33197681-33200988 GCF_001723915.1 Gavialis gangeticus | reverse complement strand
GGCAAGAGCACAAGGGAGGGCTCCTCAGGCCGCCGCCGCCTCCCGCGCTCACTTCCTCCCCAATATGGCAGCCATGGCAGCGCCCGCAGCCGGCCAGCCCGCCCCCCCGCGCGCGGGGCGGGCGGGGTGACGTCACCCTCTGCAGAGAGCACCGCGCCCCCTCACTGCCTTGCTGCTATGCAAGCGCGGCGTGGGCGGGGCGGACAGCGCCGGGTGCCGGCTCAAGTAGCCCACTGCGCAGGCGCAGGCGTACGCTGAGGGGGCGGGGTCACGGGAGTAGGGGCGCAGTGAGGATGTGGTGTTAGAGGGTTGTTGTAGTGTGAGTCTGGCAGTGTCCGCATGGCAGTCACTTTATCTTTGAAAAGAGAAATGCAGGAACAATTTTGAGTGTCATGAAGTCAAGCTTAAAGGGGTAGGACACCCAGGCCCACACGTGCCTGTATGAAATCACCACTGGAAAACATAGGGAGCTTTGTGCATAGGCCCCTTGGTGTGAAACGCTGGCCCCTGCGGACACCACACAGGTCTCAGAATAGGGGGGCACTGGCCCATCCCCAGACTACACAATATTCCCTTGGTTAGGGGGAGGGAACCACTTCCTGCCCCCCCCTTGGCCAATTAGCAGTGAGGGAAGGGGCCACTACAAAAAGGCCACTTCCTGCCTTTCCTGGCTGCACTGATGTAGCTCTTGGCACAGCCAATAGAATTGCAAGGACAAATGATTGACGTGTATTTCCATCATATTGAAAAACAGGATCTTTTGCTGTTCATTCCTTATCCATAAAGGGACAGGTGACAAAGGGTTTTAAAAAATTGACAGTAAAACATGACCAATGGCCACCCTAAGGCAGAAAAAAGCAAGATGCAAAGCATCTGTATACTTTTCGCACCTGGCCAGTGAGTTGGGGAATGGGGTCATCATCTCATCAGCTCCACATTGCAGTGTTGACATCCACTGGTGACATGTTGGGTGCACGCACACCCCCTGAGATTGGCAGTGCAACCCCTGAAATTGCCCACTGCCAGCACCCACTCACCACCCGCTCCACCCCCCCCCCACATCTGCACAAGCTTCCGACTTGCTGCTCCCACAACCCCACTGCTGCCACTGTCACCGCCATCTGCGGGAGGTTGCCATGCCTCCCCAGCCTCAGGAGGCACGCAGTATTCATGCTGACATCTGCAAATGAAGACAGGCTTTGAGTTTAAATGATGGGTAGCGTGAAACATTCCTTTGCCTATGTGAGAGTAGAAATATACAAAGCATCTTGTGCCAGCAGCTGCTAGGTTCATCTTAAGCTTGCAATAACGTATCTGTTTAAAAGTCTTCAAAAAGCCTCAACTTCACATATACAATTAGATAGTCTTGATCAATGGCATGGTGGTTGCTGGGGATTGAACATATATGGCACTGTTGAAGTGGTTTTTGGAGATATGGCACCTTCATAATGACCTCTTTTTAAACAAAATTCCTTATATTGTTTTTTTCTGATACAGATAAGAATAATATGGGATCTATCCACATAAAAGATATCACTGGACTGTCCTCTCTGTCAATACTCATTGTCTAGAAACTGCTGCAGCCCATTGTTCTCATGGTGACAGATGACAGAACAAGGAGCAATGGTCTCAAGTTGCAGCAAAGGAGATTTAGGTTGGATATTAGGAAAAACATTTCCACTAGGAGGGTAATGAAGCACTGGAACAGGTTATCTAGAGATGTGGTGGAATTTCCATCCTGGGAGGTTAAGACCCAGCTAGACAAAGCCTTGGCTGGGATGATCTAGTTGGGGACAGTCTTGCTTTGAGCAGACGGTTGGACTAGAAACCTCCTGAGGTCCCTTCCAACCCTAATTTTGTCTGATTTCTATGATGTGTTTACAGCTGCTATACTGTGGTGTCAATGGGAATTGGGAGATGAAGAGATCCATCCCCACCTTTACATCCCAATAAATGTTTGTCTACACTAGATTTTTTTAAATTTGAGTTAATTACCTGTATTGCCTAATATTGTCCAACTCCCCCCCTCCCTGCCTTTAAATCCTAGTCTAGTGGTTTTCAACATTTTTTTCATTTGCGGACTCCTAAACAGTTTTGAATTTTCACATAATTTTGATTGATCATAGTTATCTTTCACGGACCACCTAGACATAGTCTATGGACCCAAGGGGTCCATGGACCACAGGTTGAAAACCACTGTCCTATCAATGGACACCCATTGGCTGTATCTATCCTTAGGTCATGAAATAAAACAGAGAATAGTGATGGCAAAAGGCTCATTTCTGAA
The DNA here is from genome assembly GCF_001723915.1 of Gavialis gangeticus. Classification (NCBI taxonomy): domain Eukaryota; kingdom Metazoa; phylum Chordata; order Crocodylia; family Gavialidae; genus Gavialis; species Gavialis gangeticus. Next base: position 33,198,701 of record NW_017729004.1, on the reverse strand, counting down.
AATGAAAAAGATATTGACAAATAGTAAAATTTCTGTGGGGATGAGGTTAAGAGTTTTGGACTGCTATGTTATATCAGTCCCCATGTATGCATCAGAATGCTGGACAATATCATCAAGTATGGAAAAGAGAATTGAAGCAAGTAAGATGTGGTTCTTAAAGCACATCTTGAAGGTATGTTGGACAAGTCACACTTCAAATTAAGATATTTCGTTAAGGGCAGGATGCAGGAGGAATCTGCTGATTAACATCAGAAAGAGTTGGAATTATGATGAAAGAGGAAACATGAGGAAAGAGGAAATTAAAAGACAAGTTATGGAGAAAGAGGAAATTGGAAGTCTGGTTGTAACTGGAAAGATTGAATGAAGGAGAGATCATGGAAGACAGAGGTTGACTTATGTCAAAAGTTTATCTAAATCAGTGGTCACCAACCACAGCCAGGCTTGCTCAGGGCTGCTGGGGGAAGGGAGGACACGCAACCGGGGGGGCATTGGGGGATGTATGTCCCTGGATCTGCACGCAAGGCAGGGCAGAGCGGGCTGTGGCCAGGGCAGTTGTAGCACTGGGCTGTTCCTGGCCAGGCTGCTCCCAGGCTGGGTATTTGTGGCACTGGCGCTGGGAGGGGGACCCAAGGGTGGGCCATAGTGTCCCCCAAACCCCTGCTCCCAGCACCACTGCCGAGCGCAGCATGTGCTAGGCCCAGCAGGAAGAGCCCGGCACAGCCTTCCCCTCCCCTTGCCCCTTCCTTCCCCCAAGGACTTGGGGGCTGGGGACTGGCAGGCACGGGGAAGGGTGAGCTGCAGCTGCGGGCTGGAAGGCTGCACCAAGCTGTTCCCTTCAGGCCTAGTCTGTGCTGCGCTTGACAGCAGTGGTGGGAGCAGGGGTTGGAGTGGGTATGGGGTCCCTTGTGACCCTGCTTCCAGTGCTGCCGCTACAGCCACCCGGCGTGGGCACAGCCTGGTCAGGAACAGCCCCGCACTGCCACTGCCCCAGCCCCAGCCCCAGCCCCATCCCACCTGCCC
>NW_017729004.1:33192171-33197471 GCF_001723915.1 Gavialis gangeticus | reverse complement strand
TGTGTGCCCCCTCTCCCCGCACCCCCCATGAGCTGCTTATGGCACCATCCCCCACCCTGCCCAGCCATTCCCCACAGACTGACCTGTTGGGCTGGAGTGGGGGCGTGGATCTTCCATTCCTTTTAAATTCCAAAAGTGATCTCCAACCTATTAAGATTGGAGACCACTGGTCTAAATGGATGAATGTATTGACACTGGCAATTCTGTATGCATCAAAGAGAAGAGATTTGTGGAAGGCCATGGTCACTAACAATCTGTTTGGATATGATAGAAAGAGAGAGGGAGAGAGAGAGAAAAAATCTATCCTAGGAAAAGTCATATGTTTACATCATTCTTACCTAACAGTTTTCATTTTTTCAAAGCAATGGCAGGGATGTGGGCTGAATGGCAGATTTTGTCATCCTTCTGTTCCAGTCTACCACTCCTGGGGCAGAGATTAGATAATATATGTAACCTCAACAAATGACCCACCAATGGCTTGTAAAGAAGTTCACAACTTCAAGCTGAAGAACAGTTAAAATGAGTGAAGTATTAAATGTCACTAAAATACAGTTAAAGTCTTCAGAGTAGTGGCTTTTAGCAGATATAAGCATTCTTCTGTTTAGTTAGATATATTGGAAGCTTGTTCCACTCCTGTATGTTGGGCTGAGGTAGGAATATACATCTTAGTTCAGTTTAGCTTACTCGCTTTCAGAGTCACCATCCACCAATTAAAATATTTAAGACTACTGTGAAATTAATAAAAAATGACAGAGTCTCTCCTAAATTAGTAAGGGAAGCATTATCCTTCACCTAAAGGTAGCTGCATTATTTATTGCTTTTTTTAGGAAAAAGGGAGATAGTGAGTCTACATTACATGGGAGGATTGTGAGATTTAATGGGAACTACTCTGCGACACACAGGGAGTGCAGGGATCCAGGGAGTGCATGATGCAGTTGCACTTCCCTTTGATTCCCGTTTCACCGGACATGTAAAATCAACTATCCAGGAGGTGCAGCAACATTTCTATTTAGGCAATCCTGATGGAGTCAATTGACTTCGTGACTCATTATAATCTACCTGATCCCTGCTAATCTCTCTTCATTCCACAGGTATTAATGACCTTCGCTCCTTTTTAATGATCTTGATATTCCATTGATCAAGCTATTTTGCTGTTTGTTAGCTGTTCCTAGTAATATCTCTCTTCTCTTTCACAGCCTTGAAGTCTGTTTTTAGCTCTAGATAAAAACCTGATCTCAGGTGTGGTAATATTAATTCAGGTGTGGAAATGGCTGACAGTTAAGTATTGGCTGCACTAAGATGCTCCAGGATCCTAGATTTTGTTTTACAAAGCTGAATATAGATGCACATTTACCTATAATGACTACAAGACTAATAAAACAATTTCTTTTGACTATTTTTGCCTAGTTGGTTGTGTTTTTTTAACTTTATGTATTTAACAGGGAACCCAGGCTCCTGTTACTGTAAGGGCCTGAAAGGATGAGAGACTCCTGGCCAGGAAGGACAGTATAGAGAAACACCTCAGGTAGACTGGACCCTGGATTAGTGAGGCCAAGCAGCTAATGAAGCAATTGGCTGTGCCTGATCACTGGGTGCAGAAGACCCAGTCACATGGCTAGAAGGAGAGGAGGCTTGGGGAGTTAACTGTTAAGCCCAGTCTCTGTCTATGCAAGGAGGTAGCCCTTGCCTGCAGCAGGGAGAGGAGCTCCTGGAAATGAAGGACCTACTGGAGATAGACAGATAGACACCCAAGCCACCCAGGGGAACTTGAGGAGAAGACTCCCAGAAAGGTGGGACCTGCATGCAACATTTACCCAAGGATGGAAACTTTTGTTTTATGAAGCAGCTGGCTTGTGCTTTGTTCTGTTTGCATTTGAGACTAGAGGACTGGGTTGTGGTTAGAGGGGTGGAGGAGACCACAAAGAGGGGTGCATGGGTGGCACTCCCCTACTATTTGTGCCAGGAGCTAGCCCTAAACTAGAGGGGGTGGAGACTCCCTCAGGTGTACTGAGACTGAAGCCCACAGGAAGGGCCAAGATGAAGGCAGGGCCAAACCTGAAAGCTGAGGTCTTAATCAGTAGACTAAGGTAGAAGGCATGGCCTGAGAGAAAAAGGGGGCCCAGGCTGCAACAGCTGAAGCCCAGACAGGCCCTCAGAAACCTCTGGGAGCATTCTCTTAAAAGGAAACTCTGTGGGAGGGCAAAAGACCCCAGGGGGCTAACCTGGCTGAACATGCCCAGCTACCTGTGAGGTGACTATCAGCCCCAAGGTTCCCTTCCTTAACTACAAACAACAACAAAGTCGTGGCAGGAAAGAGACTGGAGGTGAAGTGGGGCCAGGAAGGAGCTGACAAACGAGATAGAACCCTGTGGGTTCTACAATGTTTAACGTAGCAAATTAGTTGCATTCCTATAAAGTTATTTTTGTTCTTACATTTATCTTAAACTGAATAATATAGTGTTAGGTCCCTACCGGATTAGTAAAGCTTCTCTTTAACTGGAAAAAAGTATGTTATATGTGATGATGCACTACACCATCTGCACACCCTTTTCAAAATCCTAAGTCCACCCACGGCCACACAGCTTTCTCACCCTTCAAGACCCTTCTTGCAGCAGAATTTATTGGGTGTGAAGGTAGTCACTGTTCCAAAATTACCCTGCCGTGGTCCATGTGGCCATGGATTTATGTTACCATCAGTCTAATTTCAACTAGAGCTGTTTTTCTTACTTTAGCACATGAATTGTTTTTTCAGGTCAGGTTCTCAGTTGTGAAGCAAGATTTCAGTCCTCTCGATCAAAGTCATGTTGTAACAAGTCCATTCTTCTGTTTTAGTTTAAACTTTGGAGGAGTGTACTACTTTAATCAGGGCAACAACAGCCTCCCAGCCTATAAGTGTGCTATGCAGTAATTATTTGGTAGGTTCAGGGTGTGAATGTAGCTCTCTGAAGGGGCACTGCTGTTTAATGCAGTCTAAAGTATAGAGAATAGTATATTTACATGAAGCTACAGTTGTCTTTTCTATAGCTGTGGTCCTCAACACTTTCAGATTTGAGGCACCCCTCATTAGATTTGAGACACCCTTTGGAAAATGTCAGCTCTTAGTTTTTACTCATTCTTTTACTACAGAAAAAGAACAGTTTTTCTGTTGCAAAGAACTCAGAAAGACCACAAAAAATCGAAATTTTTTAACATTATAAATCATGTTTGTACACCTAACAGTGCTAAGGTTGCATAGCCACCCAGGGTATCTTTGGAAAGATCTCAAGGTACCTGAGGGTGCCATGGCATCCTGCTGAGAATTACTGATCTATAGTCATAGTCAAATATTTTAAACATAATATCTGTCAGCCTTAAAAGTGCTAGAAAGCTTATTTCTGTTTGTTGCTAATTTAGGAATTGTTAATTTAGGTCTTAATTCAATAAGATATGTAATTATGGGCTTAATTTTGGGCCTTTAAAGAGGTCCAAATACAGAAAATCATGATTTTTAGTTAAGGACATAGAGGAAAATTACTGTAATGATTTAAGATAATTTTCTTTCTTTTTTTCTCTCCATTTCAAGCAAAAATAGACATTAATCTCTCCATGGTTATTACTCAAATAAGCTATTGTTTCCACTGCTAAACCATCCCTTACTTCGGATTATTTATGAAACTTGTAATTATCCTTAACCAAAGAGAATATATCGTTAGCTAAATTTGATTAGCTAAATCTGTCTAATGTAACAAAAAACTAACTCAGTATAGGAGCAAGGAAGGAACTTTGTAATATTGTAATGGCAAATTGAATTCAAGTTGCAAGAAATGATATGCAGAGACCTATTGTTCAACATTTAAACCTTTTAAACAGCAGAAACTCCACAAAAGCACAATAAGAATAGGAAATTACCAACACTGTGATTCCTCATGGCAAAAGAGAATTGGCTTAGTATGTCAGCAAGAAATAGCTGTTTGTTTCTCAGTTGATGGTTCCATGCAAATACATAGTAAGTATTGGCTAACAATATTTTTCATATTGATCAGAGATATTATGAGATGACACAGAGGTTTAACTAATAATTAAGAATTAGTGTCCATATCTCAGTCGGAGAAGCACAGGATCAGTAGACGTGAAGAGTGAACATAAGGACGCAAATAATTTTCCAGGTTCTTTTTACAGTGCTTTTGACAAGTGTAGAACTCCAACTTCCATATCTCTGTCTATCAAACAACAATTCTTTTATACCAAACTCTGGATGCAAAACCATATTTTTTTCCAGTGAAAAGACTATTAATTTTATAAAGTAACAAGTTAACAAACATTTAAATGCCCTGACTTGGGCTGTTAACTGAATTCTGTTTCATCATTTGCTGTGTTTTATTATTAAGATGTGCATTGCTTTATCAGAAGAAGGTTGACTTTCCCCTATATTTAATAGATTGTATACCTGTTATAAATTTACATTAATATTTTGTCAGGGAAGATTAGTAATTAAATGAAAAATCCCAGTTTATCTCAATCCCAGTATTTGTTCCTTTATTTAATACACATAGTTCTGACATTCAGGTACTCAATTTGTGAACCCCTTTAATAAGTTGTTTCTTATCAACCATTCTATGGAATGACTTGTCTGCCACATGACCACAATGAAGTAGCATGTTGTAAAGACAGTAATGTGTAGTTAAAGATGCCGGCTCTAGTATAAGATACCAAATAGCCAGGGATGATTAGTGCCTTCTGAGTCTGAAGGGGAACAATTTGTGAGCGGGCCAAAAGCCCCATATCCACTCCTATACTTTTGCACTGCTGTTTAGTGCCCCCTACCACCACAACACACCACCAGCTTGTGCAGCAAAAAAACTGCCCCATCCTGAGCAGTGCTGAGTTGGGGGCCAATCTCGGGGGGGGGGGGCACATGCCTCCCCCACCAGTCGCCTATGCAAATAGCAACCTTGAAGACTTGTTGGTTAAAGAACCTGTGTTACTTTGGTAAGACTCTAATATCTTGTCTAGTTTCTAGTTTTTGTACCCCTGAAGCTTCAGAGACTGGGTGCTGCATGCTATGAGGCTGTGTGGGGCTTGCCCCTCTCACTGCCACCACATGCAGCTCCAGGGACTTGCAAACTCCAGGGACTCCAAGGACCTCTCCCACATACCCTATCCGCCACCATACGCCCCACATCCTCCCACAGCTCCCACACAATCCCACCCCACCCCACACACTGACACCCTTTCACGCACCCCATTTCTTTGAATGCCAGCAGTCACACAAAAAACAAACAAACAAACAAACAAACAACCAGACTTGTAGTCCACACAGA
>NW_017729004.1:33185571-33187171 GCF_001723915.1 Gavialis gangeticus | reverse complement strand
AAGCCACACACACCCACACCCTCCCACACCCCACCACCTGACCAACATAACTCTTTACCCTCCTTACACAGTATACAAGAGTAAGACTGTATTTTGAGTTATTATGCAATCACCTCTAGATACACACATAAATCAGGATAAAATATATATATTTTAAATAAAATTAAGTTATAGTAGATGTTTTTGGGGTTTTTTTTTAAGTATATGATTTGGGGTTTTTTTCCAGTTTCAAGATGACAACCCTTACCCCCCAGGAGTACTTCCAGGGCAAGGAGAGGGACTTCTGGTGGCAAAGGTCAGGGGGTTAGGAGCAGGACTTCTGGTCCCAAGATGGCAACCAGGGGGTGTGGCACCTGTCAAGGGGTGAGGCTACCCTTGCAGCCCTTGACAGCTCACCAAAACTCATTAAATGGCCCTCCAACTTATATAATTGCCCACTCCTGGGCTAATCAGTCTATAGTTCTCTGTGTCCTCTTTTTTTTTCCAGTTTTTTTAAAGAGAACTACATTGGCCCTTTTCCAATCCTCTGATACCTCTCCCATCTCACATAATTTCATGAATAACATTGTTAAAGGCTCTGAGATCTCCTCTTCCAGTTCCTTCACTACCCTGGAATGAAGTTCATCAGAACCTGCTGTCTTGAATTAATTCAGACCTATCAGTAGATCTTTGACTGTTTCTTTCATTATCTCATCCTTCAGCTTGCCCCTTTTTCCTATCCAAATAATCCTCATTACATATCTGGTTGTGGCTTAACTTTTTGTGAGGACTGAGGCAAAGTAGCTGTTGAGTAGCTCTTTCTTTTTTGCATCTTCAGTTGATAATTTATTATTATTATTAGAATTTATTGCAGATTGAGGGCAAGTAATTATACCACTTTAAGGGAGAGGGGCTTACTTCTTATGAGAATGCATCATTGTAATTTAATCTGTTATGATTAATTCATCTATCCATTCCTATCCTGCAGCAGTGACACTAAACTCTGGTAACTTAACTCTGCTTTGTTCAGGTGTCAGCTCTTCTGGTTAAACTTATATTTGCTGATTCAGCTGAATTGTAGCTTAGTCTTTTAAGTAGTATAATGATTTCATCTGTCTACACCCTAATTGTTCTAAAATCTTTAATCTACCTCCCAGGGATTCAAAATTGATATAAATTCATATAATAAGTCTAAGTTGTTAAAATAATATTTTATGTGGCTAATAACTTTAATAAAGTAGTGCAATAAAGACCAGTGACTTTGGTAAAACAACAACTCTGCCTGTTAGTTCACCATCACCAGCAGTGTATCTCCCTCTCTGTGATATGTGCAATATTTAGAAATTCTTTTAGATTTGCACCTATCTTAAATATTCTGTCTCTACCTAGCATTATAAGAGAAGCATTTTAAATGAAGGAAATCAGCTACATCTAAGGCTTACAGTGAAACTATATCTGAACATTTATGTAATTAACCCGTGGAAATTGTTTTGCCAAAAATTGTTAATACTTGATTTGATCTAAAAAGAATGTTACATATTTGACTCAACCTTTAAACCAGGTGTTTGTGGAATAGCATATCAAAGCTGCTTTCTCTCACCCTTTTTTAAAAAAAATGCTA
>NW_017729004.1:33180292-33180571 GCF_001723915.1 Gavialis gangeticus | reverse complement strand
ACACACTGACACCCTTTCACGCACCCCACCCCCACCATACACCCAAACACACCTATACCCTCCAATAGCCCCCACACACTCCCAGCCCCCACCAAAGCCACACACACCATCCTACCCTAGCACGGTGTAGTTTGATGTCATTCCCCAGGATCAGGAACCTTCTCCATCGCCATAATTCCTGCACTGTACCTCCAAGATGTTATGCAATATTCCCACTCTAACTGATTGCAGCAAACTGCTGGCTCCACTATTCAGGGCCTGCTCTTATCACTAGCAGCT
>NW_017729004.1:33167518-33175292 GCF_001723915.1 Gavialis gangeticus | reverse complement strand
TTGGGGTTTTTTTCCAGTTTCAAGATGACAACCCTTACCCCCCAGGAGTACTTCCAGGGCAAGGAGAGGGACTTCTGGTGGCAAAGGTCAGGGGGTTAGGAGCAGGACTTCTGGTCCCAAGATGGCAACCAGGGGGTGTGGCACCTGTCAAGGGGTGAGGCTACCCTTGCAGCCCTTGACAGCTCACCAAAACTCATTAAATGGCCCTCCAACTTATATAATTGCCCACTCCTGGGCTAATCAGTCTATAGTTCTCTGTGTCCTCTTTTTTTTTCCAGTTTTTTTAAAGAGAACTACATTGGCCCTTTTCCAATCCTCTGATACCTCTCCCATCTCACATAATTTCATGAATAACATTGTTAAAGGCTCTGAGATCTCCTCTTCCAGTTCCTTCACTACCCTGGAATGAAGTTCATCAGAACCTGCTGTCTTGAATTAATTCAGACCTATCAGTAGATCTTTGACTGTTTCTTTCATTATCTCATCCTTCAGCTTGCCCCTTTTTCCTATCCAAATAATCCTCATTACATATCTGGTTGTGGCTTAACTTTTTGTGAGGACTGAGGCAAAGTAGCTGTTGAGTAGCTCTTTCTTTTTTGCATCTTCAGTTGATAATTTATTATTATTATTAGAATTTATTGCAGATTGAGGGCAAGTAATTATACCACTTTAAGGGAGAGGGGCTTACTTCTTATGAGAATGCATCATTGTAATTTAATCTGTTATGATTAATTCATCTATCCATTCCTATCCTGCAGCAGTGACACTAAACTCTGGTAACTTAACTCTGCTTTGTTCAGGTGTCAGCTCTTCTGGTTAAACTTATATTTGCTGATTCAGCTGAATTGTAGCTTAGTCTTTTAAGTAGTATAATGATTTCATCTGTCTACACCCTAATTGTTCTAAAATCTTTAATCTACCTCCCAGGGATTCAAAATTGATATAAATTCATATAATAAGTCTAAGTTGTTAAAATAATATTTTATGTGGCTAATAACTTTAATAAAGTAGTGCAATAAAGACCAGTGACTTTGGTAAAACAACAACTCTGCCTGTTAGTTCACCATCACCAGCAGTGTATCTCCCTCTCTGTGATATGTGCAATATTTAGAAATTCTTTTAGATTTGCACCTATCTTAAATATTCTGTCTCTACCTAGCATTATAAGAGAAGCATTTTAAATGAAGGAAATCAGCTACATCTAAGGCTTACAGTGAAACTATATCTGAACATTTATGTAATTAACCCGTGGAAATTGTTTTGCCAAAAATTGTTAATACTTGATTTGATCTAAAAAGAATGTTACATATTTGACTCAACCTTTAAACCAGGTGTTTGTGGAATAGCATATCAAAGCTGCTTTCTCTCACCCTTTTTTAAAAAAAATGCTACTGAAATGGTCGATTCATTAGTTGACAGTGCCAGTAAAAGTTCAATATCCCTAATGCTAACACAAGTGCTTTTCTCATTTCAATTTGCAGTGTGCTGAAAATACATAGCACATGACTTGCCAGAATTCAAGGTGTATTCCATGTCAAACCTATTTTGAATTTTCAAATCAATATGCAGCAATAGATAAGTGAATAGTCTGCCAGATGGCTTGTGTTTAAATCTTCCTGGATACTTTGTCCTGTCCAAGCACAGCTCTGTCTCAGACATTTCCGGACTAAGGGTCACTTTATATCAAAGGATCTCAGAAATTATTGTCCTTTCAACCCTTGTACTCTGCACTTTCATGAGAGAAGCATAAATATAAATAATTTTAAAGGCCTATAACTAGGCAAAGCATTACTGAGGTTCCTCCCAATAAAACTTGATGTCATATCCAATCATCTTTTCAGGTCAATCTCTTTATACAAATTCTTTATCCAATTCTATTAACATTTTATATCTTCATTGACATAACAGCCCTAGTTAGCAGAGAAACTCTGGCACTTTCCCAGGTTGTTGGAATGAACATACAGATAACTGGGTAAAATGTAATGGTCTGTAATATACAGGAAGTCAAACTAAATGATGTAATGATCCCTTCAGATTTAAATATTATAACACTTCTCATACCAATGAACAATATGATATGGAGTCCATCTCCTGTCACAGTCATGCTGACACTTCTGAATGAAGCACCAGGGCAAAACATACTTTGAAGGTGCAACTGCTGTTACATACCAACTTGCTATAGTTAGAAATGTAAGTAACTGCAGAATTCAGCTCCTAATCTCTAACTGGTTTCACCAGAAACACTTAACAACAGATTTGAATTTTCATTTAATGCCAGTTCCCTGGATTGTTTTCACATTATTTCACACTATTTAAAAAAAATTAAAAAGCATTGCTTTCCATTAAAAAATGGAAAGCAATGCTGAACCAGATGGGACAACTGACAACTGAGACCCAGGAAAAAGCCAACCTATTAAATGGGTACTTTGTATCAGTCTTTCATCAGTCCCATGGGACACCCATGCCCGCTATAGGACAGGGAGGTCCAGGTGAGGGAGATCCCCTGCCCTCCATTAATGCTGACCTCGTGAAGGAACATCTTGAGAGGCTGGATACCTTCAAGTCAGCCAGCCCTGACAATCTACAACCCAGGGTACTCAAGAAGCTGGAGAGCATCATAGCCCAAACTCTGGCACAGATCTTTGAAAACTCCTGGTGCTCTGGTGTAGTGCCCAAAGACTGGAAGAAGGCCAATGTGGTACCTATCTTCGAGAAAGGGAGGAAAGTGGATCCGGCTAACTATAGGCCCATCAGCCTGACTTCTATCTCAGGGAAGATCTTAGAAAATTTTATTAAAGAGGCCATCCTTAATGAACTAGCTGATGCCGACATCCTGAGGGATAGCAAGCACGGGTTTGTTGCGGGTAGGTCTTGCTTGACCAATCTCATTTCCTTCTATGACCAGGTGACCTATCACCTGGACAAGGGAGAAGAGATTGATGTCATAAATCTTGACTTCAAAAAAGCCTTCGATCTGGTATCCCATGATCACCTCTTGGCAAAACTGGCCAATTGTGGCCTTGGGTCCACCATGATCTGCTGGCTGGGAAATTGGCTCCATGGTCAGACACAGAGGGTGGTAATTGATGGAAGTCAATCGTCATGGTGCCCTGTGACCAGTGGGGTCCCCCAAGGCTCTGTCCTTTGACCTGTATTGTTCAACATCTTCATTAATCATGTGGACATTGGAGTAAAAGCGGACTGGCCAAGTTCGCCAATGACACCAAACTTAGCGGCAAAGCATCCACACCTGACAGACAGGAGGGTGATCCAGGTGGACCTAGACAGGCTCAGCAAATGGGCGGATGAGAACCTGATGGTGCTTAATGCTGAAAAATGCAAGGTTCTCCACCTGCGGAAGAAAAACTTGCAGCATCCTTATAGGCTCAGCAGTGCTACGCTGGCTACCACTACGGAAGAAAGAGACTTGGGGGTCATCATTGACCACAAGATGAACATGAGCCTGCCATGTGATGCTGCAGCTAGTAAAGCGACCAAAACGCTGGCTTGCATCCAAGCTGGAGTACTGCTTTTGGGCTCCACAATTCAAAAAGGATGTGGAGAATCTTGAGAGAGTCCAGAGGAGAGCCATGCGCATGATCAGAGGTCAGGAAAACAGACCTTACAACGACAGGCTGAGAGCCATGGGGCTCTTTAGCTTGGAAAAGCGCAGGCTCAGGGGTGATCTGATGGCCACCTATACGTTTATCAGGGGTGTCCACCAGTATCTGGGGGAACGTTTGTTCACCAGAGCGCCCCAAGGGATGACGAGGTTGAGCGGTTATAAACTCCAGCAAGACCGTTTCAGGCTGGACATAAGGAAGAATTTCTTTACTGTCTGAGCCCCCAGGTCTGGAACAGCCTGCCGTCGGAGGTGGTTCAAGCACCTACATTGAACACCTGCAAGAGTAAATTGAATGCTTATCTTGCTGGGATCCTATGACCCCAGCTGACTTCCTGGACTTCGGGTGGGGGGCTGGACTCAATGATCTTCCAAGGTCCCTTCCAGCCCTAATGTCTATGAAATCTATGAAATCTATGAAAATTATGTATTGAAAGAAGTTGAGATAAACAAGGACATTTAAAAAATGTTACCCTTCCTACATAGAGAAATGACCTGTGAAAGGTGGATATGGCACTGTCTCCTATCATTAAGATTATCCCATTCTTCCCATTTTAAGATCCTGACTTCATTTGTTTGCACCTGTGCCTCTTGCTCCCTGTAAGAGGCACTAGCCAGCAAGGCACAAGTTGAGCATCACCCAGAGCACTCTCCAGCCAGCCCTCCTCTCCACTTTCCTTTGAGCTGGCATACTGTACCCTACATTTAATATTCTTTGGATAAAATGGCTGAACAGTGGGCTAATTTTTACCCTATTGAGGGCTGAAGTCAGAACCCAAAGCCCCTTCCTTTCCAAAGGAGTATCAGTCTCCTGACCCTACTTATCTTTCTCCCTTGGCTGTCCAGAGAGTAAACTTAAAGAGGAAAATGAGTTGCAGAGAGTTCATAGGTGACTGAGTCAGAAGGTGAAAGGATCCTCTTCCTCCAGCATCAAACACCTACCAGTTATGATTTTCCTAAAGTTTCAGGACTTGTCTTACACTTCTGACTGAGCATGCTCAGTAAGTTGCACTGTGGCTGTATAGGTACAAACTAGAGTAACACAAGCAAGTTATTTTTATTGTTGATTAATATTGGGTAAGTGTAACAATGTAATTTATAAACTCTGTGTACATTTATGCACTTTGTGTACACCAAAAATTGAGGTTCTGCAGCTACAGAAGTGCTATTTAGGCATGTAGACATGAAATAGAATTTAGCCTTAACTGTATGTTCCATATTTTCAGAGTGCCTTACTTGAGACCCCAGGGTTGATTTACAGAAATGCTGAGCACTTACAACACCACCTGAATCAATGGGATCTACACTTGAACATACATAAAGTGTTATAATGCCAAAAATTATGAAAAATTAGGTCCTATTCAGCTCAAATTGGGCACTCAAAAATCAATGGACTCTTTTTACCTTAATTTTTCTAAGTCAGTGATTCTAAACCAGGGTTCCTTGGTGTGCACTTGAATCTCAAAATGTTCTACACCTTAGTCCACTGTCTGTAAAATGGGGATAATGCGCTTCTCACCTTTCAGGAAATCCTTGAAGTTAAATATACTGATGTTAGTGAAGAATCAAGATACTTCAGTGATAAGCACCATAGAAAAGTCCGTAAGGAAATAAATAATTTTGCATCCAGAACTACATTTGAACAGACTGCACTGAAAAAGGCTTAGGGCCACACATTGAACAGCAAATGAAGAGAAAACAAAATATTGAACAGCTGCTCAATCTGTCTAGCGTAAGCACTGAATGAATCAGGGATTTTAACCAAATTAAATCTAGTTTTTATCCAGAAGATTTATAATCTAAAATACAGCACTGTATAAAAAGGGACAGTTATTACGATTAATCTTATTAATATTGTCAACTTTGTTAATGGATAATTTAAAAAGAGATAAATTCAAATAACCAAAATCACAGTAAAATAGTTAAAGATTTGAAGTGAAGCATGTATCTTGTATCATGAACTTGAGGATGAAACATTTATACCCTGAAAGGCTTCCAAATGAAACAAAGTGAGGACTCAAATGAAGTTGTGCTTCATCACAGGTAGTATTTAAATTTAGATTCTGGCAATCAGGAGACACTTGTCAGCTGATCCAGCTGCCATGGTGAGGTATTAAGTGGAGGAGTGGTCTCACAACACCAAGATTTCAGACACACTGGGCATGTCTACACATGCATTTATACTGGCTTAAATTTTACTGTGCAGTGAATTACTGCGCAGTAAGTGGGAATAGGCCATTGTCTATATGTGCAGGGATTAAAGCATATTAATATGTGTGGACTGACTTGGGACTAACTTTAGTCCCAAGTCAGTCCACATGCACAGTGTTACTGTGCAGTAAGGTGTCTACATGTGCGTTACTGCAGAGTAACTAATCGGGTGTAAGTTTGATACCTGCATGATGCAGGTATCAAATTCACACTCAAATTGGCACAAGTAACCATATTTATTGCACAGTATGGGCATGCACATATAGACACAGTCCCAAAGTGTGCAGTAATTTTGGTTACCGTGCAGTAAATGTGCACGTTTAGGCGCACGTGATGATTGTTACAAACACATTGAATTGCACCCAGACATGAAAAGAAACCAGTGACTTTTATTACATGTATTAGATATTCAGATTGGCCTGCATCACTCCTGAGGGAGTTGTGATGTTTGTAAGGGGCACAAAGAAACCTGTTTAATTAAAACTGAAACACATCTGTTAATAGTGGTATCCTGGGATTGACATAAGGGAACCAGAATTACTTCCAGATGTAGTAAGGCTTACATTAATTCTTACCTCTAAGGCTTCGTGTTACCTCTCATCTTTTTAAACACCAAGAACACTTTTTAATATTTAAGTCTTATTAGGCCAATATTATGGAGAACAGGTAGAATATGAAATTCCAGTACTGCTGAAATGATTATGTTGTTCACATAATCATCTGGTTCTGTATTGCTATATTAGACAAAACAAAGATAAATTATTACCTTAAGTGCAATGTGGAACTCAACCTCAATTGTGGAAATATAATCAGTAATGCAATACATTTTTCTTCTCTTTGACTTCAGACTCAACCTTTCTCTTCCATTAGACTTCAGACTTCTCCTCCCTCTAGTCCTTGACTATAGGTTTGTCCTTTTAATAGATCTGTTAGAGCACATTGCAACAGCTTATCTTAGAGGCAACAAGGTCATAGACCTGTGGAACTCAACCTCTTCTATCCTACAGGCCAGAGGAATGGTGCAGGCTGGTCTGCACGCAGATTCTATGCACCAGGTTGGTCTATGAACATGATTTAGCTTGGGGTTAGTGTGTGAAGTTGGTCCATGGGTGTGATCTGGTGTGCTGGCACGACCCTGAGCACAGTTGTGGAGTGACTACACACCAGCACAATCTGGCACATGGGGTGTGTCATCTGGATCATGGGTCTCCCTGTGGGTCCAGAAATTTGACAGTGGAGGAGCAGTGGCAATGTTAATTACCATGGTTCTAGAAATAATTAATGCTACTACCACTTCCCTGCCATCAAGTTTCTGAACCCATGGCTGGCTGGATGATAAACCTTCATGAGCCAGAGGTTGAGGACCTCTGTTGTAGATGACTGTTGCAAGGTCTTTATTGGAGAGAAATAGCCCTATTACTCTGTTCATATTTAAATGGCAAGTTAGTAAGGGTTACATATCCTAACTTGGACATCAGGACCAACAAGTGTTAGTAGATGGAGCCCAAGTCTATGTATCATTTTGGAAAAAAGCAGTCAACATGTCAATGGAATATTACATACATTTCCTTTGCATGATGCTTCAAGTGCTATTTTGTGCCAAAAAAGTTTAAATGTTGAGTCATAACCAGCTTGTCTTCATTCAGATGCCTATCACAGAGAATTAGGGAGAGGAGAATCTGGATGACATCTACAAGGTGCAGCGTGGTGTGTTGTCATCCTATTGATGACATTACATCCTAAAACACATTACAACTCTCTAGTGCTTTATGAACATTAAACTTAAAAGGCCACAAAAAGCTTCTGTGATTCCACGTATGGATGGCCATAGAGAGGCCGAGTAGTTATATAGTAATAGCCTCTAAGGACTTCTCTCTACTTCACTAAGGTTCCATAAATGAAGCAGCAATATTTTATGGTCAGTGATATAACGAGTTATAA
>NW_017729004.1:33152462-33162518 GCF_001723915.1 Gavialis gangeticus | reverse complement strand
AATCTGGATGATATCTACAAGGTGCAGCGTGGTGTGTTGTCATCCTATTGATGACATTACATCCTAAAACACATTACAACTCTCTAGTGCTTTATGAACATTAAACTTAAAAGGCCACAAAAAGCTTCTGTGATTCCACGTATGGATGGCCATAGAGAGGCCGAGTAGTTATATAGTAATAGCCTCTAAGGACTTCTCTCTACTTCACTAAGGTTCCATAAATGAAGCAGCAATATTTTATGGTCAGTGATATAACGAGTTATAATAGAACTAACAGAACCACCATGGACACTTCAGCCTTCCCCATAGCTGAAAACAATTCATCAACAACTGGTGTGAGTGTTGACTCAGTTCCATGTGTATTATTGAATCCAGACTGATAGAGAATCTAAAGAATCAAAAGCATCCAGGTGTAGCTGTAATTGGGTCATCACCATAATCTTAAAATATGACTTTCTTTAGAATTATGAATTTCAAGACAGGAGTCTATTTGGGACGGTTATTAGCATCCAAAGCTAGTTTCTTAAGGAATAGCTGAATGATTGCTTATTGAAGCAGAGCTAGCAGCTTGCTTTCATGTTCATTTATTAATTCTCATTAGTGGCTGAGCTAATAGCGTGTCACTGCTTTAATCAACCACGAAGAACATCTCACAAGTGGTTGGCTGCAAGTCCCTAAGCAAATCTTCAGGATGTGACTCCCAGTGAAAGTCATAAAAATCAGTCAATGCAGTCAGTGTTTCTTCTCTCTTGGTGAGACTGTTTCTAGAACTTTCAACCTGGTTGGATCATATTTCCCTTCATATTCAATTTCATCTGTAAAATAAGTTGGCAGTTTCTTTCATAACAAGCAAATCTTTATTCCATGACTGTCACAGGAATAGGATAGACTCCTATTTATTAGGTGATGTTAAATTCTTTAAAATAAAAAACAATCAATAACAGGATGGATATTGCAAGCATGAATATTGATTATTGACTATGATACTTCTTTGTCTATAGAGAAGAAAAGATATAGCCTGTACACATTCAGTTAAATACAATACTCACATAAATTAGAGGAGAAAATAATAGAATGATTTCAGTTCCCACTTATATATTGCATAGCTATTTAAAATAACTAAAGATAGGTACTGATAGAATAAATAGAGGCAGATCCTCAGCTGATGTGCATCAGTTGCAATGGGAAGCACCAGAACAAGTAGGATTACTACTGTGTTGGTAGTTGTAGTACTAACCATTGAGGTTGATTCTTGATGCAGACACTTTCTAGCAATTTTTAAAGTTAACTTTTTGAATAAATTTATGCGGCACAAGGGACATGTGCTGGCACCAAAGTCATGTAACTCATAGGTAATCTCTTTATATCCAGCTTCAACCACACTTTGTACCTAAGTTGTGCCCAGGAGTGAATGCCCAGTTGTGCCCAGGATCCATGATGTGTGGCAACGCATTCACACCCACCCCTCCTCTGCTGCTGCTGTCTCCCGTCAAGCCTGGCATCCCACACAGCTTCTCCCTGCAGCTGGAGCCCCTGGGGCTGGCATGGAACTCCAGAGGCCTGGGCAGGGAGCAGGCACAGGACAGAGGGACTCACGCACTGCCACCTCTGTCCCCAGCTGACCTGGGTGTGGGGGGAGCCCCAAAGCTACTCCTGTTCTGCTCCAGCTGCAGGCTATGGGAAGCAGCTGTGCAGGTTGCCAGGCTTATCCAGGAACACAGCAGGCTTCCTTACCCTACACCAGCTCCCTGCTGCCCTCTGTGCTTCCCACTGCAACACGGGCATGGGAGAAACTCCAGAGCCACTCCTGTGACACTCTAGTTGAGGGTGCAGGGAGTGGTTGCATGGGGTACCAGGCTTTGCCAAAGACAATGGCAGTGGTGGACGGGTTCCTCTTTTCAGTGCCTGCTCTCAGGCCAGCAGGGGACACCTTGAGTGGAGACGAGCAGGCACAAAAAGAGGAAACCTGACTGCCATCACTGTTATCCCCAACTGAGCCCATCAGATCTCATGAAATGAGAAAAGTGGCTCTGGGGCTTGCAGCACAACCAAGTCAGCAAGGGACAACAGCAGCAGTAGTGGACAGGTCACCCCTTCCTGTGCCTGTTTCCTGCCTCTCTCCGTGGTGTTCCCCCACTAGCCCAGGAGCTCCAGCTATGCCTTGCCTCCATCCCTCCGTAGTCTAAAGAGCAGCAAGCCTGCCACACTCACTTCAGTAGGTCCTAGATTCACCCTCAGCTGTGGCTAAATGGAGAGCCTTCAGTTTCCAGAGTTAACCATGGAGTGCCTCTTAGAAGGACTGCAGCCATGTACAGTTTGCTTTTTAAAGTGTTTCTGGCCTGAAAAAATGACCATGTACAGTTGGTATTTACTTATGCAAGATATCAACTGCTTGTGTGTATTCAAAATCATACCTGATGACTTCACAGGCAAAAATATTTTTTCCTATTCTCCACTCTTTAAACTCTGCTGGGTCAACATCAGGGGCAAGCAATCTGAGTTTTGTTCTAGCTCACTTCTCAACAGAATTGTAAACCATGTTCTATTGCTTATTATGGTGATACTGGTAAGGCACATGGAAAACAACTTGATTTTTCTGAATCCAGGTTGAATTGTTAAGTTGCATTAATTTTTTAAGTAATAAACATAGCATATTTCCTCTGATAGGCACACCAGTTTCAGAGTAGAACCATAACATAGAATCATAGAATCAATGAGTGGGAAGGGACCTAGACAGATCATCGAGTCTGACTCCCTGCCATGGGCAGGAAGGAGCACTGGGGGTGGCAGGGTCATAAGACCCCAGCCAGGTGCCTATCCAGTCTCCTCTTGAAGATCCCCAGGGAAGGTGAGAGCACCACCCCTCTGGGAAGCCTATTCCAGGTTCTGGCCACCCTTACAGTGAAGTAGTTCTTCCTAATATCTAACGTAAACCTATCCTCCCTCAGCTTGTGGCCATTGTTCCTGGTGACTCCAAGGGGGGCCCTGGTGAACAGACTTTCCCCGAGTCCCTGCTGGTGGCCCCTGATAAGGTTGTAGGCAGCCACAAGATCCCCCCTCAGTCTCCTCTTGTGGATACTGAAGAGATTCAGGTCCCTCAGCCTCTCCTCATAGGGCTGGCCACGGAGGCCCCCAGCCAGACGAGTGGCCCTCCTCTGGACCCTCTCCACGTTCCCCATGTCCCTCTTGAAGTGCGGCGCCCAGAACTGGACACAGTACTCCAGCTGCGGCCTGACCAGCGCCGCATAGAGGGGCAGCAAGACCTGTCTGGACATGTTAGTGATGCCCCTGTTGATGCATGACAGGGTGCGGTTGGCTCTGCCTATTGCTTCATCACATTGGCGACTCATATTCATCCTGGAGTCAATCCTGACTCCAAGATCTCTCTCTGCCTCTGTGCTGCCGAGAGGGTCAACCCCTAACCTATAATCATAATGCTGGCTCCCTCTCCCCAGGTGCAGCACCCTGCATTTGTCCTTGTTGAACCGCATCCTGTTCAGATCCACCCACTTCTCTAACCTATCCAGGTCTGCCTGGATGTGGTCCCTGCCTGCCGGTGTATTCACTTTACCCCACTAGACACTACTGTGCTATTTTATGTGTCCAACATAAAATAGCACACTTTAAAATGTTAATTTCCTGCTGACCTCACACCAACGCTCACTGTTCTGGCTTCTGATTTTCCTAGAAGCAGAGTCCTAATTAGCTGGGAAGCTGGCAGAAGTGAAGGATGTGAAGTTACTCGTGTGGACACACATTTGCATAGTGCTGCTTGAGGGAAACATCTTAGAATTTACACTTTATTCAGTTCCCTCAGAATCACAATTCTGCTACACCGTGGTATACATTGGGATACAATGAAGGAGCTTCCAGAGCTTTTTAAGACCTTTAGAGAGAGTCTCCTTTCTAACCTGGATGTTTGCCAAGTCCTTACAACATCAAATTGGCATGTGGAAAAAGCAACAGCTCCTAGTGGTTACTCATGCTTACTTATGCTTCTAGAAGTGCTGATTTAGCATACCGAGGTGTGGCTGAGTAAAACATAAAATGAGGAAAGGAATGAGAGAAGTGCTAATCATTCCACTGGCGGCACTATCTCACCTTTTGTCATCATGATATGTTTCACTCGCATCCAGATGTCTTTCATGCAGCCACTTGCAACACTTCTAAGCTCCTATGTTTTCTTTTCATCCTTATGTGTATCAAAAGCAGTCAGCATATCCTGCCTTGATTACTGCAATGTCCTCTTCTTTGGCTTTCCCACTGGCCCCATTGCCCTACCAGTTGATATAAACCATAGATGCTAAGATCATTCTTGCTTTATCGCTTCTTCCTTACGTTAAGTTCAACATCATTGTTCTTGTACTCATCACCTTGTATGACTAGTTCTCTTCCCTCTTCATATCTCACCTGCTCCCCTTTTTTTGCCAGTGGTCCCAGCCTCTATATAGTTTTTTTTTAAATTTCTTCCACAGCTGTTTACTTGCTTGCTACTACATCTACTCCTCAGGCATGTCCCTCCTAAGTTGATCTGGAAGCAGCTATTGTGACCCGTAAGAAATTAACTTCATCGTTTCATAGTTGGTAGGGTTGGAAGGGACCTGAGTAGATCATCAAGTCTGATCCCCTGCCTTGGCAGGAAAAAGTACTGGGGTCAAACGACCCCAGCAAGGAGTTCGTCTAGCCAGCAAGGTGTTCATCTAGCCCAGCAAGGTGTTCATCTAGCCAATTAATACTGGCAAAGCAGAAGGACAAACAAGAACATTTATAGATTCTTTTAGTGAATATATTAAAAAGATAGGATCCTTCACCCTCTTGGCCACTTATTGTACACATGCCTGAGCTGCAATAAAGTCTGTCGATCCTGGATAGGCCTCATCAACCATCTTCAGACACAGAGATAAGACAATCATGGAAGACATCATTGACTGCGAGGGATTGCCAAAGAAAATATTGTATGTTATATTCCATTCTCCTGAAAATACTTCAGAATAGGCCCTCCACTGTGTTTCCATTTGTTTGTACAGCATCATAAGTGCTACTGGGAATAAATAATAAATAGTAAAAATAGAAAATGGAAAAGATTCCTTAAATTTGGATCTCATTCCTGACTTAGTGGGCATTATCTACACGTTCATTAATGCGCAGCAATTACTGCACACTTAATTTAGTATTTGCTTACCGAAGTACTAGCTAAATGTGCAGTAACTAGAGTTACTGTTCAGTAGTGCCAGTGAATGCCTCTTTAGTGATACTACTGTGCAGCAGCCTAATAATACTGCACAGTGGCTATTAGCACTGTCCATGCAATGGCATGCTACTGTGCAGTAGGCCTGTGTGAAGCAGCAAGTATTCGCTTTGGATTTGACTGATTCAGAGGGACAGTGATTTGATTTGGTGATTTGAATCACTGTCCCAATTCAATTTGACTAATGCAGATTTGAAGGTTCAGCGCCGGTTCAGAAATTCAGCCATAGACTATAATGGGGAATTACTAAAATACCTATAACTTTGTCATTTTTTTTGCAAATTCAGATGAAAACAGCAGGGATAGTAGCCCATTCTGAGGGCATGAAGCCTGCACATAGGTGCAGGGGGTTCTGTGAAAGTGCACCTCAAGTTTCTGAAAGCAAACAAAAAATGCAAATAGGTATGAAGGGAGGAGGGTGACACTCACTCAGTCTGCACATGGATCTTGGGGAACCCCAGCAGCAAAAGGTTCACCTTCAGGAACACGAGTTGCTCCACCAAACCAGGATCCAAGGAGGTGTGGTGGGGTGTCACAACATCACCAGCAATGCTGAACACCCTTCATTAGAAGACTGGTCGATAGACAGGACAGGTGTTCTCGGGCAACCATGGCCAGATTCTGCTACACCTGGCTGCGGGTTGCCCAATAGGCCAAGAAGTCACAGTGCAACAGCTCCATATCCTCAGCGAGATAGGTAGCCACCAAGGCCTCCGTGCTACCTGCCTGATGGTGGGGTCTGGTGCTTCTGCACCCCAACACTGAAGCCATGCCCTTGGCCCACATTGGCAGCAGCTGTGGTAGAGGAGATTGGCTTGTGGTTGGAGTGCTAGCACAGGAAAGTGGATCCCCCTCTTCCACATCCCCCTGCTTCTGCCCTTCTGACTCCCTGACTCTGTTCACCAGCACCTCTGTCTAGTAATTGAGGGTTTTGCTGCTGCAGATTCTTCCCTTCACCCTCGGATCACACATGCCTGCCAGCACATGGACTGTAATGAACTGCAATGGATCCAGCCATCTTTTGATGCTTCCTTCAGCTGCTTCACCAGTGCCTGCACCTCTGGTGAAAGCGGCTTTCTCCAGCCAGGAACATAGATTCCCCTGGAACTTCTCCATTTCATTCTCAAGCTCCTTCACTATGGGGATCACCTGGCTAAGGAGGACATCACCACTGCTGAGGCTCTCGGTTGAGAACCACTAGGTCAGGTTGAGGACCACCAGGATCTGGGAGATGGTATCCCACTCAGCTCTAAGGGGGCCACTGATCCCAAACTCCCTCACCAAGGCCATCTCATGGATGGTTTTCTGTTGCTTGACCAGCCTTTCCAGCATCAGGTATGTGGAGTTCCACTGAGTCTCTATATCCTGTATGATTTTGTGCTGTGAGATGCTCGGCTCTGCCTGTTTGTGGCACAGCATCTTGCCCTCCTTGATGCTCTGGTGGAAGTACCCCACCACCTTTCTGCATTTCAGAATGAGCTGGCTGGTAGTGACAGTGCCATCACTGGGAGCCCTTTCCCCCTCCAAGGCATCCCTGACTACAAGGTGGACTTGTGTGCCACATAGCGGATGCTAAAAAATTTGGCATCGTGCACAGCTTTGACCATATTGGCCCTGTTGTCGGTGACCATGAATCCACGGGTGAGCTCACCCTGCCCAACAAGCCACCCCCTGCACAACGCAGTTCATAGCCACCATGATCTCCCTTGCCATGTGGGACTCATCCATTACCTCCGCTTGAAGGAGAGCCCACTGATGCCCTGACTGATTGCACCAGTGCCCTGTGAGGAAGAGGTATGCATGATCTCCACCCTGGCTGCTCCAGATGTCAGAGGTGAAATGCAAGGCTACCTGCAGACCTACCTCCCACAGCTCCTCCCTCATACAGGGAGGGTACCACTGTCCTACTAAAGGTGGTGCATACAGGCACTTGGTACAATGCTGCCATGAGCTCCATGAGCCACCTGAACCCTGGACACTCAACAAAGGATAAGGGCTGGCCATCCAGAGCAAGCATCTCCCCAGTGCTCTGGGTGACCTCATTCGCCTTCAGAATGCGCCCCCTTTTGTCTCCGTCTTTCCCCCACCGCTCCAGGGTGGCCTGCCTCTGCTTCTTGGGGACAGGGGCTTTGGTGTGAGAGGGAAACTTCTTTTTGGGCACACTCCCACTGGTGCCAGGCTGAGGAGGAACAAGGGCAAGGTGGTGCTGCCTCCTGAGATACAGCAGTATCGCTGTGGTGGCAAAGTGGTTCACCTCTTTGCCCCGGCTGATCTGTTTTCAGCAGTGCTGGCAAGTAGCATACCTGGGATCATCTACCACCTCAAAATGATCCCACACTACACTACCCACCTGCTTCTGGGTTGAGGGTAGGGATCCTGCCTTATCCTCCTCCTCACCAGGCAGAGGTAGAGCAACAGAAGGAGCTGGGCCACCTGCCCCCACAACCTCCTCCAAAGTGCCTTCAAGAAAAGGAGACCTGCCTCTAGGGGAACTTTGAGGGGTGTGGAGCACAAACTCAGATTCGCCCTCCTTCCCCAGAATTTCCTTTATGTTGGCTCTCAGCTTCTCTGCTTCCAGATCCAGCTCCTCCTCTGGTACTGTGAGGCTCATGCTGGGAACTGAAATTGGGGTGGAGAATGTCATGCTGCTGCTGGTTAGTGGTGTTAGTAGTGGTGGTGCAGGTGCAGGCACCTCCTTGCTCCCACTAGCAGCAGAAGACTCATTGCAGCCAGGAAAGAGGGTGCATCTTGTTTGGGGAGGGGAGAACTTGAAGCTCTCCCTCTGCCCCCTCTCCCTCTTCTGTCAGAAGACTTAGCACCTTCCTTTCCAGCATGCTTCATAATGTTTGGTGTGCTGCAACATGTGTGTGTGTGTGTAATATATGTTTTGGTTTCCTGCACAGTGATGATACGCTGTTAGGGAAAACAGATTTCTTTTTGTGGGGGGAAAGAATCAAGACAGACTAACAAGAACAAATAAGAGGATTTTGGGGGAAGAATAAATTGAAAGGAATGGACAGAGATAACAATAGGGATTGTAGGGAAGGCTAAGTAGGAAAGGATTGGATACAACTTACAAGAGAGACTAGCTAGCAAACCAGAGCCCTTCAGATGCTGCTGCTCCACAAGAGAGACAGCTCACAAAAGGCACAGATCACTTCACACACAGCTTGATACATTGTTTCCACATCCCTCCACCAGAGCACTGTGATTGGAAGGGAACTCAGAGAAAGATCACAGTTACTGGCCAGCTACAGATGTCAATATCAGAGCCGTCTTTCCCCCAGCCCCTCAGCCTTTTCCAGATATGGAAGATCACTCTACCCCCCTCCCTCTTCTCAGTTTCTGTTTGCTGCAAGCCTTCTGAATCTCCGAATAGATTTGGAGGCTTCTGATTCGATTTGGACCTCTTAATGGGTCTCCCAATTCGATTCAGATTCAGAGATTCAACTGCCAAATCTCCTCCAAATCGAATCAGCTACCAAAGCTTCGCACAGCCCTACCGTGCAGTGTTATTAGGCTACGGCACATTAAGTGTCTCGTGTAGATGTGCCCAGTTTCTCTTAAACAGAAATACTGCCCTGGACTGTGCTTAGCACATTTTTAGGGAACAGAGTTTGAATATCCCTGACAATAGGCACATAAAGAAGACAGGGCTTTGTAGACCTGATTTCTCTCTTCCTGTATAAGTTTTACAGGCATAATTTGCTAATTAGGACTTCATTCTGATTTATACTGGTGCAGCTGAGATGAGAATCAGACACAATGAGCTTTCAAAGAAGCTGCTATAAATGTGTTTTGCTTTTTTATCCAGGACATTCAAAGTTAATTCTATCTGTATTTTGTACATGGATTAACTAGACAACAAACTGTGGAGTGGCTAATTTTCACTATTATATAAGGATGTGGATTGTGGCTACAGAGACCTCCAAGTCCACCCTCCATTTTTGGTTGGTACAGAGCAACCGGCTTTGCTCAACACCAGAATTGGGTAGCTGATGTGTTAGAATTAGATAGCATTTAAATAGATAGAGCTTAGGGGTTAAATAGAAGCTCTTGTTGCTTTAATACAAAGAAAACACAAGCTACCTCACTTGCTCCCACTGGCTAGATTTGTCTGGAAATGATCTGGAAAAAAACGTATATTGTTATACTTTATGTTCAAGGTTGCCTCTCATTCTAAATCTGGAAGCAGATAGAGAAACAATTTCTATAGCCCTGGTTTTTTGGGGATGGGAGATGTCTCTGAACTACTTGGAAACCATCTCTTTCTGTCTAATAAATTAAGTGTTCTCTTAAGAAGTTCTGTGTGCTTTAGAAACTGTTGAATTCATACCCAGTGCAATACTTGGCTCTAGTTATGGAGTATGTATTTGGGGGGGGGCGGGGGGGTTGCATGTGGGTGTGAGGTGTGGCACAGCTTTTTACCTGGGAGGCGGACGTGCCCTTTCCTACTGAAGTTTACCACTCAGCTGTATGACTTGGTCTGTAAAACAGACATACAAGTTAGAATACGTATTGCATCATTTTACAATTTATCCAGCAACTCCCATGCAGCAAAACTCTTAATAAAGATTAATAAAAAGCCTCATGAGAATTAAAGGCAGAGATGGAACAGGGGCTGGCTTCCCGGATTAAGGACAACAAGAAGTCCTTTTTTAAGTACATAGGGAGAAGAAAGAAGGCCCCAGGAAATGTGGGGCCCCTGCAGGACAAGACGGGGAATCTGGTTGTCGCACCAGACGACAAAGCCAACATATTTAATAACTTCTTTGCCTCTGTCTTCCTCAGTAAGGACCAGAACTGCC
>NW_017729004.1:33150759-33152230 GCF_001723915.1 Gavialis gangeticus | reverse complement strand
TTTGACCCCAGTGCTCTTCCTGCCATGGCAGGGGGGCGGACTAGATGATCTGCTCAGGTCCCTTCCGACCCTAGAAACTATGAAACTATGAAAGGACTTCCAAGCAGAGAAAACGAGCAAAATGTTATCAAGCATACAGAGCAGTCCTCACTCCCAGATATTCTAGGAACAATTTTTTTTACATTAAAGAATGTTTCTATTTTGAAACATGAAAATGGCAACTTTTTATACTACTGACATGCCTTCTTCTAAACCAGTGTTCTATTGGCTGGCTCTAATGGGAACAATCATTTTGCTTTTTTGTTTGTTTGTTTGTTTGTTTTTTAACACTTAAGAGGGAGCACGCTGGATTACACTTCTAGTACATCAACAGAATTGTTTGCTTAATTCCAAACAAGGGCATCTGGGCATCTTCTTAAGAAGCACACTTAAGGAGGTGCAAAGGCTTGGTTTAGTCAAATATGGGCATGTCTACATGTGATGCTATGTCACTGTAGCAATGCGCTATGGCTATATAGCGTCAGTGAGCAAAAAGCATGACACCACAGCTATGTTGCTGTAGCAACATGCACTCTTGTTATAGTGCATTGCTACAGTGAAGTAGCATCTAAAAATAACTGCGCTGCCAGCATGGCGCAGTACGGGCCATTAGCCGTTACTGCACTGTCATTTAGTACTTTCAAAAGGAAGTACTAAATGATGACCCAACAACAATATCACCATAGGAGTATGTGTAGACATGCCCTGTGTATCCCAAAGTGCAGATATTTTAAAATGGTTGCTCAGATTTATCCAAACTGTTTTAGGTAGATATTTTGTAATATTTTTCTTATGAGATTACAAGTGCTCTTTATGTGCTGCTGAGATAGAACATTACTCTAATATTTCCAAGGCCAACTTGGGACCAAAGGCATTACAGATAAATAGAGACCACTATAATTTGGGCTTCAGGGGATTTCAGGGGAAAGCCCAATATTTGGTTTCCCCTGAAGCCCCAAAAAACTGTGATTTGGCTGGAAATGGCCTGAAACCATAAGGGAGAGGGAGGTGAGGCAAAAAGTTTAAAAAGCAAAAAACTTACCCAAAACATAGAAAAGAAAGGCAGCCGAGCCCTGGAAACACTATGGAAGCCCCATGTGTTTCCAGAGAAAGCCTGATGGAGCTCAGCCAATCAGGTTGTTTGATTCCCCACTTCGGTGGGGAGTTTAAAAGCGCTGCCCCCAAGTATAGCAGGTAAGTACCCCCTGCCCTAGGGGATATAAGTATAGGCATGCTGAGTGACTGCCCCCACAGCTGGGTATGGGGTGAAAGGTGCCAAGGACTCCACAAAGACGGGCTGTCACCAGGAAATGTCACTGGCTGCTCCACACATTAAACTTCAGACGTTAACACAGATTTTGCAGCAGTAGACTTTGCCTCAGGGTCAGTGTTCCATAAAAGCTGACACTCAGTAAAAGCTGTTGTTTAATAA
>NW_017729004.1:33136635-33145759 GCF_001723915.1 Gavialis gangeticus | reverse complement strand
AAAGACAGGCTGTCACCAGGAAATGTCACTGGCTGCTCCACACATTAAACTTCAGACGTTAACACAGATTTTGCAGCAGTAGACTTTGCCTCAGGGTCAGTGTTCCATAAAAGCTGACACTCAGTAAAAGCTGTTGTTTAATAAAGTTTATTTATACTGGTTTCATTAAGAATTCTAAGTGGTGAGCTTGACTTTACTGTCTTAAAAGAGCTGAAGAACAGCCTATGTGCTGCTGTTCAGTGGTAATTGGCCCCACAGCAGGCTCCCTCAACCAATCAAAGACATGGGGAAATGTCTGAAATTGGCTCTGGCGAGTGTGCAGGGAGCTTGCTTTTGCCCTCACCAAAGGCTGAATTACAGTGGTCCCTACAAATAAACAAAACCGTTAACCTACCTTCAGAGAATCTGCAGACTGGTTAGTATTTTATCCAGATTATTTTGTCCCTATATAAAATACAGCAAATTAGTCCTTGTAAAAGGTAAATAGTTATTTTTAATTATTATTAAAATATATTCATAATAGGATATATTTTCAGAATGCTATTTCTTTTTTCTATTAACATGAAAGGCTTTTAAAAATTTAACATAAGCAATATGCAAGTGTAAAGTGAAAGCAAATTGAACAAAATCCATTCGAAGACACTTCACATTACACAAGCAAATAGCGAGTTTCCTTTTTTCCACCATGTTAATTTCAATTTGGTGCAAGGCATTGGTCATCACGTGAGGGAAGAAATGGAAAAAAGTACAAATGTAGCTAAAGATGTTGTAGTTTCCTAATTCTGTTTGAAAACCAACACTTAAGGTTAGCAATATCCCATTAACACCGTGTCAATTTGCAGAAGACTTAGAAGGAGGAAAAGACAATTAAGAAGATAAAAGGAAAGAAAGTGAGATAGCAAAGCTAATGGGAAAGAAGATACTGGAAAGAAGGATTTATAATGTAAAAATGCCACTCCTAGGATTGCAATGACAAATCCGGATGTCTGTCCTGAAGTGGGCAGCTTTTTTTCCCCTTTATCCCATTTTCATTTGGGGTTTGGAAAGGGGAGGACTTTTTTCTAATGTCTTAGTAAAACTGTTCAGGGTAGAAGGGGGAAGAACTGAGGACACAATTAGACATGACTGGTAAGGGTGCTTCCTCCTCAAGGGACACATCAACACATGTATTTGAGCTGGGATCAGTTTACTTGCAAGTAAACTACTCACAAGGAAATGCTCCCAGGCAGGTGTCTACACATGCTTGGAAGTGGGGGCAGTTTTGCTGCTATTGGCAACAAACTGCTCCTGCTCCCTGGAGCCCTGCAGTGGGCCCCTCCCACCACCTGGGTGCTAGCCCAGAGGCTGGCAGGGAGCACTGGACCAGGAGATAGCTGTCTCCTGGCCGGGGCTGGGACATTGTACCCTTTTTTTTTTTTTGTCTTTTTTTTTGCACCGGTCCTGGAAGCACTGTAATACCAGGTCAATGCATGGAGTGGATGGAGCAAGCTCCAGTTCCACCACCCAACACCAAGAAAAAAAACTGCTCAATATGGACCTCCTTTGGAGAACATATTAGAGACAATCACCTGCCCTGGGGAGCCCGCCTACGTGGTCACGGTGCTTCCCCTGCCACCCTGCTCCTACAGGGCTGCCTGCTGCAAGGGCAGAGACAATGTCCCCCTGCCCTGGCAGCAGGGAGGTCCTGGATCTGGCTCCCTGATTAGGGGCCAGGGACTTGGAAATGTCAGAGGACTGCTAGCTGCCTCACCAGCACACAGGGCAGCCACCTACTCCACCCCTGCAGCTCTTTCCAAGCCCCATGCCTCAATTACCCAGTCGAAGCACAGGACTGGGACCTGCCCCTGACTGGGACAGTTCCCAGTGTCTAGTCCATGATCGCAGGGCAGAGGCCTGGCAGCCTGTTTCCTGCCCAGCTCCATGAGCATGGAGCTGGGTGAGGAACAGGCTAGGGAACAATCTGAGTTCCCCGCTTAAGCTTTCCAACCTGTTCCCCACCCAGCTCTGTGTTCATGGAGCTGAGCTGGAAACAAGCTCCCAGCCCCCACCAGTGGGGAGCTCCCAGAGCCAACTCCGCAACTATGGGGCCAGTGCTGGGAACCCAAGCTCCATGGGTCTAGTGCTCAGGCTGGAAGACTCTTATCTCCCAGTGCCAGCTCTGACCACAGGGCCAGCTCTGGGAGATCCTTATTTCGCAGCCCAAGCTCTGCAATCACAGGGTGAAGTGGGGGCTGGGAGATAAAGATCTCCCAACGCCCACTGCCTGATCACAGTTTTGGAGTTGGGGGCTTGGAGCTCTCTGCTGCTGGGCCAGGGGGACATAGTCCCCACCCGGGCTCTGGTGGCAGAGCGCAATCTCCAACTCCCTGGTGGCCAGGGGGTCAGGCATCTCCATGACCACTACTGCACCATTACTAATCAAATTTTGCTACTTGCATTTGCAGGTAGCAAATTTACTTACGATTACCAAGGTTTACTGTGCAGTAAGCATGTGCATGTGTAGATGCACATACTTACTGTGCAGTAAGCTATGCTACTTCTCAGTAAAGCATCTCGTGTAGATGCACCCAAGAGAGACCATACTACTGGGGTGGCTTAGTGCTTCTGAGATGTGGGCACATTCAGCTGGCCAGGCCCCGTGAAGTTTGTCATCTGGTAAGATCAAAGGAACTGTGATAGGAAGGCATGGGGGTAGCTGCAAGATTCAGAGCCTGTAATCTGTTGTCCAATAGAATCTTTCCTGAATTTTCTGTGAGGTTCCACATAGGCTGAGTAAGACCTCGGGGCTTTTTACAGCGCACAGGCCTGGTTTCCAAGTTCCACCCCCCCAAGACATTCTGAGTTCTGCATTTGATTTTGTGCTAGATAAGGAGGCTCTTTAGAATGCTAAACAACCAGTTGAGTCAAAAATCCAGTATTCAAAATGTGAATACATTTAAAAATAAGGACAGTTTTATGCAGATTCTTAGACTTGCCACGGATGCTGTTTACAGTAAAGTTGGATCAACCTTCTTAATGACATTTGCAAAGAACTGCCTATAGAAAGATTTAGTAACCTCAGAGCTGTAGCTCAAGTTATGAGAGAGGATGGCTCATAGTTGAAGCACATATTTAATGTATTTTGTGTCGATATACACATTTCTGCCATTGGCAGCTCACCCAATTAAATGACATCAACTGTCACAGGAACAAGTTATCTTTTGCTTGAGTGCTGGCATGCTGCTGGCACTAGCTGTGAAGATAAGAACCTTCTCACTAACCAATTGACTGGGGTCAAAATTATGTGCAAAATAAAGGATAATCAATACCAAGATATTGTTATTGTGGTAATTCTGCATCCTAATGTCATTTATAAATGAACCCCTGGCTTTAATCATCTGAGATGTGCTTATTATGAAAATGCTGTTAGTGTATACAAGGGTACAAACAGCATTGATTCAGGTGATGCATGCTCTCCATTCCTTGCACACCCCATTTTGCCTTCTCAATTTTCTTGTCTCTCTAACATTTGCCTTTATATTTATTGTTATTTTCTTTTATAGAGGAAGTATAATAGAGAGAGAAATTTGCCAAATGCCTCTGGCATATTTGAAAGAAAACTAATGAGCAATCAGATTCTAAGTGTAATCATGTACAGAACTAACTGAACAGCCTGCCAATAATGGATTAAGCTGCACTCCCCCCTCCCAACCCCTAAAATTCCAGTAACATTGTTATTGATAATAGGAGGTTAACACACAAAATTATAAATAGGATGGAGCTGTAAATTAAAATTGTCCATCTAGGTGACATTAAAACATAGTGATGCCAATTTACCCGATTACCTGGTACTGCAGTGTTCTGAAACAGACTTTCTACTGGCAGTGCACAGTACTGTGATCTTTACAGGTTAAACATTCATTGCTTTACACTTGTTTTACTCAGAAATAAAAAGACATGTTGTGCATTTTATCTTCTTTTTTTACTCATTTATTTAGAACTTATACACACTTGCAAAATATAACTTTCTTGATTTTGTTGTAAATGAAACTAGATAATTCTCTTCCTTCATGATTTTCCTGCTCATTAACACAGAAAATCATAACCAAAAATCTAAGCTTTTTCAAACATGATTGCAAACAATTAACTTTTATTCAAATTTGTCAATATTATGAAACATTCATCTTTCAGGCCAGGCCTCTCTTGGTCTGCTATCTGGTACCATGTAAACCAGGATAGCCTGTTCCATGGTCGGGTTGTTGGTGACTAAAACGGCGCCCCCCCCGGGCTAGCTTCGGTGAGGAGGGTGTATGGACACCCAGCAGGACTAAAAACAAGACCTATCAAAGGGCAGATGAGTTCCCTGCGAGCCAGTGGCTATCCATACCTGGAAACAAGGCGGGCACCACCAGGTCAATCTGCGCAAAGAATCACAAATGATGAAAAACAACTCAGCTAACCTCAGACTGGATCAGTCAAAGCCTGGGTCTACAATGATCACATCCTTCATTGGTGCTCAGCAGGATAAAGTTGAAAAGTATGCTACTGTCAAGCTGACCTTCTACCCAAGAAGAGGTGGGGAACCAATATCACGAATGGGATGTGGCTTCAACTGACAGAGTGAGCCAAGCTGGCCAAACACAGGGTGGAGTGGAGGAAGGTTGTTACAGCATCTAAGATGCCCCAACAGTCAGAGCAGCCTCAGGACTGACTTGACTTGTGAAGCTCTCTTTGCAACTCGGACATTTTTTTTCTTAGTTTCTTCCTCTTTGCCTTTCCATTTTTTCCTAGGTCTTTGGAGAGGTCATTAGCTGTATGCTGAGTGCTCTACCAGAACCAAGCTCTAAAAATGCGATACTCTACCATTTTGTTTGTTTGCCTAATTATGTATTTAACGGATATATGAGGCCAGTGAGATGTTCAATGGGTATAGCAATTACTCTGCTTGGTTTTCTTTTAAATTTGATTTTTTTTTTTAGTTTTGATTTCAATTATTTAAAATTATACATGAGGGGAGGATGCTGAACCAGATCATGTTACTCAGTGACAAAATAGGGCCTCTCTTCATGTGACAACTGAAAAGAATGTATCCAGAGGTGGAACACTTTCCATCTATGCTCATGCAGCACAAACATTTGTGGAGGGCTGGATAGCAGGTGCCTTTGTAGAAGTAAATTGGAGCCATACACTTCTAACATTTCAGTTCAGATCCTGTACAGGCAGTAACTAGAAATTACCATCTTTTACTTAATATTTTCTGTAAAATTAATTTAATGGTGTCCTGTACTGCTGCTCTCTACACTCAAATTATTGTGGCTAAATTTGCACAAATGCAAATACTCCACATAAGGCCTTATGCATCATTAAAGTTCCTCTTAAGGTTTAGTTTGGGCATATGCTGAGACCAAAAAGAACAAGTCTTAAAGTGCCTCAGAGTCCCACGCAGTGCAGTTCTCACAAGCAGCACTTCTGCAATTGTCCCCTGAAAGCAGCATTTCCTTCTGACCGCAATTCTTACTGGAATACATTACCAAGCCTTTTGGGATCTTTATACTGCGAAGCAGCATGAGGTATTAGAGACACTCTTCATCATCCTATTTCTGTTTTTGGCTTCCTTTCCTCCAAACTCTGTTCAAGGATATACAGCTGCAGATGCTGGCGGGAGGTTATTATTCTGCTTTCTGAAAAGAACTCAGTGTTATTATCGAGAGATGAACTCTAAGACTTCAACTAAATTACTAAATAACTCAGGAGGTCATTCAAAACTAAAACCTATTTGTGACTGGAAGATGAAAACCATTGCCATTGTTTTTGATGCCATAATAATCCCCACTCTGCTAAAAGAGGCTTCCAGTAAGGTCCATTTGTCAGTGAATGTAGGGAACAATAAAGATGCTTCATTTTCCAGGCAGCAATCTTTTTTCAGGCAATTTAAATGAGTGCATGAATCCCATGCAACCAACAACAACAACATAAAAAGCGCAGAGAGTTGGGAGTTAATTTTTCAGCTATGCAGTAGCTTTCCCATTATGAACAAGGCCCTGCCTGCCAGATGGCATCCAGCTACCAGCCGGGCTCTGCCACATGATTTCTGATCATTCTGCTGAATGCTAGCAATGATGTCTTTGTAAGCCAACCAGGGCATAATATCTACACAGTCAGTCAGCTGCTGCTGATTCAGTTAACCATGGGATTCTTTTCACCATCTGAATTCTTTTGTGTAGAAAGTTGTGGAAAAGTTTATTTTAGTTTAATTTATTTTTTAATCAGCCATCTCAGTTTTATTCTGGTATATTCTAGTATAATTTATTTCTTAATCAGCCTCTAGCCATCTTGAGGCTAATAGAAACTTTTAAGAGGTGAGACAAAAATTTATTTAAAAAACCACACTTGCAACCTTTCCTATGGAGTGATTGCCTTGCAAAGGTAATTTTCAACAAACATGTCATACACATTCTTTAAACAATGTTCCCACACTTTTCCTTGCCTTTACAGCAATGAAAACCTCATTTCCTTGACATTTTTCTTACAAATCTGCTTAACGTAAAGTTATTTTTCTCTAGTGACTATTCAGATGCTCTGGGACACAGAATGGCACAAAAATCAAAATGCAGCTCTGGTACACCTGTCTGGGGTGGAGGGAGGACATGGGAATGAAGGGCAGAAGAGGAAATAGGGGTCTCTTTTCCCCTGGGGGAATAAGAATTTTCCATCATGTTCAACAGGGTTGGTTGTAGCCGTGTTGGTGTAAGGACACAGACAGTAAAGGTTCTTTGGGTAAATGTGATATCTTTTTATTAGGCTAGCTAATAAAAGATTGTTAGATAGTTGGAAAGATTGTTCTTTGCAAGCTTTCAGGTACAAACACCCTTCTTCAGGCAGAGGGAGAGTGTACTATTTAGCTAGCCTACAACCAAAGATATCACATTTACCCAAAGAAGCTTGTCCATCATGTTCAAGAGATTTTTCGTGAGGGCCAGTAACTGTTTCCCTCCTGCATAACACATCCCTAATTGGAGAGGAAGGTGTTCTGCAGTTTTATGAGTATTTCCAGTCTTCCAAATAGCTGGCATTTAACATGCTGCAGTGCAGTAAGAAGCTCAAGTTAGCTGAGGACAAAAGTTGCTCTTATCCAAAGCATGTCTCTCCTCCTCACTCACTGTGACAAATCAAGTTTTGGCCAGCAGGATGCCAGGAGCAGAGGGTGCCACAACTCTGCTTGCTGCAGTCTGTCAGCACCAGCTGGGGCAGGATTTTAATCCATAATATTTTAGGAATTTAGCAGTGATAAAAAAAAAAATCCCATCTCTAAACCCAATATCTCCAGCACCCACTTTCTTGAGTAAGGAAGCTCTTCTATACTGTCTCTACGCGTCTGGTTAGCAGGTTTCAGCTTGCGTTAAGAACCTTGAGGACTATGTTTGATCTCAACTAACAGGACTTCATTTAATATGTTACCAAGACATCATTTTACCATCAGAGGAATATCTTTTAGTTTAGAGACATGTGCTTTGCTAAAATAGACTTGGAATGGCTTCCACATGCCTTCATATCCTCTTGGATCCATTACTGCCATTCTTTCTGCACTAGCATTCCAGAGCTGCTGACTCACAGACTGCATCTGATTCAAAATTCTGCTGTACATGGTTCTTGCCAACACTAAGTCTAATGCATTACTTGACTCTCTTATCTCCTGCCTGCTAGCATTGCCTCCTGTTTGTTTCAAAATCCTTTGTGCTATAAATAAGTTTCTATAAAGCTTTGCTCTGTTATTTGTCAAGTTTATATCAGTTCTGGTCAGAAATACAGTATACATATTCCATTTTTTTTTTTTTGGCCCAAAGCCTGAAATTAAATCTGTGTAGGGAGACCCTGGAATCCAAGTAGAGACCTATTGACTTCAGTAGGATCCTACATAAGCAAAAACGTCTATTTATGGCTATCCCTTCAAAGCATCAGGGCCATAGTTTATAAATTCCAAACAATGAGAGTCTTTAAAATGTAACTTTGCAAACACATTACTAAGACACGCACATTTCTCTTTTAAAAATATCAAGATTTGTTTAAGGTCTTTGAAACTGTTTAAGCTGGTTTTGATATCACATTAGAATTGGACACACGCGTTATTCATAGGATTTTAAAAGAATATGTAACTCTGCTCTGGTTGCCAAAGACAAAACATGAAGTAAATGGTCACAGTCTGAAACTTTTCTCTAAGCGTGCTGTCAAAAGGCCAATTGATTGCATAGGCTTATGTTGTTAACCTAATTAACAGGATGAAGAAGGAGGTAACAATAAAGAAGTGACTCAATGTCCACTAAATTAAATGTGAACACCTGTTTTTGAGAGGACTGGAACTCACATTTTAATATACAATTATTGTGCAGAAGAGAAGGTTGAAGTGCTCTCCCTTCTTCTGGAGGTCACATCTTCTCTAAACACAATGTGTGAGATCTTGGTGCTGTTAAAGTGAATGGAGGTTTTGCAAATCACTTGAATCAAGCAAAGGTTTTGCCTGTTAAACTTACTTTACTTGATCCCTATGAAATACTTTGGACAGCAAATTGTGTTGCTATAGTTAAATGCTACCAGTTAAATGCTAGCCACCACACTGTTGACTTTACAGAGGAAAGTTTTCTCAATAAAATAATGGGAGCACCTGCAGTACAAGAGTCTCCATCCAGGAATGTGCTTCCAGAATCAACCCTGACTGGAAAGGACCACCCCGTCCTAGCACGATGGTGGAGCTCATTCTTTGACATGGACCTCTGTCCACTGGAGACAATTTGGATGAACTACAAAGCCATTTTATCAGGAAACTTCTGATGGCTGCTTGTTTTACTGTGTTTCTTCAAACACTGCTTACTCTATAAGTTGCTCACCAAGTTGGAATTCTGGCTATTTTCCAAGCCAGCAATAACAACAGTGTCTCTTGGGAGTCCCCTTTAGAAGGCATCCGTAAATTGAAATAGACAAAAACATGATGACCAGCTCAGAGCAGGGATCAGTGTATATTTTATAAGTCTCTTGCTGAAATAAAGTAGGGTAAACATTTAAAAAAATGGAAACTATGATTATTACTAATGCACCAAATGCTGGGAGGTGTTAAGGCCAGGTAGCTAATTCTAAACTCTGGGAATTGTGG
>NW_017729004.1:33108500-33131635 GCF_001723915.1 Gavialis gangeticus | reverse complement strand
AAAAAAACATGATGACCAGCTCAGAGCAGGGATCAGTGTATATTTTATAAGTCTCTTGCTGAAATAAAGTAGGGTAAACATTTAAAAAAATGGAAACTATGATTATTACTAATGCACCAAATGCTGGGAGGTGTTAAGGCCAGGTAGCTAATTCTAAACTCTGGGAATTGTGGTATGGTGAACTCATCTAACCTTACACGAAGTTTCAAAATATGTAGTATTTTCTTTGAAACCATGGTTTCCAGACCCCCACTTATGTGAGGCGCTTAGCTTTCATCTGTTTGCAAAGCAGGCTTCTAGTGCTCATTGCAAATTAAAATCTGACAAATTAAACCTTAGAGTCTTGAAAATTAGAAGGCAAATTCCGAGTTCTTTTCATTTGTTTTTAAGTCTCATGCTTTTAAAGTTCTCATCATTTTTCAAAGCTTGGGCTTGGCAATGATGCTAATGAATCAGCAGAAATAATGTATTTATAAGAAAAGTAAAATAAGTTGACAAATACAGGAAGCAAACACACAACTTCCCAGTCTGGTGCTCAGCCAGGTCCTGTGAACCCTACAGCAAACCCCACAGCTAGAGCTTCACCTTCTACACTTCCTGTTTGATTGCTGATGAACTTGTGCATTTCCCCTTTCAGTAAAATGTGCGCCTACTGGGGCCAAAGGCATTAAGATTGAACAAACCCCTCATTGCAGGGAGTAGAAAGGCTTGGCATCACACATGCTGCATTTACTAGCTGTGCTGTGTCCCAGAGGCATCTATTTATTGACAAGGCACCTACTGGAACAACATCACCAAAGGTGTGTGATTTCTCTAACAGTACAGAAAAGAGTATGCAGGAGTTCATGTTTTATGTTTTAAACTGAAATAAGGCTAAGTGGTTGCCAGCCACTAGGATGATAAGTCTAAGTAGATGCTAATTTTTGTGAGTTGCTTTGTTAAGCGGAGTATACCTGAGGGAAGACAGTGTGGGCATTCCATAAGTCGGATGGTTCTCAGGGGAGATGCAGAAGTCTTTGTAGAAAATGGGGAAAATGAAAGCATTTGGGCATCTCAAATCAAACTTGCTCCTATTGCCAGGGAAAGGACCTGACTATAACATTCTGATACAATATTCTAATATTTTTGTGCCACTCTCTTACCAGGACCATGCGTCTCCCAGCATTAACCAAATCAGGGAATGAGGTGTTAGATGCATATTCAAAATCTTTACAAGTATTGTTTCATCTATTTTCATTAAAATTCAAAGCAGTGCTTTTGCCTGACTACCATGTGCTTAAAAAGTCCCAGTCCCCTCTGGGTTATTTGGTTTTACAGTGCTTACATATTCACTAGACTTTTTTGTGTTACATTTTTGTTCGTAGCTACTCAGTCCTGTTGCTTTCTTGTGATTCTGGGTATTTCTGCTGTGAAGTAACCAAGATTATCTTTTAACACTGATCAAGAAGTGAATAGGATAACCACACCCTCAGGATGAGGTAACTGGGTTTGGCTATGCCCCACAGGAAATGCTTGTCCTGCGCAGGGCCATGTGCTTTGGGGGGCCCTGCGGAGCAGGGCAGATTGACCACAATGACTCTGAGCCATCGGCTTTGCATCTGGCCACTCACTACCTCCCCCACACTGCCGCTGCCACTGCTGATGGTGGTGGCAGCTTCTTCAGGTCTAGGGCGTGCAGGATTGGAGCGAGGGCAGGACCCCGCATGGGCTGATTTGCCCCAGGCCCTGCACCCTGCTCGGGTCAGCTCTGGTCATGTGTACTCATTAATAACCCATTAATGAGAGGTAAGAGCTACTAGTTCCAGACTGTGACTTGGTTTAATGCTCTGTAGTTTATGCATAGTAGTTGGGAATCAGCTTTCTGCTCGACAAACAGAGCTATGGCTTCTAAGGCTGAGGTTGAGGTAAAGGGATGTTGTTTCCCCACCTCATTCTGGTGTGGTCTGGGTCCAGGAACCTGCACAGGTCATGCTGGAGTGGGCAGAGCTGAGCCTGAACCCACGCTTCTCGTGGCTAGACTTCCAGATTGTTTTCCATTCCTACGTGCAGGCTGAAGAATGTTTTACTTGTTATCACCAGCAAGGCGGTAAAACTGGATAGCACAGTTTGCAGTAGTGGGGATGCAGCTCCAGGTCTTATAACTCTGTGTCAGCCTATCAGTGCCTGTTCAGCATATCGAACATGACTGCCATGGCCTAATCAGGGCTGGTAACCTTTCACAAAGGGTGGGTTAAAGTAACCCAGCTTGACCCTAAGGTGGGCTGCTGCTTGCCATATAGCTACTTCCCCCCACTGCCTCACATGCCCATGGCAAACATTTTCCAAAGCTGGTAGGTCCTTATACCCCTACTGGAGGTTCCATTGCTGCTTACCCCGTTATCAGGGACAACAGTGGATTTGGCAGCAAGAAAAGCAGTAGCTTCAGTAGGGTGACAAACTCCCCAGGGGCCCTCCATTCTAGTGCCCTGCTCACCATGTGCCACCCATCCCCCACTACAGAAGGCCACTGCCAGCAATTCCCCCCATCCCCTTCCTGCTGCTCAGAATCAGCATTGCCCAATTAAGAGTGTCAACCCATCAACAACTGATACGCCCAGTTCAATCCCGTTAGTCAGGTATACCAACAAACATGAGACTTCAGAGGTCTCAACTTCATGCCACCAGAGGAGGCAAGGGCAAGGGGCTGGGGTTTTGTAGTCTGCTCAAACTCTTGACCAGAGCACAGGCAATCTGGCGTGGTGGTGAGAGTAGGGTTACTGACAGGGCTCTGGGACAGAAGTCTAAGAAGTGAGTTAAAGATAAAGAATTTAATAGTAACATGGGTGTGAGAGAGCTGGGAACAAGCCTAGGCAGGAACAAGGGTAGAAGTTGGAGATAAGGCTGAGTGGGAAAGATGTGTTGAGTAGACGCTGGCTGGCAGTCTGCTCAATCCTGTTAGGCTGACTTTGAGAAAGAGACATGGTCATGCAAGGGCAGGGTTTTCTGAGAGATGTGGCCAAACCTGGTTACCTCATACAGTGTGGTTACGCACATACCTGCTCATCACACTTTTGCCCTGAAGAACCTATCTATTAATCAGTGGCTTCTTGACTTAATCTATATGGGAAGCTTCCTTTCAGAGATCACTGCACTGTCAGAGTTAGATTACTGGGCTTTCTGTCTGAGTGCCAGTAGTTATATGTCAACATATTTGTTCTTTCACCCAATCTACTTACTAGCAGTTGGAGGGTACATCTACATGAGATGTTTACTGTGCAGTGAACTGATCAGCGGCATAGTAAATGTTGTGTGTCTACATGTGCACCCCTATTAAATACAAGTGCTATCCTGCTGTGGAGTAACAAACTCTGCAGCAGTGCATATGTAGACATTGCCCTTGCTGTCTGGAGCACAAGGGATGCCTATACATGTTCACTGAGACTGCTCCAACACACTGTAATTACAGCATGTCAGAGGAGACTCAATTAATCAAGTCTGCTGGAGCGTGGTAATTACCATGCTCCAGCAGACTCCAGCATCCTGTGTATCAGCAACCCCACACTGAAAAATGGTGGCGGGGGCACTGCCGGCTAGCCCCACACTGAAGCACCCTCATACCCCAGCCAGCCCCTCTGCCTGCAGCACAGTGAGCCTGGGGGCAGAACAGCCCCAGGTTGCCTGGCTGACCCCTTGGTTCCCTGCCTGATGGGGCTACTCCAACCTGGTTCAACGTGCTGTGATCCTGGGCATACATGTAAATGCATCCCTGGGAGCAATAATTATGCATGTGTAGTAATGTCCGCCAGCCACTTGGCTCTCATTAGCTTGGGACCTGGAGGAATTCAGATTCCCATTAAGGCAGGAGCTTTTCAAAAACTAAAATTGCACACAATACCTTGTTGATGTCAGTAAAAAATATAATAATAATCCATACCACAGAGCACCCATAATGCACTTTGGTTTTGAGCTGAGCATAGTCAAGTTGTTGGGTCATTCATTTCTGCACCTTTCTCCTGAGTCTGCTCTCAGAAGTTGCAGGTATGGTGCAGGTTTCACAATAATGATCTCTGTCCATCAGGAACAGCTTTGAGATACTGGCCAACTTGCACAAGGCTACCAAGCCACAGTGTAGCCTAGTTTGGGG
Organism: Gavialis gangeticus; assembly: GCF_001723915.1. Taxonomy (NCBI): domain Eukaryota; kingdom Metazoa; phylum Chordata; order Crocodylia; family Gavialidae; genus Gavialis; species Gavialis gangeticus. The sequence goes on along the minus strand of NW_017729004.1, from coordinate 33,127,512 downwards.
ATGTGGGGGAGTGTTGTTAGATTTTATTGGAGCTATGCCTGTGGAAATTTTACTGTACATAGTAATGAATGTTTTGATCAGATTATTATCAGGGGTCATTATGACCAGCAGGGGTCATAGGATCCCAGCAAGACAGACATCCAAATGTCTCTTGAAGGCGTTCAAAGTAGGTGCTTGAAACCACCTCTGGCGGCAGTCTATTCCAAACTGTCCAAGCCTCCAAGATTTGGGATAGACTGCTGCCAGAGGTGGTTCAAGCACCTTCTTTGAACGCCTTCAAGAGACATTTGGATGTCTATCTTGCTGGGATCCTATGACCCCTGCTGACCTCCTGCCCTTTGGGCAGGGGGCTGGACTTGATGATCTTCTGAGGTCCCTTCCAGCTGTAATGTCTATGAATCTATGAATTATTTAACCTAGTATGTTGATCCTCAGTCCTGTCACTCTGACATCAATACCTGGAAAGATCATGGAGCAAGTCTTCAAGAAATGTATTGAAAGCACCTTGAGGAGAACAAGATGATCAAAAACAGTCAGTATGGAGTCACCAGAAGCAAGTCATATCTGGCCAATTTGATCTCCTATAAGTTGATAGGCTCTGTGGATGGGGAAAGAACAGTGGCTGTGATATACCTTGACATCAGCAAATCTGTTAACACTGTCTCCCATAACATTCTTATTAACAAGTTAAGGGAATACAGACTAGATAAAAGTACTGTAAGGTGGATACAGAACTGGTTGGATCATTGTGTTCAATGAGTAGTCATCAATGGTTCAATGTTCTTTTGAGACAAGGTATCAAGTGAGGTTCCCATGGGTCTGTCTTGGGTCTGGTGTTGTTTAATATCTTCATTACTGATTTGGACAATGGGATTGAATGCACACTTAGCAAATCTGCAGGTGGCACTAACTTGGGTGGTGTTGCCGACATTCTGGAGGGTAGAGCTAGGATCCAGAATGACCTGGATAGACTGGAAAAATGGTCCACAATCAACCAGATGAAATTCAGTAAAAAACAAGTGCAAAGTCTGTACTTGGGATGAAATACTTGCATGCACAAATACAAATTTGGGAATGACTGGATAGATCTGGTCTGTGGAGTTCCTTATAGGCTAGATCCAGGCCATGGGGCTTCTTGTGGGCCAGATTCAACCCGCAAGGAGCTTTCTTGCTCAGATCTAGACCTGGCAGCAGTGGTGGTGGCAAGGCAAGCAGTAGCAGCGATAGCGTGGCCATCAACTGCATAGGGGCCATTGCTCTTCCCCCGATGGTGACACATGTCCCCAGTGGGGCTCCATGCCCCAGATTCCATGACAGGCTCCACCCCCACTCGCTCCCTGGAGGTGCAAAAATTGAGACAAAAATGAAAACAGCTCCCATTTAGTATTTTTAAAAAGCACGATTTTTAAGCCACTCATGATTTTTGAGGTCTGTCTCATGATTTTGGTATATTTGGATTTGACCATACTATATATTAAAGTCCTGAGAAGCTGGTATCCCAGCATGGCAGGGTTGTTTTTTTCTGATCTATGATGCTAGTAAGAGAAAGAACAGGCACAGCCCAAGCCCACTTTCATACCATATCAGAACTGTACAAAGCTAGTTACCCATTATGTGTCCTGAGACATTAGAGTCTATATTTACTACATAAGTCAGCTGAATTGCAAGTTTTCAATGAGAAAAAAGACACCTTCTAACTCTCTGTTAATGACCCACTGTGCTTCATCATTGATCTACTCAGCTTGTTTCCAAAAGCTGGGCTCCACAGTCAGACTCCTATTTCCTCTGCACCTAGTGCACATCTGTCTATCAAATGTGTGCTGCAGAGGGATTCTACATCCAAAATACATTATATTTATTGTTTAAATGTAATGAAAACATTAAATATGACTTTAAAGGTGTTTTATTTTTAACAAACAAAACACAAATTTGTACTAGACTACCTGGCAGACAAGGTTATTTTGGTAAATCTGGTATCTTTTATTAGACTAACTCAGATAGTTGGAAAAATTCTTCTTTGCAAACTTTTGGGTACAGATACCCTTCGTCAAGCTGAGGAAGTGTCTGCAGTTGGTCTGTGCTTTCCTGGATGGAGTAGTAAAGCAGTAGAAATCAGCTGAAGTTCTTCCAGTGGTACAACAGCAATATAGCAACAGGATAAGGTCCCATAGGCTTAAGCTTAAATTACTGAATATAAGCTTCCTATGCTGGCAATAAATCTATATTAAATTATCCAAATACAATTTTCAGTCACCTCCCACTTTTGCAATCAAATTAATTGGTTTTAAAACTAGTTTGTTGAAAGCCACTGACTCAGCTGAATAAAATGCTGAATTTATGCCAAAGATTCTTCATCAGAGCTCAGTGCTGCTAATTAAGATAACTTGAAATGACATTTACTTCTACAGTATAAATGTATTAGCCTACTGTACCTAGATTATTGAATGAATGGGCAAATTAACTTGTTTTGAACTTCTGTTTTTCATGGTTGTACTGATACGAATTATTCAGCTGTGATTCATAGGCCAGGTATAACAAAGAAAGAAAAAGAGCTGAATTAAAAGTACCAGTATAACAGCAACAAATATAATAGCATTTAGAATTATAATAGGACAGTAAGGCTGTGCAAAATTTCAGCAGCCATTACATTTTGGAGGTGTTTCGGTGCCCGAAACACTGAATCCAAATCAAAACGGAAGGCTCAGAAACATCTCCAAAATGAAACGAGGCATCCAAAATGTTTCAGAAAATTTCAGAGTTTCGGAGTTGGACTTGCAGGGAAACAGCTGTACACTGCTGCCCTGCTGCACAACTCGGCTCCACAGGGAGCAGAGATCCACACCGGGGGCCTCCATGCCACTGCTGCCTGCCCCGTGCTGCCCTGACAACCTGGGGCTGCACGGGGCAGGCAGCAGTGGCGAGGAGACCACGGCACGGATCTCTGCTCCCTGCAGAGCCAGGTCATGCGGTAGGGCAGTGCTGGTTCCTGCTGCACAACCTGCTCCACAGGGAGCAGAGATCTGGGGCTGCACGGGGTGGGCAGCAGCAGGGAGGAGACCCCGGTACAGATCTCTATTCCCTGAGGAGCCAAGTTGCGTGGCAGAGACCAGCAGGCTTGCTCACCACTGTACTCCACTTCCTTGACCTGGCATGACAGGGATCAGAGAGCTGTGCGGGGGTCTCCTCACCTGCATGGAGGGCAGTGGCCCTCCCCCTCCCCCAGATGAGCTACCCACAGCCCTGTCCTGCTCTCCACTGGGGCCCTGCAGCCCCCGGCCCCAAGCCCTGCCCAGCTGGGTAGAGCTGTGCGAAGCTTCCCTCACAGCCCGTTCAAAACAGATTCTGAGGAGATCCAGCTGAAACAAAACAGGACAGTGATCCGAAACACTGAAACGAATCACTGTCCTCTAAAATGGCCGAATCCATAATCGAATCGAAACACAGCCGTTTCGCACAGCTCTATAAGACAGCTGCACCATGACAGTTAAACAGTTGAGCTAATCTCAGTCTTAAGAGATGATTTTGCAATGTGCTCTGAAATGTACCATTTAACTCTCTGGTTTGCAGATATTTAAATACAATGACTCTCTAGCACCGTGGCCCCACATCTCCTCCCAAAACCTCTCTAACATCCCCTGTACTTCTGAAAGGCTCCTTAGAAGGCAGCTGTACAGCTGTCCGCAATGTTTATATGGGAGGAATCTTCCTCAGCCAGATTTGGAGCCTTTAGGATCCCTTTACACCTCCCTACCTCCATCGCACAGTGTGAAGGCTCATGGTGGAATGAGTCTCTCAGCCCATTAATCTGTAGATGTGAGCAGTCATAGCAGCGGAAGCATAAAGAGCAAGAGGAGGTTATATTCCTTGGACTTGTCTCTCTGAACCTGAGCCTATAAAACAAAGCCTAAAGATGATCCCTTCCGGGAAATCTGCTGGCAGGTCCAGCTGACTGTACTGTTCATGGCCTTCTATGCCAGCCCTGAGAGTCTTTGAAACTGCTTTGTCAAGAACACTTACGCTGTCTTGTTTGATTGGAGCCTTAGTTCTTGGGTCATTGCCACCTCCGGGGACACAGGGAGTTCCCTCTAGTTTGTCCTTTGTAGACAACAGCTGCAACTCAGCACACAGAAGCAAAAGGCACTTAGCAAATGGCTGCAAATGTATTCTCATCTGGATGCCACTGACGTTAGTGCTGGTTATATATGTGTGCTGGGGGAAGGGTGATAGAGGCTTGGCTCTGCTGTTTCCTTGGCTGTTCTTTCAGCCTCTTTCTCACATACAGCGGGTATGCATGTTCTGGTTGGATTTTCCTGACTTTGCCATCCTACACCTCCTGTTTGTTTCATGCTCCCCTCCCTCTGCATATATATTGTCCCATTTCAGTAGTGTTCAGCTTTCCTCTCTGACCTTGCTGCTCTGCCTTGAGGCAGTACTCCCCAAACTGGCTTCTTTAAGTTTATCCAGATTACCCAGAGTGCAGGACGCTTTAATCATGTCCTTTCCCACCCATAGCCAGGCACTAACTTTGGCACTAACTTTAGTCCACTTAATATGCACATGTAGATGCATATTAGTTGCACTTAATGCACATGTTGATGCACCTTGCTACTATGAAAGGAAACTTTTCCTAGAGGTCATTGAAAACCCATGATGGTCCACAAATGAGGCTATTGTGGCTATGACCAAGGTTTGACTCAGGAGATAGAACCTAAATCCCCTCCAGTAAAAAATGTGACTGAGGTAGCAAAAATCAAGCAGTCAAAAGGTAGGAAAGACTAGAATTATGTTTCCCTTGTAATCTCAACATGATGCATTGTGTGTACATGTGATGATGCAGAGCTTAATTGCATAGTCGCATACTGGTTTTCCATACAATCCCAGCTTCACAGGGTGGACAGTGCTTAAATAATGAGCATCTATTCAATAGTCTCTTATTGTGTTGTTCAATACGTGTCCCTAGGCCTTATTAATGAACAACAAACTCAAACCCAGCTCTGAATAAATTAATTCCTTCATTGGATTTTATACAGTTCCCAGCATGGTTTCACAAACTCTAAATCATATTTATCCTCACCCAACCTTTGTGGGCTGAGAGGGTGCGGTATCTCCATTGTACAGGGAACTCAGAAACAGAAAAATTGTCTAAATTGTCCACTAAGTTTGGTTCTCAATTTAGGATAGATATGACTAGATCTTCCAGAGGTCTTAGCAGTGTATGCACTTTGCATATGTAATCAAAGCACTGCTCCTATTGATTTGAGGTATGGCTGTGGGTTGCCAGCATTTTTTCTGCAAATCAGTCCCCAGAGTCTCAAGTTAGGCCTCAGAAAAAAGGAACACTCAGTGACCACCTATGAAAGAGTGGCCTAAGTGACTTGACTCAGAAATAGGGAAAGAAGCCAATTCCTTGGAGTCGCATTCAGCTGTCTTTCCAAAAGACCATCCCCTCTCTTCATAATGCCCTCTACTTCATATTGTACATCTTCTGACTTCTGCAACAGATGAGTCAGGGATCTCACAGGCAACAGGCTTCTCGACTACACAATAATGATTTATCCCCAGAACAGGTCCATGCCATACAGGGAATGAGGCCAGAGTTCTGTGTAAAAAGTAGTACGTGATTATGCAGCAAACGACTGTACCCTGCCTAAGGCAGACAACCCGCAAGAGAAATTTCAGCCCAAATGGTTAAAGTTAGGCAGTTATAAGTAGCTCAACACAGATCTTGTAACAGGAAGTGTCAGGCAACCTTAATACAGTATTAAGCTGTACTACCAGGCCCACCTATTATAGTCCTAGACATGTTTAAATAATGAAAATGAAGGGTGACATTTTCAGCCAGGCCTAATCAGTCATCTCTATCTATGCCCGTGTGCTTTTGAAGTCATTTAGAAATTTACAAATGTGATTGTGCATGCGAATCAGGTACTTAGACATATTAATGTCCTAATTTCCTCCTACAGATAATTGTGGATATAAACTGGAGCCTGGAATTTGGAAATCTGGACCTAATTTGGCTTAATTACTAGAGACAAGTCTATATTAAATATAGATCAGGTATCCTGTTTCTAGCCTTCTCTGGTGTTAGTTGCACCGAAATAACAGACACATTTTTTATGACTCAGAGAATAACTACAGATAGAGATTTATTGACTGCTGCCAGAAAGGTGACAGATCCTTTTATTTAGTTAGTGGTCTCAAAACAGAAACTAAAAGATACTTAAGAATGCTAGTAGAAGGTATGTAACATACTTTGGATTATATTCTGCCTTCAAAAACACATCCTATGATTCCCATTGTACTCAAATGGGTTATTTGTACGTATGTGGATAGAGCTTGTCTCTCTGGTTTTACACTGTACCAGCTACTTCTGTTCTTCTAAATCCAGCTAGCTTTCTTATTTGTCTCCTTAGCCCTCACTTTTAGGTAACTGTTAGGAAAATTCTTCACAGCTAGCAAGCTCATTCTCTCTCAGTGTCCTTTCCAAAAGATCCAATTTTCTATAGATCTTGCCCAATACATCTGTAGAAGACTAAGTTTGCCTTTCATCAAGAAGCAGTATATTATTTTGTTCATCATGGCACCATGCCAGGAAAGTAATCACATGGACAAAAACAATATCATAGATAAACCTTGGACTATGGACTACATCGTATTACTGTTTCCATTGAGGTCTTTCTTTGGCAGTCCACCATAACATTTATTTTGACTCTTAAAAAAAATTATGATCATATGCTGTACTGAAATGGTACAAATAACAGGGTTTTGCTAACTAGGGACTCAAAGTTTCATAATAGTTGCTTTCTGTGCCTAAATGTAATCCAGAATGAGACAGAAAAGCAGACCAGTTAACTTCATTGCCCAGCTGCAGTAAACGTTAGTACCACAAGATGGCAGGAATTCTGCCTTCTCCACATTTGTTCCCAAAAACTGGTTGCAGTCTGTATATGGTTTATGCTTCTCCAAGCTGGGAGAGTGAATGCAAAATAAAAAGGAATGGAAAATGCTGACTACCATAACACTAATGCCTGGTTAAAATAGCCACATAACAGACCTAAAAGAGTTTGAAGTAAGACAGCTGGTCTAGTCTACACTGCTGAGGGCATTTACCAAGTGTTGGTGGGTTGTGCTGACATTTTTGCCATTTCTGCATAACTATAAAGCTGCTTTTCTGTAAGTGTCATACAAAATTGATAATGTTAGAAATAAAAGCAATGGAGCTCTGTGAATAAAACAATAAGCAAAATAATGGTGTAGCAAGACTCGGTACTACTGAGGAAAGACAATGCATCATAATGGAGATTCTATCTTCTGTGCATCAGGCCCCTGACACATGTTCACTTAAAGCACAATCAGATTGAATCCTGAGCTCAACAACTGCACCTCCTTCCATGCCTGGCAAGAGCTGCAGTTGTGGGACTGGGGATCAGATCCAAATGGTACCCTATTGCCAGTGCAAGTAGCAAGGCAGGTGGTTCTGCAGCTGGGAGCATCAATCAGCCAAGTAGTGCTCACAGCCACAAGAATGCATCAAAGTCTGGAAGGACTCTGGTGATCTCCTGAGGCTACACATTCAATTCAAGATGCAACAGGAACAAGGCACAAAATGATTGCACGTATTTTGTGCAATATTTTTGTGGCTTATTCCCTATTTTATCATACCATTAATAACTTGACCATGTGGCTGGGCTCCTACTTAAGACATGATTAACTGGGGCCTCCGATACACATGAGGGATTTAGGTAACTTTAGTGCCAACTATCTATACACAGCTGAGGGCTGATTTGGCCTCTAGTTTTTGCTGTATTATTCTGCCAGTATAACTATAAATTATACTAAAAGAACAAGAAGTAGTGCGTGTTGCTTTATCTTTGCTTGCCTAGACTGAGCTGGCTTGTTGCCAGAGGAACTATCCATTTGGTCCATGGCATATAGACTATCTGGTACACTGGTAAATAAGTTTATGGAGAATATAGTGGGGATCGTAGTTGAGACATCAGAACTAGTCTCAGCTATTGCAAGTTGTATTATTATTACAAGTGGTAATAGAGTAATTTTGAATTAGTAGGTTTTTTTCTTTGGCTGTTATGAAGCAAAGATGCAGCTCCTGGGTTTTTTTGAGTCACAAGAACATTGTAACATTTAAGAGATTTTTCTTACGATGGGACTAAAACTCTTATAGGTGAAAAGCAAGCTAATTGTGATCCTGAGATGAAACTGCATGAAATACAAGCATACTATTACTAAAAAACGTTAACTAGTACTCTGATCTCATCTTCTTGGCTTTGGGGCTCTTTTATTCTCTTTTAGTTTGGTCTCATTTTTAAATCTGACAGACCAGCTAATTCTTGCTCTTCACTGTCTATCTGAGAACTGGCATGTGTTGTAGTGCCATCTGATGGTAGTTTCTTCTATAAAGATTACACACAGAGAATGCATCCCACAGTAGTCTGAAAGCCTGCTCCAAAGTCTGCTGAAATCAATTGGAAAGTTGCTGGCGGCATCAGAAGACTTCGGGTCAGGTCTTAGAGGAGACACTTTTAAAACAAATCTTCTACTAATCAGTAGGTGAGAACACAGACAGTTTTGTGGTTACAAACACTCACACTTTTGGGAACAAAGTTTACCATTAGCACAGCAGAAAAGAAGATATCTATTGCCTATATTCTCCATATAAATAGCTTTATCATTGTTTCCCATTAAAAAGTAATATATTGCAGCATATCAAAAGAAATATTGTTATAAAAAAAAGACAAAATAGGACAGAAAGAGACAGAGTTTACATTGGTTTGAGCTACTTATCTCATGCCATGAGAGCAACACAGGGGACAGGCTGGGGAATCCAAAGGAACGAAGTGGAAGTTATGTACAGAGATGGGATGTGGGCACAGGTATAGCACATTCATTTTGGAGTTCCAGCAAATAAGTGCAGAGTGAAAGGTTTATTTATTGCAGTGGTTATCAACCTTTTTCAACTGAAGGCATCTCAGAAAATGCTAGCTCTTAGTTTTCACTTTTAGTTTGACTATGGGAAAATAATACAGTGATTCTCCTGTTGCAAAGAACTCAGAAAGACCACAGCAGGTCAGAATGTTTTTGATGCTATGGATTCCCATTTAGAATCTCTGAGTTTACCTTATGAATCATATGTAGATATTTGCCCACCTAATGGTGCTAATACTGTATGGTACCTTGTGGCACCCTTGATAACATCTTGTAGCATCCCACAGTACCATGACACGTAACACCCTGGTTGAAAATCACTGGTTTTGTGCCCAACACCAGGGTGAACTTTCCAAGCCACTAAAGTTAATTGATATTGTAGGGAAGTTTGATCAGAACAGTATATTTTCAACTATATATAAAAGTACCGTGAAAATGAGCATTGATTTTGAAGATAGGAAATACCTAAATGCATGAATTGATAATGAGTGTTGGCTCACGATAACTCATCTCCATTAAGGTGCATTTCAATTGATTGATCAAGAAAAGAATTGCCCATGTTGTAAATTCTATCCTCATTCTGCATGTGTTAGATCCTGCTTTTTTCTTACATGGGATCACCCCTGATTACACTGCTGCTGGTTTGATGCTGGCCAATGGGTGCATCTAGACGACATGATTACTGCACAGTAGCTCGTTACTACTGCGCAGTAGCTTGTTACTATTGCACAGTAGTGTCACCGGGCATGAACCGTGATGCAACACTACTGCATAACAGTAATGAGCTACTGTGCAGTAATTATCACCAGGCAACTGTGTCAGGATGCTACTGTGCAGTAACTCCAGTTACTGGACAGTCATTTAGTACTTACTTATGCAACAGCTGTAACAACTGCACAGTGGGCATCTCGTGTGGATGCACCCAGTATGTTTCTGTACAAAGGAGTAGTAAGTTTGTGCTAAGCACTCACAGCCACTTGTTCCAGCAATCGGTCCATTCTTGAAGTGCTTTCACTGAAAGGTGTTGGGTTTGATTCAGGATGCTCTTTGGCTCAAAGCCAGATTCCCACTCAAGTAAATGAAAGAAAGTGCCCTCAGAGGCACTTTCCCCCATGCTCTTCCCTAAATTACAAAATAAATTAAGAAAAAGACTCTGAGAGGTTGTGGATTTTGACAAATTTGTAGAGACATTGCTAGCTTTTCTAGGAAGGCCAAACTGTCCATATCCCAAGAGATAATAAAACTCTGCTCCCTCACACTTAACAAGCATGTCCAGGTGAGCATGGATATGTGGGGTTGGCTCCGCAGACCTAAATGTGGCACTGCACACTGCCCATACCTATATTCCCTGTGCTGCTACTTTGCAACATGGAGGAGTTTTTTGACCCCAGGAGATCCCAGGGTAAAAAACCCCCACACCAAATAAAAGCAGGGTGCAGCAGCACATCGCAGCAGTGTTTGCTGCCCAAAACTGGAGCCTGGCCGGCCAGAGCTATGCTCCAGTTGCTGGCCAGGCTTCTTGCCACTGCTGCACCTCTCAGAGGCCCCAGGACCTGAGATATGGCTTCGGGGGCCAGCACATGTGCTAGCCCCAGCCTTCCCTACCCCACCTGGGCTAACCTGCCACATGCCAGATGTGCCACTGCTAATTGTCCCTGGGGAAACAAATGTCTGCACTTGTCTGGATGTGTCCAAAGATACAGAGGATATCTAGTAATCCTGTGAATCCAAAGATATCCAACAGACACATCCAGAGTAGACTACCAACAGATGCCTTCATAGCATGATCACACCCTGATGCCCAAGGTTTTGTTACAGAAAAAGACAACATTCTGACCTAGAGAAAGAAACATTTCCATACAAGATCGCTGTGAAGGAAACTATATGCTAATGTAAAACAGAACTGGATGCCCAACATACTGTTGGTAATTTATGCCAATGTTCTGGCATGCTGAAAAATAGCAGGTGCCATGTGTTTCTATCAGGGCATGGGTGGCCAGAACAAGTGCTAAGAACTGAAGGCTGGAACAGGAATCACAGGACAAATATTTTGGAGCAAGGGAACCAACAGCCTATACTACTGGCCATTTCCTGAGCTGGGTCTAATTAGGGGCTTCTCCCAATTAATGCATACAGGTATGGCTAACCAGCTGGCCAGTCTGCTTGGGTGAGTCTGCACGTTACCATCCCTGACACAAGGTCCTGAGCCAGGGACATGTGTCTTTGGGGAGCCAAGAATCTCAGGATGCTTACTCTCAAGCTGTTCATGGTCTTCTTACTCCCTCCTCCTTCTGAACATTCAAGTCTTAAGTGTAGCACTGGAATTCTTAAAAAGTAACAGATAATGTGGGAAGCTGCTGGGCCATTTGCTATAGAAGGTAAATGATCAAGTTGCTTTGCCTATGACTGGGAGCAGATCCAGGGGGAGTGTAATGGTGCAGTTGCACCCCCCACACCCACTTTGATTCCTGCTCCAACCAAATTTTAAAATTGACTGCCCCAGAGAAGCAGCAACATTTCTATTCAGGCAATGCTGAGAGAGTCACTTGACTTCATGGCTTATTGTAATATACCTAATTCTTGCTAATTTCTCTTTACTCACAGATGTTAAGAACCTGCTCTAGTTTTTTATGGTTTTGATGTTCCATTAATCAAGCTATCCTTTCTTCTGCAATGTTGTTGTCTGTTAGCCATTCCTGGTGATAGCCCTCTTCTATTTCACAGCCCTGCAGACTGTTCTAGCTAAAACCTTAACTCAGGTGTCGCAACATGAACTCAAGTGTACACTAACTCAGGTGTGAAAATGACTTAACAGTGGGCACATCTACATGAGATGTTTACTGCAGAGTAAACTAATTAGCTCCACCATAAATGTTTCACTTCTACATGTGTGGCTCTATTAGGTCTCAGGAAACTAATTAACTCCACAGCAGGATAGTACTTGTATTTACAAGTAAATTACATATTTATTAATTAAATACAAGTACTAACCTGCTGCAGAGTTATTTACTCCATAGCAACACACATGTAGATGCTGATACAGTTGGCTGGGGCACAAGGGTGCTTCAGTGCAGGGACTGCCTCCAGCAAACCCTGTATGTTCCTGGGCACATGGTTCAAACAGTGCACTTGGGAGCAATAAACTCCGGTGCATATTGTGCTGGAGATAATTGCTGAATAGTAACAGCGCATGTAAATGCACCCAGTGAATGATGGATGCAATGTCAAGATGCTCCAGAAAGCTATTTTTAAAAGGAATCTGAGTAAGAGATGTATATCTGTACATTTGGACTACTTTTGCCTAGTTTGTTGTGTTTTATAAACTTAATATATAAGCTAGAAAATTAGTACACTTTCCAATAAAGTTCTATTTGTTTTTGCTTTGACCTTAAATTGAATAATACAGCACTGAGCCCCTAGCATATTACTAAATCATCTAGTATCTGTTTAACTAGAGAAAAAATGTGTTTCATTATATGTGATGATCATGCATCACAACATCTGCACCCTCTTTTTCAAAATCTTAGATCTGCCCATGCCCATGGATATTCTATTTATTCCAATATTAACACACAATTTACACACAGTTAACAGCTCTCTTCCCTTTGGATTCCCCTCCTGTGCCCATCAGCCTAAATTTGAATATCAGATAAGTTGCCTGACCTATGCCTCATCAGTTCTCTACTGGAAACTGCTCCTCAAAACCAGAGCTCTCCTCCAGCTGTCCAGCATCCCAGGTTCCCTTTCCTGCTACTCACAGTTGTGCACATTGCTTCATTGGCTGAGCACCTCTGGGTAAGAGTTTTTTTTAAATTTATTCCCATTCAAAACGCTACATAGTGGGTGCAACTACACGTGCAATTAAGGTGAGACAATTGCTCCTGGGTGTAGCATCTACACACACACTGGGGAAAGCAGCAATTTAAGCTGGGGTGGAGCAGGGCCCCCAGCAGGGTAGCTGACCAGGCACAATTTATGCCCCATATCACGATCTACACATGCATTTCAGTGCAGTAAAGTACTTTCCTGTAAGAAAGTACTGTTCCCGACCGTACTATCCTACTGCAGAGTCAATTAGTTCACGGTGCCCCAGTACTAGCAAGCATGTAGACTGTGATGCTTTACTGTGGCTCTAATTAGTCTACTCCTCAGCAAAGTGCATGCATAGATGCACCCACTAGGCGTATCTACATGTGACACTACATCACCATAGCAATGTGCTACAGCAACATAGCATGCACAGGCAAAAACCATGATGCTGCTGCTGTGTCATTGTAGCAACACACTCCTTTGGTATAGTGATTTAACACAGTGGCTATAAATAAGTGTGCACCACTGGCATAGTGCAGTGTGGGCTTTTACTGCGTCATCACTTAATGCTTTCAAAAGGAAGTACTAAATGACGGTGCAGTAACAACAGCACCATAGGGGCATGTGTAAATGCGCCTGCTGTGTAGAAATTGTAATTTACGTATCCACTGACATTGCTCCTATTTTGTCATCTGTGTGGTTAAAGGAGACCTGGTCTCTCCCTAATAGAATGAATAAATAAAGATCTAAAATAAAAAAGGAGCTGAGAAAAAATGCTAAATAGCTGCTGCTGTTAGTTCAGAAAGCAAAGAAATAAGAGCCAGAGGGGAAAACATACAAACCTGAAAAGTCACAACTGCAAGATTTTCTTGTGAACTTTATAAACTTCTGAGCCTCTAGAGGGCACTGCTTTCTTCTCCAGGTTCTCTAGCTAAGTTTTGCAGGTATGCAAATCTGTTGCTGTCCCTAATGAGAGGCAAGTCCTTGTGCCAATTGTTTACACTAGCTAAAGAGCTAGTACTTTTTTTTAAATTTGACTTTTAGAAATAGCTACCAAAGTAACAACCATTTCCATTTTCCACTTTTCAGTTTTCTGTTGTAAAACATCCTGTGGGTGCCCCCACCACTTTTTTGGTGAGGGATCTGACTTTAAACAGAAGGATGCTATACACGTGCTCCAATGAGTTCTAATTAATCACATCTGCTGGAAAGTTCTAATTAGAATGCTCCAGCATGCTGCAGCATCACATGTATTCAGTGTCACACATTTCAAAATAGTGGGGAGGAGGGGGAGCAATTTAACTAAAACTTGTCAAATGAGCTTTACTTAAAGTAAGGTGCTCTGGCATGGTGCCAGAGGACAGGAAAAGGGCTAATGTGATCCCCATTTTCAAAAAAGGGAGGAAGGAGGACCCAGGAAACTACAGGCCCATTAGTCTTACCTTGGGCCTGGTGAAGCTCTTTGAGAAAATGATCCAGGAGCACATCTGCGAGGGACCACCAGGGGAGATCATACTTAGGGGCAACCAACATGGGTTCATTCGAGGCAGGTCCTGTCAGACCAACCTGGTTGCCTTCTACGACCAGGTCACAAAATCCTTGGATGCAGGTGTCATGGTGGACATAGTCTTTCTGGACTTTAGGAAGGCCTTTGATACTGTCTCTCACCCCATTCTCATTAAGAAATTAGGTGACTGTGGCGTTGATGGCTACACAGTCAGATGGGTCGCAAATTGGGTGGAGGGCCACACCCAGAGAGTGGTGGTGGACGGGTCTTTTTTGACCTGGAGGGATGTGGGCAGTGGTGTCCCCCAGGGCTTGGTCCTCAGGCCCGCGCTGTTCAATAGCTTCATCAGCAACTTGGACAAGAGGGTGAAAAGCACCTTGTTCAAATTCGAGGATGGCACTAAAATATAGGGAGAAGTGGGCACACTGGAGGAGAGGGACAGGCTGCAACTAGATCTAGACAGATTACAGGGGTGGGCAGATGAGAACAAGATGGGATTCAATTCTGACAAGTGCAAGGTACTGCACCTGGGGAGGAAAAACCAGCAGCATACCTACAGGCTGGGGAACTCCCTTCTTGTCAGTGCAGAGGCAGAAAAGGATCTTGGAGTCATTATAGACTCCAAGATAAACATGGGCCGCCAATGTGAAGGCGCGGTCAGTAGGGCCAACCGCACCTTGTCATGCATCCACAGATGCATCACGAGCAGGTCCAAGGAGGTGATCCTCCCCCTCTATGCGACACTGTTCAGGCCGCAACTGGAGTACTGCGTCCAGTTCTGGGTGCCGCACTTCAAGAGGGATGTGGACAGCATCGAGAGGGTCCAGAGGAGGGCCACTTGCATGATCAGGGGGCAGCAGGGCAGACCCTACGAGCAGAGGCGATGGGACCTGAACCTGTTCAGTCTCCACAAGAGAAGCCTGAGAGGGGATCTGGTGGCTGTCTACAAACTGGCCAAGGGGGGCCAGCAGGTAATGGGAGAGTCCCTGTTCCTCTGAGCACTACCAGGAGTAACGAGAAATAACAGTCACAAGCTGGCAGAGGGGAGATTCAGGCTAGATATCAGGAGGTGTTACTTCACTGTCAGGGCAGCTAGGAGCTGGAACCAACTTCCAAGGGAAGTGGTGTTTGCTTCTACCCTGGGGGTCTTCAAAAGGAGGCTGGATAATCACTTAGCCAGGGTCATTTGACCCCAGTACTCTTTCCTGCCATGGCAGGGGGTCGGACTTGATGATCTGCTCAGGCCCCTTCCGACCCTTCCAACTATGAAACTATCCCTGTGACCATTTTGAAATGTGGGACGCTGAATACACATGATGCTGCAGCATTTTAATTAGAGCAGCCATTTGTGAGCTGCGCTAATTATAACACCTTCCCTCACTCCAGAGCACATGTATAGACACCCAAAGAGACCACAGTGAAATGACTAATTGAACAGTGACAAACTATGCCTTGGCTGAGGCAGGTCACTGCTGCATCTGGAAGAGATTTCCTGCATATATGTTTTTTACACATAATCTTGTTGTGGCACATGGTGATGAGATTTGTTGTTAGTCCAGACTGGTTTCATTAAAAAATTACAGACTTCTGTGTTTCTTATGCAGGGATTGATCATCACAAGGGTGGAAAGCATTTTTGAGCAGAAAACTGAGCACCCTTAGGGACATCCTAGTATTTGATGCTCCTGTGAAAGTACTTTCTGGTGAAATATTTTTTTGTCTCACTGTAAGTATTATTTTAGTGCAATGAACTGCAGACATTCTTAACTAGCTATGTGAGAGATTTAGGGAAGTGAAAGAGACTGATTAGATCTTAGTGCCTGGAGACTAAAGTGCTTACCAAACATCAGTCACTTAGGTCCATACTACACGTTACATATATTGCACAATTAACTGGTTAATTGCACAATAAATTTAGACCAGCCACATGTGCAAAGTAATTATCACACCCTAAAAATTATCAGACTATAAAAAGCCAACCAGCTACAAAGTTGGGGCATCTTTACACGTGCTCCAGGATAACGGGTGTTGGGGGGCGCTTTAATTAGAGTGGCTCCAAAAGCCACTCTAATTAAAGTACCTGCAGCATCATGTGTATTCAGTGTCCCTCAGTTCAAAATGTCAGCAGGGGCACTTTAAAGCCCATTCGACAAGCTTTAGTTAAAGTGCCCCCACCACCATTTTGAAGTGTGGAGACACTGAATACACATGATGTAGAGGCTGCTGAAGTGTGATTAGTTGAGTCTTCTGCAACGTGTACCAAACAGCATGCATCGGAGCAGACGCCCAGCACACATATAGGTGCCGCTAGTACTTAAAAATGTGTAACAGTTCTGGCACTGGTTTCCATCTAGCTTCAATTTGAACAAGTAGCGGGGCCTTTAATTCTCACAAGTAGGTGAAATATGGGGCTTATACTCATTTTCTAATAGAAAAGGTAAGGAACTAGTTTAAAGGTTGAGAGGGAACCAACACAAGAGTCTTGATTAAAACTGAGGAGCTCTGCTTACGGCCAGTTTCTTCTTCATTTGAAGCCCTTCCGTTTTGCAGCTACATGTATGGCATGGACCGCTCATAGAACTTAAACCTTGCCATCGGGTGTTAGACATCTTTTTTGCTCATTTGTGAACAACATACTGAATGTAGTACGGGGAACAGAAGATTCAGGACAAAAGACATTGGAGGGTGCACCAAGAAGCTGATCTTGGTACACGGGGCTTGATTTCTTACTGTGCTTCAGCAGCTCTGTAAATAGTTGCCTTAATAAAGAGTTTGGTTTTAGAAACATGCAATCCTCTTATGTTATTAACCAGCACCTGGTACATGAAATACTGAACAGTGTCAGCTTTAAAATACAGCTTAGACCAGGAAAGCAATAGCCTCAACGTTTTCATAAAGAGATGGGAGCTTCAGATTACTTGGTTCTTGATTCCTGGGCTAGTAGATATGTGAAGTTTTATACAGTTCTGCACTCTGCCCCCTTTTGGCCTGTTTAGGAGCAGTACTGTATTCCAGTAGAAACTATTCAATCATCCTTCAGTGGAAGGATATTATTCATCACAGCATAGGATTTTGGTGGTGCAGGAATCCTCAAGCTTGAAAGAGTCTCCTGGGAAAAAATAAAATTAGGACTTATGCTTATTGTGTAGCTTCAAACCACATTCAACATTTAAACAGCGTTGTTACGAGAGGCTAGTTGCCAAGAACAACCTTAGATAGATGATGTGGTCCCATAAAAGGGTCCTAAGTAGTCCTGATTTATAAGTATAAACATATTCTAAAGAAGCTGGCTTTGACAGCTCTGTTTCCACAATAAATGATTTTTTTACTTTAACATTTAGCACAATTTTTATTTTAGATCTATGCATTATTTTTATAAATGTAAAAATTACCATAAGTGGCAAAGAAAATCTGCATCTGATGTTAATATATGGAAAGTAATGATGTAATTTCATCCTGATTCCCCAGTATATGTTATGTATTATGTTTTGCTGCACAAGATAATGTCATGCTACATTAGCTATATAAGGAATGTTTATGGCAAATTAAATCAAATAGTTGTGATTAGTGACACTGAATGCCAGGTGTGTGAGAAAAAATTGTAATTAGGGAATATAACCTTGTTCATGGAGTACCCTAGATTCACAAAACATTATTTAACATCTGTTCAAGCTTTATTCATTAGTAGCATTTGCAGCATATGAACAGAATACTGATTTTTTTTTAGAGGAAATAAAATCAGAAGTTGGAATGGAGATTGAAAATGACACGCTGCTTTGCATTATAGGGATTTAACATTTATGAAAATAGTACCGATTTCAACATAATTGAAATAAAAGACACTAAGAAATTCATAAGGACTTGAGGATGAATTCAAAATTGTAATTAGACATTTTAAAGCCAGAAGTGACGTCCATGACCATCTACACTGAACTGTATAACACAGGCCATAAGACTTTCCAGAAGTAATTCCTGTTTGAACTGCAGCATATCTCATTTAGAAAATAAATAAGTTTGAATTGAAAATGTCCAGTGATAACAAATCCATCAAAAGCCTCGAGTCTCTCATTATAACAATGCTGACTATGGGTTAGATTTAATTTTGGTTGAAAACAAAACTTTTAATGGAAACTAATGTATTATCTTAGTCATAGAGAAGTAGGGCTAGAAGGGACCTTCAGACATCATGTGGTCCAACCCCCTGCCTGAGGCAGGATGATCCCTATCCAAACCATCCCATGCAACCATAATCTAAACTCTGCATAAGACTATGTTCAACCCTGACATGACAGAGACCTAACCCCCTAACCTGCCACAGCTAAAGCAGGGGAATTACAGTAGCCAATGTCCTACTTCTATAAAATGTTGTCAATATATGCTCAAGAAGTCCAGGGTAGAGGCCCATGCCCCCTGCTACAGAGGAAGGCAAAAAAACTCATAGTCCATACCAATCTGATTATGGGGTAAAATTTCTTCCTGATCCCAGATACAGCAATTAGTCTGGCCTTAAGCAGAGGGACAAGACACTCTAGTCAGGAACCTCTGGCTTTGGTCCCAGCAGGAGAATCGGCACACCCCAGTTGAAGTCCCCAGCCTTAGCTGTAGCTAACTTCCAATGCTTCTGGGGAGGCTTAAAAACACCTTGACAATATAGCAGGAAAGGGGGGTGGAGGTGGGAGCAACCACCAAAGCTCAGAAGCACGGAAAAGATAGGCATAGCTACACCTAGATCATCCCCAACCAGTGTCTGTCC
>NW_017729004.1:33101162-33103500 GCF_001723915.1 Gavialis gangeticus | reverse complement strand
GCTAACTTCCAATGCTTCTGGGGAGGCTTAAAAACACCTTGACAATATAGCAGGAAAGGGGGGTGGAGGTGGGAGCAACCACCAAAGCTCAGAAGCACGGAAAAGATAGGCATAGCTACACCTAGATCATCCCCAACCAGTGTCTGTCCAACCTTTCATTGAATACCTCCAGTGACAGGGAGTCTACAACTTCAGTAAGCAGTCTATTCCACTGCCTCATTAGTTTTTCAGTGAAGTTTTTCCAAATATCCAGTCTAAATTTACTTTGCTGTAACTTCAAGCCCTTGGTCCACATCCTCCTATCTGTAGCAAGAGAAAAAAGGTGCTTTCCTGCTTCTTTATGTCAGACCCTCAAGTACTTGAAGACTGCTACCATGTCCCCTTTTAAGGGCCTTTTCTGCAAGCTAACAGGCCTAGCTCCTTCAGCCTTTCCTCATACAACTTGTCTTCCAAGCTCTTGATCATCTTTGTTGCTCACCTCTGGACCCTCTCTAACTTTTCCACTTCCTTTCAAAATGTGGAGCCCAGAACTGCACACACTACTCCAGAAGAAGCCTAGCCAGCGCTGAGTAGAGAGGCACTAACACCTCCTATCTTGCTCCTAATGCTTCTGTTGATATATTCCAAAACCACATTCGCCTTTTGTGCAACTGCATCACATTGCAGACACGTATTGAGTCTATGATCTACCAAGACTCCCAAGTCTTTTTCTGTTCAGCCAGGTGTCCCCTGTTTTGTATTTGTGTTTTTAATTATTTATCCCAAAGTGTAGCACCTTGCATTTGTTGGTATTGAACTTCATCCTGTTAGCTTTCGCCCAACTTCCCAATCTGTTGGGAGCCTTCTGAATTGCACTTGCATCCTCCAACATGCTCACAATTCTTCTCAGTTTTGTGTCATCCGCAGACTTTCTCAAGAAGCTCTCTATGCCAGCATCCAAATCATTATTAATGCATTTAATAGTTGGTTTTCAGTCAGTGTTGAAAAGAAAAAAAAAAGCTCATAATATTTAGTTTTAAAAATGTCTAAATACTTTTACACAACATTTAAAAATCTTCTTTTTGTTGTTTTTGTTGTTGTTATTATTATTTAGATTTATATCCTGCCCTTCTCAGAGAGGCTCAATCCAGAACTACTAGCTGAGTTTGGGGCAAATTAATTGACAGTTTTTGGTTGACTTAAATCAACATGTTGCAGCAAATAAATTAACTGTTTAAAAAAAAAAACTACACCTACTTCTACTCATTAAAATTCTGAAGCTCATTTCAAGTTTGAATTTGGTTAGCTTGAACTTCTAGGCATAGGATCTTGTTACAGCATTGCTAGAGCCATTTTGTATTCCCCATAGGGACTGTTATCAGTTCATTCCTTGCCTTTGAACTGAACAGACTGAGCTCTGACACTCTTACTACGAGACATGTTTTCCATTCTCATGGCTTTTCACTGAACCTGCTAAACTATGGAAACATCCTTGTTGAATTGTGAGTAGTCACGGTATTCCTGTAGCAATCACAGAAGTGCCAAATACAGAGGTAATATAACTGCCCTACTGCTATTAGATATTCCTCTGTTGACACATCCAAGGATCACAGAAGATTTTCTGAAAATAGAGTCCTACCAGGAACTCTTGTTTAGCTCATCACTGAAATACCCAAATCTTTTTTCAGAGTCACAACTTCACAAGTTTGAATCCCTATTCCTATAAATATAGCCTACATTCATTGTTCCTAGATGTGTCACTTTACATTTGACTATAGTAAAATGAATGCTGTTTGCCAACACCCAGCTTGCCAAGAGATATTTATTGTTTTGGCATTTGTTCTTAACAAAAGCATGCTGCTATTGATCAGACCTTCCTCCTCCAGATTTTTTCAGAACTTGCTGACTTAAATTAATTCAAATTAATCAAAAGCTCTCTGATACTCTCTTTAGTTACCCTGATCCTCAGCCTTTCCCTTTCTTTGTTTATATTGTGTGGACATAGATATATATATGTGCCAGGGTTGGACACAGACACGAGCAAACCAGGCAGTTGCCTGGGGCTTGGACAGAAAGGGGACCCAAAATGGTTGGTTTTTTTCCATTATCTGATTATTATTATTATCATTATCTCTGGTGAAGGGGAGCCTGATACTAAAAGTTCACCCAGGGCCACCAGGAGTCTAGGTATGGTGCTGATATATACTTTGGTAACCATCTGGTTGCAGCTCCTTTTTTGTGTGTAAAGGCTAAGACAAAGCAGCTGTTGTGCAGCTCTGCCTTCTTTGTATCTTCTGTTAATAACTCACAACCAGTGGATGGGAGGAGCTATCACCAAGGAGGAGTACTCCTCCTCAGC
>NW_017729004.1:33100633-33101151 GCF_001723915.1 Gavialis gangeticus | reverse complement strand
TGCTCAGGTCCCTCCTGACCCTAGCTACTATGAAACTATGCCTAGTAAGCAGCAGACCCATGGCTTCCTTAGTTTTTTTTTCTGATCAACAGATCTGTTGCCCCTTCTTGTTGCCCTTAACTGTCCTTGTCAGATGTAATTCATTTCTAACCTTTGCTTTCCTGATTTTTCCCTGCAAATTCTTGCTATTTATCAAAATGTTTCTTTAGCAATTGCCCTTCCATCCACTGTCTATATGTTTTCCTAATTTGAGGCATCTAGGAAACTCTTTTGTATTGCCACTTGGTATCCTGATGTTATGTATCTACCATGTTAGAATGGCTTCTTGTTGAGCTTCCAATACTAAGCCTTTTAGAAACTGCCAGCTCTCCTGAGCTCCACAAGTCTGTGATCCTGTCTGCTGACAATGGGCTGCTCTCCAGTGATAGCATAGAGAGGCCCAGGAAGAATGCAAGTCCCCTGACTGTTAGTTCAGACCTAGTTAAGGACTACTTGGAGGGCTTAGATGTGTCCAAGTC
>NW_017729004.1:33097432-33100005 GCF_001723915.1 Gavialis gangeticus | reverse complement strand
GCAAGAGGAGACTGAGGGGGGATCTTGTGGCTGCCTACAACCTTATCAGGGGCCACCAGCAGGGACTCGGGGAAAGTCTGTTCACCAGGCCCCCCCTGGAGTCACCAGGAACAATGGCCACAAGCTGAGAGAGGATAGGTTTAGGTTAGATATTAGGAAGAACTACTTCACTGTAAGGGTGGCCAGAGCCTGGAATAGGCTTCCCAGAGAGGTGGTGCTCTCAGCTTCCCTGGAAATCTTCAAGAGGAGACTGGATAGGCACCTGGCTGGGGTCTTATGACCCCTCCCATCCCCATGGCAGGGGGTCAGACTTGATGATCTGTCTAGGTCCCTTCCGACTCATTAATTCTCTGATTCTCTGATTAACAACAACACTGTTGTTACCTCCTTGAAGAATGTCTCATCCATCTCTTCCTCCAACTTACTAGTTTAAGGTAGGCTCCCCCCACCATAATACTAATATTTTGATTGGAGCTATGTCACACCCTGCATCTGAATTGCTGATAATGTAACACTGCACAGACTTGTAAAAGCTCATTAAATTATATAAATTCCACATAAATTACATATAATTCCAAGCCACTAGACTTCACTGCCAGCCAATGGGCTGGTATTTGATACTGCTACTCCATTACAATTGGAAGGAGACCTATTGTGATTGGCAACAGATTGGACAACGTGTAACTTCACCAAGTAAACCATGGAGTGGGCACCAGAAGTACAATAAATCAAAGATGCCCAAATTTCAGGACTGGTATGGGAGCAGAAGGTATTTTCTTAGAGGAAGACCATGAGAGCTCTATGGCTTTACTTCAAAGAAAGGATTCCATCATGAACGACTCATGCCTCCTGAGGCTGGGGGGACAAGGTGACTAGGTGCAGGAGGCAGCAGCAGTGTCAGTGGTGGGGGGTATGGTGGTGGCGAGTGGGGACCACCCACAGGTGGTCGTGGTGATGTCAGTGGTGAGGGCAGGCTGAGCGGGGGCTGCCCACAAGCGGCTGTGGTGGTGTCGGTGGCGAGGGTTGGGGTGGCAAGTGGCAATCACCTGCAGACGCTGGTGGCGGCAGCGGCCAATCTCGGGGGGTACGTGCCTCCTTGTGCCCCCACTACACGTTGCCTATGGATTCCATTAAAATATTTACTCCTGTTCATAATGTTATGGCATTGGTAATGGTGATCGGGTCTGTATAAAGAACCAGAGAAACAGAATTGGGTTTGGAAAACAAAAAAGGCATGATTTAAGAGTTACCACCACTGCAGGAAGCCTGGGCTCAGAAGGGTCTGGGAGACTATACAGAAAATGTTACGGCCTGGAACATTCACCCTCTTCCAAGGGGGAAACAAGGAAGACTCCACAAACCCTCTGTCAAGCAGACACATTTAAGTGGTTCATACCATATTAGAGACACTGAGTTTGAGACCTGGAGAAAACATATGGGTAAGAAGAAGCAAATCTTCCCTTTCTCATCACTATGTGCCCTGGTTTGCTCTCAGTTCCACATTTGAGGAAGCCAGTTGGAGTAAATTGTTTGTTTTTCTCCCCCCAGTTCCCCACACCCCAAAGCGTTCTCTAATGCATGCCCTCCATGTGTAGGGCCAATGTCAGGAAGACTAAGTTCCCTCTTTTACTTATCTTTGGATACTGTTATAAGAGGACAGAATCATTGTCAAAAGAGGCAGATTCTTACAGGATTCATTTGGCATCTTCCTCCCTCAGCTCCTCCCAACTTCAACCAAAGCCCTTGGTCATTTCAGGGTCCAAACTCAAGCCCATGCCATCAGCCAGTCTCATATGCAGGGCTATAGGCATGATAGTCAGCCTTTCCTTCCTTCCCCATGCAGAACTTTTCATTTAGCCCTTCTGGGCTGAGGCCTCTGGTGGAGAGGAGAATATTTGAGTCTTGCTTTGTAAGCTTTATTTCTGCAATTTCTGCAGTTTCTGCAATGGAGACTGGGGGCGCATCCACACATGCAGGCATATGCACTTGCGGAAGCTTAAATAGGAGTGGCACAAATTTCTGTCAGGGATTTGTGTCTCAGCATATGTGCCTGAACATGCACTTTGGTGTGGGACAAGTTGTGCTACTTGGGGCAAACTGACCTTACTCAGCTACTCCCAGATCTACAGCCAGGGGGAGTCTTTGTGTGGTATTGATGCCATGTGTGCTCCTGCCCTGTCATCTGGGCAGCTATTGTTTGGCAGGTGTGCTCATTGTGGTGGCCTGCTTTGAACTGTCAAAGCATGTCCTCCTGGCCCCAAATGGCCAACTCAGTCACCTCATTTGCCCTCCAACTGGGTCCCCAGTGCCAACCCTGGGCAGGCTCCTCTGCCTGAGTCCTGCCACTTTTCTCACTAGCAGAGATCCTGGTGTTCCCTGTCTAAAAACTGCAAATTCTCTAAAAAAAAATCCCAACAGCAGTATAAAGAGCTGTCCTGATAAGCAGCTCAGGGCTACTTGCTCTCAGGAGCTTCTGAGACCCAACCAGTTGACATATGGGGACACTACCCCCCTGTGCCAGCTAGACTGCTGCAGCAGCCTTCACCTAGAGTGGACTCTGCACCCTCTACCCA
>NW_017729004.1:33092129-33092432 GCF_001723915.1 Gavialis gangeticus | reverse complement strand
TCCAGCGTCGAACAGGGGGGCTCTGCTCGCTGGCCTCTGAAGCGTCCAGCCGATGTCCTCAACACTGAACCACCCTCTACCCACTGCAGCAGTCTGGTAATGAAGGCTGCTGCCTGGCTGTGACCATCTGCGACCTGCGACAGCATCCGCCCCGTTGGATCTGCAACCCCATGTCTGCATGCCTGCCAGACCTGGACAAGGACAGCACAACTGTCTGAGCTGTGGCATGGGCACTGTAGCAGAGCCGCCTGCACCTCTGGACCAGCTGCCATTGGGCTGTGGCTGCACAGTTGGCCTTTGTGT
>NW_017729004.1:33082493-33092118 GCF_001723915.1 Gavialis gangeticus | reverse complement strand
CCTGATAGCACGCAGTCTCTGGACTGTGGCCTGCAGCTCCTCCAGCTGGTGCACCAGAAACCCCAAAAGGGAGCAGACCCCACAAGGGGAGGTAGCCATGCTCCCGGGCCCCAGAGCCTGAAAAAGGAACAGGCAGCCCCCACAGCTGAGAGCCAGGGGCTCCTTCTGCGTGGACCCCAGAACCATGCGCTCCGTCTGGATGGCCGTCTCTGAGGTGCCGGCGGGGGAGCCACAGACCCCTCAGGGACCCTCAGGGTGCAGTGAGTGCCCACCCGCGGCATGCCGCTGGTAGGCAGACTGGGCCTGAGTCTGTCTACCCTAGGGGGCTTGCAGGCAGGGCCTCAGGTCCTCCTGAGCACCCTCCTGCACCAACTCCACACTAACTCATGCACCGGCAGACAAGTGTGCTTGTTTGTGTGGCTCCCTGGGGACTAGGCAAAGTAGGGGCCTCGGAGGGGCAAGACTTGGCCTGGCTCCCACTCAGCTGCCTCTTCCCACTCTCAAGGGGTTAACCCCCTCCCACCACAGGCCCCGCTTACCTCTAGCTGTGCTGGGGGTCAGCGGGGGGCTCTGCGGCTGCTGCGGGGTCTCTGGGGGGCTTCAAGGAAGCGGCGGCACAGTGGGCTTTCACCCACGTCTCTCGCCACTCCTGGAGCCTCCATTGTGGTGGCTCACTTTGAACTGTCAAAGCATGTCCTCCTGGCCCCAAATGGCCAGTCAGCCACCTCATTTGCTCTCCAGCTGGGTCCCCGGTGCCAGCCCTGGGCATGCTCCTCTGCCTGGGTCCTGCCACTTTCCTCACTAACAGAGATCCTGGTGTTCCCTGTTTAAAAACTGCAAATTCTCTGATAAAAATCCCAAATTCACTATTTAAAATACCCCAAGACCTGTGTTCTTCCATGATTAAAATGAAATGCCACTGTCTGTGTCTGTATGTGTATGTATGTGTGTGTGTGTATATATATATATATAGATACACACACACACACACACACACACAGAGAGAGAGAGAGAGAGAGATCATTTGGGCAATGTTTTATTGATATAGTTACAATTATAAAGCAATCTGGAAGCCTAGCACTGCCTCTATCATCATAATAAAATAAATTCTAAATATCTATATGCTTTGGTGGTTGCTCTTGGTATTTTTATCAAAGAAAAATCAGCGCTCCCCTGACCCCTTTGCTAGCCAGGATGTGAGGACAGCTGCCCTTGCAGCCACAGGGGCATGGGGGGGATGTGGGTAGGTGTGTGGGGAAGTGGGAGGATGTGAGGGAGTGTGGGGAATTGGCAGGGGGTATGGAGTTTGTGGGTGTGGGTTTTGTTGGGGGGCTGCCACATGCCTGCCCCCCACAACTGCCCCCTGCAGCACTGGAAGCAGCAGCCAGCTGGGTCATTGCAGCTCCTGCCCAAAGCTGTGAACTAGCAGGGCGGGCTGGGGTGGGGCAGGCTGAGTCCATTCAGCATGTACACCCCCTCTCGGGTGAGGCAGTGCTGAACTGCCGTGGGGCTATTCTTGCAACCAGACCATGGCCCTGATGGCCCGACTGGCTGCTGCTGCCAGGGCTGCAGGAGGCAGGTTGGGGAGGCAGGTGTGGCACCCCCCCCTTCAAATTCCCCAACAAACCCCACATCTCCCACTACTCCCACACACCCCTCCCCCCCATGTCCCTGCTTACTTGGGACAGCACCTGGGTCCGACCCAGTCCTATTTGTCCCAGCATGTTAAATCAGCATGCTGAGGCAACAAGAGCACCATAGAGATGCCCCGGCCAGATGCCAGAGTCTCTGGAGGACCCAACCTCTGGTTGCCTCAGGGCACGTTCCTGGACTGTGCCCTGTGCTGCTTTTTGGTCTGCAGGTTTGTTTGTTTTTTGATACCTGGATTTTCAGGTATCAAATTTCAAGCCCATGCTGCAGATATACAGCACAGGGAACATTTTTACGTTCACAGCATGCCTCTTGCAGTGTCTCAAACTACTTTGAGATGTTGCAACAGGCATGTGCGCACTCGTCTGGATGTGCCCCAGGAGTCTGGAAGGCTTGCCAGCTGAGAAAAGCCTGCATGGCCCAGCAGCTGTTTCATATTATTGAAGTCAAGAGAACTCAGCTCTGTTTGCCTGCTGTATGATGTTGTGCATGTAACTACCTGTCTACAATTCATTTTGACCATCTGTATGTACAATCAAAAAAGTGGTTATACTTATCCTTTACAAAGAATGGTGCTGTTCACTGGGATTTTCTTGAAGGCCTGATTGAAGAGGTAACCCTAGAGGAAGGGTTAAGCTGAACATACAATATGCTATCTAAACCAAGACCTAGAGAACAGCAGGCCAGTTTCAGGATAGAGGCAGAACAGTACTTGGCACATGGAGTATAAATGAGCAGTTCATTCACAAAAAAGCAAGGCGAGCACTCAGGGTCAGCAGACTGCTACTAAATTCTAAACTTATTTTAAAAATAGTCTTTCATTTAGACTAAAGCACTGAGCAATGTATGGCTTCCTGATACTTTCCTAGGTACATCCATAATTTCACATTCTGTACTTTAAAGATAAGATAAAATTACCCAGAAATGTTCATCTTTGGGGCCTAAATCAATTACTGATGGAAGCTAATATTTCATGTGAACATTACTGTTTAACATTAAGACCATAGGAGATGTTCTAGCTCTAAGGAACTTCAGAACTCTCTACTCCCTCCCATGTTAAACTAGACAGATTAAATCCCTGGAGGCAATCTACTCACTGTCTAGATGATGGATAATGTATCTTATGCAAAAAAAATACTCATCTTGTGATGCTCAAACATCTAACAAATTTATGGATCATCTCTGCATGGGCAATGTAACTGAAATATTTTATTTTGTGTTTACTTCTATGGGGTACCTCTACAAAGATGCTTTACTGCACATTAGACTAATCTAATGCATGGTAAAGCATCACTGTCTGCATGTGCATGTCAATTACTGTGTATGAAATTAGTCTAATGCTCCATTTGCTAGTGCCAATACATACAGGTACTAGAAAAATGGTGCATTAACTAATGCACCAAAGGACACGTATAGACCCTTACTGGGAGCAACTTGCTCCTGGTCAGCCAGGCAGCAGGGAGCCACTGCTGTCTGGCTAAGCCCTGACTTCCACAAGGCAGAGATGTCCTGGCTCCCTTCCAGTTGCACAGCAATTGGGGCCAGGTACATGTACTATAATTTTCCTTTGACTATAAGTCAGAGGCTGCTTGCGAGGCTTCATAAGCAGGGTACTACACAGACCAATGCAAACAAAAATGTTGCTTGTAATAACAATTGTGGGATGTTTTTTCTGTCTGGATCCCCAAACCTTTCATTCCTGGCTATTTCAGATTCTGGGACTATACCATTGGTTCAAGCACCTGTTACTGCAGCACAGCACCTCAGACTATGCAACACCTGCTTCAATACCCACTGCTTGAAGGGACATGTATAATGAAAGACCTTGCAAAGTACAATAAAGGAGCACAAACTTGTGTAACAAAATGGTCAAATGTGATGTAGAAACATGAGATGTCAGGTTCGTGACATAGCAAAGGACTGAAATGGCAGTTGCAGACATTGGTGATGTGTTGGGGGGGGGACACAGTGGGACATGTGCCCCCCCAGATTTCTGTGCTGATAGTGGGGGTGCAAGCATGGGGCAGCAGCCTGGCTGAAGCCAACCCCCAGCAGCCGTGGGGGCAGCAGTAGAGTTGCCCCCCACTCCTAGTGCTTATGTGGTTATGGTTGTGGCTATCTTTGTTGATCGACCCCGCATTGAATGATAAGGAGGACGTATACGACTCTGTGCACAATCTGATTGGAAATTGTTAGGCAGAAGTTTTCTGGATCTGGAACCTGAGGTATAGCACACTCTTAGAAAGGGATCCCCAGGCAAATCCTTGGAGAAGTCAAAAGATATCCATTAGCTGTTCTTCAATCACAGCAAGCCCAGAAAGCTGTTGAGTTTCATGTTACCTCCAACATCACAATTTAGCCCTTTCCCAATTCAATATGAACTACAATGCTCCACCTTCTTTTCTATCTCCACTGAATTCTTACAAATTTTTGCTGGAAGAGTATGCCAAATTCAGAATGAAAGCAGGCTACTGAAGCCCCTGAAAATGAAAACTAGAACTGCTTATAAACACCTACACGCAATTCAAACAACCTCTCAGAGTAGCTGAGAATTACAACCAAAGTACAAATATTTAAGAATGCCTTTACACTTCATGAAATTACCTGTGGCAAGTTTTACATAAACAAACACCAAGGAAGTACTGACTCCTTCATTTAATCAGCAGCAGATCTTTCTGATTTTCAGCTTGTTTGTACTTTGCCCATCACCTTCATTTCCAAAATAATCACATAAAATAGTTCTCACAAATTCCTAGAGGCAGGTTAGTGCATTTTACAGTTTGAAGACTGGAATTAAAAAAATTCCAGACAGCTAAAACCAATGTTCTATGTAGTAACAGTTCTTGAGTCTGAATGGACAATGCAGCTCAGATTTAAAGTGGAAGGTAAAAGGCAAAATGAAAATGTGATATGCATCTGTAGCTAGTTTCAATTTATTGCACAATTGAGGTAATCATGCAAGAGACTTAATGTAGAGAGGGAGACAAGGTTCTTTGGGTGAATCTGATACCTTTTATTAGACCAACTTAAATAGTTGGAAAACAATTATTAAGCAAGCTTTCGGGTTCAAAAGGTTCACCCAAAGAACCTTGTCTGCCTATGTCCTTAGACCAACACGGCTACAACCTACACCAATGTAGAGAGGGGGCTTTCAAGAGTCTGGTTCAATATATGTTCTAAAACTTGCTTGATATGTCACCGTATGTGGCAGGTTGCTCCTGAAGCCCATTTGTCTACGTGAGGAAGGAACCAGGATTAGAGGCAGATAAAGACTATTAATGTGAGAAACACTCCAGTCCTGGAGGTGGAAAACAGACTTCACTTGAAATGTTCAGCTCTCTCTTTCAATGGAGTGAATTTGATTGAAGATCTGAATCCTGCAGAAGTAAAGCACAGGTAGGTTAAAACAGAACAGGTAGATTATAAAAATGCTAGCAGTAGAATATGATGTATGTATTGTTTCATTGTCTCATGTGAGCAAACAAACTGCATGAGAGAGAAAGCAACCCGTATTTGCAGAACAGAAGGGGGAAAAGAAGAGGATAGATCCTGCCAGAATGTATTCCCTAATACATCTTTGCTCACTAATCTTTGCTCAAAGTATTGCCCAAATTTAAAGCGGAATGCAAGACATACAAGCTTTAATATTTGAACAGCTTCAGAAACCTCAACCAGCACCTAGTATTTTTATATGCATCTTATTCTGGGATTTAACTTGATGCTAAATAATAGATAAATCCTGTAAATTTTTGCACATCAGATATTACTGAAGTTTTCTGATTTTAATATGTGCGCTACACACCTGTTACATAGTTAACGGTTCCATTATTATGGTGCTCAAGTTAATCAGAAATGGGAGCTTTACTGAACTAGCCTTGTATACATCTCCACAGGAAAAAAACCTAAGAGGTTCTTCTAAACTACCTACAACCACAGCTAGTGGGGGTGAAGCTACTCCTCACTGGACATTGACTAGACTCCATTGTTTTAATCTCAGTGTATCAGAACCATACACTCCTAAACTTCACATGGTTTCATCAGGTTGCAGCACTGTTGCGTTCCTGTTGCTTCCTTTGACCTGTCTGATGCCCATAGCACAGATTGCCTGTTGCTTCTTCACAGAAACAGGTCCCCAGCACTCGGCTGCCTGGCCCCAGCGACCCGTGCCAATTCCTTGATTCACCACGGAGCTTAAGTGCCACATTTCCTGGCTCTCAAGTCTTGTGGTCAATTTTACAGTTCAATTCTGAGGGACACATGATACTTGAAAGGAACAGACTTTATAACAGTGCCTTAACACAATTATCTCTTGCTTTAGTTAGCTCAAGTAATATACTGATCCAGACATTATAAACATACTGTGCATTTCCTCACCATTCTGGACAGTTCTTTATACATGGACACAAATCCTCCATGGACTTGACGTTCTTCCTCCTCAAAACCATGAAACCTCTGACCTCAGCACTCAGTGCTCTTTGACTCCCCTGCCTAAGCTCCCTCTGACATGGCAAGTAAATCACTCAAGACCTCCAGATCCCCTTTTGTTGGGTGATCTCAGCCCCCTGCTCAGCCTTGTTAGATCATCAAAATGCCCCCAAAAAGTAATCTGTTGCTGGCAGAACAGAAGTTCTTGGTTTGGCCACCTTCTTTAGCAGATCCATTGTAATGACCAGTTAACTTGAGGACCAGGGACAAGCAGCACAACATGGAGAAGGTAAACTTAGTTGCATATTGTAAAAAAAAACAAACCCAGAAAATTCCCCATTTTCTCTATAAGCACATTTACAAAATCTCACCCAATCACATCCAAACAATACCAACCTTCACTTTATTTGCTGTATCCATCCAAAGGTGATGGAGATTTCTAGAGACTCTCCTATTTTCCTATGCTTTGTAGCAGTCTTCTAGTGTATTGTACTGAACTCTTGTATACAGGATTTTCAGAAACATCTAAGGCTGCCTGCAGTGTTAAAAACCAAAACAGTGCTTTACTTTAAACTCTGCACTCCTGCGCCCAGTACACGTCCAGAGGCAGCACATTAGTTGGACTTGGCTTGCCTGACATATGTATAGATCAGGCACTTTAATGGGGCTTTTTTGGCACTTTTATCTAATAGCTGATTGAATCAGCTTCAGATAAAAGCACCAAAGATCCCTGCTGAAGTGCCCGATGTATACAGATGCTATGGTGCTGGATCGAAGTAACGTGTTGTACCTTTTGGTATGGCGCACTTTAAAAAACAAACAAACAAAAACCCCATCTGCAAGCAGCTTCTGTGAATTAGAACAAGTTGGGGGCGGCTGGAGAGGGAGAAATCAATGGGCAGTGTCCTTAAATCACTGAGGAACACTTTTTTGAAAAAAAATTTCACTTCGTAGGACAAATCATTGAAATTATTGAAGTTTTGCTACTGACTTAAAATAGGATCAAGCTTTGGCCATTCTGCTGCCTTTTCTTTAGCCTGAGTGCAGAATGTAGTGGCTTGTCCGCTAAAGGCAATGAGCGGCTATAAGCAAGCATAAGCAGCCCCCCCACTCTGCACTGATCTCCTGTTTGCTAGTTAAATGTATAAAAAGAGCGAAATATTGTAATTTCCCAATATTTAAAGGGAAGCCTTCCCCCTTTTTTCTATTGCTAATCTATAATGATCTGCTTCTTTGGTAGACTATTCCATGTTCAGTGGCAGATAACTTCTAGCACATTGTCCACATTTCTGAAATCAAATCTTCAGTTATTGCTGTGTGAATACAGCTGCAATACAAATGGTTTTGCCACTCTTCTGAACAGGAACCAGATTCTAGTTGAAGAATTTTTCACATTTTTGTAAACTGGTTTAACTGGCTTGTTTCAACTTTAAAGCTAATTTTAAAAATGTATTTCACATTTGGGAAGCTTGTATCTTTCAGTAAATCAACTACTGCACAATTTCACTTAATTTTACTGAGTTCACTTCTACAGTAGGGAGAAATATTCTAATGAACATCTCATATATCCCTACCATGTGTTTTGTGAATGCCTAGACCAGAAGTGGACAAAGTGGTGGACCCAGCCAGTAGCCAGACTCCCATTTCCCAGCATTCCCTGCTCCTGTTGTTGTGACCAGTTTCCATGGAGACCCCAGTAGTGGCAGTGCAGGGCCAGGATTTCCATGGAGACTGGCCCCAGCAGCGCTGGCAGGACACATGGCTAGGCAGGTAGTGGCTCTGGGGCCAGGATCTTGCAGTGGTGACAGCGCAGTCCAGAGCTAGGGCAGAGCCATGACCTGCTGCCTGTTCACACAGTGCGAACAGCAGATCACGACTCTGCTCCGACTCCAGGTTATGCTGCCACCACTGCAAGATCCCAGCCCTGGGCCCAGAGCAGCTCCCTGCTCAGCCATGCATCCTGCCAGTGCTGCTGGGGTTGGTCTCTGTGAAAACCCTGGCTCCACAGTCATGGCACCACTGCTACTGGGGTCTCCATGGAAATCAGCCACTGTGACATGGGCAAGGGCTGCTGGGAAATGGGAGTCTGCCGTGGGCCCGATCTGGCCCAGAGGCCAGACTTTGCCCATCCCTGGCCTACACACAGACAGATCTGTTCCTCTGCTAAGCACTGGTAAAATATCTCAACATTAAAGCATTATGCATTAATCCAACTCTCCTTCCACTCCTCTTTGATCCTCATTGATCCAACTCTCCTTCCACTCTTTCGTAACAAGTCTTCACCTTTTCTTAAAAGAACTTGGCAACTCTCTTTACAGCCATTTACTGTTTGTTGACTTCCTACTTGAACTTAAACAACTCTTCCTCCTACTTACAGCTTCAGAGACTATCAACAGCAGCAGCAGAGGATTTTTTTCTCTTCTGCCTGCTTTTGCTTCTTCTGAGGAAGAGCAGATTCAGCATAATTTGGAAGGCATGATGCAGGTGCGTTTGGGGGAGTGGAAACAGATGGCAATAGGATCAAGGATCTGGAGCATCAAGGAACAGATCCCTTGCTCAGCATGTGAAAAGGGAACACCCCGAGTTCTATTAGACCCCCCTACTTCTGTAGAGCAAATAAAAGGCATGGGCAACTTAAACAGTTACACTGTTTGAAGGCATAGGGGACTTCGGCTCCAGCTGAAGTAACTCTTTTGTCTGGTCTGTTCTATCCCACAGTAAACAGAAGTGGTACTGCCACAAATACCAGCCATCACTAAGAGATGCTTACAGACCTATCTTGCAAGCAAAGATGATGTTTATTACTTGGGGAAGGGCAGACTAATAAATATAATGATGGCCCCTTTTCCTTCAGCACTTCCCATGAGCCTCCCATGAAAAGGGCCCTGAGACAGTAACTGTTTCCTTCAAAAGCAGTTCCTTCCATTCTTGAAGGGAGTTAATGGACAGGTAAGTCCCAGTTCATTTGAGGTAGAGCATGGAAGAAGCTGCAAGGGTAAGCCCCATTTTTTCTAGCAGCTGTGCTAAGGCACCCTTCTGACAGGGTGGCAGCAACAGGTCTTAATTCAGTCTTAAGCTCATCTGAAAATCATCTCTCTTTAGATGAGTTTAAGACTGAATTAAGACCTGTTGCTGTCACCTTGTCAGAACGCTGCCTTAGCATAGTAATGGTAGCTCAGGGAAGAGACTGCAAGAGACACCCTCCCTAACTACCTTAAGGGCAGTTCCGAAGAGGATGGAGTTAGTTAGACTGTTCTCAGTGGTGGCAGATGACAGAACAAGGAGCAGTGATCTCAAGTTGCAGCAAGGGAGGTTTAGGTTGGATACTAGGAAAAATTATCTCCCTAGAAGGGTGGAAGCACTGGAACAGGTTACCTGGAGAGGCTGTGGAATCTCCATCCTTGGAGGTTTTTAAGGCCCAGCTTGACAAAGCCCTGGCTGGAATGATCTAGTTGGGGATGGTTCTGCTTCAGGGGGACCAGGAGGTTGGATTAGATGACCTCCTGAGGTCCCTTCTAACCTGAATTTTCTAGGATTCTATCAGCTTGCT
>NW_017729004.1:33058814-33077286 GCF_001723915.1 Gavialis gangeticus | reverse complement strand
GGGGGGGGGGGGGGGGAGAAGGGAGGGGGAAGGCACAGTAAGTACACACAGCAACAGGATGACATAGTGAAGGTTTTTGTAACGTGTATTCCCAAGTCTCTGAATATTTTATTTAATTGATTCACCCATCTTTTTTGTTTTTGTTAAGAGGGAGCAGAGGCAATGCCTGCCACACTCACCTGCAGTGTCCCTTCTAAACACTTTACAGAATGGCTATGATGTAGATTCAGGCGAAAGCCACTTTCCTGTTGGTTAGTTTCAAGGTTCTATGGCAACAGTTGACAATTAGAGATGAACCCTGGTGGGAAACAATGAGGGATAAATCATAGCACAGACAAATCCCTCACCTGTGAAGTGTTGGCAGAGGAATTACTATTTGCTTGCTGTTGATGAATTTGTGCAAGCTGCTGTTTCTGCATTAGTGCCAGTTGCTGTTGATGTTGCTGGTATTGTTCGGCTGTAAATGCTGAACAAAATATAAAATGAGAAAATACTGTATCAAAATACATAGATGTGTATATACTCATCTATCTTATAATCCCAAAACAAAAATGTTCAATATAAACACAAGTTCTTAAAAGCCTTGATGCATCTTTATGGCAACAGGCGACGATGCTCCAGTGGTTTTGTCCAAACTGAATTTTCCCCTCATAATATTATAGGTGGTGGAGGATTTAACACTTACTGCAATTAGTACAAGATATTCAAATGAAGAAATCAAGTGTAACTGACTTTAAAGGATAAATCCATCTAGGTACACCACATGAGACTGATTTATATAGCTACAGGGACCATGCAATTACCATAGTAAGTTAAGATCAAATGGGCTGTGTATAGATAAGTGACACTATCCTGCAAAATGATGAGCCCTCAATCCCCGTGAACTTCAGGGTAAGTTAAAAGTGCCCACCACCTCAAAGGTGAATGCCCATGATCACATTTAACTGAAAACACGTAAAGATGAGTTTGATTAAAACTGAGTCTTACTACCAAATGCTAATTTCAACACAACTGAAAAAAATGCATCCATGCACAGTAAACTCCATCAATGGAGTTTGATAGAAAGGATTTTTCCCCCTAAAAAAACCCTCTTAAGAAGGAATCCATTTGCCAAGAGGAGGTGTCGTCAAACCTCAATTTTCCCCAAACAGCCTTGAAAAAAATCCAGTCAGGAAGAATTAAGTTGTTTTTCTTGGTTTATAGAGGGATGTCTGAGCAATGACACTATTTTATTGAACAATTTATGAGAGAATTGTTTTAAGAAACCCAGATTTATTTTGTACTGCCAAAATGATCTATGCCATGTTAGTGAATTGTCGCAATTACCAATTTAAAGGCTAGAAACCACTCAAATTCAGCTCTGACCACACTGAGGGAGTTTCCCCCTCAGTAATGTCTCCTGCCTCCAGGTTTCTGTGAATGCTCACAAAATAAATACTGGTAACTCTCTAATGCAAAAACCTCCACCGCTTTCTATGGCATGAATGTTACTAAATGGAACACCCAACCTTCTGGAATTAGTCATTTAGATTTAATTAGAGTTCATAAAATGTTTTGCTCCTTTAATCAGTACTCTTATCAGACTACAAATATTCAATGTTTCCAGAAAAAAGTCAGACTGCTATAATAAACACTTAAGAACTGCAGACAAACTGAAAGAGCTAACCAAAGTGACTCAGAAGAGATGTTAATTCAAATTATGTTTCTAGACATCTCACTTTTCCAGCCTACATCCTGGAATATTATTTACAGCAACATATTACAAATTTGAACATGCTAGATCCAGATCCACTGTGTATTGAAAAAGCACCCAATTACCACAGTATTTTAGGGTTTTATACTGCTGCCCATTACTGTAGCATTTGGACATTTGTAAATAGTAGCGAAACATGTCAAACAAACATTTTCTAACATGTGAAAACCTTTTTTAACATAGTTCTTTTGGTCAATGTAGCCATGTTTCATCAACCTCTAACATTTTCTTTTAAAATACATTACGCTAAAATGACATTTGCCTTGAAGGTTTGCAAGTAATCATGCAACAGTCCAATATAATTAATCTGTGGTCCCAGCAACCCCAGAGATATCTATTTGAAACTCGTTTTTAGCTCTGAACTTATATAATGCGCACAACCTCCTACGTCAGTATTGTTAGACATGGATATTGCAGCAGGGGAACCATTTTATATATATATATATGTGAAGGTAGTATGCAGCAGCGCAGATTGGAAAATTGCAAACAATTTTTGTATTTGTAAGCATTTAATTTCTATATTCTGAGCACAAATCAGTTGTCATATAGCAGCGTTTTAAAAACTAAGTATTTATAAAAGTCATTCAAATAAGGGCTAAGAAAGTTAGAGTTTCCTGAAATCTAGGATTGAGGCTTTTTTTTCCCTGTTCATTCTTAAATCATTTGGCTTAAAGAAAAAAAAGGCTCCTGAGTTCTAAGTAATGGTCTGTAAGTGTTGATAGTGTAAAATGAAAAAAAAAGAGAGAAAAAACCTCAACAACTTTACCTTAAAGTTTGAAAACTAACATTTACATTACTTTAAGTAATTTACAGCAACTTTAAGAAAGTTTAAGTTGCATACATATAATTAAACAAAACCATCTAAAATGCCAGGATCTCTATCTTCCAAACCCTGAATTCAGCATTTCCCTTCAGAAAATTGTATGTTAATATCACATTCAACTAAAAAGTCCTTTAACAATTGACACTACTTCCTTTAACTACTGACGCTTCTTAGTAAGCAAGCAAAGTGACAAACTAAATAGTTAAAAGATTTCCCAATTATTTTGAATATACAATTTTAAAAGAATATAAAATACAACCTAAATAAGCACTGTCAAGATAAGAAACTGAGGGCAGAAGGAAGTTTTACAACCATTTTGATTGTAACTATCAGATTTAATCTAACTCTTGGTCATTAATACTACTTTGGACCAAAACATCATTATTAAAAAAGGGCAGGAGAAGAGCAAACCGATTGCCATGCAAAGCTTTCAGATTATTTTGGCTCCGATTTTCAGAAAAGATTTAAGAGGACTTCAAATAGATGTGGGATGTCCAACACCCATAGATGTACTTGAAAATCCTAGTTTAAGTAGGATGAACTCAGTCACTTTTTTTTACACCTTCAGTGCATTCTGACTACCCCTTTTCTACAAGAACATGGTGCTACTGTACTCGAAGTTTTTTCTTCTACTTAGCGAATGCAGCCAACAGTTCATGACTTAAAGCGTTTTTTCCCAGGTCTACCAAAGATTTACTGTAAAATTTTTGACTCATCACATCTGTATTACAACTGTTGCATCCAATTTAGAGATAAGAAAACTCTCACGGGGCATGGCTGGGAGTCAAATTTTGCAAAAGGAATGCAAAAAAACATATTTTTCATTCCTACAGCATGAGTAAAATGTGATAGTTTTACATGGCAAAAGCGTCATATATGGTCAAGTTAACTTGCTTTGGTCCATGCTGCCAATCCTGTTGCTACCAACAAGATGCTTTGTCCAAATCTAACAATGAAGTTGTGCTTTCTTTAAGGGATCTGCCCGATCAATATTACTGAAAAGAAAAAATAGCAAATTCTGCCTATTAAGGTCCCTGACAGATCTCCTGATCTAATTCCCAACTTTCCAAACTAGTGTGCTTATGGGCTCACAAGAGATCCATGATCTCTACATGAAGCAGCACTGATAAACTCCATAATTCCAATTTAAGGGAAAAAAAAGTTCTTAAAATGTCACTTATTTGCAGAATAGTCTATTGCTCTGCAGACTTCTGGAACTTAACTGTCTTCTCAGGCCCTAACTCCATAAATAAAAGCTGACTGACATGCTTGAAGACTTGACAAATAGGCAATTATGTGCAATCACCTCAAGGTTCTTACCTGTAGGTCTACTCCTACCATTGTTTTTAGGGCTAAAATTGTTCAATGCGACAGTTGGCATTAATGCTTACTGAACCATGGCTGATAGTTTTCCGTATTTTCATATGGCAGAATCTAACAAACAAGAACCCTAATCTTTCACTTATACATGTTCATTGAAGCTAGTTGGCACCAAAATTTCCATCGAAGGAGCAAGGAAGTAAATACCATGGCCATAAATGGACTTTTGAAATTCTTATATCATACTGTGTCTGTTTTCCCTGGCATGCCTAAAGAATATCAGGCCTAACCCCTCCAAGAATTAATTCTCCAATTATGTTTTTGATTTATCAGAAGTTGTGCTACATAAAATTCATATTCCCAACACAATGGAAATAATGAAAGAATAAGAGATGAGGTTCAGGTAACATAAGACAGCAAAACTGTCAACTCTAAAACAGAAAGCTCATGGTAAAACATTTCTATTTATTACTTCATGCTCTTCCTTAGCTCAGCCAAATAAGACTCATTCTACTTTCCATGACAGATGACTGGCTAGGTCTCAAAAATATGAAGAGCAACCTTATTACCTAGCAATTAGAAAAGTTATGTATTTTAACCAGTATTTTAAGCTTCAGTAAAAGTAATGCAGTATTGATTAGCTCTGATAGTACTAGGCAACATCCTAGAATTTTTGCATCTATCTTCTATAAACCACAACTTTCTAGGATTATAAAAGCAGTTGGTTTTGTTATGGCTCTAATAGTAAAAAGAATCTAGTAATTTTCATATTTCTTAGCAAAATCTAATAAAATAAATTTAAATGGGATGACCTGGATTTTTGTAGCATATTGTACCTTTAAAAAATTGTGTCTTAAGGTCCTATGGATAGCCCATTTGTTTTTCATAGGCAACAGCTGTGGTTCCTCCTCCGTTCTCCAACAGACTAAGAGATTTGCCCCCAAGACACTGGATTCATAAGTGTAAAGGGTAAAAGTCAGGTTAAGAATTTTAAAACAAGTTTAATCTCTTAAACTGGTCTCAAGCTGTTTTTCCAAAAGGGAAAAAGTGTGTTATTGCTTCAAAGCTGCTTTTCCTGTTCTGTAGAAAAGTTAACTACACTGACTGGTCCTACTGTACTATTTGCAGCAAAAACTGGTGAGCAACTATTCAGCAACTATTTCCTTTGTCACATGACAGGGTCAAAGTGCAATACTCCAGTTAGGCAATTCATCCAGGATTTGAGTGAAGATCAGCATCTTGCCTTCTCCAGTTATCCTAGGCTAAGGGTTTTCAATCCTTTTGGATCAGTGTACCCCCAGGGGCCAGATGTGATGCAGCAGAACTATGTAAGCTTCTTTTGTCCCACACCAGTGTCCAGCCAGGTGGGCGGTGCTCCATCCCCACCCACCCATGCGTACCCCCTAGGGCCTTCTCAAGTACCCGGGGGTACACATTGACAACCCCCATTTTGGGCTACCAGGTAAAAGGGATATAATGTGCAACAACTTTGTAAAACAACTTTATGTTTTGCTTCCTCGGCATATTAGAAGTTAGAAAGTATATGGAACTAGTCACTGATTTTGAAGCTACAGATCACACACTCTAATGGATACTAGAAAGAACTAAGTACCCAAGATTGTACATTTGAGGTTGACAGAAGTGGGGAGATCTGCTGCAACTGTAAAAAGTTATGAGAGATGACAGCCAGTTCTGAGTCATAAGAGAACTGCACAAATGATGGTCCACAAAAATATAAATAGCTCTTTAGTGACAAGCAATTTTTGTGCAATATCTCAATGTTTTAGGACCTGCTACAGCTGACCTAGTAAGTGTACACTTTCCTCAAACTGTTATAGGCACAACCGATCTGTCTACAGCCTTTTACAGATGAGCTATCTATAGTTTTTTTGGCTCAGTTAAAATTAGCCTACTGAACTTGAAATTGTATAGTTTTGCTTGATGTACCTAGATTTATGTAGTACTTCATATACCAGGCCTAATACTATAATATTTGCAAATTTTAAAAACATTTAAGTACAGAAAGAGTGGTTACTTACCCTACAATAACTGGTTCTTTGCAAGCGTTTCACCCTTGAGTGAAAATGCACCCCATGAACATGGGTTTGGATCCTTTTCAACAGTAGTAGTTGTATTTTCTTTAACCTAGTTGCATTCTCCTCCTCACCCCCATCCCTCGTGTTAGTCCCTTGATCAAACGCGCTGTATTTTCCTTACGGCTTTGTCATCTTTTTGGTTCATGACTCTTAACATTTACTAATAACATTCAATCCGCTTTTGCCTTGTGTATCCTCTCACTTCCTATAGTGGAGGATATAAAGGATGGGGTGTTGTAACCCATGCTTCATCCCTTTTGAAATTACAAGTCACCAAAGGCAAGACTGATCAGCAGGATTCAGTTTGTATACATATATGTATCACACCTCAGAATCAGTCACTGGAGGGGAAACAGCCACTCAGCTATTGTCCACAAATCTACTCTTAGATGAGCTATGTATGCAGTTATCTGGATACCAGTAGCCAGTGAGTGGAGGCCTGCTATAAAACAGATTTCAGGATAACCCACCTAAAGTTCATGTCTAAGTATATACCAGGCAATAATAGTAGTTGAACATGTGGACTGACCTTCATGTTCTTACCTTGTTCTGCATGTTCCAGAGTAGGCCATTCACTAAATAGGCCAAGGAAGCTGCCTGGGTGCCTATGGAATAAGCCCTAGCCTAGCCAAGTATTTTTTTAATACAACATAAAACAGTTGTAATGTAGTCCAAGACTTGCTTATGTTACCAGCTGCCCTTTATCTCTTCCAGCAAATGCCACAAAATCTTTGCATGCATCTGAACAATTTGGTTTCCTCCAAATAAACCAATGCCCTCACAACATCCAACATGTTGTGTCTGTTTGGTAATGAACAGCACAGTGACTTCCAACAGGAAACTAGGAGAACAGCACGGTTACTGTGGAAGACGACCATAACAGAAACCCTTGATGAGGACCTGATGACTGTGCATGCTGCTCCATCCCCGCACGGAGCCCCTAAAATTCATTCCACTTTTCTACCTGATGTGATGACAGCCAAAAAGGCAGTCTTTAACCAGCTAACGAGCAACACACAGCAAAAGAATCGACAGAGGATTTGTTAGTCTCATTAGCACCAAAAGTGATGTCCCATAATGGTGAAGGTTACCAAGCTGGAGTAAGTAAGAAGACACGGGCCGGCCATTTGTGAAATTCTGATGGCTATTTCTGAATTAAGGGATTATTAGTGGATACTGTTACCAAGCATGTTCATAAAGTATTTAATCTGGATTATCTAATTTATATTTAAACATATCTTTGGGCTTTTATTGGCAAGAGCTTGTGTTTCCTGGACAAAAATCTTTGCCATTTGTCTCTGTATTTGCCTAGTTGAGTGTTCTTTATTAAGAAGCATCTCATACTGCAGTAGAGTAGCTTCTTTCAGTAGCGGTCACTTGGGCAAGACCCAGGCAGCTAGGCATGGGGCTGTCTGGTAGAGGTGCAGAATGTAGCCATTGTTCTGAGGGATCAAGTCTACCAGGGCTGATAAAGAGATAGCCTACCTAAATGAACAGTTTTTACCAGTTTCTTCCTACGGCCAAAAAGATTTAGAGCCATCAGGGACCTGATGCATCAGTCCAGAGACATACTGCTTCCTGACAAAGAGGGTCAAGATCTGATTCGCTGTTGTTGGCTGATGGACACTATGATACTGTCCTTGAGAAAATGATTTTTCAGACCCTCAATCACAAAGAGAAAGCTCTTCCATACAAATCCAACAGACCTCTAGCTTACTTGTAAGGTTCACTCTAGAGTTTATTCCATAAACTTTCAGGACATTAAATGCATTCCCCACCTCACAGTGGAGACATCCCTGATAATCAACTTTATGGCTACAAAAAGAGAACTGTTGCATACTTAGGCTGGGTCTAGCCAATAATTTAAAGACAACTGAACTTCTGAAGGGACTATGACCACCTGTTCTACATTGTGTGGGTCTGGTAGACAGACATCAAAAATCAGCCTTGGAAGGGTCAATGTCATGCAGCACAATGAATGGATTTCATGTCCCAGTACTCAAATTTAAGTCCTCCATCATCTTTATTGGACTGAACCAAAACTGGAAACTAAAACAGTTTGAAATTTCTACCAAAGGAGACCTGCTGATGCTGAAAGCGTTCTAATGAATGCTATGTTGAGTCGGTCTTGGCTTACCCAGCATCCCCTAGCAGAGTTTCTTTTTAAACCAGCTCGTGTTAGGCTGAGTGATAGCAAGTACATTCTTTTTCTTGTTAAAATGCATGACTAACCTTGCTAAAAACCTTTGATAAAGACTTAAAGCCATGCAGACATCAAAAAGGACAACTCTGTATTGTTAACAGGAAGGCCTTATTACAAGCTTTGTGCATTTGCATTCTAAAAGTACTGCAATGTGTAAACAGGCATCCTGAATTTTGAAAGAGTATTTCAGAAGGCAAGGGTAATGGTACATCTTTGTTGCATCAAATTATATTGAGACAGCAAAGCAGCTTTTCCATTGCCCTTTTTTGTGACTACAAAATTATGACAACAGAATTTTGTTTGCCCTCAAACCTGGAGTATCTGAAGAGAAAGGGTTAGGGTAGCTCGGAATTGGCTAGGGTAACTTTTGATAATCATGAAGATCCAGCAGTCCAAGATTTGTCCTTGACCAGACATCTCAGAAATTGGGGAAAGAGAAAATGGATGAAGAGATCAAATTGGAGTCCCTAAGTCTGGTTAGACACTTGACTTGTGTTTCAATGCTGCTGCTTCCCAGAAGCTGCAGAATGAGGGGAGGTCAAGAAGTAGGAGTGTTCTCTTTGCCTAGTAGGTTCCAAGGATGGCAACTAAGCAACACTGAGCTACTGCTTGTCTGATTCCTTGTGGGCAAAGTTTAAAGAACTTCCTTTTAAGGGCCATGACAGTTCAACAACTTCAGTGCAATCTTTGAGACTTTTTAAGGAGTCTTACACATACTAGTAGCATGTATGATGTTTAGAAACAGGTCATTATCTTCAGAGGCAAAATCCTCAATAGTCACCTGGACCTTACATAGTTTCAAATACTCACAGGCAGGGAGATC
Organism: Gavialis gangeticus; assembly: GCF_001723915.1. Lineage (NCBI taxonomy): Eukaryota > Metazoa > Chordata > Crocodylia > Gavialidae > Gavialis > Gavialis gangeticus. The sequence goes on along the minus strand of NW_017729004.1, from coordinate 33,068,268 downwards.
TTCATAGCTGCAGACTGCCACAGTTCTAACTGGTATCCAAACAGGTCAAGAGCATCCCAAAGTGGTGTTTTAGCTGTTATTTGACTCTTTGCCATAAGACCTCAGTTCTTTTACCTATTTCAAAAAGTTAGAGCACCTCTTCCAAAGAAATGTCTACTTAACAAATAGCACCGGATAGTTACTTCTCTTATCTGAAGGTATAACAAGAAGGATTGCAAAGGTACAGCTTTTTGAAGTCTTTCTTTCAGAGATTTGACTTTTTTTTGGCCCTGCTAATTGGATGGCTTGAACTAGGAATAGTAAAGGAGGGATACTAAAGAAGTTCTTGAATCCCTTATGTACCTAGTACTTCTCTGTGTCTTTCTGTTATCACTATAATAGAAGTTAGTATATACCATGGGTTTTTTTGTTGGCTTAAGCAGCTCTTCCTTAATTGCTATCAGACGTCTCAATGTAGGATATTTACCAATGTATGCTATCTGAAGTCCACAGTCTTGCACACTGCAACCCAGAAGTCTGACGACCACATTCAGCAAACCCAGCAAGACAGACGCTGACAGGCCGATCACCTTATCTAGCAAGAAAGCCATTATAGTTGCAAAATTAAGTGTTTCAGGTGAATGTGCATATCTGTTATATTCCTCCTCTTCTTCAGCCATGCAGGGCTGTGGTGCTAAGAGGCATTTCCTTGAAGAAGGAATTTTGGGTCTGATATAAACACTTCAAGCAATAGCTGACTGACCTCTCCAGAAGAAGCAGATCCCACATCAAAGGGAAATGTCCATTTTCTGAAAGGGCCAATAGTCAAATGATACATACAGGGAGGGTATACAAGGTGTTCTGTATCCTGCCATCAAAGATGTGTGAAGATTGAGGCATTCCTGCTTGTACTTCCAATCTGTTTCCTACTATACCATCCAAAGGACTGAGGTGGAATGCTGATTGCAAGATTATTATTATCATCATTATTATTATGCTTTATCTCTGCTAAAGGCTGTAAGAAATAGTTCTGCTCTGGCAGGAAAACTACTCTTTCCAGTATACTATGCATTATTGCCAGTACCAAAGAAAATCCTGGCTTTCTCAGACTTTTTCAGCGAGATCCAAGTTTGGTTCTAGCACTATCAGAACAGTCAGTGCAGGAGATCTCAGTAGAGCAGTGGTGTAAGTGACAGTGGCAGGAGCAGTATGGTAATTATTTTCAGAAGTGATCTTCGGGACTGGTTCTGACACTAGGATGCCTCATGGGAGACAGTGAAACCCTTAAATGTTTGGATCTTTGGCGAGAGGCTCCTGTCGCTTCTCATGGTGGGAAGGAGGGCAAGCTGCTGGTACTAGAAAATCTACCACCTGAAATAATGATCTTTGTGGCACGTCTCTGGAAATATCACAGTCAGAGTTGACAAAACAGCAAAGAACAGCAGAGAAGCTTAAATCTAGCATAAAAACTTGTAATTTGCTGGCCGTGTACAATAAACTTGATGCAAAGGTTTTCCAAGATGGTCTAGCTGGATCAGAGGTGACTTGCATTAAGTGTTCTAGGAGGAAAAGCTTAATTATTACCTCCTTAGTGTTCTGTAGCATTCCTGGAGAAGATTTGCAGATGGAACAGCACATCAGAATATACCTCTGACTGAAACACAGCAAAGCTGGAAGGATGCCTGTCACTGTTTGACACAGTGGATTCACAGATCCAGAACATTGCAATCTGCCATTCTGTGTTGTGTTTAGGGGAAGCAGATGCTAGAGACCCTCTTTCATATCAAGAAAAGACCCCCAAACTTGCAGGAAAACCTACCACCACTCAAAATTGAAGTAGCAAACAGGAAAAGAATATACATCCGTAAAGACTCCAAAACTTTGAACCTTGAAATAAAACAGGTGCAAGAACAGGAACAACAGCTTCCATCTTACAACCACAGGTGGCAATAAAGAAATGAACAGGACTGAACCTGTCCTAATGTTTACAACATTTGCTGTGGGAATAAAAAAGGGCATGGAGGGTACAGATATAGCCCTAATGGACCAACTATTTAAGCAAATCTCTACATATGGGGTGCATGCACACCAAAGAATGTAATTTCTCTGGACAAGACATCTTTAAAAGCTCCCATTTTTGGAACATTTAAAACACTAGAAAATGAACCTATGCTGACACGAAGATGAACTGGATGATACATCAGGTCTTTTCAATACCTAATTTCCAGGACACTACTTATCAAGAGTAAGTTGTTATACCACCTACAGGGATTTATTTATGTTTAAAAGCAAACAAAAACACCCCATAACAACACAACTTCCAATAATGTTATCGAGAAGCACGTAGGCATAACCCCTAGAATTTCATTAATACCTTCTCTAAACAAAAACTTGGATGGCAATTGATTTGAATATAGCCACATCTGTGAAATCAGACTTGGATAAATCTTGATACGGTACATTATTCCTGCAACACTAAGTATTAGAATTAATAATTTACTTCAGAATAAAATATATGAATCTAAATCCCAAAATGATTTTTAAGTATTGAACATTTACTACACAAGTGTTTTACAATGATACGATACTTCCAACCATGGAAGAATGCATTTGATAGACACTTAATTACATGCTTAGTTATATAAAAGACTGCTTTTTATGATCTATTTTAATCACCTACATTTATGTCATATCATCTCCATAATCATTTTAAAGAACAGATAGGTGCAAATGTTAATCTTGAACCCCAAATTTGTAACTAATTCAAATGAGGGTGACCAGCAGGTAGGTTCTGTATCCCATAACCATTTTACATTCCGTTTACAGCCCACATGCCAACAGGCTCTGTCTTTATCTTAGAAACTTGGCTAGTGTCCCAGTGAGTTCTTCCTTCCAGCACTAGCAAGCTGCTTCTTCTGAAATCACCCTTTTGTCTTTTCTTCCTCTCTGCACTGAATCTGGTTCAACAACTAGACAAACTACTAAGGGGAATACCGTCATCAGCAACCACACTCAGAAACCTTAAGCAGTAGTTACTTCAAACCTACATTCTAGTCTAGGATGTAGCACACAATGTCAGGGGAACATACAAGTAGAAACACACAGTACTTCAAAATACAAACAGAGGAAAGAAGAATTCTTTCATTTACTCTTTGAGGGTTGTGAAGGTGAGGAAATGGGTACCTTGGGGGGAGGGCTGGAGCACAGAAGGGAAATGTGAGGTAGCAAAGACAGAGGAATTCTGCTGGTTTGATCAAGTGTTCACACCACTTCAAAGTATAAGCTTAAATCACTGGTTATATGTTTTTCTAAAAAATATGGAAAACGGAATTTTACATATTCTTGTATGTACTTTCTAAAGATATGCTGTAATATGGTAAAGAGAACAAAGATTTAGTTGGGTTCTTCATACTTATTTTGGCAAACAATTTTAAGAACTGTCTGAAAACTGTTTTGATGCCCAATAAACTGATTTAGTTGTATTAAAATGTAATCTCAAATTCATTATATTGCTGGCAACTGGGAACTTATTCCTCCTGACAATTACGTCATACCCTAACTCTACTTAACCATTTCCATTTTTCTTAAAAAGTAGTAGTTCCTAAACAATTTCTTTTACCAGATTTTATTGCCCACCATTTATGAGATTATGGGTAATGTCTTGTTTATCAGGGAGAAAAAGAAAGGATATCAGCAATAAACTACTCTTGTTGCATTAGAAAATGATCAGGCAACCATGACTTGGTCTTTACAGTTGTTGTCTTCAGGAACACTGATTGAAGTTCTGTTCACTTGCCAGAGAGCTATAATAGAAGTGGGTATTATATCCTGTCTAGGAGGTCCTGAATGAGTAACTACCTCTAAAAACTATTGCTATCTGAAGAATAAAAGTTTCATTATTCTTGGCTTTTGGTATTTTTTCAGATGTGTTCCAAGTTGTTAACTAATCAAAAAAGCTGGAGTATATGCATTTTACTTAGCTAGTTTTAAATATGCGCTACTTACTGCAGTGTTGAGCTACAAGAATTAGGGTACTTGCCAGCAGTTCTCCAGTTTGAAAATGGTGGTCACAATTCCCAGTGGTAGATCCTTAATTCTGTCATGTGTTTCCTATAATGTGCCTATAAAACTAGAGTTTGCTGACATGATGCAACTCTTAGGGTTTTGCCAAACATGAGAAAATATATACAATTAGATGTGGGGGAAGAGTAGTGTCTCAATAGGTCTTAAAAATGTATATTAAAAGTTTGAGCGCTTTCTGGGAATTTAACATGTTCATTAAAATAAAACCATCTATTTTCCCTCTCAAAAGTATCCAGGGGTAAACTGCATTTAAAAAATTGGAGTTTAAGGTTTATATTTTATTTCACCTTAGGCAATCCCAGTATTACGATAACTGATTTTAAAATAGCCTTTTATATTAAATTAAAAACCCTGTACATAAGTGGACTTTACATAGTTCTCAGATCAGATATAACAAATGCTGCCTTTGTATACATACTTGAAATGCACTACGCTATTGACCAAGTTAAAAAAAAATAGAATGGATTAGTTTTCAGTATAGTAGGTTGAGAGAGAAAACAAAAGATTGACTGTTACTATTAGAATAAGCAACAAAGAAAAATATGGAGGAACTAATATTTTGGATTCTCCAAACCAACTTCAAGATTTCTAGAAGTAAGTTTTTCAAAATAAACATACCAAAGTGTGCTGAACCACTGCTACTTTTACTTTGTATAGAGGTACTGCATGTCTGGGTCCCAGGTTGTGCTGTGCCTGTTCGATTTATACCCCTGTATAATTTCCTACAGGAGAGTTCATCATTGTCACTGTCATGTAGGGATGGTGTCCGAGGCCTAAAATGCCGCCATCTACATGATTTGATATTGACTAGTATCTGACTGAGGTCTTTAGAGAAAGATGTGTCCGAGGTATTTGTTTCTGAGGTATTGGCAAATTGATTGATTGAAGAGTGCTGCGGCGAGGAAATCATTTCCAAATCCAGCTGACGAAACGTACTGTTGTAGTCTGAGTGTGCTCTGTCCAGCAGCACCCTAAAATGAAAAAAAGGCGAGTGAACTTAAGACAGCACCAAGTCAAAAAAAGTTCAACATAATCAAAAAGCATCTTGACACCTATCTTACTGGGGTCATCTGATCCCAGCAGTATTTCCTGCCCAAGTGCAGCAGGGCTGGACCTGATGATCTACAAGGTCCTTTCTAGCCCCTAACAACTATGGAACTATGAATTTAAAGGCATTAGAAATTTGCTTCTTTAGAGGGAAAAAGCAAAACACTTCAAAACCCTGCAATAAATTAGCACATCAACCCTGACTTACAGTAAGTTGCATTTAAAACTTTTGACAGGGCATATTAGGCAACATAGCTGTCGTCCCCCCTGCTTTTAAGTTTCAGCTCTAAAAATTAACATTAGGCAACTGTAGAACTATCTGCATATTTCAGGACTACAAACAACAAAGTCCATAAATTTAGTCCACTTCAGTACTTCTTAATTAGTTAAGACAGTGAACTGTATCAGGCTGTGTCCATAGTGAAACAAACCAAAAATATTAGCTCAGATGAAAATATAGACAGCATTTATAGAAGTCAGTCTTTTATATACACACCTTTGCCTTTGTGTCCTGAGGGGAGGTGGAGGAGGGGGAAGTTTTCCACGTATTTTAAAGCAACAGTTGTAGCTTACCTTCCACCACGCCCGACCCGTCTTCGTGCAAATCCAATACACCTCTGGGGTACAGTAAGGGTGGTTAAGCAGTATCTATAGCGCACATCTCCTACTCTTCCCTCTTTAGGACTACTCCATGGCCAGGTGCCAGGTTGGTCTAAATGAGGCTTAAAAGAATTAAAAAAAATAGTTAAAAACAAAATTTCTTCTAATGATGCTCTATCTTTAACATTTGTAAGACAGTGTCACTTACAGCATAGTACTGACAGCCTGCTTTCCTACGGAAAGCAAAAGGACCATCGGGATCATTTTCTTCCTCAGCTTCAGAGGAACCAGACAAGACCTTTAAAAAAAAAAAAAAAAAAAGAGAGAAAGTTGTTAAGTTTATGGAGACAGTTATCTGTTCTTTTCCTAAAACTGTAGGAAACGGTAGAGGCCACACCTGGGAGAGAGGTTCTTCATCTGAGCTGGGAAAATCATACTGATTCAGATCTTTAGCATTAAAGACTGGCAGTGCAGCAGGACTCGTCTGTTGAGGAGTAGCAGCAGCAGACGAAGGTAAGACTTTGGGCTTCTTCTCATACTTCCTTTTGGGTCGTATAACATCAGCTTTCTCTTGCTTCAAGAAAATAATAGAAACTTGAATTAATTACTTTAATATGGACATAAATTGGTTAAACTACAAGCTTTTTAAGTATCTACTGAAAAGATGCTAAAACTGAACTGAACTTCTCTCTCCACCATTCTGTACTCAGCATTAATCAAAGTTTCAGATTTCAGGGTTCTGGTTCCTTCATCAGAAGGAATAAAGTCCAGTTTGCTCAGCTGGCATTTTATCAGCTAAGAATAAAATCTTCTTTGGGGGGGGAGAAAGAGAGAAAAAAAAAAAAAGGTACAGGACAACTGTACCTAAGAGTCAGGAGGCAGGATTAGAAGGGCGTTGTGAATATGAAGTTTTTTGAACATCTGTACAAGGTTGTTATAACAGAACTTAAATGCCTACTTAAAAAGGTTAAAATCTTCTAAAAATAACTCAAATTCCATTCCCAAGGGTCAGTATTGTGTGAACATGATTTAACAGATTGTTACATCTGTAAAAACAACCTAAAAATAATAATTTAACATACTAAGAAAGCAGCATTAACAGGAGTACTCTATTTACTTTTTCAAAGTTGTGTAGGCATGTTGTGCACATACGATACAGGATACAGGGTGATCAAACATTGGCCAGCAATACAGTGCTACTTATCAGATAAAGAACACTTGGAGACTTGATCCACAGCCATTTATAAATGGACAAAGTCTTGCAACTCTAAGTAGCAATGCATTGTCTGTCATTCAGGAGACCTGCATATTTAAGCAAGTTTGTTCATTACAACAGGAATAACTCTGAAGATCTGTCTAATTATAAAAAGTCTTTCATACATTATATATTATATATTACAATTTTAGTTTTACCTTGTATTCCCCTGCCAGGTATTTTTGAGGGAATTTTTCTTTTATGGGTATTATAGTCATACTTTATGACAAAAATCAAGACTAGTGGTGACAAAATGCTAAGTGGGTGTCTAACTGCAACATGAAAAGCAGCATTTCATGCTGCCCAAGGCAGCATCATCCCTATCCAAACCACTCCATAAAAATCTTTGTCTAACTTATTACTAAGACTACACAATCAACCCTGTCACAAAACTACAAAGCCCAGCATCCTAATCTGTCACAGGATTCATCAGGATTTGCTTTTTGTTTTGTATGTACAGTTCACATTCCCATAAGCAGTATCTGAACGACAATAGCACAGTAACAATTTGTAAGGGAAAATTGTAAATTCTCTCATGACAACTGTGCAAATAATTTTAAATTACTGAAAATGGAAGCTAGTTGAGCATATATATTCCTAAAACTGTAGGGTTTAAGTTTTTCAATTTGCATTTATTAATAATATTTTCAGTTAAATTAGTTAATAGGAAAAAAACAACTTCTGACCAATATCAGATGAAAATCAAAGCCTGAAAAAATTAGGTACCCTTGCCTATAGTGCCACAAAATTAGAGCAATTATACCACTACAAATTTAATGGAAGTCTCCTCTTCTAGATCTGTATTAAAATGTATCATCATATCTTTCATTTTTTGGAAGATTTTTACACAAAAAATAAAGCATGGTTCTCATGCTAATAGAACCTAAAACACTTTGCAACCTGCATGCACAAGAGCATAACTTGATTAAGGTAAGAACCACTAGGCTAGAACTAGTTTTCTCACCTTGTTAACTTTAAATTCCTTCAGTTCCAGAGTCTCTTGATGTTTAAAGGGACTGCTATTATTAACAGGAATGATGGGGATAGCATAGGTAGGTTTCATTGGCTGCCGCTGTGCCATGACTTCAGCCATGATCTCTCCGTTGTAGTCACCCAAATTATATCTGAAAGTAAATAGTTTTATTTAAGTTTTTAAAATACCAGAAACAGAACACTTGCAACATTTACTCTGTAGAAAATACAGTACAAGTAAATCTACATTTACAGTATTTCTTGAAGCTTTGAATCCTAGGAAGGCAAAATAAGATATTTTAAAATTACTACTCCAGAAGAGAGATTACTACACAGGACTCTGAACAGCCCAGAATAAAGCCCTAGAAACCAAACCCATGCTCTACAAATGCTTTTGAAGAGCTGAGAGAAAAGGAAGATGATGGAAGGGAAAGGAGATCATTTCCAGTAAATTGTGCCAACGTACTAAAATTCAGCAAAAAGATAGTGGACATTTCAAAACTGTCTAATTCATCTTAATATGTACAAATTTCAATATAAAGAAATTAAAAAACAAAATTGTAATCCTGACATTCTACTTTGTGTGCTAAAAGATAAGAATCATGCCCATACAACTGATTCTCAAAAACACATTCTTAAAAAATAGAATTCGTATTAGACAATATAACTGTCAGACAGCAATTAAAGGACCTTTTTGAATTGCTACGGTATCAAGGAAGTGAAAACTGCAATAGAATTCTTAATGATGGGAGTGTTAGAGCACATGTCCCAAAGGAACAAAAAGGAAAGGGAAATGGTAAAGATAAAGTAATTTGTGATTCATTGCTTCACAAACAGGAGAGGTTCTCTTTGCTTTAGGTCCTTAACAAGATTAATATTCCGAGTTTTCAACTGAACTTGCCTGTAATTTGTAACACCTATTCTATTTGTTCAGTTTTTTTTTTAAAAGTGGAAAGAAAAGATGTATTATAGTAAAAATTACTCAATTTCAAATTTAATTTGTTATTCTTTTTCTTTAGTCATATAAAAAGCCTTGCTATGGTACAGTAACTATGAAAGGGCTAAAAATATTTGTTTTAGGTGTGTAAAGCTTCATAAAGGATTTTGATATAGGTCATTAAAAACATTCAATATGAAAGTTTTGTGAAATGACCATATTTTGACCCATTGATAAGATTTACCTCTTTTCCATAATTTCCAGTGTTAAATGCAGTAACTCTCTCTTGCTCTTCTCCCTTCTCTTTATCATTTCAAGGATAGTTACCGCACGACTCAGATCTCGACGCAGCTTAAGCATTTTTTCGTAAGATGCTTCATCATTCTTTCGATTCTGTAAATACATATTTTTCATTTCATTTACATTAAAGTTGCTATTGAAAGCACATTATGCATGAAAGTGAGAACCTGAATCAAGCATTAAGCATGTGAAAAATCACAAAAACTCCCCTTTTAAAATCTGTTAACCACTTCATTACTACTAGAATTTATAACTACAAAAAAAAAAAAAAAAGAGACTGG
>NW_017729004.1:33056714-33058803 GCF_001723915.1 Gavialis gangeticus | reverse complement strand
GTCAGTCCCACAGCACCCATGGCACCAGTTCTGCTTGTCCACAGCTTGAGGGGCAGTTCCTCCCAAACCCTTGCACCTATCTTCTTGAAACTTGGTAGGCTTTGTGGCCTCAGTACGAGCTACCATCCCAGCAATTTTGATCCCCCTGTGGTGTAACATGCAGGCATGACAGGAGTTTGTCTTTCAAGAATTTGGGGTGCTGTTTCCCCCAACCCCCTGGACCTATCTTCTTGAAACATGGCAGACTTCATCCTCTATGCATAGTCTACCATCTCTAAAAATTTCATCCATGGGGACAGAGGTGGCAGAGGATGCTGCCACTGCACCTTGAGTCCTGTTGCAGATGGCCACATGTGGGCATGGCTCAGCTCAGCAGCAGGGACTCACATGGGCCAGCCAGGTCTGGGAAGATCTGATTGTCCAGGGAAGTGTTGTGAGGGAGCTCCTGCCACTGGGCACAGCCTGGCGGAGGCTCTGGGGGCCCATGACCCCCCACCTGTGCTCTGGGTGCAGCAGGCAGTGCACAGCAACAGCCACCTCATTGCGAGCACAGGTTGGGGGGTCATGGGCCCCAGAGGCCTCCGCTGGGCTGCACCCAGCAGCAGGAGCCCCCTCATGTGGCCCTGGACTATGGAGACTTCCAGACCTGGCTGGGCTGGGGCCCGACATCATGTTCCTCTAGCTGCCAGGTGAGCGTGGCTCAGTACACCCGCGGTACAGAAGTGGGATTGGGCCCCAGCCCGGCCAAGTCTGGGAGACTCCACAGTCTAGGGTTGCATGGGGTCAGGAGTGGGGTGGGGAGAACAGGGCAGGGGGCGGAGTGGAAGATGGGGCATGGTAAATCCTGGGGTGACCTTTAGTTCCAAAAAGTGATCTTTAGCATAAAAAGATTGGAGACCACTGCTATAGTTAAAGCTGTGACTCATTTCTGATTGTTAGCAGTGAGGCCTGGCTTTGTATCATAGTAAAGGAACCATGCATGCGTGGGATGACTATAGGTTACAAGGCTCCAGAATCCACAAACCCTTGACCTTGATGATGTTATGACCAGGAATCCTGGTTTTCTCCAATTTAAAAAAATCCCCAATTTTCAGTTAAAAAAAAAAAAAAAAGAGACTGGGACACTCATGAATACAAGCTTTTGGAGTCTGACTATACATAGTTTTAGGCGAGTGCTGGTGTCCATAGCAGACTGTTTTTTTCCCCTTTGACTGTCCATACTTAAACAGAGTTCAATATTGCTTCACACAATAACAATGTGCCCTTTTTACTTACTTTTCGGGTCTGCATCTTCTCTGTTCGCCTTCTAAAAGCAACGTAAGGATCATTTGTGCTGGAGCCATCTCGTTTCTCTTGTTTCACTGCTGGGATAAGGGAGGGACCTCGACAGTTTTTCCTCTTTTTAATCCAGTACTCGTACACTTCTCTGATCAATTCATCGTCTTCCTTCAGCAGCAGCTTGGCCTCTTGCAGGCTGACTGGCTAAATTTAAAACACAATCTGTCACTTTCATATGCTGATTACTTCTTGTAAATTTTTCAATTTTTCATCTGACACAGTATTTTACCTGCTGACCACTGCCTTTTTCTAGCCGATCTATCATCTCCTCAAACTGCAAAGGAGATATGTCCATTCTTTTCTTCAGTTTATTCACGAAGACCTCATCTTCTGAATCCAGGTCATAATCTGGCTGCTCAGCATCCAAGCTAAAAGCTAAACAATACAATGTATGTTAACATGTATATGGTGTCTATCATGGGAATAATTTCACTGAAACAGGTGCATCTGGGAATGACATGCTCCACTGGAGAAGTCTAGCTCCTGTTGCACGACAACAGGATTTATTTAGACACTGCACTTATTCTACTTGGATTAACAGCAAACCTAGATATAACACAGTATCTGCAGTTGAAACGCGCTGGATTTATTAATAAAGATGACTAACAGAAGTATGGTGACACAATGCACGTGGACGTTAAGAACAATCATGGAAATTAAAATTTAGTAAATGGTAAGCAGTTGAATTACTTATCTGGTTTACTTGGCATAGTTTTATACTGAAGCTAGACAAATTAAAAAAAAAAAAAAA
>NW_017729004.1:33051793-33056649 GCF_001723915.1 Gavialis gangeticus | reverse complement strand
TAAAAAAAAAAAAAAAATCAGAAGTGAAACCTACTTTCATTAAGGAAACTGAAGTTTCAGCTATAAAGAACCAGGATTTAATTCCAAATATTTAGGAGGTATTTCAAGAAAAGCTATAATAAAGACTAGATGAACAGAATGCGAGTAGTGCAAAACAGTAAACTCTAGCAATAATCTAATTCATGATACAGGTAATATTTGAAAACTAGCTTATGTTTACACAAAAACTTCAAAATGTTATGAAAAAACACTGTGCAATCCTCTAGTACAGAGGGGTCACTGAGCTCCTGGAGGGGGGACCGGGGATACATTTTGATGGCAGTGGGGCAAGCAATAGCTTGCCCTCATGGCAGATGTGGGTCCTGATCCAGCCCTCAAAGAGCCCCATGGTCCAGATGTGGCCCAGGAGGCCAAGAAGTTGACATTTCTGCTATAATACAAAATTGAAAATAACGGCTTTTCTTTCTTTTAAAAGTGATTTTGCCAATTCTCATCCCATTCTTGCTGATTTCCACCATAAACAAATCTTATTTTAGCAATCTGCTGGGTTTAAAAAGGTTGGGTTTTTTTGTTTTTTTTTTTTAAGCACAATGGTAGTTTCTACCATCATCCTTTAATCTGATACACACACAGTTATAAAATCACTAATAAAAGAGAAAACTAGAACTTATGTAATTCTTTCAATAATTTCCTTGCTTTATTTCTTAAGCTTTCCACTTCTAACATAATTTCTGATGCATGTTTTATCAAATGTTTTCAGTTAAAACATCATTATCTTCCAGTTTTGTTATAAGCAAGCTTTTAGAAGACCTACCATCTCAATAAGCCCAGTTTTTCTCCCTCTTTCCCCTCACATTAAGGTACTTTAATTTCACTATTCTGACCATATATTCATGATTTTTATTATTTCCTGTCACATAACAAGTAGTGTGAGACAAAAATCCAAGTTCTGTACATGACCCCAAAGTACACAGTTATATTAACCACTTAAAAATTCAGGTAAGGTAACCGACTGTTAGAAAAGAGTGGCCACATCAAAACTGTTTTGACAGTGCTAAGTTGCCTTAACAATGACATACGTAAACTAAATTAACAAGCAGCTTTTAACATGTTCCCAGAGGAGAAAGAGAACCTGTTTAAGGGTAACAGCATCATACCATTTCAGGACATCTATTACTTTGTCTATTTTTAATCCCTGATGCACTTCACAGAGTGAAAGCCTAAGGAAAGAACAGTCAAAACAATCACAGGCTGTCATTGCATGCTCAGGAATCTTAAAGGCTCAATCAAAGCCTATGTTATGTAAGAAAGGTTGTATGTCAAACACCTGTTTAGCAATACACATGGCAAGATTAATTTATAATTAATCTCAATTCATACAACTGCATGCAATACAAATTAGCTTGAGACTTCCAAAGGCCAAAACCCTTCCCACATTTTACGCATTTTCCTTGGTATATGAAGGCTTTTGTTTTTATGTATGGGGTTTTGTTTTTATGTGGGGGGGGGGTCTGCTGCTGTCAGGCAAGCAGGGGCACCTCTGCATGGCAGTGCAGGGCTCTCAGTAGTGGCACAAGCCTCAACAAGGCTGCCCAGTGGCCATGTGCACCTTGCCTGACCACCTTCTTCCCACTATCCCCCCAGCCCCTTGCAGGCTGAAACTGTCAGCCTGCAAGGGGAAACCCACTTTCTTCCCCACATTTTTCTCCTTTAAAAGAAAAAATCTGGGTTCTTTCTTTAAAAAAAGAAAATCCAAGCTTTACTTTGTTTTTCAGTGGTGAATGAAAACCTGGATCCCTGGTGATGAAACAGCTTAAGGCACAGACAAATGTACACTTGGAGTGACTTCAAAAGTGGAGGGAGGCTGCTATTTGGCAGTACAGGCAGTCCTCCACTTACAACATTCTGAGTTACGTTTATAAATTGACACCTGTTTCAACTTTACAACGCCAATTTTGACTTTACAACGCTTGATCTGATGCGACGCCACGCCACGCCAGCAAACATGTTCACTGCGTGGCCCATCTCCCTGGAGAACATCTTTCCAAACTTCCTTGGACACTTTCTTTTAAGAAAGCAGAGAAGACTCCAGAAAAACCTGCAGCCAAGACTGCTGAGAAGACTCCAGCCAAGAACCCTTCAAAAGTCCAACCAAGAGTCTTTCAAAAAGTCCAGCAAAGTCACCTCGAAGTCCTTCCAAATCAATATGATTGTTATTTACAATATAAATACACCAATGTAGTTAAATTACTCATCTCTAGTTGATCGAGTACAAAATTCTGGGGTATTTTTGGTGAAAATGGGGTATCAGGCCTTGGTTGAGGAACTAATCCCCCATTTATAATACTGTTTCCTTTGAGAAAATTATTCCAAGTTACAACGTTTCAACTTAAAACGTGGTTTTCAGGAAACAATTGTGTCGTAAGTCCAAGGACCGCCTGTACACGGCAGCTGTTATACTCAATTTTTTACGAGTACATGAGCTTGTAGTTCAGTGGTTCTCAATCAGGGTGCCATAAGATCTTTTCAAAAGCTGATGCAGTGCAGCCACTGCTGAAATAGCAGCCACAGCACCCCAGTTAAGAAATACCAAGGCAGCCTGAGGCAATAACCAGTGGTTCTCAATCAGGGTGACAAATTCAGAAAAGTTATGTAAAAGTTATGTATCCCTAAAAAAGGTTGAGGACCACTGCTTAGAGTCAAATGAGCTAAACTGCCTAAATTCGAACCTGAATGAAACAGGCAAAGCTGGAGTGGTTCTGTTACACTTGCATCACTACAGGCTTTTGAACAGGTAACTTAACAGCTAAAAGCTGCTGCTCAGCTCGGAGCAGAAGCTCCCCTCCCAGGGGTATATCTGTCTCTTCTTAATCTAATAAGGGAGTAGATGTTCAGCTAGTAAGAATCTTCAAAATGTGTCCGGATGCAGGGTAGGGCAGGGCTATCTGTTCAAAACACTTCAGCTGATCTCTACCATCAGGAGACATGTGGAGATATACACCGTATTTTTTCATATACACCACCACCCCCTTTTCTTTCCCCACACCTCAAAAAATATTGGCATTAGTGTACTAAGCAGAGAAGCTGATTTTATGCCCAGGACAAAAGCACCCTGCTTTAATTACTGCTCCAGTACAACAGCAGTGCCCTTATAATTCAGGTAGCTGAGGGAGTCAATTGACTTAATCTAAATTGCTCACTTTATAGGTATTAATAATTGCCTCTCCTTTTTAATGATCTTGATGTTCCCTAAATCAATTTAACATTTTAGGACAATACTGCTGTCTGCTAGGTGCTCTCAGACTCTACCCTATTTTACAGCACTGGAGACTCTTTAGCTCTTTTCAAAATCATAGATCCTTCTATGGAGACCAGTTTTCAACAGCAGCTAGTGTTTCAACTTCAGTTACCCAGGAAAGGGAGGATGAGCTGGCTGAAAATTAGGCTCTGTCCCTGCTCTGTATAGCCATAACTCTGAAAACACCTTTCTTATCTGCCTTTTTTTTTTTTGTGAAAGGGAGAATGAAGAACAAGTGCATATTATATTCTATGGCATGTTTCACATTAAAAAAAAAAAAAATACAGCAGCCACCAAGGTACCAGGAACTCACGAGAAACATTTTATAAATCAGCCCCAACATTTATAGCACATTTTGTCGTCTATGAAATAAAGCCACCATATACAAGATACTGATAATTAAAGCACAGAACTGGATTCTGCATTAGCAGAATTTAGCTATTTTCAAATGTTATGCCAAGCAACAATTGTGGTGAGATCAACTCCAAGAAAAAACAGTTATAGTTTTCTAAACAGCTGAGGACTCTTATTTTCATTCTACATGATGCATTAGCTTCAATATGAAAACAAATGCAGCCATATTCATGAATAGGTTAAATCCATCTCACTGTCCAGATGAGGCAACTGACCCCAAGTGAAAAACCATGTGAACTCTGCTGCTTCCAGTGCCAGAACTACATGTGCAGAGCAGTCTTCTGCAGGGAAGGTGAGCCTTGTGGTCCACCAGTTGAGATAGAAGGAAAGGTGGAGTTGTACCTTACAGACTGACTATATCAGAATCTGTAAGGTGAAAAACTACTTTGTTTTTTGCCTTAAAAAAAAAAAAAAAGAGAGCAACTAAATCCCATTCATTTGGAAAGACTCAATTTCTCTCATTCTCGTCTGAACCCCCAGCCCGCTGTGCCATCATCTTTTCTTCTGATGAACCATACTGGTACCTTTAGTATTCCCCCATTTTTCATTGATATATCATCAACTTCAAGGTGGTTTATGGCCATGGCTCTTCTGGCTAACGAAAGACAGACATTTCACTGGATGCCAAATTTTAGAGCAAGTCAGCATTTTAACAAGTGCTATTGCTACATTTTAGCACTAACAAACAATCTTAACTCAGATAATGCTCCAATCAACTTCAACAGAGGTTGAATCGTGAGTAAAAATTGAATAGGGCATTTATATAAAACAGTTAACATTTAATATGCTAAACATGCATTAGTTCTCAAAAAGAGAATCTCAATGGTAGCTCAACAGTTGTTTAATAAATTCTTTTAACCCTAAGTTAAATACAGTTTTAGGGACAGGTTTGCACATACAATTTTTATACTTACGCTGTATGTGAATCAGCTGCTTTGGCATCTTAAATTCTCCAGGGTATATAGATTCATAGTAAGCAATATTACTTTCTGCTTCTGGGACTGGTATAACCATATTATCCCTCTTCTCTCCATATACCTGTTGTGCTGAGATAGCACGCTGGAGATGATGTTCCTATAAACAAGAGGTTGAAAAATTAAAAACAAATACACTTTTCAGAGGTACACAGTAAGGTATGGGGGGG
>NW_017729004.1:33047652-33051536 GCF_001723915.1 Gavialis gangeticus | reverse complement strand
GGGGGAGGGGTAGATTACTTTATTTCCAAAGCTCACTTTTAAACAAGTAAAAACAGATTACATTTCTCCACAGATTTATACTTTTTAAGAGCAAAAGACATATGAGAAACATTACGTTAAACATCCATTTTGCAGGTATTTCGAGCCTAGTAACAAGCTTTCCCAGGAGGTGGAATTAGAAACCATAGGAAATTTCCTAGTGCAGCTATTCTAAGTTGTCAGTGGTGCAGTTTCTTTTTCTTTCCTATGGCTGACCTGGAGCAACAATGCTTTCAAGAAACATACCACTGCCCTGAGGCTAGGCAGAAGACACAAGAGAGGTAAGCAGGTTTTAGATAGAAGCAGCAAACAAACCAAGTCCAAATGCGACTTCTGAGCAACTATATGATCTTAACCCTGTATCTGCTTGTGAACCAGAGTTGCAGTTTAACTTCAAATTTTGTCCATACCCAAAAGGATACTGTACTTCCTTTTTTTCCTGGGTCTCTCTAAGCCAGGGGTGGGGAAAATACAGCCCATGGGCACTCACCAACTAACTGTACCTTGCCCAGCTCACGTGCCTTGCTCCCACCCTTCCCACACAGCTTCTTGGAGGGGCCGCTGCCACTGCTTGGCTTCTCTTGTGTCCAGTGGCTCATCTCCCTGCTGCAGCATTCACTCTGGGCAGCAGGTAGGGAAGTGGCTGGGGGGCTGCAGCTGGGCAGGAGTGACAAAGTGACAAGTGTGGGTCTGGTGGGAGCATGGGACACGGGTGGGCAGGGTGTGGGTGTGAGGGAGAACGGGAAGGTGTGGGGACCCCCTGCCCCCCATGGCGCACAGGCCACATCACCGGCAGCAGCAGCGGGCAGTGGGCACTTGTGGCCCGCGCAGGTTCCGCTGCCTGACAGCACGTGGCTCTAGCCAGCACTGCATGCGGTAGCAAGGAGTGCAGCCAGGCCAGCCCATCTCTGTGATATAGGGCTCTGCGCAGTGCATGTGCAGCTCCTGGCACTTGCACGTGACCAGGGGAAGCCTAGCGCAATACAGCCTTACCCACCCCTTGTCATCCAGGTCCCAGAACTGTGTTGGAAGTGGAGGGGAGCACTGCCCCCTGCTTCCCGGCAGGGTCCCAGGACCTGCACGACAGGGTGTGGGGAAGGCAGTCAGCTCCATCATGCAGCACATACCCTGGTGGCATGTGAATGCTGGGAGCTGCACGAACCGTGGGGAGCCCCACATGATAGAGATGGGCCGGCCTTGCCACCAGATGCAGCACTAGCCAGAGCTGCATGTAGCTGGGTGGCACCTGCGTGCCATGGGGGAGGTTGGGGGTGGCGGTGAGAGGAAGTGGGGAGGTCCCCATATCCCACAACCCCACTATATACACTCCCCTGACACACCCTATGCCCTGCACACACAGCCATACCCCCTCACAACCCCCACATTTACACCCTCAATATACAAAAGTAAGACTTTATTTTTTAATTATTATGCAATCATCTCTACATACACTACGCAAATACAAATCATGACAAAAATATTTTTTATAATAAAATTAAAATACGTTATAGTAGGTGTTTGACTTCAGGTATACAATTTTTTTTTCTGGTTCCAAGATGGCAACCCCCCTCCCAAAATGAGTACTTCAGCGGGCAAGGGACTTCTGGTGGCAAAGGTCAGGGGCAGGACTTTTGGTCCCAAGATAGCAACCAGGGGGTGGGGCACCTGTCAAGAGGTGTGGCTATCCTTGCAGCCCTCCACAGCTCACCAGAACTCATTAAGCAGCCCTCCAGCTGAAATAGTTGTCCACCCCTGCTCTAAACTCTGTTTTGTAATTTCAATTTCCAGCGTATTTCTGTTCTTGTCAGCACTGCAGATGCTGCATCAGAACTACAATGCTAATTCCGTATTGATAAGAATCTGCCATTAGATTACTTTATAACAAATACAAAGCTACCACCAATGGGATAATTCTGTTTCAGGGATTTAGAGAAAATTATCTGTTTAATATCTCAAAAACAATAAATTGGGGTTAAATGGCCTGCTACAGGAATGGGCACCCCACAGCATGCGTACCACGAGAGGCATGGGCAGTCTGTGTGCATGACGTGTCAGACTGGGGAGGAGGAAGAGAACACAATGGCAGATAAGGCAGGAAATAGAAAGCAGAGCAGCAGATCAGGCAGGGGAAAGGGAGTGGAGTGACACATGGGGTAGTGCAGAGCTTACGTTGCGGCACACATGCCAAAAAGTTAGGCCCCACTGGTCTATGACCTTTGATATCTCCGTCTCTCCCTCCCCCCCTCCCTCTCTCCATCTATATATTTTAGATTAATCTTTTATATTTTAGGGGTTTTTTTTCGATTTTTATATTTTAGATTGTTCTATCTGTGAAGAGGTCAGCATCGTTGACGCCCATATATCATGCATCACTAATATGAGGTAACAGGTTATTTTTTTAATAGGATTCAGTTTTGATTTTCTAGTACTTTGCAACAGAGATGAATACATTTTGCCATTTCAGTACAGAGTCAGCTTCATACGTTTAGTGTTATTTTTAATGAGTTGACAACCTAGAATGAATCTTCTATCAATCCAGTTAAATGCCTGTGTAAAAAGCATGCGTATGCATGTGTAGGCATACATTTGGCAGGAAGAGTCTTGGAATTTTGTCCCAACTGTTGCTGACAATGGCATTAGGCTTTCTTCTCATATAGTACTGTCAAACAGTCAAGTGATTATATCAGAATACAAATTATCTACTGGCTCTTTCCTGCATGCAAAGGCCTAACTTTTACCAATATTCTAAGGCTTCCAACTGGACTAAAAAAAAAAAATCACAGAAACCAAATGCCTTTAAAATTATATATTCCTGGGCATTGCAGTACATTACATGAGAGCTTTAAATGGAAGCTCTGATTTTTTAGGTTGACCTGTAGGATCTACACTGCTAGCAAATTTCTGTATCATATCCTCATACAACAGCTTTCTAAGAGATCATTAAGCATGTATTTTAATATTTATTCTGGTCCAGGGAACCCTGGGTTACGGTAGTGCCACTGATATAACATATGACAGGGATTGTGGAAAGGTTCCTGTTATTCTCTTGACTGAACATCTCTATATACCTATTTATTATTATACTACTGTTCATGGACTGCTATAAAAGACTTAGTTTGGTGCTATGTTTTAGTACAGCTTTGTAGAAAGTTCAAATTCACATCTCTATTTCAACTTGAACCAAATTTCTGAAACCATCTAAAAATGCAAATACTGTTCCTCTACTTTTGTTTGATTCCTTAAGGCAAGACCGCCATCGCCAGCAGCTGCACGTGCATTTTTTAAAGTAAGTGATCAGAAATTTTCTGATATGACTAGAGTTACTTGGATTAGAACTGGGAAAAGTGCAAAGACAGACAAGTATGATCAGGAATTCGAAAGTCTATATCTTACAAAAGGAAACTGAAAGAATATGATTTACCTTAACAAAACACAAGCTGAGAAGGGACAGGAAAACCCATTTGATACATTTATGAAGAGCAGATACCAGACAAAGAGAACAGCTATTTAAATTAAAGAACAGTGCTGGCATAAGAAAACGATGGCACATACTAGCCAGCAATAGATTTACGCTGGAAACAGAAAGTTTTTAACTTCAGAAGAATGAGGTTCTTTAACAGCCTTCCAATAGGAGCAGTGAATAAGAGACCTAACTGGTTTCAAAATGGAGCTCGATCAGTTTATGCAAGATGACTTGATGTGGCCATCTATGAAATGACCTTCCAGTCTCCTACCAGTCCCCCGCACCTCTATTAGTATTCTTAGCTAAACATTTTCTACACTTGTAATTTGTCACTTTACTTTCATACATCACAAATTTTATATTATTTGTAATTTTATTTATA
>NW_017729004.1:33044229-33047461 GCF_001723915.1 Gavialis gangeticus | reverse complement strand
ATTTTTTTTTTTAATACACTAACCAGGTAAGATTACACTATGCAGTCATTAATATGAGCTTTGAAAAAGTGAATAATGTTGGCCTACTTCTACATCCAATGAGGTCAATACACATGCTGAAAGAGTGCACAATTTTATATATATGGGAATATATAACCGGTCTACAACAGAGCAGGTGCCATGCTAAGTCAGTCAGAATGAGCGCTATGTGCCCTGGATCTGGTCGGAAGGAGGCGGCTCCACGGGCCTAATCTGTAAGGCCAGATGAGTTTGACACCCCTGGTTTGGCCAATGCATAGCATGTGCATCATTTCTCCACCTGATACTGAAACTGACCAACTGGAAACACTTAGAGGAAGGGGAAGTATCTAAAATACAGTTTTAGGGCATGTCTTGCTATAGGGCTGTCCAACTTCTAGGCAACCAGGGGCCAGATGCCACATGGTGTGCAGTCCCAGGAGCCATACACCCTCTCCCCCAGCCTACTGTGCCCTACCCCCACAACAATCCTGCTTGCAAGTCAACAAAAGAATGCAAGATTGAAATCAGTATTTAAACACAAATGCAAATTTTATAACAAAGGCTCAAAATCTTCTCAAAAAGCTTAAAAAATGATCTGAAGAAAAACCATACTAACAAGAAAAACAGAGAAGCATTCTTTGTCAACCCCTGCTCTTAATCTGAACACATTTACTTTTATTGATTAATGACGTCTGTTATAGGGCCTTGGTATTAAGTACTCTCTTTTTCCTTAGACTAGATTTTGGACAGACAAATCTTCTGTTCCTAAATGTGAAAAGGGGGGTTGGGAAGCTCAGCTGAGAGGAGCCACAGGGTTTACTCTCCTGCTTAATAGGCATTGGAGAAATTAGACAGGATGGGGTTTTAATGTTTCAGGGTGTCAACTGGGGAGCTTATTAATTTCTTATCTTATGGGTTGTTGGTCTGTTATTGTAAACTGTTCTGAGCCTTTCTGGATGGGACAGGATATGAATCTAAACAATTGCTACTATTTTTATGGTCTAAAAGCACATACAGAAAGAAACACTTAAAATTAATATACATTCCTATTTAATAAACCCTTCCACAAAACAGGTGTTACAGGTAAACCCTGATGCTCAAAGAATGGATTTCATTAGCATGAGCCAGAAATAGATGTGGCCCCATAAATAGTTTCAGCTAACTTCTTCCAAAATTTCAAATTCTTGCCTACAAGCTCCTTGTGAATACATAATTTAAAACAAACTGGCCACAGTGACTCCAATATGATCAAACAGAGCCAGGAGGAAGGGGAATTGAATACTGAGAACCACTATGGCTACTGGGTACTGACTAATACTAGGAAGTACAGGTATTCCTCACTTTATGCGGGTTCTGTATGCGAAAATTCACTTTTACACAATGACCATTTCTATACCAAAAATTTGTTATATGCGAGGTAAATTCATTCGTACGCAATTGGTGTGGTTGAAGTCCACAGTCAGCTGCTTTGTGCCATTCATTGTGGGAGTGACATGCACCAGAATATATAGTCTCCTGCATGAATCTGTGCTCCTCACTCTTTGTCTGCAACATGTGTTTCTGTAGTTGTCAGCCCCATTATGACAGTTCCCTGTGCTTGTGTGTACCGTCTGCTGTTGGCAAGTACCAAAATTGTCTTGTAAAAGTGGTAGAAATGAGCCTGGGGGTCGGTATAGTTGAGGTCTTGGAACGTATCCCTATTTGTTACATTGTAAAGTCGGCTTGCTTTATGCGAATTCGAGTTACGAGCCGTTTTCCAGGAACGCATGTACAGCATTACAGGTTTCCCTTGCTTTAATGTGTGTACGACAACTAGAGGTAATTTTTGAAGCACTCAAGTCCTTTGCCAGCTGAATCAACACAAACACTGGTAGACATAAGATACTAATTATGCACAATACTCTTGGGCATCAGGCGGGGGGAAAAAAGAAACCAGGCTTAAGACTAGCTGATTGTGCCAAACCAATTGAGAGCTTCAGAGCTAAAGGTCCCCTGCACAGTGTCTTACCATCTGTCCATGTTAAAAACTGAAAGGACCAGTTAACATAGGCAGCTGACTTCCAAGGCTGTGATGGCCTTTTAGCTAGTCATTTCTGAATGTCAAAGTGTGACAGCTGAAAATTATGTGTGATAAAGGTGTTTGCTGAAGGCTCTATGAAGATTAGACCAAGTGTTTTTCTGTCATTTGTTCAGATATTAAGCTATATGTTGTTGTTAAGAGTCTAATTAAAGTCTAAGATGTAGTGAGGCCTTGTATGTAGTACAAGGCCTAGTAAATTTAGCAAAGCCTTGTAGAAGTGATGGCAGGCCCTGTGGCATAGTTAAAACTAACCTCATCAGAAGAATGCAAGGCTTGTACTGCTATTGCTCAGTCTAAGGACAGTTGAAGTAAAAAGAATCTGAATGGCTGTAAATTATCAGCATAGCACAGAAGCTATAAATTGGCTGGCACATCCGGAAATCATTTAGAAGGAAAATCTGTGAAAGGAACTGCTAATTAACTGTTGACCTGAATCAGTGGGCCCGTGGATCTCAAGGAACCCAAGGACTGAATACCAGGGTCCCTCCCGGACAGCGCTGATCAGGGACACCTGACTTCGCTGAGCTTTGTAGAAGAAAAACTTGTCATACATCAGGCATCAGAGGGGGTTGCTGATAAGTTGCTGACGCAAATTATTATTGTCTGTCATTATCTGTCTTAGTATACTACGTGTAGTCGTGTTTTTGTTACATCAATAAACTTCTCTTACCTTTCTACCCCCCAACCCCACTCTCAAATCAATCCCAAACTCTCCACAGGTGGCTGGGACATAAATGACCTTGCTAATTGTGAACAAATGAATGAATGGGCCTCTTTAAAAGATTTAATTCTATTTTCTGTAAGGGGAAGTGGAGAGAAAATTTTCAATTTTTTGAGAAAGACTGGACTTGGAAAGATCTCTTGGCATACATATTAAATATTCAATTAGATTTTGTAGTTTTGAAATATCTTCCAAGTGGTTTACTGCTCCAATACTTTTTTGTAAAAACATACTGAAACAGATTTGCTGAAGTCCCAAGGTTTTTATTATCAGAAATCTGAGTTAAAGTAGCCGTTGCCCATATGACTAACTACAGATATAAAAACCTTCTGTTTACAGCTTGTTTGGGTGTCAGTGTGACCTTTGACATGGTATAACCGTTTTCCCCAAAACAGAAAAAGAGTACTTCC
>NW_017729004.1:33038067-33039229 GCF_001723915.1 Gavialis gangeticus | reverse complement strand
ATTTAAATCTATTTTCTGTAAGGGGAAGTGGAGAGAAAATTTTCAATTTTTTGAGAAAGACTGGACTTGGAAAGATCTCTTGGCATACATATTAAATATTCAATTAGATTTTGTAGTTTTGAAATATCTTCCAAGTGGTTTACTGCTCCAATACTTTTTTGTAAAAACATACTGAAACAGATTTGCTGAAGTCCCAAGGTTTTTATTATCAGAAATCTGAGTTAAAGTAGCCGTTGCCCATATGACTAACTACAGATATAAAAACCTTCTGTTTACAGCTTGTTTGGGTGTCAGTGTGACCTTTGACATGGTATAACCGTTTTCCCCAAAACAGAAAAAGAGTACTTCCCTTCTTTACAAGGGTATTGCAACACTTAGTGTTTATACAGTTCTTTGAAAGCTTGTCATAATATGTAATAGTGCTCTCTGATCAAAAAGCAAGAAGGTAGTGTATTATGACTGTTGAAAAATCAGCTCTCAGATCAGCAGACACTCTTTCTTGCTTTCAATCATTCATGTTAATACCAGGAATTTGCCTCTTTCCTTCAATTATGTTGGATTTCCAAATTATAAAATTTACCAAGTCTACATAATATAAAATAAAACCAAAATTAAAGTTTGTGCAGAATTACCTAATTTAATTATTCATACTGCAGTAACCCCAAAGGTCCCAACATAATGGGGTAAGCATGGTGCTGGCTCCTATATAAAGATGTCAGGGACTTTATGATCTTAAAAAAACCCCAAAACAACAAAACAGAAGATCGCAAACCATGGTTCATTGGTGGGATACAAGGCCACAGTCATGGAAAGTTTTATTCAGAGTAGACAGTGATGGACTGGGCCCAAAAGTTTAGAAATTACTGCAACGGAAGAGAAACTCATGTAATCAAGGCAAGTCAAAAGCACATTTAATTCACTCTCCATCCTCCACATGGTACAATCTGTACTATGATTAAAATCTCAAGCCTGTCACTTGTATGCACTGCTTTGCAGAGCCTTGACTACTGAAAAGTCTGGAACACTGATGGGATTCTTTCCGTATGTATCACACACTGGTATTTAAGATACTGGATGCTGAAGAGCACTCTGTTGGATACAGAGCTCCCGATGCCTTTTCTGAAGGGGGGGGGGGGGGGGTGGGGGCTTTGATTAGTTTTTG
>NW_017729004.1:33023306-33033067 GCF_001723915.1 Gavialis gangeticus | reverse complement strand
GGGGGGGGGGGCTAGGGACTTTGACTAGTTTGTCAGAAGGTTACTGTACACAGAAGAAGGAAGAGAAAGGATGGATTCAGTAGAAATCCAGATTAGTTTCCCCCTCTCTTTGGTCCTGCTATTCTGTCTGCTCCTGAACGGTTTGGTCCCACCATACAAGGCACAATGGGGCTGTTGTGAAACTGCCTACACAGGGAATCCCTCCCACAAAAAAAAAACAAAAACCCCAAACAAAACCAAAACTTCACCATGTAAACTGTACTTAAACATTAAGATGACCCAAAAAAGTACCAAGTCTCCTTTGATCTCCAGGGCTGTTAGGAGCTGGTTCAGTGTTTGATGCAAATTAGAAAGCAGCTGGCAACCAACAGCATGTGGACTGTATTTTGCCAGCAAAGAGACTGGATCTGGCCCATGTTCTATTAGTGGTGCACCACTCCTCTGCTGACAACCAAGTGTCAGATTAATTTCAGCTTTTATTATAGCCAGCAATCTCCTGTTGCCATTCTTTCCCTGCTCCATGCAGAGGGGTGCTCCATGGCCTCCCTCTACACACAGCAGCGATGGCTGGTTTGGCAACAGATGATTAGTGGCTACAGTACCAGCCTGACATCAGGAAAAGTTTCTGACCCCTGAGTTAAAGCAACTTACACAAGGGGAAGTAAAAAGTCCTTTATGTTTAGTGCCAGCCACATTGATGTACTCCTCAGGTGCACCTTTTGGCTCCTCTACTAGTCTCAAATAGTTCAAGATGACAGCAAAAGATCTGATCCCAGAGCATCAGAGTAAAAAAAAATGTACAAAGGAGCCAGGCTGTGCCCCGATACCCCCAACATATGGGGTATAAGCATGCTCTCCACTTTTATTAGCTCACTGCTGTTAATCAACTGATTTGCCATTCCCTTGAGCTGTCTCTTAAAAATGTTTTTCTTCTGTAATTACTGTAGCACAGAGATTTAATTATTACACACACAGGCCTAAAATAGCTTCTTAGGCTTAGGCAGAATTTGCCAAGTGAAAATGTAATCTAATTATACTCACCTCTCTGAAAATGTAATTTACAGACTGCAAGGTGATGTTGCCAATTATTAATAGTTGTAGTTGGGACAGCAGTTACAAGTTACTCCATTTAACTTCTCTAACTTGTTGCCCTCCACCAGTCTGAGCTATAGGAGGAAATCCAACAGAAAAACCTACTTGTTTTGTGAAATGAAAGTATTTCTTAGCTTTCTAGAATTTTCTTCTGTTTGGCAAGCTTTAATAGATTAACAGGAAAAGGAAAGAAAAAGTATGAATGTAGACAGCAATTAGGGAACTTAGCAGAGCTGAAACAAGGGACAACTAAAAATCAATCCCCAGAGAGTCAGGAAGTTAGATGGAAGGAAGAAAACTTCCCCCTTTAAGAACATGAAGCTATGGAGAACCTTTTTCACACAGACTTATTTCTAGTAAGGAGAACTCTGGCTCAACATCCAAGCCAAAAAATATGTTCAGGTATACATGAAATTGCATTAGTATGAAGTATTGTAACCTGAAATACCAGATTAGGAACACTGGAATGCTTACTGTGTGTACACATTTCCTAACTGTTCATGTTTAATCATTTAATCTTAATATTCTATTAATGTATTTGTATGGGACTAGTTGGAAACATTGAGATAATAAAGACTATCTTTAAAACTTTGTGGGTTTTCTGTCTAAGGATTGTTAAAGTTCAATGTTGAACAGGTATATCATTTCAACAAAAGTTAGGGTTTATCTGCATTAGGGTGCATATGCTCTGTATACAGTATAAGAATTGTAAACTTAATCAAATCAAATAGCTTCCACTGAAACAAGGCCTTGCCTTAGAATGGAATCAGGTTTTTGTTTTTTTTAATTAAGGATCAAATTTCAATCTCTCTTAACATCTCAATTCTTAACAACAGAGGGGCCCCATTCATAGAATCACAGAAAGTCAGGGTTGGAAGGGACTTCAGGAGGTCACATCTAGTCCAACCCCCCTCAAAGCAGGACCACCCCCCAACTAGATCAACCAAGCCAGGGCTTTGTCTAGCCAGATCTTACAAATCTCCGAGGCTGGAGATTCCACAACCTCTCTGGGTAACTTGTTTCAGTGTTTTACTACTCTTCTAGTGAGAAAATTCTTCCTAATATCTAACCTAAGCTTCCCTTGCTGCAACTTGAGGCCACTGCTCCTCGTTCTGTCATCTGCCACTGAGAACAGTTTAGCACCATCCTCTTTGGAACCGCCCTGCAGGTAGTTGAAGACTGCTATTAAATTCCTTCTGTCTCCTCTTCTCTAGACTAAGCCCAGTTCCCTCAGCCTCTCCTCATAAGTCATGTGCCCCAGCCCCCTAACCATTTTCATTGTCTTCCATTGGACTCGCTCCAATTTGGATAATTTTCCTCTAATTTTTCTAAAAAGTTTGAAATAATCTGTATGCAAGAAAAATATTTCCTTTATACTTGCTTAAGAACTTTAAGTGTTAATGCTACAGTGGGGGTTACAGTGGACCACAGGCCAAATGAGCCACCAGTATGCTCGTGTTTAAAAAAAGCTGACAGCATATGGAGTCCTGTTAACATATATACTGAGCCTCTTCAAATCAAGGGAAGTGATTCTTCTTCTGCTCTTTTCAGCGCTAGTGAAGCCTCACCTGAAGTACTATGCCCAGTTTGTGGTCCCACCCTTCAAGAAGGATGTGGACCTTTTGCAGAATCCAGAAGAGTGACAAAAATGATTACAGGCCTGCAAAGTGTGACCTGAGATGAAAAGTTGAAAGAACAAGGGTTATTTAGTCAGGGAAAGAGAAGACTGAGGAGGGGAGGTGGATCTGACAGCAATCTTCAAATGCCTGAAAAGCGATTAAGAGGATGAAAATAGGCTTTTTTCTATGGCCATAAGAGATAGGACTAAGAGCAATGGCCAACGGCTTCCATATACAGCTTTATTTACATTCACGTCAGCATAAAAAGGCACTTTCCTAGCAAGAACAACCTAATGAAAGCCTCTCATTTCCATTCTCTCTCCAAGGGACATGCTAATCCTTGTTTATTAACACTGCAATTTGTTGACTTAAAATCTATTAATCCGTTCTCACCATGAGTCAAACATGTCTAAAAACATGACATTAAAATGTCATGATGATCCTGGTAAGCACTGGAATAGCTTATTGTTTTCTTCTGTATATTGTTTCAGTATCATTTTTAGGTATTTAATACAAACTAGTTTACTGTTGTATGTTCTTCACTATATTAACTCAGCAATGCTAGATACTCTGATCTCCTTAGGTTACTTAGATATATGTGGAATCTTTTGTTAGGTGCAGGAGGGAAAAGACATGGGGGAAGGGGAGAGAGGGAAGGATTATCTCCAAAATATGCATATTTCCAAAACTTAATTATATCAACTCAGCTGGCCAAATACAGACAAGCTGATTTGAGACCCAACATTGTGCTCTAGGTCTGTTCTTAATAACTTTAAAAATATATGATAATTGCTGGAATGGTAATTTTTTAAGCCTTTGCCAATAAAATGATAAGTCTTATAGAGTTATCTTCAATCCTTTGAATTCAGGACAGTTATGCAGTTGTAGATACCCGCCATTAAAAATAAAAGTATTATACTTGTTTTTCCTCCTAAAGATGCACCACAGGAGTGGAGGCAATTTAAATTTTTCTTAACGCATTTTCTCAATTATGAGAAACAGAAGGAAAAATCTGACAAGTCTGGACTTTAGTAAGGAACTCTGTCCTAGGCTCTTAAATTAGTTGGAGGAAAGAACATGTCAAAGAATACTTTGCAGTAACATAGCCTTTTCGGCCTGACAAAAAAAAAAAGTGCATATGCAAACAGTTGGGAGCTCACAAGTTTGAGAATTTAAATAGTACTTGGTGCAGTTAGTTTCATTTTTTTGTACAGTCAGACTACTGCAAAAAGGGAAGGAGAACCCTTTAAACACAATTGGAGAATCACAGCTGTGGGAGGAATGTCTTGAAAATAAGCTTGGGGAGAGATATGAACTAAAGAACCATGGGCAATGTGATTTTTCTAAAATTGAAACTCACAATATCCCTTTAATAAAAGCTGGATGAAAAAGAAAAAGCAGTTTACTACTCAGCCCATAATTTCAGAATTTCAGAATTCTTATTTTATCAGTTACAACAATGATTTTCAAACTTGCTAAAGTCATAGAACCCTCTCACATCACTTCTGCTGTTGCAGAACCTTTACCTCTTACCTAAAAGCTGACGTGGAGCCAGGTGACCCTGCCCAGTCATAATGGTGCACCCTGCCCAGCAATAACAGACCATCCTGCAATCACCCCCAATCTTTCAGCATGACCTATTGCAGAACCCCAGGGTCTCGCAGAACACAACTGGAAAATCACCTAATCACAAGATTCCAAGAGGTGAGAAAAAGAAAGATACTGAAAAACAGACAAATCTTACCAACCCATTTTGAAGTAAAGCTATAATAACATCACACTGAAATCTAGTTTAACAAGCATATCACTATTCATTTTCTACATTCTCTAGCCATATCTGTTATGATGGCTTTCACATATCAACTGAAAAATGAAATCAGCCATGCAAGGAAGATCATGAACACAGATACCACATATATGCATATGTTATCATCTGGAAAAAAAAAAAATCCCCAATACAAGCTAAAACCCTTCCTCTTTTTCAACTGCAGTCTTGGTCTCCCTGATTAATGATTTAAAAAACAGAGAAAAGTTTAATTAATTTCTTGTTAAATCAAATCTTGCACAAGAAGCCTACAAATGGCTTTTCTTTTCGCTAAAAATAGCTAAGAGGGAAAATAAAATAAAAATCAATGAACACTTGACACAAACTAAGACAAAAAGGAGTTTTCAGAATACCTGGGACACAATTTTCTCATATTAAATAGGAAAGTAAGTGGTCAGCTAGATGTACAGCGTCAGACCAGAGTAGACAAGTATTTTAAAAATTATACTGGGTAGTCCTTAGAACAATTCTCACACCAAAAGATAACTTACTAATAACAACGTTTCGTCTAACACATTGTTTCCGTCTTGAAAGAGAAACGATCCTACTAATTGAGGCAGGACTGGCCAGAACAGCTGAGTTGTCAAAATATACTTAACAAAAGATCACACATGGAAGTTCTGTTTTAAAGTTTGGCAATGTCTTCCTACTAAACATGGGCAATTTGAATCCAGAAAGCAATCCTGGTGGACCAGAAATTAACTTCTCAGGAGACAACGGGGGGCACCTCACACAACTACCCTTACACATTAGTTTATTGAGTCTCTTCATGGTGGCTGGCTAGCGCACAGAACTATCAGTACTTTGATATTGCACTGAATGCTATAAAAATTACTTACTGTATTATTTGATTCCAAGACAAGCCCCCCGCCACCCCCAAGGCATGGGGGAAAAAAGCTTATACAAGGTCATTTCATATACAAGGAAGTCTCACTAAATCAGGGATGGGCAAATATGGCCTCTGGGCCAGTTCTGGCCCATCAGTTGATTGTATCCATGATGAGGCTGCACCTGCAGCACTCCACATGGGGCTAAGCCCTGCCCGGGGCAGCCCATGCTGGGCTCCCACTGGCCAACTGTACCACCCCAGCCAGTGTGCAGTGCTACTGCTGTAGCCACCTGGGTATTGCTTGGTTCTCACCGCCTCCAGCACCTCCTCCCCCTCCTGCTGCTGTGCTGCCCTGAGCAGCAAGTAGTACAGGAAGGCAGATGCAGCTGTGGGCATCCCATTCCCAGCTAAGTGAGGGAGGGGGAGAAAGACACACCATACCTGCACAACCCAGGCAAGCTCTGCTGCACATGCCCACAGCCAGCTTCCAGGACGTAGCATGTGGGCATCCCCTCCCATATACACCCAACCTCTCACACAATATACAAGGATAAGACTTTCTTTTGAGGTATTATGCAATCACTTCTATATACATTACTCAAAGAAACATAAATCAGAACAAAAATTATTTTTAAAATAAAATTAAAATATGTTACAACAGATGCTTGATTTTTAGTATATAATTTTTTTTTTTTATGTACAATTTGTTAAAATGATAACTTCTAAAAGATTGTGTGTGTGGCCCTTGACAGCTCACCAAAACTCTATGAAGTTGATTAAATGCAGCAACACTAAGCACAACTAAAACACGTGGTCCCACATTGGGCAAATATGCTGATGGGAACCTATTTTAGGCAGGCATCCTATGTGCAAGCTCCAGACCTGGAAGCCTTGGAGATTAGATACCCCCTAGTTTTGCTTTGTCTTAGCCAAAAAGTCAAGGTGCAGCAAGGGGAAACGTGCAAATACATTCCCCGCCCCCCATTACCACAACAGTGTGCTAATGGGAACCAGTTGTTCTCTCAGGAAGGAACAAGCACTGGGCCTGGAGGCAACCCAGTAATCAGCCTGGCACTCAGAGAACAGGCACTCAAGCTCCAGCACCCTCCTCTGGTGCCAAAGATGCTGATTAAAAAAAATAAAATTCAAAGGCCAAATTGGTTCCAAATTTTGACTGAGCAGAGCAAAATGGTTCCTAATATATGGCTCCTTTCTTGTTTGCTCTTAAGGGTCAGAGATTATGTCAGTATTTTTGGCAGATATATGTAACCTGAATCAGTGGTGCTCCAACTACAGGCTGAGTCAGATCTGGCCTGTAGAGCTTTGGCTGGCAACAGGTCCACAGGTTCTCTGGTTATTTACCTGAACTTTGCCCTCCATTTGATAGACACCCTCCTTCACAAAACAAAAAACAAAACACACACAATGAAAATATCCACACACTTAAAACATTTATACATTGCTTTTTAACTGTATAGAACAAAAGCTACCCACATCTGCCCTGCAGTCAAAGACAAAATCAGAGAATCCATAGAAAATTAGGGGTGGAAGGAAGGCCCTCAGGAGGTCATCTGGTCCAACCTCCTGCTCAAAGCAGGACCATCCCCCAACTAAAGCATCCCAGCCAAAGCTTTGTCTAGTCAGGTCTTGAAAACCTCCAAGGATAGAGATTTCATCACCTCTCTAGATAACCTGTTCCTGTGCTTTGAAATTGCCAATGATGTTAAAAAAAAATTCTGGAGAGAGTCCAAACAGCTTTCCTGGACACTCATTTCAGGTTTCATGCCCCGCTTTGTGTTAACAATTTGCAAAATCATGGCCCCTCCTATTTATCACTTTGCCTAAATATTTAAAGGTATGCATTTTAAATAGATTCATGATAAATGGCAAACAAGGATCGTTACTTATGCTTCACTAATGAAATCCTGCTTTAGAAGTAGCAAGGTAGGAACATGAATGCAGAGAGTATTTATGTGGTCATATTTAACCACAACCACAGAAAACAAATTTCAGGGGAGGAGAAGGAAAATGAGTGCAGAAGAGCTGCCTGCACTTCAAGGAGGCCCTTTTAAGGACACAAAAGCAAGCTATCCTGATGCAACAGAAGACCAGCCTGGCTAGACAGCAAATCTCTTTTAGAGTTTCAACTCACAGAACTTACAAAAAGCAGAAACTTGATCATACTATTATGGAAGAGTACAAGGGTATCACACTGGCATACAGGGAGAAAATTAGAAAGGCCAAGGCACAATTTGAAATGCTGCTGGCAAGGGACTTAGAAGGCAATTTAAAATGAAACATTTTTTTACAGGTATGTCGAGAGTAAAAGGAAAAATCACAGAATCTATAGATCCCCTACAGAATCCAGCAAGCAATCTAGTTATGGTTGATGCAGAAAAGGCTGAAGTAGAGGTGCACTGATGCATTGGTCCGATACCAGATCAGCATCAATATAAAGAAAACTGATCGTTATCAGAATTCAGCCTGATGTGGCTGATAATTTGGCCGATAAATGCCTGTGCACACATACAACCACAGCACAGCACACAGGCAGTGAAGAGGCACAGCCCAGCAGCGTACAGCTACTACGTCTGTTGTGGTAGAAGGGAGAGGGAATGGGAGTGGGGGGGCAGATCAAGGCCCCCCATGGTGAGGAAGGAGTGGGGCTAAGGCAAGCATTGCCTAGGTGGGGCAGTGAGCGGAAGGGGAGCTGCTCCTGCTGCTGCGCATTACTCATTTGGGAGCCGCTGGTTCAGCGTGTGCCTGCTCACCTGGCAGCTCCTGCTGCTCATCTGAGAGAGCATGGGGGTGGATGTGCCCCCAGATCCGGTCAGAGCAGGCTGGGGCTGCGCAGGGCTCTTCCTGGAACCGCCAGACATGCAGGCTAGAACCGGACCAGGGGCTCCCAGATGAGAGGCACACAGCTGGGGGAGCCACCCCTCTACCCCCTGGAGGGACTGTGGCTCTGTATTGTGTCCACCCCAGCTGGGCAGTGCTTTCCCCAGCCCCTGCCCCACTCCTCCCTCACCATGGGGGCCTTGACCTACCCCCGCATGCCCCTTCCCTCCCTCCCACCATACCAAACTTACCAGCTGCACGCAGCTCTCCAAGCTGCTGAGCTAGTATCGGAAATCAGATCAGTATTGGCTGATATGCCCCCTTAAAAATTGGTTATCGACCCACCCTAGGCTGAAGTTTTTAATGTCTCTTACTTTCATCTCCACTAACAGGGGCAGCTACCAAATGAGTGCAGCTGGCAGCAAAGACTGTGAAGGAGAGAAACAGCTGAGAGCAGTAGAAGAACAGGTTTGGGATTAAAGAAGTTAAATGCTTTCAAGTTGGCAAGATGCGCTGTAGAGTACTGAAGGAATTGGCTGCAGTAATTCCAGAGCCATTAGTTTTCCTCTTTGAGAACTCCTGGAGGTCAGGTAAGGTTTTGAATGTTTGGGAAAGGGAAAATGCAGTGCCCATCTTAAAGAAAGGGAAGGAGGAAGATTGGGGGAAGTAGAGACCAGTCAGGCTGACTTCAATACCTGAAAAGATCATGGAGCAGGTCCTCCAGGAATCTATTCTGAAGCACTTAAAAGGAGAACAAGGGGATCAGGAACAGAGAAAGTCATGCCTGACCAACCTGAACTCCATCTATGATAACATGACTCTTTGGAAGGCCAGGAGTTGGTGGGTTGCGGGGGAGTAGACATGGTCCTCAATCAAATCAGATGAGATTCAACAAGGACAGGTACAAAGTCCTACAATTGGAATGGAATAACTGTATACATAAATACCGATTGGGGAATGACTGGCTAGGCAGCACTGCTGCAGAAGGACCTGGGGGGAGAGTGTTACAGTTGGCCATTTTGCCCACCCCGGTCTATCTGGCCGGAAACCAGACTCCACTGCCCAGCAGCCCCTGCCTGCATGGCTGGGGCTGGTCTCCATGAAGACCCCAGCTGCAGCTACAAAAGTACAAGGATGGGGCTGCCACAGAAACCAGCCCCAGCCATAGCGGGGCTGCTCCAGAGCCACAGGGATCATGCAAAGGGGGCAACTTGCTCTGGGGCCAGGGCAGAGCCGTGACATGTAGCCTGAATGCTCCAGGCAGGGGTGTGCAGGCAGCGGATCATGGCTCTGCCCCTGCTCCAGGCTAAGCTGTCACCGCTGCAAGGAGCCAAGCAGAGCCGTGATCGGCTGCCGGTGCGTCCCTGCCCGGAGAATGCAAGCTGCACACTGCAGCTCTGCCAGTTCCTTGCAGCGGTGGCAGCCTGGTCTGGAGCAGTGGCAGGGCCGCAATCCACTGCCTGCGTGTCCCTGCCCAGAGCATGCAGGCTGCACACCGCAGCTCTGCCCTGGCCCCAGAGCAAGCTGCCCCCACTGCATGATTGCAGGTTAGCTGTGC
>NW_017729004.1:33014865-33018306 GCF_001723915.1 Gavialis gangeticus | reverse complement strand
GCGATCCACTGCCTGCGTGTCCCTGCCCAGAGCATGCAGGCTGCACACCGCAGCTCTGCCCTGGCCCCAGAGCAAGCTGCCCCCACTGCATGATTGCAGGTTAGCTGTGCTGGCAGGGCACAGGGGAAGGCTGGTCTCCATGGCAATCCCAGCCTTATGCTTTCACAAGGCAGCTGTGGCTGGGGTCTCTCCATGGTGCTCAGCCCCAGCCATGCGCAGGGGAACTGGAAAATGGAGTCCACTGGCTGACTTTGCTTGCCCCTGCAGTAGACCATCAGCTGAATAAGCCTACGTTGTGCTCTTGTTGCAAAAAGGTTAAATACTCTTAATACAACCCAGTAATGTCTCTTGCAAATTTTGCTCTAGTCAGCCTGGTAAGCCTCACCTGCGGTGCTGTGTCCAGTTTTGGGGCCCACATTTCAAGAAAAACGTGCACAGATTGGAAAGAGTTCAGTGCAGAGCCAGAAAAACAAGACTTATGAGGACAAGCTGAAAGAACAGGTGTTATTCAGTTTCTCATACTAGTGAGGAATGTAAGATTGAAGCATGCAGAGCTCAGTAAGGATGGATTTTAAAAACAAATAATGATCAAATTTAGAACATAATCAGTATTAGCAAGCAAGCAACTTTTATTTACTGTGTTTACTCCATTCCAAGATGAAGTCCCCCCCCCCCCATTTAACAGGGGGAAAAATTTTCTTGGGAGTTGGTCTGAGACAGTAGCCCAGAGGCATCTCTTTGCCATTTAATACATGCATAGCAATATACATTTATCAAACTCCTACCAAGGGGAGAGACCACTGCCCACAATTCTCTCCCCAAAGAAAGGAGAAGAGCAAACACGTGGGAAGGTTCTCAGACCCCTAAAGATGTTAATACAAGATTGGGATCTCAGGAATTTTACACCCCATGCCAGATACCCATAAAACTCCTCAGATCCCAATTATACTACTGCCATGGCTGAACTGTCTTGGAGCTTCCTCCCAGCCTCATCCCAGGGATTGAGCAGGGCGCAACTACTTCCCAACCAGAGCTGCCTGGTGCTCAATTTTGATAATCAATTGATTATCACCATCAGCCTGGGACAGCCTTGGGTCTGGAGATATGTGACATGTTCAGTTTAAGGCACCATACAAGTCAGACTCATTCACCTTGTATGTGGAACATTTTGATTGCTGGTCTGCCAATTTATGGTGTTGTAAGTTGACTGAACAAGTGGCATGTTGCAATGTATGATCCAATTAACATTCTCCTGAATGTAGTGTGCACCAGGGCCCTCAAATAATCATAATAAGTTTAGTATACTACATAGAGAACAGAGTAAGCATAGTGAGTTTGTAAGTTCCTGTTCTTTTAAAAATATGATTTCAGAACAATTAAGTGTGTTTATACTAGAAGGGGGGGAGAGAAGATGAGAACCAAATAACTGACTTTTGCAAGTTACTTTCTATATATTTACATTATAACTGCAATGGTCCTCATCTAGCAGAGTTTTAAAAATGGAATTGTTTAAAAACAACAATAGGAGCTTCCTTTTGAGTTATGAATAGAATTAAGATTCCAAACAGCTTAAAAGCAATGGAAACAATTTACTACATGAAGGTGACAAAGATTTTCACTAAATCATACGTTCAAGGATTAGTTTTTGAGAGAAGAATCTGAGTATCTTTTACTGAACCAACTTTGTAACTGGGGGAGACAGAAAATAAGCCTTCAGGCTTCAAGTGCCCATAATTAGACCTGGGGAAGTAGCAGCCACAGTTCAAGCTAAGTACTAGCTACAACTTCTTTAGTTTAACCTATGTTAATGAATCTGACCACTTGTAAGGGAAGTGAGGAGTCATCTCCTGTGGAGCAAAGAGAAGTTGGCAGAGAGGTATGCTTATCAAGTCCGTGGTTTGATGGTGTCCAGTAAAGTTATGATTTTCTTTTAGTATCTGGACAGCCAAAGATTATTTTGTGAGTCACTTCTGCTTTAAGATCTCACCATCACCTTTTCAAAAGTTTGAACATATGACAATATGCATCATCCTTTTATCCCACGCACATGGATGACAATAAACAAAAGAGAAGATAAAGTACATTCCTGGCGCTGCCACCTAGACTAGGGAACCTGTTCTTTCCTGAAACCAGATTGAGCTGTCTTCCAAATATGCCACAAGTTCATTCATTTCCTCAAGCAATTAAACAGAATGTGGGCTCAGAGCTAAACAGCTGTCAAAGGTGATGTTCTATTTTTTTTTAAATGAGGGCA
Organism: Gavialis gangeticus; assembly: GCF_001723915.1. Lineage (NCBI taxonomy): Eukaryota > Metazoa > Chordata > Crocodylia > Gavialidae > Gavialis > Gavialis gangeticus. The sequence goes on along the minus strand of NW_017729004.1, from coordinate 33,016,052 downwards.
AGCATTATTGTGATGTACAGACAAAAACAAAGAAAACAGTCACAAGTGTATTTTCAATGTGGGTGTTGGGAGGGATGGTGAGGGGGGAGGAAGAGACAGAACGAGATACTTATTTACTACTTATTACTATTTTCACCCTATCCCAAGATATGCACAGCTTCTGTTTCAACCACCAGAATCTCTCCTAACTGTACAAAGGGGGGATCCAGGGACTTGTCTACACGAAATGTTATTCAGAAATGTGTGCATAACTTCTAAGTAAAATGGTTATTCCTGAATAAAACTGTATTAGACAAAACTGGTAACAACAACCCAACATTCCCACTATTATATCTGATAAATGGCTAGTTGTGTTGGGATACTATTTCCACACATAAAAAGTAACTCCCTAAAATCCTTTCATCTGCTTAAAAAAAGACTGAAAAAAAAATTCAAAAAGCATAAACACTTTCACAGGATACAAGAAACCAGGATGACAAACCACATTACAAGAAGGCGCATTATCCATTTTACTGCCCCCAACATGTCATGACAAGAGACATGCTCAGGTGGGATGTGCTCCACCTTTCCCCTAAAGGTGGGCATGTGTTCTCTTCTAGGTTGGCAGATCACCTCCCGCAGGCTTTAAACTAGGCTCACTGGGGGAAGGGGAGGAGGAAGCCTTGGACCGCTAAACCAAGCAGCACTCACAAGTACAGCCCAGCCTAGACCAACGAGCAGAACATATACACAGGTAAGCAACAGCGGCCAGGGCAATGCTGTGATTAGGGGGCCAGTGCACATTCACAGAAGGCCTCAAATGCCTCTACACAAACGCTCGTAGTATGGGAAACAAACTGGAGGAACTTACCCTCCTGCTAGCTGACGCTAACCCAGACATAGTGGGGCTCACTGAAACGTGGCAGGACCCAACGCATGACTGCACAGTGAATATCACGGACTATAGGCTGTACAGGAGGGACAGGACAGGGAGGAAAAGCGCTCTACATTAAGGAGGAATACACATCCTCATCAGGTAGCACAGAATCAGAGGAGGGGCACTCTGAAGTGCGCTGGGTTAGAATACAAGGCAGTCGAGGGGAAAGAGATTTAATGGTGGGGGTCTACTACAGACCACCCAACCAAGGGGAAGAGCTAGACCAGGAATTCTTAAGTCAGCTCACAGAGGTAGTTAGGTCAAAGGACAT
>NW_017729004.1:33010167-33012508 GCF_001723915.1 Gavialis gangeticus | reverse complement strand
CTATGAAACATACAAAAACTAGGATCGACCACACAACACAGGACTAGCAAATTCTTCCCAGACTTATTATATTCTCAACTATTTCCTCTCTGTCATCATGCTCCAATTTATAAGCACAAGTTAGCCCAGATAGTGATGAGGCTCGTTTTATACAAGCTACCTCCATGCAAAAATCTCAGTTCAGTGGGGTTTGGGGGAACTAAGTCTGCAGCTCCCACTTTTTGAATCTGACTCTCCACATCTTCTGGTGAGGACTACCAATCTGTAAATAACTTATTTCCTAGTCTGTAAATTACAGACAAGCATAAGCAATCCCATACTATACGAATACCTCAACTGAGACATACAGAAGATAAAAAGAAACCCCTCCCCCGGTTTGTCAAATAAAACAGTAATCCTAAATAACCATTTTTGAGCTATATAAAAGACAGAAATAAGCTGTTTCATGGAAGGTATACCTCAATGATTTCACAATTCATTTGTTGTGTACTCCCTCTCTCCATCTGCATTTTGACGCAAAACATTACAACAGTTAACCTTTAATGACAGGATGACTTCACTCAACTCTACATTATTCTTGTCAGTATCCATTACATTTGATGCATACATCAATATTCAAGTAATTTTTTTCTATTCTTTTTTTTAAAAAAAATTCCACACATGAAAACCTATTGCTTGTAGAGAATTAATTCTAGAGGAATGTTCCATTGTGTTTTATAGTTTAAACTAGCTTTTACCTTACAAATGAAAGGAGATGCTCTGGCAAGAGTTAAAATGGACAAAGATGAAAGTATGCACTTATTTCAAATCTAGGGACTTACAGAATGCAATCCAAGATGAACACAACTCTTGCTGCAGGCACAGGTACTGCATAGCCAAACAGCACGTGGCTTTAAAAGGTACCCAGCCACATTGAACTGGGTACTTCTGAAAATAAATGTTCACGGTGGCTCTTTGGTGTTGCTCTTCAGAAGGGATAGAGTAAAAGGGGGTGTATGTTTTTTGCTGATGTTTTAAATAGCGTGGTTTCCTTGTGGTGAAGGGGACTAACACATGGATTTTCAGGACAGTCGAAGCACTCCATTGGGTAGATGATACAGCTTAGGACAGGGGCAGGCAAAATATGGCTACGGGCAAAATCCAGCCCGCTAGGCAATTTCATCTGGTTCACGGGTGCCCACCAACTAACTGTACCCTGCCCAGCCTGGGTGTTTCACTCCTATTCTCTTGCATTGAAGGGCCCTGGCCCAAACCGGCACACAGCTTCCAGGGGGAGCTGCTACTGCTGCAGTTGTTGAGGGACCTGCTCAGCTTCCTAGCCTCCAGCAGCTCCTCATTTCAATGCTGCAGTGTCTGGGCAGCAGGTAGGGAAGCAGCAGGGGTGGAGGAAGCTGCTGTGCGACAGAGGTGCGCCAACCCAGCTGCTCTCCTTGCCATCATGTGCATCTCTGGCTGGTGCTCTGTGTAGTCGGGAGGCAGCCCCTGCACAGGCCATGAGTGCCCTGAGGGCCCCTGCTTGCTGCAGCTGCCAGCAGCAGGTGCTGTGCCCCATAGGAAGAAGTGTCTGGCCCAGCCCCCCACCCCGTCCAGATCCGGGGCGCAGACAACCCCCCCATGCCCTCCCAGAGTACGTGCAGTGGCAGGAGCCACTCTCCCTCCCCACACCCCCCTGGACGAGCCGTGGCTCTGTCTTGTGCCTGACCTGGCTGGCCTACCCCAGCCCCCCTCCCTCCCTCACTGTGGGGGGTGATGATCTGCTTCCCCATGCCCCTTCCCTTCCACCACAACAGACTTACCAGTTGAACGCAGCTGTATCAGAAATCGGATTGTTATCGGCCAATATGCCTCCTTAAAATGGGCTATTGGTATTGGTCCCCCAGATCTCTATTGATGCATCCCCAGGGGATACTTCTGGGAGCAAGGGAGCAACTTCCCGTGGTAAAGGTCAGGGGTTGGGGTGGGACTTCTGGTCCCAAGATGGCAACCAGGGGTTGGGGCACCCGTCAAGGAGCAGGGGTCCCCTTGCAGCTCTTGATAGCTCAAACTCATTAAGCGGCCCTCCAACCAAAATAACTGCCCACTCTGGCTTAGAAGATACTTAAAACAAATGATGGGATTTGTTTTTATTATGCAGGTACTGAATGTGGGTTGGGAAGTGAGGCCAGGTTGTGCAGGGGGGAGGGAAACCTCTCTCCTTGATCAGAGACTGGGGAGCAGCAACAGGTGAAGTGGAGCAGACCACTTTCGAATTTGTTTTTTCCCCCCTTTCTTTCTAGAAGCAGAGAAGGAAGGATTTGTTTGTTCTTATCTTAACATTTTATTCTGGTTTTCGAATTTTTTT
>NW_017729004.1:33004560-33005167 GCF_001723915.1 Gavialis gangeticus | reverse complement strand
CTCTCCTTGATCAGAGACTGGGGAGCAGCAACAGGTGAAGTGGAGCAGACCACTTTCGAATTTGTTTTTTCCCCCCTTTCTTTCTAGAAGCAGAGAAGGAAGGATTTGTTTGTTCTTATCTTAACATTTTATTCTGGTTTTTGAATTTTTTTCTATCTTTTATTATAGGCCAGAACCTTTTTGGGGGAAGGATGACATAAATCTAATTAAATTGACAGACTTAGAGAAACTAGTCCCGACTTATCTGAGAACTTGGGAGTCCTGAGAACATACAGTGTTTGCTTCAACCTCACCAGACATGGACCATAATACCTCATACCATAATATGATTATGGCAATTCCCTTCCCCAAGCTTAAGGGTTTGTTACATGAAGGCCTTGAATGCTTAAGAGTCCTGTAAAAGATACTAATCTTGTGCTAATAATTGTTTGACAGAACAAGGAACAATAGTCTCAGGTTGTAGCAAGGGAAGTTTAGGTTAGATATTAAGAAAACCCTCTCAATAACAGGGTAGTAAAGTCTGTAGAACTTCCATCCTTTGAGGTTTTAAAGACCACCTAGACTGGGATGGGATGATCTAGCTGGGGATGGTCCTGCTTTGAGCAGG
>NW_017729004.1:33002879-33004549 GCF_001723915.1 Gavialis gangeticus | reverse complement strand
AGCTGGGGATGGTCCTGCTTTGAGCAGGGGGTTGGACTATGTGACCTCTTCAAGTCCCTTCCACTGTTGATTTTCTATGATTCTGTGATAATATACTGGCTATTAAAATTATTCTGTCCTTAAGTCATGTTTTCACTACAAGATACATCAGATTATTCTAAGCATAAAGGTTAATAAAGGGACAATTTAGGATCATCTAATTTGACTGCTATAAAACAGGCTGTATAAAATTCACCCAGCGATTTCAGTAAATCTCTTATTTCTGATCAGAGTTCTAGCATGTTTTAGAATTTATGGTTTTGATGTAAAGCTTTCCAGGGAAGACTTTACCATATCCTTAGACAATTAAAAAAAACCCTCAAAAAACCATAAGACAAATAGTGCCTCATATCTAGCCTGATGACTTCCAGCTACTAAGTCTCACTACTGTCCCCTGACACTGATTTACAAAAAAGAGCCATCAGAGGTCTCTTCCGTGAAACCACAAAAAAGGTTAAGAAGCAATTTGAACATGAATATTCCAAGGATATGTTATACAGACTTCCTAATAAATATACTTTTGTAAGAATTAGCCCCTTCTACTGATTTAGTTTGATCTACTTGGATGAAGACAATGGCCGTGTCCAGACAAGCAGAGGCGTGCAGTTTGTGGCGCCTCAAATGGGATGTGCGGAATGTTAAAACATGCCCCATACTGCAGATTTGCAGCACGGGGGCAGAATTTGCTAGCAGGATTTCCTGATGGCAAAAAACCACCAGGAAAACAAGTGGCCCAACGCATGCTACAGTAGCATGTGCCAGAACAAATACAGCCTGGGTCCTCCAGTGAGATGCTCTGGCTGCGAGCCAGAGCATCCCTATAATCCATTTGTGCCCGGGGTGCTGCAGCACACCAGAAGCCTGGAAGAACTGGGCAAGGGCAATTTGTCCACAGTGGGGACAATGTGACCTGCAACAAAGCACATGTGTACGGGCATGTGCTGAGGCACAAAGAAATGTCACAAATTTGTGCTGCTATTTGTACTGCTACAAGAACATGCCACTGCTCATCTGGACGTGGCCATTATGTATAATCATTCAATGCAAAATAAGAATAGCCACAAAAGGAGTCTCCCAGAATAGCTTTGGTGCTTTACGATTCACCTTATGCCACTCTGCACAAATCCAGTTTCTCACCACACAACATATTTTCTAAACATCCAACCTTTCAAGTGTTTTATGAACCCCTTCCAATATTTCAGCATCCTATTTTTTTAAAGCACCAAACTCAGACCTGTACACAGTATTTCAATACTGATCTCAAGAGTGCCAGACGCAGAAGTAATGCCACCTTCCTACTCCTACCTTCAAGAATCATACCTAGCCTCCTAGCTACATTACACTAGGAAGTCATGTTCAATTTACCCATCACGACTAAGTTTTTTTCCAGGGTCACTGCCTTTCAAATGTACCTTCAATATTCTTTATTCCGAAGCACATGATTTTGCATTTGGCTGTATTAAAACTGTATTAAAAAATTAAGACAGGGAAGTCATGAGTGATAGCCTAGCACCAGTATAAATTCTCACAAACAGCACCTTAGGGATCATAATGGCCACACAGGTCCTCTAATTTTGCTGGGGAAAAGTTTGTGACAGAATTAAAGAAAAAAAAAAAAAAAAAAGGCTTTC
>NW_017729004.1:33000887-33002868 GCF_001723915.1 Gavialis gangeticus | reverse complement strand
AAAAAAAAAAAAAAAAAGGCTTTCGTTGCATCAGTGCTTTACAGTGCAATACTCTGTGACCTGCCAGACTTGGTACTAGAAACAGAATAATAACATTTTCATCACCAGCATCTCCTATTCCCCAATGCATTTATCAGCACTGGGCCTTTCTTGAACAGAAGATGCAAGTCTTTTTGTGCTACTACTCAAAGAGTTTTCATTCTATGAAATTCATGCAAATGGAAAGTTATTGGACCACTAGATTCCAGTTTATGGACAAACAGGAAAACTGGGAATCAACAACAGAATTCAGCTTTAACAAAGACAAATGTAACATGCTGCACCTCAGGAAAAGAAAAAAAATGTACAAATACAGAATGCGACCTGAGTGGCTAAGCAATATTTCTGTTGAGAAGGGTAAGGGTTTTGGTAGATGACAGACTAAACATAAGTCAGCAATATGATCCAGTGTCAAAAAAGCAAATTTAAGTTTTGGGCTGCATTAACAGGACTGTATCAAGACACAGCAGGTGACAATACCACTCTAGCTGAGGCCTAACCAGCACCAAAAGAGAATTATATGCAGTTCTGGATTCTGAAGGTCATGGAGACTCTGGAGACCCAAATACAGCCAACAAAAACAATAAAGGAGTTGGAATGCAAGCTGTAAGACGAAAGGCTAAAAGAACTAGGTATGATTATTTTGGCAAAAATGAGATTAAGAGGGATAAACTAGCTATCCTCTTACATTTTAAAGGAAATAATCAACAATGGAACATGCTGGTTACAGAAGTTGTGGAATCTCCTTCGTTGGATGTTTTCAAGAACAAAATAAACAGGCATTTGTCTGCAGTAATACAGGACTAGCACATCCTGCACTTGTGCAGAGGGTTGGACCAGATCAGCGGTCAGCAACCTTTGTCCCAGCCAGCCAGGACGACCTGGCTCAAGTCTGAGGCAGGCCAGCATTAAGACCTCTCTGCCATTGCTACCACTTCTTCCTGCTGCCTGACCATGAAAGCGCCCCTTGCTGCTGAAACCCCCCTGGCCCAATCGATCCAAAGGACTATAGGTTGCTGACCCCTGGACTAGATGACCCTAACGTGTTGTTCAACCCGGTTATTCTGTTCCTTCTCTGGAAGATATGCTTTAGACAAGCAAGCTATTGGGCTGGAACCAGGAGTAACTGGGTGAAATTCAGATCATCTGGTCTGACCTCTCTCCATATCATTAGCCATTAATCTTCCTTTGTACCCTTAGAAATCAATGAATACTTGAGCAAGACATAGCTGTAGACAAGTCAAGGGTTATATACTTTTCCCAATTTCCCCTGCCCCATAATAGTAGTGGTAAGTTACACTACTACACTAAAGCATGGATTAAAACACTACTCAAAACAATGTACAGGAAGATTATGTTAGTAGTAAAAATAGCAAAATCTCTGTTGGAGGAGACATTACACAGCTATGAAGTAATTATCTGATCTGCCACACCCTATAAAATTGTATAGGCTGCTATAAAATGCAAAAAAATTAAATTTCCACCACCTTGATTTTTTTCCCCATAAGCAATTTTAGATTGGGGTGCTTGAAACTATTTTAAATGTTCCAGTAAGGGAAATATTTATTTCATTCACTAAACCCCCCCCGCAATAACAAACACAAACAACTGCCCCCCACCCCAGCTATCCCTAGCATTCCACACAGCTCAAGATTTTTAAGTAGAACTGAATCATTATGTGGAATTTCCCTAATCCCACATGAAAGGGAAAATCTAATTCCAAAACTGAAGAGTAGCTGGTCACTTGGCCACAGTAACAGTGTAATTTGGTGCCAAATGCCCCAGCGGGATTCTAAAGCATTTTATATAAACAAACCATACTAAGGGATCATCCACCACTGAAAGCAGCAACTATTTTACAGTATTTAGCACTTGTATACATGCAATCTAACATGCAAGGAATAAGGAACACTGTTCTCTAATATAAGCCATGAGAGAGATG
>NW_017729004.1:32990840-32995887 GCF_001723915.1 Gavialis gangeticus | reverse complement strand
TCCACCACTGAAAGCAGCAACTATTTTACAGTATTTAGCACTTGTATACATGCAATCTAACATGCAAGGAATAAGGAACACTGTTCTCTAATATAAGCCATGAGAGAGATGCAGAAAAAAAAAAGTAGTTTTCTAACAAGATCTGGCTAGGGCACTCATGCCCACTTAAAGATCACATGGTGCCATTCTCAACTGAATCACAAGAATTTAGGACATTGTGGACAAGCCTCTGGGTAAGAAGTAAAACCAGATGTCACCAATTAAAAAAAACTTAAAACTGATGCAATGAATACAGACACTCTTACATTTTAAAGAACTTGTCAGTCAGATAAACTGGTGAAGCTGTTCAGTTTAAAGCACAATGGTTAAAATGACTGTACTTTTAACCAAACCATTACAACGAAGTAGGTAAGCTTTATCTGAACTAGAGACAAAAAGTAGCATCAGAAGACAAACACAGGCACCAGTTTTCTTTTAACTAAAATTTTACACACTGCCCACAACTTCCATTAGGTGTTAACTGAGGTTAAACAAGTGCACTGCTCAGTCACAGTGAGAGCTCAAGTCATTTTGAAAAATAACTTACTGATCTAGCTCAATTAGGCTGATCAAATTAAAGATCAGATGATCTTAAATGTTCACATACATCAAGCATTAGATAAACTTAATTAAATCTATTACAAAATTCCTTTTGTCAAAGCCAGTACAGTTTCTATGTGCAGAAAAGCTTCAAGCATCCTTTAGTTTTTTATTCAGTTACTTTTCACCTTGAAGCCTTACAAGTTCAAAGTACAAGACAGCAACAGGTGTAGCCAGAGACAAATGACTACATAAAAGTGTCTTTATACAGATGCAATCGTACCTAAATTATTTAATCTTAATGAGTGTTTTGTATTTTTTATAATACAAAGTCAAGGACTAAAGAGAAGGAAGTAACAGGTCTATATATGCCCAAGCAATTAGAATTCTGCCTCTTATGCAATCCATACAATGATAGAGGCTGGGACCCCTCCGAAAAAAAACCCCAAAAAACCACATGGGAAACTGGTCAACCATGCATCTTCCATTTTCTCTGCTCAGTGCATGCAACTTCACAAGCTAATATTTTTGTTCAGTGTTGTGCACAGTTCCATTATGCATCAACATGGTTTGAGCCACAAGCACTGCAGAAAAGTTCTACCACTGCAGGTACAGGCCTGGCTACACAAGATGGCAAGACAAAGCTGATATTACAGTTTTGGGAGGAGATAGAGAATAGAGCCATTAGGAAGGACAGGCAAGTAGTAGCAATGAAAAGAAGAACCTGCTCTCCTTCTCCCCCAAACCAAGTAGTGTCTTTGCCAGGACAGCACTGGGGTGGGGTGGGGTGGGTGGGATTAAGGATTCTAGGCTGGGAGGGGTGGTGGGGGTTTAGGAAGTGTACTTTCAAGAGTTTGGCCCAGATGGATTGGGAATCTCTCACCCCATGTGCAGGTGGAACAAGGGAGGGATAAATGAAAATCAGCCATATACCAAGTCCTAAGAAGTACATAAAAAGGTACTCGGATCAGCTTTCTCCTCCCTCCTGCTGCACTGACAGCTCTTAGTATAGAACACATGCTGTTGCGACTGAGGCCTTGTGGATATTAAAGTTTGCTGGCATATACTGGCTAGGTGTGAAAAGATCATACCCCCACGGATGATATAGATATGCCAACAAAACCCATGGTGTGAACACAGCTCTGCCAGCAGAAGGCTTCTGCCAGCATACCTTCTGTCATTCATGAGAGGTGGTGTAATTCTGGCAGCAGAAAAACTCCTTCTGTTGCCCACGCTGCATCTACGGCAGGCTTTTGGCTGCTACAGCACTACTTATAGTTAATGCATCAACAACTCCACAGTAGCCTAAAACTGAGTCTAGCTTTTTAAACAGAGCAGACTCAAAGCTTTCTTGAGGAATGCAATGGAATTTCACAGGATAAAACAGGAGGGCCATTTCAAAATTTGAAGGCTTTCTACACTGCTTTAGTTTTTGCTGCACATAAGGAAACGTTACAGCTTCCTAGAGTCTTAAAAATCTTTTTTTCATTTTGAAGTGCTATGTTGCCTAAGCGTAAAGGTTTGCTAACAGTTCCCCTCCCTCATTATACCAACACACTAAGCACTTAAGCTACATACAAAGCTTTCTAGAGTGGATGAGGCCTGCTAGTCTCAATTTGACATGACAGCATCTCAACATTACATCTGCTTACAGTGAAAAGGGGGTGGAAGGAATAGGGAGGATACACTGACCAAGTCCATGTTTAAATTATCTTCACTCTATGTTAAACTTTTTTCTCATTTATCCAAGTTGCATTCTACAATTCCTTATATATTTAATGTCTGAAACAAAACGCATTTGTTGCATGGAAGCTAAAAGTGTTCCACGTGACAACTTGTAGGACAACCATGAAACAAGCCAGATTGTGTGTGACAACTAAATAGCAACTCCACTGTAAATAATAGCTAGATGACAGTTTGATGTGACTGCTTGTTATTGCTTCATAACGCAGTGTGTCAAATTAAGTAAGAGATCACAGAGGTTAAAAGATGGAAGAGGTCTATTAGAGAACATGGTCTTTCCTACTAGATGAGATAAAAAGATACTGCAAAAACAGCCAACAAGTATTTGTCCCTGTAAGTTTTCCCATATTATATATAGTCAATCTGTGCAATTTAATATAGCCTAATAAGAATTCTTATACTTAAAATTATCAAACAAATGCACTTCTGTTAAATACAGAGAGTGGTGTAGAAACAGTTTATATATTAGGACGTTTATTAAAGTTAGTTAAAGGTACTGACATATATAATTTAATTATTAAAAAAAAGGCCTAACATGATTCTGGTACAAAGATGCCTTACGCTGGCATAGCTTATTTTTGTTTCCCAAATGAGGATAAGCCATCCCCAGTACAAGACTAACAAGTGCTTCTGGTTCACACAACCCTAGTCTTAGAAGAAAACTATTATTATACAACACAAAGCCCAGAAATGCAGGATTAAGAGAGAAAACCCCTTTGTTCCTATCCTATGTCCTTCTTCCAAGAAGACCTTAAGAAACTGTCAGGTTGAGGCTGCTATTTTAAATATACTCTCTATCACTTTGTTTGAAAGTTGAAGGACTTCAGAAAATGTGGCTTTGTGAAACATAGATGTAGACAATCAAACGCACTGTTCCCCTCTGGCAAGCTATTTTAAAGCACCAAAAATATACTTTTTAGATCTCACCAAAAGTACTGCTAACAAAATTAGTGTTTAAATATAAAACTGACACAGATACATTTTGACAGCACTTCATGGTGTCACAGCAAATTTCTTGGACCATTTTTATCAGAGTGTTTTGTTTGTCCAGAACACTCTCAAAGTCAAATCTAGCCTTCAGTTCAGGAGGGAGATGTCCAGGTTTAATATGTTCCTAAAGATCTCCAATCATCTAAAAGTTTTCCTGTTCCAAAACTTAACTTACTGAACTTAAAACAAAAAGTACTGAAATCATTTTTTTGACCAACAACTTAATTGCTCCATTTTTCTTCCCAAGTTTCAGCGACACCTCTCCACCTATCATTTTGTATTCTATTTCCATTAAGATCAAGATTTCTAATTTTGAAACAGGCGTACAAATAGACTTCCATGTTATTTTTAAAGGGAAAACGTCACACAGCAGACAAAGAGATACAAAACTAACCCCTCAGTGCACACACTTCAATTTCAGACTTCGGAAATGCATGAATTTAAGAAAATCCCAGCATTTTTTTTATTGCTGTTTACAATCTTTGACACACACACTCCTCTCTTGTGAATCATTTTAGGTTCTCTTAGCAATGATTCTTACATAGTTTTCAAACAGCACAAGAACTTGTGGCTGCAAGATTAACTTGAGGGCATTAATCTTCAAGTATGTCATTTATCAACTAGAATTACATGACACAAAGAGCTTTCTCTTGGAAAGTCTTCTACCTCTAAACAAAGTCACTATAATTGAAGTCTTGGCTTATCAAATGGCAAGGAACATTATATTTAGTTAGGAGGATGATTTTAATCTAGTTAAGACATTAAGCTGTCAATTCTTTTTGAACAGCTGCTGTAGACACCTGGAAAAAGGCATGCAGATCCTGATTACTAATCCTGAAAGATTAGTAGTTTTTGTCTCCATACATTCAGAACATTTTGCTAGAGTCGTATGCTATTAATAAAATTAGTCTTACTCTCCCTATTTGGTGGGATGGGGCAGATAAAAATAAGTGGAGAAATGTGCATCAAGAACTATTAAACGGACATTTAAATGTTCTTGAAAAGCAGTGCTCAACCATCAAGTCTCTTTGTTTTCCCTGGAGGAAAAAAAAGAATCAACTTCAGAAAACAGGATACACTTAAAAATCAGATTTTTAAACTAAAGCGCATACTCAAAGTGATGTTAAAGCACTATTAGCATATCACCACAGGTGATTGTTCACAGTGGTCAATGGTGAAGAAATACACACGCACACATACTTTCACTTACGCTGTTTTCCACAACATAAGTGGATATTCCCCCCTATGGAATTTGGAAAAACAATGGAACAGTCCACAGAACTTGTCTCACTTCTAGTCAGGGATTCCATGCTCTGAATGACTGGTTGTTGGTTTTTTTTTGAACGAAAGATAACTGCAGTAAAGAAAAGTAGCAGAGAGATTTAAAAGGGAGGGAACGGGAAAGGAAAAAAAATGGACACCAATTGATTTATTAAAAGGGCCCTGAAATTCTAAATGGGTTTAACTAGATGTGACAAGTAACCTTTCCTCAGTACAATACTTTTAAGAACAGAAGCACACAGTTTGATTTTTTTGTAAAAACTGCTAGTTAGCCATTTATTTTAGAGGTGTGTAAAACAAACTTATTTGCAAAATCTATGTTTCATCATATCAGAATTAAAATAGCAGCAGATTCTTCACAAACAGTAAAGTTTATGATAGTGGCTACCTGGTAACCTTGCCTGAGCCCACCTGAGCCTCAATACAACACAATACAGTTTTCTACCCTAGAGGC
>NW_017729004.1:32984435-32985840 GCF_001723915.1 Gavialis gangeticus | reverse complement strand
AAAACTGCTAGTTAGCCATTTATTTTAGAGGTGTGTAAAACAAACTTATTTGCAAAATCTATGTTTCATCATATCAGAATTAAAATAGCAGCAGATTCTTCACAAACAGTAAAGTTTATGATAGTGGCTACCTGGTAACCTTGCCTGAGCCCACCTGAGCCTCAATACAACACAATACAGTTTTCTACCCTAAAGGCTCACATCTGTAAAGCTTATAGCAAAAAAGATAAAAGATGAAAGTTACCTGATCATATAGACTTCAATTAAAGTACAAGGGACAGACCATTATTATGGTAATCACAATAAAAACTTGTTTTACTTAAATGTTAATGCAAGTGGAAATCAAAATGATTACCTCACCCGTCAAATTCTGAAGATCTAGATTCAAAAGATCTGGATTCAAAGCTATTTGACTGAAACCACCCACAGTATCCAACCATTCTTAATGCACAAAAGTTAATCTCAGTCAGTGAAACCACTCAATGCAAAATTGAATAATGATTTTTACTAAGGGAAGCATCCACAAAGCATCAGTTTCAAACATTTTTAGTAAATGTTTCTTACATTCAAGATAATATGTTTTAGTAAGAGATAATAACGATAATTAACGTTTGTATATGAACTGGGGATGAGACAGACTTTAAGTACTAGTATAAATCCTCAAACTGTAACTTTGAGAAAATAATTCTAGCACACAAGAGATGAGAGAGAACTGGCATTTCCTAACTCTTTCAGAAACTAAGAGTCATTGAATAGATGTCCACAGTCAGTTTTTGAAACTATTAGTGCATGGCAGCGTGAGCAGAACGCAGCACCTAAAAACCAACGTGAACTTCCTTCAAGTTTACAGGGACTGAACAAGCATCAGGAGCCAGCAGCACAAGAACGTCATCCCAAAGCACCACCTGAAACCAGCCTTGTCAGCTTGAAACGACTCAGGTTCAAAAGTTTGAAGCAAGCAAGAGCTGCAGCCCTAATCCACGGGCCACCTCCACGGTTCGCAATCCTGCTGCCCCCTTTGGGGAGGAAGGCATCCCCTTGTCGGGGCCCAAACCCCTCCTGTGAAGAAGAGGATCCACCGTCCCGGGGGAACCGAAAGCAACAAGAGCTGTCAAACAAGAGCTGCACAACGAAAAGTCAAACACGGGCCCCGCTCTTCCTCCCAAGGGTTGCCAACGACCCTTTCACATTTCACACGTGGAAAGCTGCAGCTGAGCCGCGGCGCCGGCACCTTATCCCAGCGCTGCGCTAGGAAGCTCCGAGCCGGCGAGCGGCGCAGCCCCTTATGTAACGCGGCGGCGGCTCAAAGGGCGGCCGACCCGAGTCGGCCAGGGCCCGCTGCCCTCCGCGGCCCCACGTGGGAACTCGGGCCCTGCTCCCGCGCGCAGCTCGGCGGCGCCACCCG
>NW_017729004.1:32959733-32983443 GCF_001723915.1 Gavialis gangeticus | reverse complement strand
AGGCGGCCGCCGGGAGGCAGAGCCGACGGCACCTGAGCGCGGGGCAGGGCAGGGCAGGGCAGGGCGAGGCAGGGAGGCGCCGCCTGAGCTCCGCGCCAACCTCACTCCCCGCGGCCACAAATGTGAGGCGGGCTGGGCTGCACCAGCTCTGCCCCTGGCAGCCGGGACCCGGGACCCTCCCGCCGCAGCCGGGGCATCCCTGGCGCAGGACCAGGGTCAGGGATAGTGACGGGGGCCTCAAGCGGCAGCTCCGCGCTGCTCGCCCGGGTCGGCCGCGGCGGGGTTTCCGGTCCCGCTCTTACTTCTCGGGGTCCTGGCGGACAGGTGAGCCGCGAAGCGTCTTGAGAAGCCGATGCGCCATTTGTGACAGTGGGAGAGGAAGAAAATGAACCTGACTGTATCCCTCCAGTAATAGCGCATTACATTCATATCATTAAAAGAAATGTTACTGCTGGGTTTAAAGGACTGTTCCAGGCAGGTCTGGAGCCTCCTCAGCACAGTCGCCACTAGCCATCTCAGCGCTGTGGGCTGTGCCTCTGGCTTTCCGAGACTCTCCGAGGGCTTCACAGCATCCCTGTGGTCTCCTTTTACCTATGGGGCAGATGGGTCACTCAGTGTCTGTGAAAATACAACACGAGCCGTAGTCACCATTCATTTCAGACAACCATGCGGCCTCCTGCTTCTCTCTGACCGATGTTTAAATAAAGGAGGTGAACTGGAAAATATTCTATTAATTTGTGCTTTCCTGATTTAAGTTTTAGTACAGCATTAAATGATAGCTTTTACCCTGAGCTTTTAAATGTAAGCATTCATTAACTAAAAATACTTTCTTAATTACATATAAAAAGCCAAGATTTTCCAGAACAGCAAAGTAAATTGGTTTATCTAGGTCCCAAATAAGGAATCTTAACTGCTGGGATTATAATTCACTGTTAAATATGTTTGAATAGTTTTTGCTGGTTTTCCAGTCAAGAGAACATACTGACAACTTTTGATGCAGTTCAACTTTTACTTGAACTATTAGAACACAAAGGTTTATTTCACTGGACAGTATTTCTAATGGAAAAAAAATCTTGGTTTGCCTTTTTCATGAGGAAACACCTAACCCCTACAACTTGCTGTAAGCAGGTGAATCCCTTTGTGCAATACTGTCACCAATATAAATTTAAAAATTATAGAATGATCTCAAGAAAGTTCACTGATGTGAGACTGTGTGCTGCAAACAAGATACCTGGCAGCTAAGTAAAAGGGTGAACTAATAAAATGTAACTCTTTTATTCCATTAATGGAAGCAGAGAAAATTTAAAATGTAAATAACGTGCCACAGCAGAAAGACTGGCTCTTTGGGCTTAAATATGAATTGCCCTTATGTTCCTTGCAGTCTCAAGGAAGTGCAGAACATGCAATATAAGCTGTAACATGCAGGTATGCACAGGGTCAATTAAAACTTTTTTTGCCCCAAATTCTAGTGTTTTGCCAACAACAGCTGTATCTCAGGAAAAATAACTTCTACCCCAAGCAGAAAATGTCTTGGTTCTTAAGTTACTGAAAAACATTTACCAAATATTATTAGCCTTTTAAAAATAACTTTCATGATAACCATGATATTGGACGAAACAAGATTCCAAAATGAAGTGACTACAGTTCTGAAATTCAGGACTTCTGTTCTGAACAAATTACAGGCAGGGAAATTAGGGGAGAGCTGTTCAGAGACAGCAGTTTAATATCAGCCTTCAACTACCTGAAGGGTAGTTACAGAGAGGATGGAGCTAAACTGTTCTCTGTGGCAGCAGATGACAGAACAAGGAGCAATGGTCTCAAGTTACAGCAAGGGAAGTTTAGTTTAGATATTAGGAAAAACTTTTTCACAAGGAGGGTGGTGAAGCACTGGATAGGTTATCCAGAGAGGTTGTGGACTCTCTATCCTTCATCCTTGGAGGTTTTTAAGATCTAGCTAGACAAAGCCTTGGCTGGGATGAGCTAGTTGGCAATGGTCCTGCTGTGAGCAGGGGGTTGAACCATATGACCTCCTGAGGTCCCTTCCAACCCAAATTTTCTATGATTCAGTTATGGCAGAATCAAAATAAGTTGTTGTTTGAGGATCAGTAAGAATATAGAAAGAGAGCAGTCATTTTGGCAGTGATTATTACCATAAGGAGTAGTCTGAATATCTTAAGCAATCTTTCTTAGTACTTTGTCTCTTAAAAATGGCAAAAAGTAGATCCCTCTCTAGCTGCTTCCTTATAAATTCACAATTTCTTAATTTAATTATCATACAAAGAGGATACACTTCTCATCTTATTTTTCCTACTTTGTTATTCACAATCTAAAGCAAATCAAAAAGTATCAATAAACAAACATCTGTGCCAAAAATTTACCATGTAGGGAAAAGTATTTAATCTCAGTGTGCTATAATGCTTGTTTTTAGCTAAGAAATAGTAGAAATAAAAGCAGTATAATATGTGAATTGAAATAAAGGTTTTTTGTGTTTTTGAACTAGTACCTGTTTTAAAATCCTTACCTCCATAACTGCCCTCATGAGTGATTCACACCTAGGATGTTGAGGCACCCTGGGGTTCCCTGAGATCCTTTCAAAGGTGTCATGGCCACATAATGTTACCACTGTTAGGTTTGCAAATATGGTTCACAAGATAAACCCAGAGATTTCAAATGGCAAACCATAGTATTAAAAACATTCTGACCTGTTGTGGTTTTTTCTGGGTTCTTTGCAACAGAAAGAGCAATAAATAATAGTTATTTTTTTGGTAGGGAAGGAATGAGTGAGAACTAAGTAATTGCAGACATTTTTCAAGGGGTTCCCTGAGTCTAAAAAAGTTAAGAACGCTGGTCTCAGGAGCTTGTGGCTTTTCGGCATGGTATTTTTGTATGGTTCAAAAATCATTGTAACACTATAGTTTTCCGGCTATTCAGAACATTAAATTACTGGTATCTTTTTCAAAAGGTTATTTAGCAGAAGGACCAGGAACCTCGCACTAAGTTCTCATTTGCTTTTTCTTGCTAAAATTGAGAAATGATGCATTTGTTATTCATACCATAGCCATCTGAAATGGAAAGTCTCCCAGTGACTATGTCTGTGCAACACTCAAAGGACCTATATTTCAACTGTGAAATATGGGTCACTTGGAAAGTGAGTCAAAAATTTGTGAGGCACCGACAGTACTGGTTAGTGTTTCTCAACCAAGGTGCTCCCCTGTAAGTACTGGCTCCTAGGGTGCTTCTACACATGATGACATTAACATATACACATAACAAAAAAGTCGCTTTGTGTGGCTTAATAGCATCACAGTGTACACGTGCAAGACTTTTGGGGGGTTCAAATGACACTGCATCATTGCAACCTAAACTTCATCCAGATGTAATTTAGTTTGCAGCTTTGCAAATTGCAATAATGCAGCTATTAGCTCGGTCCCCAGCTGTGGGCAGTCTCTGCAGGAAAAAAAGGATTGGGCCCCTCACTGCTTCTTCCTTCAGCAGGCACCTACTGAAGACAGAAGCGGCAAGGGGCCCGATCCTATTTTTTTTTCCCCCGGATGAGCTGCTAGTGGGCTGAGTAGCCCCTGACCTTTGGGGAGAACAGGTGACCACCCCGGCCACCGCTGCATCAGCAGCTCGCCCCAAGCCATGGTAGAGGCAGGCAGGCTCCGCTGAAAAGGATCAGGCCCCTCACCATTTCTCCCTTCAGTAGGTGCCTGCTGAAGGGAGAAGCGTCAGGGCCTGCCCATGGCTGGGGGGCAAGCTGTTGGCAGGCTGAGCAGCCCCTGAGCTGCAGGGGGACCTGGTCCTTCCCTCTACAGCAGCAGTGCCCTCCAGGGCCTCCCAGGTGGGCTGCTAGCATACTGGGTGCTGCCCCAACTCAGAGGCAAACCCAGCCCAATTCAACTGTTCCCCAAGCCTGCCCACTAGAAGCCCACTGGTCACTGCTTCCTGGGCAGGCTCGGGGAACAGTTGGATCAGGCCAGGTGCTGCCTCCGAGCTGGGGTAGCACTGGGCCTGCTAGCAGTCTGCCCAGGCAGTCCTGGGGGGCGCTGCCACCAAGGAGGGAAGGACTGGGTCCCCCTGCAGCTCAGGGACCACTCAACCCGCCACCAGCTTGCCTCTGGTCTGCAGGCAGGCTCTGGCACCAACAAAAAGGTGCCGCAATGTGATGGTAAATTGAAACGGTTTAGTCCTCAGGGTTTTGTTTTCTGCCCCCCCATTTCAATGTAGGTGTTATAGAATAAAACCTTGGGGATTAAACTCCTATCACGTGTACAAGTGCCCCTACATGCCAGGCACTCTGTGCCTGTTCCGGTGTCCTTGCATCTCTCCTTGTGGCCCCTTGCATCAGCTCTGGGAGCTGGTGAATGAGCTGAGCTGAAAAGCACACCCCAAACCTACTGGCAGCCCCTGTGCCAATCACCACCATAGTCCAAGCAATGCAGTCTGCTACAGGTGGCTGGATGGCCATGGGGCTGTTTCCCTGCAAGCTCCTGGAGCTGGTGGGAGAAGCCATGGGAAACGGTGGCTCTGGGCACTAGCATTCAAGCAACTGGACTTTTGTGGGTTGTCAGGAGGTAAGCATGGTAAAAAATATCGTTACATAAGATGCTATTAAATTCCAAAAAATTATGGAGGGGTGCCCTGAAGAAGGTTAAGAACCACTGACTGGCATAGGTATACTCTAGAGAAAAGGACAGTGAGTATTTTTCTTTGCTTCAGTGGAAATTCAAACTGTACAAGTGATTCTAAATATATTTTTTTGTTTAAATTATCAAATTGCACCTACTTTTCATCTGTTCAAATCATTGTGGGAGATATTATGAATGATGAAGTAGCAGGTTGCTTTTAATAAATGCTTAAAATTGCAAGGAAAAAATTAAATATTTTTTTTCTTAGTCTGGAGTTTTGCACTGGACAGAAGTAGTGGAAAGGTGACAGAAACATCAGTAATGGGTAGAACCCTGGCCAAAATTTTCACTGACCATTAGAAGAAAAACTTTTATCAGGTAGTCTGAAATACATTTAGAATACAGGAGACTTCATGACCTCTATCTCAGTTTTTCTGTGCATACAGGAAGCAGGCACATCCATGAATTTACTGACTCAACTATGGAGCAGTTCCCTCAGTGTTTGCTCTCATTTGCCATTGCAGTGTGATCCAACTAGAAGGTGATCAGCTTAACAAAACAGTGGCTTTTAACAACATACTGGAGGCTGAAAAAAAAGAAAAATTGTGAAGGTAACTTCATGTTTTTTTAAAGATACAAGTTTTCTTTTAAATAGCAAAGATTGAATGAAAATTACAAAGGTGGAGAAAGGCAAAAACTTGTTCTTGGAATCTGAAATTTCTCAGTAACTGCTCTGATTCTTGATTGAGCTAGATACATAATCCTATATTTGTCAGCAAGAATCCTCTTCCAGTTTTGCTCTAATCCATTTATGCGCACTTCATCAACAAAATGTAAGCACCAGTTTAAATGCTGCCCTGTTCTGAACAAATTTAGTTAAGCTGTTGAAAACCAACAAACAGTATACTGCATGTACTATTTAGATTGCAACCAAATAATTTTATAGTAATGCAAGCACAGTTTGAGGCCACTTTCTTCCTCTGGTCTCCACATATTTAACTTATTTAGTTAAAAAATATTCAAAAGTAATCTTTATCAAAATTAAACAATTTGTTATCCTGCATTATAGGTATCAACTATTCAAAAACTAAATATAACTCTATCTAAATATATATTCACAAATACAGGTTTCATCCTTTAACTGTTGTCAAGGGAGCAGATCTTGCAACAAGATCTGTGAAGTATGGGGGTTCACCCACACATCTGCAGTTACAGGATGTGGTTCAAAGTTAGTGTACCTAAAGACTTGACTCACTATGTTTGGTTGGAACCTTTGTGTAATAGTGGCAGTATCGTAGCTAATTAGGTTAATCTGAGGCATGATTATTGCTAGATGAAACCTCTCTCGTTCCCCAGTGTTCAGGAGTGTTGGATTTTAAAATATTGCTAATATAGTAAGAAATTAAATTGGCTGTTTTTTAATAAACAATAATCTATACCTGGTAGAATAGCAGCATTATTGAAATTAGTTGTCCTCACAACATAGCAAGGGAAATATGTGAGAGAGAATTTTCCTTGAAATAAACCTCCACATTTTAATAGCCAGTCATCAGTGTTCATTGTTAGGCAATTACTGACTGATTACAATGAATAACTATCACATTTAAAATTAAGTTTCAGGAAATCATACTGTACCTTAACTGTTGCACCTTGCATGAATCAATGCTAATAAAAAAAATAGGCAGGTTGAGGCATAAATAGTAAGTACATCTGCACAAACACGTTGAAAAAAAGGAGTTTGAAACTATATAAAATCTGCTATAGACTCAAGCCAAAAAGATTATTATATGTATTCTATATATAGAAAGGCCATTAGTCTGTCCATCTGTGTGTCTGTCTGTCCGTAACGCTCCTTAAATGTGAATAGCTTGAAAACTGTAAGAGAGAACATTTATGTCTTCAGAGAAATTTCTTTGCTAAACCTTACCATTTGTTTAGTGACCATGTCAGGATGATCCTAACTTCCAGAATCAGGGGAAAAAAGTCAGGGTCCAGGGCTGTTTCTACTGAGCTCTTCCCGGGAGTGCACCGAGAGCCTGCTACCACAGGGAAGACCGAGGGAGGGGCAAGCTGAGGAAAAGCAGGAGACGTGCAGAGGCGGGAGGCAGTGGGCGAGCAGTGGCGACCCGAGCAGGGAAGGAGGCGCTCAGGGTTGGCACAGAGGAAGCCCTGGAGCATGGGCAGCTGTTGCAAGGCACAGGTTTTGTTTGCCCTTGCCTAGCAAAGAGACAAGCAGCTGGGCAGCAGCATGGGCAGGTCCATTTCCAGTCTGCTGGACAAGAGCAAGTGCAGGAAGGGATTGGTATCTTCAAATGTTCAGCCTATTTAAGTTTTATAAATTTTTAATTTATTTAATAAATATAAAAAGTAAAGTCTGTTTGTTTTTGCTATTCGAAATTCATCTGTCATTCTTGACAGGCAATTCACTAGTATGTTAAATGTTTACAAACTTTGAGTGAAAGATTACATATCTGAAATACAGCTAATAAGTTACTGATTTGCTTTTGGAGTGATCCTGTATCATTATGGAACAATTTATTATTTGTTTTCAGTTCCACCCCTGCTCTTATGTCAAAGGTCACAAAACATTTTTCCATGCGTGAAAGAAGGTATTTTAGGTGTTTTAGCAAATCAGTCCTACTGTATGAATGTGCTGAGTCTATAATTATACATACTGAACAATGAAACTCCAGCTTTCTAAGGCAAATTAGCTTGTGGTAATCCTTGAATAATCAGACTATTGCAAAGTAAGGAATAAAGAACATAGATAGCCTGGACCTGAGAAATCTTATGCCTATAAATTTTTTTTTTTCAGGAAGAGGGGAGTAGAGTCAGTGGCAACCTACTCCTTCATCCAGAGGTTTAGAGGGCATCTTGATGAGTGGAGAAAGGTAGCACACTACCTTTGTAGTTACAATCGTTACGGTAGCCCTGGTAGTTTATTTGTCTTCAAACTTGCAAGAATATGTTATAAATACTGGTGGTTCATTTCCCTTTTGAATAGCAGGATCTCTATCTTACACGCTCAACTTCTGGCACTTTTTTTCTTGCAATCAAATTGACACTGGCTGCTTACAGATGTGGGGAAAAAACAAAACAAAACAGCACTTTATGAGTTTAGTACATGCCCAGAAGAGGCATTGCGTTAGTCTGACCCGGCTCATCCCACATCTGTATAAGTCGTGTGCTTCACTGGGGCTTTTCAGTGCTTGTGTCTAATAGCTGACTGCACCAGCTATTAGACAAAAGCACCATTAAGCCCCACTGAACCACACAGGTCAAACTAACATGCTTCCTCTTCCGGTAATGTGGTGTTTTTGGGGCATTTTTTCCATGTCTGTCAGCAGTATTACCCCTCTCAATTCACATAAAATGCATTTGAGAGACAAAGATTTTTTTTCATCTTTTCAATATTGTATACACTTCATACATACTGCTTAAATAATTTAATTAAAAAGTGTTTAGCAAATGTGGAACCTGGTACATTGGTAATATGTCTGTGGTAAACGGTAGGAAAAAGGATGTATAGAAAAATATCAGCATAACTACTGTATTATTCTGACATTTTTTGTTTTATTTTTTAATAGTTTTTAAAAAGAGTTCCAAGAATTGGAAAGAGGTAAATACGGATAAATGGGCTTTTTGCTTTACTAACTTCTCAATCACACTCTTCTAAATAAATCAATTTTGGCATTGCTCGAATTCTTTGCCTTACTTAATTTCCTAAATAACTTATACCATGACTTTACCATAGATGTATAGTTCCTTATTTATATATTCTTTAATTTTGTACTGATTCAGTTTTACATATCAACTTTTTGCAAAGTTTTTTTTTTTAAAAAGCAACCCATACTTTAATTCTGACTTTTATCATTCCTTTTGTAATCTAGCAAATTTCAATTAAATAATTTCATTTTCTTTTCTAGTACCTGTGTACACTTGTTTTGTTCTTCTGTTGAAGGAACTTCTAATATTGGGTTTGTCCTTACAATACTTTATCGCCTCACAAGTGTATATTCTGTGGTTTATAGATTAGAAGTCTGAGATACGGAGATGTAAATGATTTGCCCAGTTATGCTGAAAGCCTTGCCAATGTCAGGACTGGAAATTGGTTCTCTTCACAATTTAGTCCTGTGTGGGGTGTTGTCCAGGGCTCAGCAACCTATGGCCCAAAAAAAGAACTGTAGCAGCATGGGGGACTGGCAGCGTGCAGCTTGGCTTGGTGTATCTCCCTTTTCTGCCCTGTGCTGTGCCACTGATCTCCTCTGCAGCCCTTACTGCTGTCTCTTCTCCCTATGGCTACTGACTGTAAAATTTAGCCCTCCGCACTGCTGTGTGGGATGGACGTCAGTAGCAAGTGGTGGAGGCAGCAGTAGTTGGCTTGAGCACTACAGAGAGGAGCGGTGGGCTATGGTGGTGGCTGGGTTGCAAGGGGTGGCCTTCTGCTCTAAAAGGTTGCCAACCCCTGCTTTCGTCCATCTTTCCTTCTAAAAACACAAGCTCGCTCATTCTTCTGTTAGAATGTAGGTTTCTCAGACATGTTCTTTTTCTACCATCCTTCCAAGTCCCTGATTCTTTCTGTGGTTTACTGACTATACCATGAACACACAAATAAGCTCTAACAAATGCTTAAGAGTATCACATATTGTTTTGCATGCTGTTTTTTTCTTTTTAATAAATCCCTTTCACCTCTTTACTGCATTTGTGTGCTGGGATGAAATAAGTTCCACCATAACTTCAAACAGCTACCATGAATCAGAAGTTCCATCATAACTCCAAACATCTACCATGGCTGGATAATTGTTTCCTTGCTCCTCATTTCAATTATACAAGGGTATTTCAGAAAGTAACAGCAAAATGGCTTTCTGCACTGCACATCTGTGACAAAGAAAAACATTATATGGCAGCAGGGAACACTGATGGTGACACTGCCGTATGCCCCTATGTGGAGAACTAATGTGGTTCAGTAAATAATCATTGCACACAAAATGGTTTATTTCAAAATTTACCATTACTTTCTGAAACATCTCATATATCTCAACTATGATTTTACATTTCCTGCACACCAAAAGACCAGAATTTGAATCTTGTTGGGTTTTCTTACATTATTCACTGAGCCTTCAATCTGAGTTCTTAAATGCTAGTATCCCCCAAATGTTTACATTTATATTATAAACTGTCATGCTAAAAACCCCTGGCATTTTTGCCCTGAAAATCTGTAACCATATCTTTCTGTTAAGCCTATTTGCTGTTCAGCATCCTGTTTTATTACCCCATATGATGTAACTCTCCATTTGGCCTTAAACCCTTGAAATCTTGCCCAAATTCAGTAAGTTACAAAACAAACAAGACTTATGTTAGTTCCTTTGCATCCTAGACAAAGGATGCTGTTGTGATTGGGTGCTGTCTTTAAGTTAACTTGATTGTTTTGAAAAATAACCTGGTCTGTAACTGCTTGTATAAAAGCCCTTTTAGAAAGGGGAAAGATGACATGCTTTAAAATCAAAAGCAGCTCTTTGTAATTAAGTGGTTAGTGCCATTGTGTGTGTGTGTCTGTGTGTTCATTCCAGAGATCACTGTATATGTACCTTGTCACATAAAAAGGAGGGGGGCATGATATTTCCCAATAGGAAACAAGTGTAAAAATTAGTAGTTTTAAAATGGAATAAAGTTCCAAAAAAAAAAAAAATAGATCCAAATGTGTAATGTTGAAGGAGTTCTCCCTGTAAGTACAACCGTCAAAAACTCATTTACTTTTTAATTTGGATGTGGCTCTGGGTCTACTCCGGATCAGATAGTGCTGGAGCTAGCACACAGGGCTGGTCCAGCAAAGCGGCACATGCAGTGCGTGCCCCATGCTGGCTCCATGTGCCAAGTGCAGTCCCAAGTGCTGACACTAAGCCCTTGAGTGGAGCCACTGCATGCTGCACATGGGACATGGGCTGCACCAGCTATGTACACTGCACACAGCACAGGGTACTGGCATAAGACACATGCTACATGCAGCACCTTGCTGCACTGACCCTGTGCACTGGCTCTGGCATACCACAGCACAGACATGGCATGCAGAATGCACCTTGTGTCAGCCCTCTGGGCCACGTGCAGCGCCTCCAATGCCAGATCCAGCCTGGGCTCGAGACTAGCTCTACATGCCGCATGCAGCGCATGGGGTTGATTAGAGACCTATGAGTCAGATCATATGGCTCCATGGTCTAGATTTGGCCTGCGGGCTGTATGTTTGACAGCCCAGAACTAAGGACAATATCCTCCTCTCCTATTTCCGTAAGTGGAGGGAACAAGAAAAACTGGATCTCAGGAACCTTACATTTAAGAGCAGGAGGGCATGCTTTTCAGCAAGCCTTGCTAGTTCTCTCCCTCTTTAGAGAGAAGTTTTTGTGAGATTCTAAGGTTGCCTGGATCACAGTTCTTCATAGGTTTGGTTGGGCAGGAGGGAGCTGGAAGACCATTAGGATTTGTTAAATATGGATTTGGGTGTTAAGGTGATGCCAGTCAGACAAAGAAACACCCAAATAATATGTAACACCACCATGCAGTGCACAACAGTCCTAAATTAGGCACAAAGCTTTATCTTTCCCTTTTTTTTTCTTTTTATCTATAATGCCCTTGCATTCTAAAATATAAGCAATGGCAATACATAAATACATAAATGATCACAATTCTTGTTACTGTCACAATGCCATTATCCCAGATCTGAAGAATTATGGTAAAAAAATAATAAAAATTGTAGACAGTGGCAAACAAAAGTCAGTCTTGATTTATACCAACATGGGTTTATACTTAAATAATCTAATTGAACTCAGTGGAGGTATACTTGCATGATTAAGACCCCCTCTACATACGCAGGTAAAGGTGCAATTTGATCTAATGAGTAATTCACACTATCGCACCTCCCACCATGCCACGCATGCACGGCAGGAGGCACAAGTGTAGGATTGCACATTAGATCCAATCCCGCTTTACTGCTGGCGTAAGGGAAGCCTGATCCCGGGCTCCCCCTGCACAGCATGCCAAGAAGCAAGTTTCTATGGCTGGGATCCCCCTTTGCTAAGGGGGCTCCCAGCTGTGAGAGCCACGTGCTGCCAGGGCCAAGGGTCCTGCAACTGACGGGGCTCCAAGTCCCAGTTGCACCTCATGTTAATTGCAGGGTTTCTAGGTCCGGGATGCACCTGAGCCACAGCTGCAACTGAGAGCTCATCAGGTGCAGGTGCTGTGCAGCTGGAACTGAGAGCCCTGTGTGGACTGGGGGTTTTACACCCCCCCAAGTCTTGGGTATCACAGCAGCCGTGATCTGCAGGGCTTGGGAGTTTCATGGTGGGCAAGGTACACCCCTGCAGCTGGGAGCTCTGGCTGCTGATGGGGTTCCCAGCCACAGGGGAATCCCTGCTACATGTCCAAAACCCCGAATGCCGAACCAGCGAATAGCAAGGGTTTCCTGTATATGGGCGCATGCACTGTGCAAGGCTGCTGATTTCTCTGCATGGTGATGCCATTTTCCATAAAAGACAGTAAGGTGATAAGGAGTGGAGCAAAATGTAAAACAAATTAAAAGACTTCAGAAGAAATTAGGGATTTTACTTGATACTACTGTTATAAAGATACCTTGAGAAACACTGTGACAAACAGTGGCATTCAACTGGAAAACAACTTTTTGGACTGGTTAAGGGTACGAAGTGCTATGGCTTGATATACTTGATTTCTGAGATACTGAAACTTAATTCTGAAATTCTCATTGAATTAAATTTAGGTCTCTTTACTTTCAGTCCTTTCTTGTCCTTCCCCTCTCCCCTATCCTCCTCTGCACCAAGTGAAAAGAGCACATCAGCTCCAATAATGCATAGAAGGTGCTTTTTAAGAGGGCCTAGTCACAAAGTAGGCTCTGAGTTTCAGGGTTGAGCAGTTAGGATGCAACACCACACCTCAGCTTATGAGGTCACCTCTGTCTGGAAGAGGTCTTATTTTTTAGATGGAGGGGAGCAGATCTACATAAATGGCATGGGATGCATTAGCAGCATAAAGGGACAACTTCCTTTTTGCTTTTCTTAAAGATTTCTCAGGTGATAATGAGGGTAGATATGGTGTCGCTTCTTAGCCTGCCGATTGATCACAAAGGGATCCTTAGTTAGCACCTTCTGACTTCAGCTAACCACTACAATAGAAGCTAAATTGGACATATGTAGGTCTACAGAAAACAAGCATGTTTCTTTGTTAGCCATTAGAGAACTTCCTTGTGAACTCTCCATTTGCCTGAGTGATACTGCAATTAGCCCAGTCAGCATGCACACATGAAAAGCCTTCAGTTATTCCATTTCCCCCCCTCCATGCAGTAAAAAAAGGACGGCCTCTTTCAGAAGATGCTGCTTTGTGGTTCCTCGTTAGTGATTTAAATAGAGCACCACAACCATACTGTCCAACACTGAAGATGTTGGCTTATGGAGAGCTGCTAGGACATCAGAGCAAATATAACCGCCCTGAGTTCTAGCATTTTGATTTGAGCCTTCTTTTCACTTGTGAACGAGCTCCCTGAACTGATCTAATATGAGAAGAAATGCACCTTCTCTCAGGCTGGCCTCAGAGGGGATAGAAAGTTGTTAGAGAAAGGAACTTTTTTAGGAAATTGGTGACTAGACAGGACTAGGTCCTTCAGTGGCAGGGGAACCTTTTGTTTGATCTCTAGGTGCCTAGTGGAAGCTTAATGGGACACGAGGAGGAACTGTTGCAAGGAGTAGAAACTACTGCGACCCAGGCACCAGATGGATGTCTGTTTATAATGTTGAAAGGCCTGAATCACTTGCTGAATCAAATACTTCATCTCGATGGCCTCCCTGGGACACACCCTGGGAGACCTTGGTTCACTATGTGAATCCGAGCTTTCAAAAGATAAATACATTTAGATGCTGCCTTGTTGACCTCCTGGAAGGAATGGACTCATGAGTAAGTAATCCAAATACAGTGACTTCCATTATTTTGATGAATGTTCCTTGGGCAGAGGCAAGCCAAGGGGCTGTAATATGTATTGGAAATGTAACTGGTGCCTGAGAACCTGAAAAGTTTCTAGTCAGCCAGAGTCATGCATGCCCTTGAAGATGACAGATGTCAAGAAGTCTTCATCAGTCACTGCTAAAGTGAACTGATACACTTGGACCTCTGTATTCTACCGAATATCTTGAGTAGACCTCTTGACCTAGCTGATCCAGAAAGACAGGCACAGTGGCCCTAGCCCAAAGAATATAGGAAAATGTTTTGGCTGTATTAGCCTAGTCTGATGAAGGTAAAGGAAAGAAATATTTATGAGCTACTGTGAGAATCTGCATTTACAATACTAGAACAGGCAAGAAGGAAACCCTTCTTCCAAGGACTTCCAATTCTAAAGTAAGAGAAATATTAGGTATCTATATGCCCTTCAATACCTATAGCTAAGAAAAGTTTGGATTTAAAAGCTGTCTTCTAAAAGGGCACTTGGTAGAATTTGTTCCTATTAGATTTATCAGACAGAGAACCAAATCGAACCAAACACAGCAACTGAGCTTTCTTATTAGATAAGGAAGGAAGGAAATTAAAGTCTTACTCAAAAGGTTTAATAGAGATGGGAGAAATATTTTCCTTTCTGAAATCTCCTTGAGAGTTGAATCAAGGTGTCACTGAATACTTTTGAGCCGTTAAAAAAAAAAATTTAAAAAAAAGCTGCAAGGAAGAGTTGAGTGAACAAGTGGGCTGTAAGTGAAAGTTAGAACATTGGTTTCTATCTGAATGAGGTCTTGGACCATGTTGTGTATTTTGTTCACTGCTTAGGAGACATTTTGAGAGGTTCCTATGGCCACCTTTTGAAGGCTGCCAGTCTCACAGACCTCCTGGAGGGAATGGATTTATGAGAAATTCATCCAGATAAGGCAGGGGCAGGCATTATGCTGGCTGGAGGGCCTTTAAGCCCCACAGGTAGCTCTGCCCCTTGAGAGCTGCCCTGCGCCCTGGTCGTCATCTTGGGACTGGAACTCGCACCCTTAACCCCTGACCTTAGCCACTGGAAGCTCCCCCCTACCCACCAAACACTCCTTTTGGGAAGGGAGGGTTGCCATCTTAAAACCAGAAAAAAACAAACCATATACTAAAAGTCAAATACCTACAATAACATATTTTAATTTTATTACAAAAAATATTTTTGTCATGATTTGTGTTTGAGTACTGTATATAGGGGTGATTTTCACAATAACTCAAAAATAAAGTCTTAGTCTTGTATATTGTGTGGGGGTATGTGGTTGAGGGAGGGTGTGGGGGGGCATGTGTGTGTATGTGGGTTGGGGTGGGTGTGTGTATGGTGAGGGGTGGGGGAGTTTGTTAGGGGGTGTGGCTGTGTGTGGGGGGCAATAGGGTAAGTTGAGGGGGTGTATATGTGGGGGAGTTGTGAGGGCAGGGTGTGGGTATGTGGCATTTGTGGGGTGTAAGGGAGGCTGGGGGTGGTGGGGACCCCACTGCAGTTCCCCCATGGTGCACAGGCCCCACTGGCAGCAGCAGCAGGCGGGGGTGCTTGGGATGTTCGTGGCCCATGCATGCGCTACCACCGGTGGCACAAGGCTCCAGCCAACGCTGCACATTGTGGTGAGGATTGCTGCTGGGCCAGCGTGCCTCTATTGCCAGGGCTCCCCACCACACACATGTAGCTCCTGCACTCACGCACCACCAAGGTAAGCCCCACACTGGAGCCAGCTGTCTTCCCTGCCCCCTGCTATACAGGTCCCAGGACTTTGAGGAAGAAGGGACTGAAGCTCCTTCCATAAGAGTCCCCGGACCTGCACAGCAGGGGTGGGGATGACAGTTGGTCCCAGTGAGGGGCTTCCCTTGGTGGCACACAAGTGTGGGAGCTGCATGTGCGCAGTAGGGAGCCCTGGCAATAGAGGTGGGCTGGCCAGGCTGCGCTCCTCACCACAACGTGCAATGCTGGCTGGAGCCACATGCTGCCAGGCAACAGCACCTGAGCCAGGCATGAGTGCCCCCGCCTGCTGCTGCTCCTGCTGGCGAGTCCCATGTACCATGGGGGGAGTGTTTGGGGAGGTCCCCATGTCCCCCCTACCATCCCTCACATCCACACCCTGCCCACCTGAGCTCTGTGCTGCCACTGTCCCCCTGGGAATGGGCTCTGAGTTCCCACCAGGCCCATGCTCCATGCTCCCACCCACCTGCAGCTCCCCCCCGCCACTTCCCTACCTGCTGCTTGGAGCAAGTGGGACCCTGAGTAGTTGATAGGGTCCCTGGGAAGCTGTGTGCTAGCTAGGCTGGGCCCTTCCACCCATGGGAGTGAAAGTGAGGCACAAAAGGCTACGCTGGGGGTGTATATGTGGTTCCAGCTAGGTGGGGTACAATTAACTGGTGGGCACCGCGGGCTGGATGGAAGTGCCTAGCAGGCCTGCGAGCCGTATTTTGCCTGCCCCTGAGGTAAGGGATTATTTAGACACTAGCAGTCAGATGGAATGTGTACATCCCAGTGCAGCTGTCCTAAACAAATACAAGGTATACCTGGCTATAGCTACTGGAATGACTCAAAGTTAAAAAAAAATCTTGCTGTGTACTGTTTTTCAATCAAATGCATCATCCATGATACATTAGTATCTTGGAAAGAAATAAATGATTTAGAGAAAGGTATCATGCCCTAATTCACTTTAATCTGGGACAACTTCAGGTCTTGAAAAGCTACCCCAGTATATAGATTGTACATAGGTTATTAGGTAAGGTAGGAATCAGCTTGGGAGAGGGGCAGTTTAGCTATCCCCCATGGTAATGGAAGAGTGGCCAAGGAACAAACTCAAGGGAATCCCATTTGGAGAAAACAGGTAGACCTTATAAGAATCTAATCCTGATGTATTTAGATGGGCTTAAAAATGTCATAGGCAAGATCCAGATAAGACCATTCTTCTGCAGTGACTCTTCTGGGGTTCCCTGCAGAAGATATGTTAGACATGAGTGAGGCTGATCTCTTAAAGGTATCCAAATTAAGTCCAATTTGGGGGCCTTGTTGGGTCTCCATGCTCCTAGAAGACTGTTTTTTCTTGTCCAATACAGGCTTAAGAAAGAAACTGGAGAAAACAGAGGATGTGGCAATAGAGGCAGATCAGACCTTTTCCATTTAGGCTACCCGATGGGAAAGTCTGTTTTTCTTCTTGTGTCCTTGCCGTAAACTAGATGTTTTTCCAAAATTGTGCACAAATGATGGCTCTTTCCACTCTGTCCAACAGCGCAACACTGTTCACAAAACTCTTTTGTACTTTATGCCATTTAGTTCTGTGTGACCATAGAGTGGTTCTTCCATCTGCCTTGATCTTTATTTTTGGCTCGCTTTCTTCTGATATCAAGTGGTACAATTCCAGTCAGTAAGTACAGGCTATCCTTTAACGTTGGCTTTAGACATCCTGTTATTTCACAACCGCTGTTGTTTAGAACTGGGTCTAAAGACTGTAGAAGAAAGGAATTTCCATGGAGGAGGACCAGCAAGGCTACAAAGACCTCACAAAACTAACTTATTGGTCCCCAAATGGAAAGAGGAAGAATGAAAAGGAAACAAAGATCCCTTACTTTCATCTTAATCCAGAATCCTCCTCTCTGACATCAGCTCAGAGGCAGTTACTAGTCTTGTTCAGTAATTTATTCATCTACTCTTCATCTTCTTCTATTCTTGCTGTTGGCTGCAACAATTTTATACAGGTATAGGCACAGTAGGCAAACCAGCTGTATTGTTTGGAACAGGTGAGTCAAACAAAGCTTTACTCTTCTGCTAACATTTTCTGCTTCTGTTTTGGGACAAATCCATACGTTAGATAGCTAAAGTAAGTTGAAACAGGCATGGAAACCTCATTCATGGGCCCCTGCTGCCTATGTGTCAGGAAATAAGTAAGGACCTAGAACCTAACTTCTTCAGCACTCTCTGTCTCTCAGATTAAAATAAACCTCAAATGTCCATGGGGACAAAAATATAGATATCAACTAGAGAGCTGAACTGCTGACTTATTTGTTAAATACACCTGGTTGTGAAGTGTATTATGAAGTTTTGCTTTTTGTATTTTTTTTGTATAGCTTAAGATTACTTTTGAATAAAAATATTATTGCATTTCTGAAACTGTTGCCCTCATAAGTGTGTGGACAACTTATGTGTGCGCCTTCATTCATCTTAATTAAATGCTAACTCTAGATCTGCATTTCTGGCCCTCTTTGTTTTCCTTCTCCTCTTCAAAACTGTTAAGTAACTAGGTCTGATAGAAAGCATTAAGCTCCTTGTCCTGCCAAAATCTTTATGTATTCTGAGAATGGTCAGCAGGTGTGAAAGTGATTTTGGGTAAAGACCTACTTGACATATCAAGGCTTAAGATTTGTTATGTGATAAGCCACAAAAAATGTACTGAAAATAAATCACTTTTACCAAATTTCCATTGCATGGCCTGCATGATGCAAATGAGTCATTTTCAAGTCATTTCAAAAGTCTATATATTGAATATTACTAAAATGATAGTGCCACTATTATTTACAGATGACTCAAAATGACTACTTCAGCTGATATAACCCAGTTGCTGGTCATGATGGCAAAAAGTCCATCCAAAGGTGGGGATGGATCTCAGTGATGCAGATGTCTACAACCTTTATTACCTTAGCAGGCTCAAAGCTGATTAATGTTCTCTTAAAAGCTAAGAGTTATATCAAGGGCTGATAGAAAATATACTAGTTCTCTAGGTCCCTTTCCAGCTTGGACCAACTAGGGTTTTATGGAGTCCTGACTGCACCTAAGTTGACCTCCCCTAACAGAAGATTTAACTCTTAACTCTTCATAAATGGATTTTGTGTGGGCAGTTAAACAAAGCAGTTTGTATGTCAGGTTGTCAGGATTAACAGAAAAGGCCTTCACCAAGCAAGCATTTCAATTTTAGAGAATCAAACTTGTCTTGGGAAGTTCTGATTAAGGGGGACAGAAAAAGATGGATTTAGTAAAATATTTCTGATGAAAATAAAGTTTGTAAGTAAGACAGAAGGGAATCATGGGTTTTTTTTAGAAATATAAATGTAAAACGTGCATCTGACAATTCATAACCAGCTGTCAATTGTACAAAAACATTCTACGTTAATAGATAAATAGATACCTATTAATTTATTACTGTACTCCACACTTTTATTTTTTTCCCCTTAACCTGTTGAGTTTTCTAAGACATGTTCTGAGTATTTCAAAACCAGCAGTTAATGAACTAGTGGCTTTTTAAATTTCATTTTTCTGAGAGTATACATCTAAGTCTTGACTGTGTCTTCCCACCCATTTTTTGGCATATGAATTACTTTTTTTGTTTTCTTATAAGCACAATAAAGATGCTAGCAGAAAATGCTGC
The DNA here is from genome assembly GCF_001723915.1 of Gavialis gangeticus. Lineage (NCBI taxonomy): Eukaryota > Metazoa > Chordata > Crocodylia > Gavialidae > Gavialis > Gavialis gangeticus. Next base: position 32,964,440 of record NW_017729004.1, on the reverse strand, counting down.
AATGTATTTGTGCTAAAATGTTTGGCTATTTGTAGCCTATAATGTACAACCATTTAAAAAAAATTTTTTTTTGTCTAATCATGCTCCAGTTACAAAGCAGGAAAAAACCAAAAACAAACCAAACCCCCTCCCAAAACCACCCCCAGCAAATGCAACTGATTTAGAATTGGGAAGAACTATTGTAGGTTTTACGTTCTATACAATCTCATATTCATGTACAGTCAGAACTCCCATAGACCTAGGAAGAGATTTGTACGTGCAAAGAGCCAAGGAACAGGGCCCTTAAGATTTAGCCATCAACTAGGAATATAAAATTTAACTTCACAACAGACAGACAATAGACAAGTAGTACAATTAATTTACATCAAACCATTCTACATGGCATGATTTCACAATATTTCATTTGAAGCCACTGCAAAATCATTTGGGGGTGGGGCCAAAAACCTTATTACTGAAGAAAAGAAAACTGATCTGTAGATACAAGGGGAAAAAAACCCTGCCTCCTCTCATTACACAAAATACCAAGTGGCTGTGAGATCATGTCTGTTCCAGTCAATAGGTCGCGCAATATTACATTATTTAAATAAATATGATTTAGTGATCTCCATCTAAACTGCTCCTACTCAGATAAAAGAAAAGAAAAAGATACAATAGATCAAATCTTGCCCCACCTTTCTTCCCCCCACCCCTTCTCTTAGTGAAACAGGCATAAATTGTTTAGGAGCACCACAGCGCCACCAACACAGATCAATGCAAAACAAAAAAGATCTCCCACCGTGTGAAAAAAATGCGCCTAGAAAAATGCCAAAAATTACAAAATGTCTCCCAAATGTACCTTCTGAGAGAAAAGCAAGGCTTCTATAATGAAATGTGGCTAAATAGGAGCCTTTAGACAAATAAGGCTTTAGGTTGACTTTCATAGGAGAGAGCTGATTTGCAAATAAAAAGGCCACTGTTTAGTAACAGACATAACTTAATATAAACCCTGTTATGTCAATCTCCACCTTCATTATACCAAAGGCAGGTTTTTTCCCTGTAGTTTGAACCAAAGTAATCCATCATGAGCTACCAGAAATGACATTATAAACTACCTTGGCTACAATCTCAATAAACATCCTATGGGAAGACATCTCCATACAGATTAGACAATGCATTACATTTATAAAGAGTAAAACATTTTTAGATAAATATAGCTATCACTCGCTACAAAACAAACCATCTTGAAAATATGAGAGTTCTTCCATCTGAAACAATCCTTTAAGTGCAGTTTAAGCTTCGATGTATTAATTTTTCAAGACGGAAACAAAAACTGTTTTCTAATTGTCGAAATTAACAAGCCAGTGTTGGGTGGAATCGGCACGAGATCAAAGCTGAAGAAAAATACAAAGACTACGTTGTGCTCAATAACCTCTCGCCAATCCTTTACACAGGGGGCATCTCGCAAAAAGGGAGCAAGAAATAGAGGTTTAAAAAATCCCAAACTTACCTTTAGAGAAGGCACGGGGGATAGTCCTTGCAAAATGACTGTAACAATATAGGCTGTGGACTTGTTCCCCTACAAACAGCCATCTCAATGCAGCACAGGGATCTCCAAACATCTTCCAAATATTTCGGAAATCAGAACTGGGACTTTCTGCCATGGTCCCTGGTTGAATTAGGAGGTTTTCCTGAGGATCTGGGGGCGTTTGGAGAAATCGGAGAAATATCCAAAGAAGATTAAAAGCAGAGACAGCAGGAGCCAGAAGACTCTGGGGTTAACAACTTTGTAATGGCAAACAGGCGCGCGCTGATTGGCTGGGAGGGCAGTGTCCCTCCAGTCTGCACTATCCCCCGCGCTCCCCCTCTGCAGCCTGGAAAAAAATGCAGTGTGCCATTTTACACTCGGCTTGACACACACACACAAATACACACACACACACACCCCCCCAAGCGACCAAAGTCTAGCCCCGATCTTTAGTGACGCTGCAAACCAGCAGCCTCTCCAGATCCTTTATTCCTCCTTCAGCAAGGACGTCTTTGCAGGGAAAGCAAGGCACAAAAAGGATGTGGGGCTTTACCATTATTTGTTCGAAATCCCTCAAGCGAGCTTGTGCGAACAGCCGCGCTGCTGAAGGCTCGTTACACCTCCCCTGTCATGCCAGGGGGAAGGCACCCGGGCTGTGCGATGTAACGACATTACAGCATCTAAAAGAGCCAGTCATGCCTGAAACCAAATCTATGCCTCCTTGATGCAGAAAGCCTTCAAGCCACGAAAATACTCCATGTATTGACAGATCTAAATACCTACCCGACCAAACAACGAGATTAATGTTATTTTCAACAGATACACCCATTGTGGCAGGAGGAGTTTTTTCCATAAAGGCTGGTTTAAAAACCCCTCCTTGTACTGACTGACAGAATTCAACCATGCTGCCCACAAACAAAATGGCTGTGGCACCGAGTTTGCTGGATCCTCCCACTGTGCCTCCCCCTGGCCTCCAGGAAGTGGTAGAAATCCCAAATAAAATTAGTACAAAAAGTACAATGCACGGTCTCCACTCCACACGAGGCTAGTAGGCGTCGGAGATCGTGAGGAGTCTTTACAAATCTTGGACTTTCTCAGGGATTTTTCTTGCTTTGAAGCCGGCATCAATCACTGGAAATGTACATGACTATGTAATTTGAACTTCCTGCTTTACATATTTATAAGGTCCTTCACCTATCTTGGCAGGCTTTCAAATTAAGTGGGTTGGGAAATTTGATGCCGTGTCTCTAGTTTGTGAGCTGAGTCAGGTACTCACTGGCTTTAGCTGTGCTTTTAAAATGAAGGCAGTATTTAATGCAAAATCCAGAGCGACGATGTCCAGTGGAAAAGAACATATCCCTCTTCATTTATTCAGATATTACGAGTGAGAATTTAAACACAGAAAGGCAAGGTGTTCAAATGTATGGTTCACACAAGAATTACATGCAGGCCTCGTGTGTAAAAATATATTTTGTAACATTTTTTTTAAATATATGGCTTATATGCAAGGTTGCTGAGTTATGGTTTTTGTGGAAATAACTCTGCATTTTGACTGACTTTATTATGTCTTTTCTGTTTTTCTGCCATTATTCATAGGGTTTTTCTGGTATTCATTTCTTTAAAAAATAAAAGGGGATATTGCATATTCTAATGACATTTGCTCATTAAAAAATCAAATATATATTCCCCAGTTGAGCCACCTGCCTATGTGACACCAGCACTGTTCTCACACACAATTCCTGGGGCTCCATTGGGTCTTATTCAATTTTCTGTGGAGTCTTTTTGTTGAGTTGGGTGGGAGTTAAATTGGAGACCAGAGGAGACAGGCTGCCAGATATGCTCAGTTTGATCCAGTCTCATATTAGAAGTTATGAATCAAGACACCTAGTCCTTGCTACTCTAATCCTTTTTAAGAGGCAATGGTGATTTTTTTTTCTTACCCACCTTTAGGTCATAAATTTCAGACATTGGTCTGTGACTAACTTGGGTCATTATTAATTACTAGTGAATTGCCTGTCAAAAATGAATTTCAAATAACAAAAACAGATAGATTTTACTTCTTATATTTATTAAATAATTTTTTTTTTTTACCAATCCCTTTCTGCACTTGCTCTTGTCCAGCAGGCTGGAGGCAGGCCTGCTCACGCTGCTGCCTGGCCGTCACCTGCGCGCCTCTTTGCTGGGCAAGGGCTGGTGAGCTCCACGCCTCGCAACAGCTGCCCATGCTCCAGAGCTTCCTCTACACCGCCCCTGGGCAACTCCTTCCCTGCTCAGGGCTCGGGACAGGGCCGCCACTGCTTGCCCACTGCCTCAGGCCTCTGCCCGGCTCCTGCTTTTCCTCAACTGGCCCCTCCCCGCTGCACTGGGCTCCTGGCACCCTCCCAGGAGGAGCTCAGTTTAAACAGCCCTGGCCCCTGACTTTTTTCCTAGTTCTGGAAGTTGGGATCATCCTGATGTGATCACTAATAGGGTGACCATCACAGAGGACATTCCGGTTTTCTGCTACTCTGTCCTCTATTGATATGAAACCTGACGCCTTTATATCTTCTATTTTTCTCTTCAAGAGAGGACACAGAGCACAACTGTCCTCTATGATGGCCACCCTAGTCACTAAACAAATGCTAAGGTTTAGCAAAGAAATTTCTCTGAAGACACAAATGTTCTCTCTTACAGTTTTCAAGCTTTTTGTATTTAAAGAGCGTTATGGGCAAACAGACAGACTAAGCCCTTTATATAGAGAGATGATAGTTTTTTGCATTGTCACAGCATCTAAGAGCCATAATCTTAGACCAAGTCCACACTGTATTAGGTGCTGTAGAGATACAGGACAAAAAAGTGGTTACTGCTCTGAGGAGCTTACAAGTAAAGCACAAAAGATAACAGATGGCTACAGACAGTCAAGGGAATATAAGGAAACAATGGCACAGTACTGGTCAGCACCGTAGGCAATGTTCTCAGCACACCAGCAGCCTAACGGTTGTTCAGTTTTGTAAGCCACATGGCAAGAAACTTGTTTTCTGAGCCATTTGAAAGAAAACTATGCAGTGGTTTTGTGGATGTCTTGGTAAAACTCCTCCCAGGTATTAGGAGCAACACAGGGGACAACAAAATAGTGTTTGTTTTGCAAATGGGAAATGGGAGCTCAGTGTTTGGGTAAGATAGTAAGTAAGAAGAGGTACATTGTGAGGGGCCTTAAAGTCATG
>NW_017729004.1:32949338-32954733 GCF_001723915.1 Gavialis gangeticus | reverse complement strand
CTTCTTTATCAACTATCTCTTCTTCTAACTATAACAACTTGTAAGACCCCAGATTTTAAATCAACCACTTGGGTCAAAAGAGGGGTCCCTCCCCTGGGTGGCTATAGAGCTCATAAGGCCCCTTTTCACCACTCCAGGCCTTTCACACAGGAGCTGCAATGGAGAAAAGACTCTCAACATTGAGGGATGAGGGTGGCACTTTGTAGCACTAACACACCTGTGGCCCATATTCTTCCTTCTTCCACAACCCACGTCATTCCCAGGAAAGTGCTATAGCCAGCAGCCTCCCTCCAGCTGAATCTGGGCCATTAGGCCTCCCAGAGGGCAAGGGTCATTTAAGGCCAGAAGGAGTTTTTGGGCTGGATGAATGTTAACTGGGCAAGACACTAGCCAAGGCTAGAAGAAGGGATATTTGTGGTAAATTAGATGTAATATGACAATAGTACAGACAACCAGTCCAACTGCTATGAACTATAAATGAATTACAACACTTGTGACATTTTCTTCAGGAATAAAGATTATATAGTTGAGTGCTAGTTTGGGAGGCTACTGTGCCAACCCTGCAGCCCCAGAATCTGGCAGAAGAAGCAAGGGGGAGTTCCCAATTTTACTTGCATCCATATCTAACAAGAAAGGTAACTGAGGGTCATCAGGATACACTAAGAGAGGGGATGACATCAACCACCACTTTAGCTCTATAAAGGCATCCTGATATTCCCTGGTCCAAATGAACTTTAGCTTATAGGACAGCTTATGTAAGGGGCTTGCAGAGGTAGCACAGTCTACCACAAATCTACTATAATAGGAGGCTAAACCCAAGGAACTGCTCAATTTGTTACATTTGGAGGTACTAGCCAGGCCTTAACTACCTCCAGTTTCTCTGGATCTGGGTCTATCCCCTCCATGGAGATCACATGTCCTAAAAAGTTCACTTCCCTGCAGAAAAGCTGACATTTTGTTGGCTTCCTTCAGCCTCTTAAACACTTGCTTTCAGTTTCTGCAGGAGCTCCTGAAAGGTTCAGCCTATCACAATGGTATAATCCAGGTACACCAGGCAGGATGTCCCTTGGAAATCTTCTAACATGATATCCATCAGTATCTGAAATATACTAAGAGCATTACATAAGCCAAAAGGCATAACGTTAAACTTAAAAAGTCCCTTCTTGGTGCAGAAAGCTGTCTTAGCTCTATCCTCTGGGTATACTTCCACCTGCCAGTACCCACTAGCCAGATCAAGGGTGGAGAACCATCAAGCTTTGCTCAGAAGGCCTAATGTGTTATCAATTCAAGGTAAGGGGTGTGCATCCTTAACAGCAACATCATTAAGTCTACAATAATCCACACAGCCCCACGCATTTCCCCTTTCTTCTGCACCAACACCACAGGAGCAGCCTATGAGCTGACAGAGGGCCTAATGATGCCTCTTTTGTCTATCTCTTGCAGCTCCTGATCAAACTCCTGCTGGAAATGGCTGGGTACTCTTCTAGGCTACTGTTTGACAGATTTGGCATTGCCAATATTAATCTGGTGTTTTGTTAAGTCTGTATGCCTTAGGTCACGGTCTCTAAGGCCGAATACATCTGCATTTCCAACAGGTCTTCTTGCAGTGCCCACACCAGCTTAGGCTCCAGGCCACAATGACTTAACTTGAAGTTATATTCCAATTTTCCTGCATTTTATTGAAGGTTATAGCCTGACTCTGAGGCTTTAGCTCTTGTCTTATCTTGGTACTCTTACAGCAACCAACCTCTCTGATCCAGAGTCCTCCTGTAGGACAGCCACAACTGTCTCCAACATCCCAATTATGGTGCCCTGGTATGCAACTTGGGGTTCTGCTGATGTGTTAGCAACACACTCAGGAATTTCATGCCTGTGGCTCTTACCCATTGTAGTTCCCACTAGGAATCCCAATTCATCAGTGAGCTTGGGTGCAACTAAGCCTCTTCGTCTTGACAGCATCATCTCTTTAGTTTGCTGGAGATTGTCTTCTAACTTCTAGGAGGTATTATTAGATGCTTCTCCACTACCACTTTTCATGCCCTCACTTGACCATCTGTATACAAAGGGAAATACCTCCCCAGAAAGGAACATGACCAATCTGCAAAGTTCATATCCTACAGGGATGAGGCTTGTTTCTGCCTCTGTTGTAACTTGCTCTCATACCTGGCTATGTACAATGGATACCTGGGCACCTGAATCCAGGAGGAAATGGTAAGGAACTTCTAGCTTTCCCTCTAGGTAGTATCCCAACCTTGTGACACCAGCAATCACCAACATATTCTGTGGGCCTCTGGGTCTACCAACAATGGATGGGCTCACCTCCATGGCCCACCTTCTCTCTGAGCATTCACTCCAGAAGTGATCACAGTTGCCACAGTACCAGCATCCATCAGTATTCTCCTGATGACTTCCCAACCTCTGTGGTCCAGGAGGATCTCCCCATGCACATCTGCTCTGGGGCTGGGTTTCAATGCTCTTCTTGAGCTGATCCAGTTCACCTCAGATCTCTCTCAATGTTTCCATCACCGTTTGCAAGGCTGATTACTCTGGGGGTTGAGGTGTATGCTCCTGACTTCTCCTCCCTGGTATGCACGTGGGCCCTTGCCTCGGCATCTTTGATATTTAGGGCCTCCAGTTTTCTCACTACTTCCATCTCTGTGGCTATCTTTATGGCATCATCCAGGCTATGGGATTTCCCCAACTGAAGCTAGACCTGCTTCTCCTCACAGAAGGTATTGCTGATGAAATGGTAATGGCCCAGCAGGTCCCATATCTCAGGGCTGATTTGTGGGAAGGCCTTTACAGCTAATAATTTTAGAGCAGTCATCTTGCACTGATTCTGCTGAAGTCTTCTTTTATGATTAAAGAAAGCTGCATGGTCCCAGTCAGGACCTGCACCTGTTCCAAAGCATTCCTGAGGACCCCTGTCAGATGCTTGTAATTCTGTCTGGCTTCATGGCTGAGCCCACGGTAAACCTCCCTGACCTGCCCTGTGAGCAACAGGCTCAGGAAATTTAGCTTAGTGTCCTTATTCCACCCATTTAACTCAGCTGCCATTTCAAATTGTTCATGCTAGTCACCCCATTCAATCCAGCATTATAAGGGGCTGGGCTGAATATAGGCCTTGAGACACTAGATGGAGTATGTGTGTTTTTCCCCTTCCACTGGGGGTACCCCTTCCTCCATGGTATGCATCTTCCCATATCAAATTCTCCCACACAAGCAAAATCTATACACTCACTGCAGCAGTTTGTGCTGTGCCTTATGGCCTATGGCCACCAATCTCTGGTATTTCTGCTGCCCCAGAAAGTGGCACAAGAAGCAAGGGGAAATTCCCACTTTTATGTAGAAAATCTTATTCTGTAACACACACTACATTCACATTACATCAGGGGTTCCCAGACTGTGGTACAGGTACCCCTGGGGTTACCCAAGATGTCTCTGGGGAGTATGTGGGAGAAATTGTGTAAGGGAATTTAATTTTCATTACAATAATAAATGGCATGTAAGGGTTTAAAATACAAAAATGTATGCAGGTAGAGGGTATGTGGACAGCTGATTAATCTGGAAAGGGGTACACAGTAAGAAAAAGTTTGGGAACCTCTGCTCTACATTTTGTGTATGTAAATTTACCCAACAGCTCCTGTTTTCCATCTTATTTTTATTTGGTGAATTGATTGTTTATTAAACTGTGATTAGTGCAACTTATGGCAGCAGTGTTTATTACATGAACATTTGTTCACTTCCATGTTGCCTGAAACCAGCAGCTTACGGTGCACAGATAAATAATAGACATAAAAAACCCCCAGCTTTTGGTCACTATTGAACATGCTTAGGTCCAAATTGGCAACATACATTTAAAAGATTTCCTCTTTTATTTCCTGTTGTTCAAGTCATTCAACTCACTCCCTTGCAGTTGCTAGCAGGACTAAATAGTTATCATGCCCTGCCCTAAATTGCTCTGTAACATTGTTAAACAGCTTGTTAAAAAGATTCTGCTTTGTATACTATCTCTAGTTGATGCATTGTAGTAGCGGAGGCTGCACATATGAAAAGTCTTTGGGATGACAGACATTACATAAGTGTAAGGCTATTACTAAGGGTCCCATTCACAATATTAGGTGTTTGTTAAGTGTGTTGGCTATCCATTAAATATTTTAGATACATTTTAAATGATCAGATTTAAAACAAAAACATAAATATGAAGTGTGAAATGTAAAGTTGCTATTAATTAAGCTGATGATTAAAATACATGTCATCTTGTCAAATTTGTCATCTGTATCTATTTGTATGCCTTTAGTAAGGAAAGCTGCATTTAGTATATCCCCATGCATTCAGAATTTCTCCAAGTTAACCCTAAATCAATTTTTTTAGTGCTTGAAGTGATTCTAAAGACATCTTCTGTGTTCTACCCATTCTGTACTACCATGCTTTAAAAGTTAGTTTGTGGACCTGATCCAGACCGGTGAGTACCAGGAACTATAGGAAGTATGCTTAGCTGTGGTATGAGTTCAAACTACACACCAACTGAGAGGCAGGAAAAAAACCCAGATCTTCTGTGTCCTTGGCAAGCGCTCTAAATTACAGGTTATGTGTAAAGAAGGAAAAGCAAGAGCTTTATGCTGATGCTTTATGCTGATGTGTGCATATATATCTGTCTGCTTAGGTCAGATGTCCTGCTAAGACGTATATGCCTTATGTGAGGGGTGTCAAAGATCCAGCCTGCAGGCTGGATGCAATGCATGGGGCTGGACACAGTACTGCAGGTGCAGTATGCAGCACATGGGGCTCTTCACTTGAGTGGCAGCTACTACTGGTACTACTTTAACAGCACAAACTGGGCTACTGCCACTGAGGGATAAATAGCAGCATTGGGGGCTTCTCCTGGGGCCCCATTCTCCCCCCCTCACTGCCCCCCTCAGGGATAGAGCTGGGAAAGCCTTCTGGGTGGAATGAACATTATTCACCCATCCTCCTCCCCATCAGAGACACGGCTGGGCATGGCACAGCCCCTGCCCAGCTGTGCCTGCCCACCTCCTCATGACCAGGCTGGACAAGGCCTTGTGTGCCAGGGAAAGACTCCTGGGGGGAGGGAGCCATACCGGCACCACCTCTAAATTGGCATCAGGGGTTGGTGTTTTTCTCACCCTGCCCCAGTTATACTACTGCTCTACAAGTCAAATCCCCACAGGAGGAGGAATACCTAGAAACATGGACCTCTCTGGTCTTCCCCTCCCTGGGCAAGTATCTTAACCAATATGCTACTGGGCAAAAGGTGGGTACTATTACCATACTGGACTCACTTCAGTATCAAACAGTTGCTAGTCATTTGTACATGACATGGGGGTTTAATTCTCCCTAATTCTCCCTAAATTGAAGCGGTGTTTTTATTAAA
>NW_017729004.1:32943949-32944338 GCF_001723915.1 Gavialis gangeticus | reverse complement strand
AAATTGGGGATTTTTTTTTTAAATCAGAGAAAACCAGGATCTTTGCTGATCATTGGCTGCTTAGGTAAATCATGGAACCCAATGATCCTGAAGCAGGGATTTGACTAGGTAGATCTCCTGACATCCCTTCCAATCCTATTTTTCTATGATTCTTTGTAAAAAATTTTGGACCTGTTTAGATGGTATAAATTCAAGAACATTGTTTTTATCACTATTTTGCAATATTGTTTTCATTTTTTAAGATCTACAAAGAAAATAGATCCAGGGTCTTATACAGACAGGTTTCTGAGCCCTTGCCAACTATTTTAAATGGTCATAGCTTTGGGCATTTTTACATGACACAGGTTTAATTCTCCCTAAATGGAAGTGGTATTTTTTTTAAAAACACC
>NW_017729004.1:32929286-32938949 GCF_001723915.1 Gavialis gangeticus | reverse complement strand
GCTCATCCGTGTTGGAGCCTGATCCTTACCTGCCTCTCCACCAGCGGGGAGAGGAGAGCGAGCTGCTGGTGGGCAGAACAGTTCCTGAGCCACAGGGTGTGGGGGGGTGCTGGTGGTTCCCGCAGCAGCAGCGGCGGGCCTCCCCCAGGTGGCACCCACCCTCAGGCACCTGGCTTGGGCAGTCCTGGGGGGCACCACAGCCATGGAGGGAGGCATGGGACCCCCATGCTGCTCAGGCAGGCAGGCAGGCTTTGAGGGGGAGGGGGAGGGGGAGGGGAAGGAATCACTGGGGGTTTTTTTCCTTCTGTGGAACCTGCTTTCCTGGGCTGCTGCTGGGCAGGCTGCACAGTCTGCCTGCACAGCCCCTGAGCCTCACTGAGCCCGGTGCTTCCTTCCATGGCTGTAGGATAGCAAACTAAAACTCCTCGGAGGTGTTTTACCTTGCAGCACCCCAAAGTTATTTGCTGCATCCCAAAGTCATTTAAGGCACATTACACCACCCAATGTGCTACAGCAGCTAGAATTAACACACAATACACTGCCGAATGTGCAAACAGCAATGCCATTAAAGCGATGCAAAAGTCATTTTACCTGCTTTAAACCTATTTTAAAGTGTCATCTACAAATGCCCATAGTTTTTAGCTCTCTACAATATGGGGAGTTTACACTGCATTTCTTTACAGCTCTGGAAAAGTTGAATTACAGCATAGTGTAGATTTGTTCAGTATTGTTCCATCATCAGGTATGTCAGAAAAAAGCATCTGCCAAATCTTATGCATAACATCCCACTGATGACCAAAGCAATTTCAGTGTAAAGTTTGAATGCCTGTAGTGCAAATAAGGGGGGAAAGGAGAACAGCAGCTACCCAAAGTTGCTATAATTTTCCTTCTGTTCAGGGAACAATTCTACAAGCTGACAGATATATGCACATGCATACTGGTATATATCTATCTTCTGGACAAAAGTTAAAGTTTAAGTAAAGCTCACAAAAGCTTTGAAATGAAATACAAAATGAATACAAAAAATGGATTCCATATGACTGTTTTCATAGGTATGCATAGTCCTAGCTGGAAAGCTTGCAATTCCATAAACAGAAGGAGAACACAATAATGGAATTCCCAAATTACTAACTACAGTAAGTGAGATTTACAACCCCTTGCATCTATCCTTGGATACAGATACTGTTAACAAATTATATTGTGTTTCAGCACTTAGCCAAGTACAAATTTTGACCAAAAAGTTTGAATGTGCTAAAGATGCTTAATTGATGCTAGGCATTTGAAAATAAGATCTGTAGTTATTTGTTGAATCTGAATTAAAGTATTTGTTCTTCTGTGATTTTATTTCCATAGTTTCCTGTCCTGTTTTTCTAAAAACAAATATAAATCTTCCTCAAACACATAGATTTAAAATGCTGGAAAAAAGTATTTATGTTTTATTAGCCTTGGCTAGGTCATATCAGAAACAGGTCACAAAACGCTTAGACACAGGAGTCAAGGTAGCTGTCATCTACATAGACTTTAGGAAGGCCTTCGATATGGTATCACATTCTGTTCTCATAAATAAACTGACAGGTTGTGATGTAGATGATTACATGGTCAGGTGGGTGGCAAATTGGCTTAGGAGTTCCACTCAGAGAGTGGTGGTGGACAGGTCGATATCAGCCTGGAAAGATGTAGGCAGTGGAGTCCTGTAAGGCTCAGTTCTTGGACCAGTGCTATTCAATGTCTTCATCAGTGACTTGGACAAGAGCATAGAGAGGACCCTGTCTAAGTTCACAGATGATATCAAATTATGGGTCAAAGGTAACACACCAGAGGGTAGGGAATGGATTCAGGTGGATATGGACAGGTTGGAAAAATAGGCAGAATGAAATAGGATGCAGTTCAACAAAGACAAATTCAAAGTGCTGCACCCGGGCAAAAAGAACCACCAACACACTTACAGGCTGGGGGATGACCTTCTGAAGAGCACAGCAGCAGAAAGGGATCGTGGAGGCATAGTTCACTCCAAAACGAATATGAGTCGTCAATGTGACATAGTGATCAACAAGGCTAACTTCACTTTATCATTCATTAGCAGATGTATGATGAACAGGTCCAGGGAGGTGATGCTTTCCCTCTATGCAGCACTGGTCAGGCCACAGTTTGAGTACTGTGTCCAGTTTTGGGCACTGCACTTCAAGAGGGATGCAGAGAATCTTGAGAGGGTTCAGAGGAGGGCCACTCGTATGGTTAGAGGCCTGCAGGCAAGGCCCTACGAGGAGAGACTCAGGGACCTAGATCTCTTCAGCCTACTCTTGCGAAGGCTGAAGAGAGGTGATCTTGTGGCTGCCTATAAATTCATCAGGGGAAGGCAGCAGGGATGCAAGTGCTTTATTTTCTAGGGCACCCCGTGGAGTAACTAGAAACAATGGCCACAAATTGATGGAGAGCAGATTTAGGTTGGACATTAGAAAGAACTTTATCACAGTAAGAGGTGTCAGAATCTGGAATGGGCTTCCAAGGGAGGTGGTGCTCTCCCCTACCTTGGGGGTCTTCAAGAGGAGACTAGACAAGCAGCTGGCTGGGGTTGTCTGACCCCCACGCTCCTTCCTGCCCAGGGCGGGGGGTCGGACTCGATGACCTACTGAGGTCCCTGTGAGGTCCCTATGAGGTAGTTAGCCATGTTAGTTTGAAGTCAATGGGCACATCTATATGGGCTGTTTATTAATTAGTTTAGTAATTAGTGGAGCTACCTAATTCATTCCACAGAAAAGGTCTGTGTCTACACATGTAGCCCTCTTAGGTCACAGTTAACTAATTAACTCTACTGTAGGTTAGTACTTGTAAACACAAACTTACAATGATGTTATTTAGTGCGCAGCAACGCACATGTAGATACTGACGGGGCTGGCTGGGGCACAAGGGTGCTTCAGTGAGGAGGCTGCCCCAGCCAACCCCTCTGCAGCACATTGAGCCAGGCTGGAGTAGACCCAGGCTGATAGGCTGGCTCCCTGGGCTTCTCTGACTCAGCTCAACGAGTTGCAGTCCCAGGCACACATGTAAACGCGGTGCCTGGGAGCTATATGCACCACTCCAGTACAATATGCACCAGAGTTTATTGCATTGCATTAGTGTAGACGCACCCAGTCAGAATGAAGAGTAGGTATGCACTTTTATTGACTAAGATATGTATAAAGAACACTCTATATACATTTTACATAGTCTATAAAGGTATATATCTACCCTGCCTTCTAAGTTATATCAGCTATATTTCAGACTCTTTTACCCATTCTAGACTGTTTTTGATCCCTGTAATTGAGATCAGTCAAATTTGCCAAGTAACTGGAGGATACTGAACTTTCCTATTTAACTTTTCTCCTTTTGTACTTCCAGCTCTTTGATTCATTACATTGTCATTACTTTCTTTTGATAGTCATTAAAAGTTTGTAATCCTTAAAAGACGCTTGTGTAAAATGTATGCTGCGTTCCATTTATAGATTTTCTTATGATCAGTGTTAATTTGGTCATATTTACACTGGGTGGATATATGTGTAGAGACAGTGTTTTTTTAGAATTAAAGTGAGTGTTAGTAGTTGCTAGGCCATTAGTACTTCTTTTTCAATTAGCCAACTGTGAAGTTGATGACAACTACTTAAGAATATTAAAAAGAAGCAGTATCAGTCACTTAAATGATCATCAGTGAAAACAAAACAGCATAAAATGTCCTGCCAACTTGCTGCTCAGCAATCTATCCTGCCTTCTGCCTAACAAAAAGAGCCATGCTTCATCCTTCAGCTAGAGAGCTCTCCTTCCTGTAACTTACTCCACATAATTTTATCAACCTACAACTTATTCTGGTTCTTTCTGGTAAGTGGAGGACCAGGAATTCAATAATCAATCCACAGGGCTGAAAACCAATCCTTGCAGCACACCATTAAAAATACACCTAGTTAACATGGTTGTGTGAAGCGGGCCCTATTCAATTTGGATTCAGATTCGGCCCGAATCAGGGACAGCAGTTCGATTCAGTGATTCAGATCACTGTCCCTGATTTGATATGGCTGAATCCAAATCTGAAGATTTGATGCTGATTTGGAGAATCAGCAATTCAGACACAGACACAGCTTTAAACATTTTTTCTACGTACCTTGAGGTACCAGCACAGCTTGTGAACACTGCAATGCGGGGGGTGTATGGAGTGTCTCACAGGCATGCGGGGGGGCCCTCCACATGCTCAGCAGTGAAGTAATTCTGGTCCACTTCTGGGTCTGCCGAGGAATGAGCTGACCCCCCCCCCCCGGCATGCCCCCAGCTTGGCAATTAGCTACAGAGGGACCCCAAGTGTCCTCTCCAGACTCAGGAGGCACCAGTTACCGAGCCTGAGGGCACGGGGGGGCCCCCCCCAGTGCGCTCCCTGGCGGACCCAGAAGTGGACCAGAAGTGCTTTTGGTCCACTTCCAGGTCTGCTGCCGAGTGTGCTGGGGAGCCCCCTGTGCTCCTGTGGGATGCTCCATCTGCTTCAGCATCTCAGCCTTCATGAGCCTCCTGCTGCCTAGAGGTATGTAGAACAAACATTTAAAGCTGTGTCTATGTCTGAATCTCTCCGAATCAATTTGGAGGGTTCCAGTTTGAATCAGAGACATTAAAGGGTTCTCTGATTCGATTCAGATTCAGAGATTTGGCCATCGAATCGGGCCATATCTCCGCCAAATTGTATCAGGGACCGAAGCTTCTCACAGCCCTACTAGTTAATGATGATTCTGTTTATAATTACATTTTGCAAGCTATCTTTAGGTAGTTTTTAATCCAAAGCCCAGAAATTAGGCAAGCATACCTGAGACAGTCTGAAAACAGGTTTGGGCAAGTGTTCAAGGCCATACTAAATGGCCACACTGCCAGATTTCTGGGCGTTGACATGTGCTAAATGGAGTAAGTAGACAAGTGTGTCTCTCAGTGGTGCCTTGGGTTGCATCATGGAGGCAGAATGAGGCTTCTGCTGTAAGCTTTGCTTCTAGATCGTATGTTGTTGGCCAGTTTACTATCATGCCAAAATGCATAGAGATATCAGTATATTTCTGCCTCAAATTCTTAATAATAGCCTAAATGTCTTAGGTTTCAGATAGGGAAAATGAAAGCATTATTCACTTTGAGTCCAACTAAATTCCCTATTTGCTATTTATGGGTCATACAAATATAAAGGTTTTTTTCAGATTCATGTTTCTTACACAGAATAAAGTAAGCAGATGGAAGGTGTCTCAAAAATTAATGTAATTGCTTTTGCATTTTTTTTCATGTAAATCAGCACATTACCTGTATGGCAAGGGACATCAAGATATTTGGACACATACAAGCAGAGATTATCTTTAGGGAACATTCTGGTGCTGGTGATATGCCAAATGGAATATGATTGAAACAGTAACCTCATGTTCAAGAGGGTTATGAGCCTCTGTTGTAATGTCTAATGTATGGACATATGAACAATTCATTATATATTGAAAAGGGACCAGGATTTACTATGCAACACCTGCTTTGTGGTAACTGCCAGTATGTACAGGGAACCCCTGCTTAGTGCTCTTTATTGGTTCCTGAAACCAAGTGTTAAGTGACACAAGCATTAAGTGAAACCGAAAGTATCTGACAACCCAAGATGGCGACTGCAATTGTTTTTAATGACCCAAGATGGTGACCACAAGTGTTATAATGAAACTCTGAGTGCTAAGTACAATCAGGTGTTAATTTAAAATGAGCATTGTAGCAAAACAGTGCTAAGCAGAACAGCCTTAAATGGGGGTTGCCTGTACAACATCACTTGAAGGCAAATTAAAGCTAATATAACATAGTATATAGTCCTTAATGAAAGAGGAGTAAATTACTGCAATTTAGGTTTCCTTACTACGAGATAAGGTTCACTGCATACACAGGTGCAGGTACACAGAGAAGCTGATGCATAGTCAGTCACCACTGTTTTATTCTATGATATCTAGTCTTCATATTTTCATGCTTGAATTTGGAGAATACTTTGGCCTAAAGCAACTGTACTAACATCTGATAAGCTACAGGAAGTATGTGCCTTGCTCTGAATGCACTGTTATTAAATTCTGTCAGGTCAACACAAATAAGGATTTTTTAATTGGCCTTTTTTTTTTATTCTAACCATCCCTGCATGCTAGTCCTTGAAATCTCCTATAAAGTAACAGACCATGTAATCCGAGGTAACCAGGTAACAAACCAGGTAACAAACCAAGATACCAGTATCTTTTATTGTCTTTGCTTTCCCTACTGTGAGGGAGAGAATGATTTAGCAGGCTCTGGGGCTCCGCACCCAAGCGGGAGCCTGCTAGTCATGCGATCCCAGTCCCAAGACTCTGGGTGGGAATTCACCTTTCCCAGGTGTGTGGGAAAGGGAGGGGCCGGTACTCCCGGTGCCGGCATAAAAGAGAGGCCGGGGACGGCCAGAGGGAGAGCGGAACTGGAAGAAGGCGGCGATGGAGCTGAAGCTGGCTGGAGCACATTGCAGCAGATGTGAGCAGCTTTCAAACGCAGTAGGAGCTTTTGGGGAAAGCGAAAGCCCCAGCGGGGCTTTTGAGACCAGGCAGTTGGCCTTGCAGGGCAGGGGACTGTTTCGTCACCAGCCGGGAGCGGCTGAGTCCGGCAGGAGCCGAGTACCATATAAACTCTAATATAAGGGCACTTCTTGACTGTGGGTTAATAGGGGCGGAGCGGCCCCAGGGAGCCTTAATTATACATGGAGGGATCGAATAAGTCCTCCAGAAGAGCTCGGTGGGAGCTAGAGAGGGGGTTGCGACCCCACGGTGTGCAGGGGTATATTGGAGGTCGTCTGCAGAAGGCTGGAGCAGCCGCCTCGATCCAGGGAACCGCGGCCGGAGCATTTTGTGTTAATCCGTACGTTTCTTTTCTGGACAATCTGAGTGATCTACGAACCTGTGGCTGGGCCAAATAGGCGGCCACCACCCGGTGGAACAGGCGAAGGTGTAGGGGTGGCAGAGCCCTCATCAACGCGGGACCCGTGCGACACTGAGGAGGCTCATATCTGGATGACACGTGCCGGAACATCTGAACCTATTCTACTAAAATCAAAGTCGTGGCAGGCGAGGCAAGCATGTGTAAAATGCCCAGCTAAAGGTGAGCGGATACTTGGCGCCCGGTAAGTGGCCCCAATCCCTTCTTATTGTATTTAACGTTGCTGGGCCATTTTTATAGCATTTTTCACTTCCCCTTTAAGCCAGCTTGTCTTATAACCACTGTGCCTATCTTTTTCAATTTTGCAGCTGTAGCTTTTTGGGCATTTCATAAAATGTTTTTAAACACTTCCTTCATATTATTCAAATGTTTCCGTTTATTTTAAAGGGTACAGCTTTTCCAGTCAGTTGCACAGGACTGGTGATGAGCTGTAGTGAAATGGAAAAGCAGTGCTTTTGAAAATTAGCTGAGTGGTTTGCTCTTAATTTGCTCCTAATTGGACAGGTATTCATTTCTACCGCTGTGAATTTTGGGTGAATTTTGGGGAAATCACTAAGAGAGAGAGAAAGACAGAGTGTACAGGGCCTCTAGACTGAACATGACCCCTACCCTGCTCCCCTTGTCTTCCCCAGGCTGGAAGAGAGGTGGCAGCTGGACTCTGCCTAATTATAGGAGGAGTCCAGCTGTGGGGAAGTGCCCTTGTATCCCTACATGCTTGAGAGGAATCCATATGCCACTGCTCTCTCATCCTATTCTCAACTTTTAAACCATGACTCTAATTTACCGTTATTTCCATAGGGTATTTCCATTACCATAGGGCTTTGTGTACATTGTTCTCCCAATCCCCATGCCAGCTGTTTTGTGTGTCTCATTCCTCCCTTGTCAGGGTGCCCTATTCCCACCTTTTCCAAAGAGGTGTGAAAAGAAAATATACCACTAATTTGAATGTTAGCTTAATTGCTTAGGTAAAAAACAAAGTGTATTGACTTTGTTTTCTCCCTAATGGCAGGCCAGACTTAAGTGTAATGTCAGTAGGTTGGATGGACTGCATGCGGGAGAGTAGGTGGAAGCTGGGGTCCTGAGTAGGAACACAAAAGTGCTAGTAAAGAAGGCCTCGGTCTGTTAAGCAGGAAAAACATTGGAAAAAACATCTTACATTTTTAAAACAAACCCATTTCATCAGAGTTTGAATGACAACAAAAAATCTGGTTAATTTGGAAGTGAGAAATGAATGTAATTGATTTTAATGGTACCACCATAAAATCACTAAATCAGATAAATTAAATTGGCTGGAAGGAAGCCAGGGTCATCTAGTTCAACCCCCTGAACAAATGCAGAATGTGTTTATTCCCGTCTCATACCAACCTCATCTTGAAAACCTCCAAGTGCAGGAGATTCTGCTATGTCTGTGGGCAGCTTGTTCCATTGTCCTACTCTTCTGGTAGTAAGGAAGTTTTTCAGAGATTTAATTTAAATCTGCTTTGCTGCAGCTTAAACTGACTGCTTTGTGTCCTGCCCTCCATGGCAAGGGGGGAACAGTTGTTCCCTCTCTTTTTTATGGCAGACTTTCAAATATGTAAAGACTGCTATTTTATGCCCTCCCTCCCCCAACCCTAACTTAATCTCCTTTTTGCCAAACTAAATATACCAAGTTCTCTTAACCTTTCCTCTCATAGTTTGCATTCTAACTGCTTCATCGTTTTCTTTACTCATCTCTGGGTAACCTCAAGTTTCTCTGCTCCTTAGTAAATTGCAGAGCCCAGAAATGTACATGGTACCCCATCTGAAATCTAACCAGGGCTGTGTAGAATGATATTGTCACCTCCAGTGCCTCACATATGGTATTCCTGTTAATGCATCCCAAAACTGAATTGCCTTTTTAGTGACTTCTTTACACTGCTGGTTTATATTGAACCTGAGATCTATCAACACCCTCCAATCTTTCTCAGCAACACTGCTGCCTAATTTATCATCTCCCATTCTTAATCTGAGTATCTGTTTTTTTCTTCTCTAGGTGAAACATGTTATATTTTTCTTTTCTGAATTAATTCTGTTGTCTAGCACCCAGCACTCCAATGTGTCAGGAACTTTTTGAATTCTTATTCTATCCTACCAAGTACAAGTCCTCCTAATTTTGTATCATCTGGAAACTTTATCAGGTAGTTCTCGATTCCTTCATTCAAGTCATTAATAAAAGTGCTACACAGCACAGGACCCACAACATCAATCCCACATAAAGTCTAGTGCCATTCTGATATTCATCCCTTTATAATCACTTTACTTGTTGTTATTCAGCTAATTATGCACCCATTGGGCAGTAATTTTATCTAGCCCCATATTTCTCGGTTTGGCAAGATTTGTTATTAACAAATACGTGTTCACTGCTACTAATTACCCTTTCCTTCTCCATTTATTACAAATTGATTATTTTATAATTTGTTCTAATAACTTCCCAAGTATTCAAGTCAGATTGGCTGGGTTTCGATTCCCTAAGCCAGGGATGGGCTAAACATGGCCCATGGGACATATCCAGCCCACCAATTGATTCTATCTGGTCAGTGGGCGGGTGGCAACTCTGGCCTCTGTTGGTGCTGCAAGGGATGCTGGGCAGAAGCAGCCCTGCCCACCCACCCACCTGGCACCATGTAGCAGGCTCTATGTGAGCTGCCCTCAGGCCCCAGTGCTCCTGCTCGGGCT
>NW_017729004.1:32749499-32750163 GCF_001723915.1 Gavialis gangeticus | reverse complement strand
GCCTACCTGAAATTCCCCACCCTGTAAGGCATGTCAAATTTGAGTATTTTCTTTCTCTGAAGTGTACATTAGCCACTGAATAGATGGGGTTGAAAACCCCTTTTTCTGTCTGTGATAGTTGTCTAGGGGGAGAAGCGCTATGGTCTGCAGTTCCAGAAACATAAACCTGTACATGGCCATGCAGATGGAGGCCAGCGTGATGATCTATGCAGCGTACTACGTTTTGGAGTTCACCATCTACTTTCACTCGGTCTATCCGCTGTGTCATTTTCATAATCTCATCCCTGTAGAGGCAGCAGGCCTCTTTCAAAATTTTTATGTCCTGCTGGCAATAATAGGCCAGCTCCTTTTGCATGTCAAAGGTCTTATCGCTGTTATTCTGATACCATTCTAAAAACTGTACTTTCTCACTGGACATCATATTTTCAGCACCATAGTACTCCAACTTTGGGAGAGGCCCCACATAATTTTGGTTTTCTGCTGCGTTAAAAAAATGTGGGAAATAACCTTTGCATCCTTCAAACCACATTGCCTGTGGAAGCCTGCTAAGTTTCATTGGCAAAAAGTTTAAAGAGTCTGTGAAACGGATGCCTAGCCCGGTCACTTCAATAAACATGAGTGTACCGCCCTGAGTGATTAGTTTTACGCCCATTTTTTCCTTCAA
>NW_017729004.1:32743501-32744499 GCF_001723915.1 Gavialis gangeticus | reverse complement strand
AGACTCTATGAAACGGATGCCTAGCCTGGTCACTTCAATACACATGAGTTTACCACCCTGAGTGATTAGTTTCACGCCCATTTTTTCCTTCAATAACTGGCTGACAATGGAGTAACCATCGTAGCCTTTGGCATTGTGAGCTATGAAGGTATAGTCCTTGAACTTTTTATCCATAAAAACCTTAATAAAATCAGACAGGCACTCTTCGCCCTTAAACTCCCAAGTGCTTTCTGGCTATTTGGGCTTAGCTTTACAAGCTTTTTGCCTGCGGCTTTCTGCGGGTTTTTTTTCCCTTGTCTTTAGCTCCATTGGAAAAATGTAGTTGGGCACATGCATCCCTGTCTCCTGCACACATTCAAAATCATAAAAAATGTACCCCTCGCCTTCTTCAGTCTCTTTAATCTGATGCATAAAGCACCAGTGTTTGTTTACATCTGTGATTTTCCCATAACACTGTTTGCACTGCTGTCCTTTACACTCGTGCTTTTTGTCCACGTAAAATTTACACTCATCACACAGAGTTTTAGTCAGACATTGAATCCGATTTTCAGAGGCAGGGCCACATGCACTCTTTGGAATGACAGAACAGCTTACAATTAGGGCACCCTTGTGTCCTGCCCATGTTTTCAGAGCAGTTTGGGCTCAGGCAAAGACAACATCGGAACCTGCACATGTGGCTATGGCTGTACAATGTCTGACAAAGATCGCAATAATTTCTTGTGCCAAACACCTTTTTCACATCCAAAATACCATAATAATGTTCACCATGTAGCAGAAGAAAACAGGTGTCGGGGTATCTGGGTGCATCCTGTGTTTTAAATAAACTCCACCCAATTTTTTCCTTATGCATCACTATGTGAATGTTAACTTGTTCAAGGTCTTCAAACAAAGGCACTTGATGGAGCATAACTTTTTGCTATACAGACATGCCTAATTTCCTATGCAGTTCTTTGGCACCATCTAGCAGTTCATCATCTCTGGCCCCTCTACATTTTGTA
>NW_017729004.1:32738285-32738501 GCF_001723915.1 Gavialis gangeticus | reverse complement strand
GGCTTGTTTTCCTCTGAGGAATCATACCCTTCTGTTCTGTCCCGGTGGTCTTCTGATCCTTGGGTATTATGATCTGCAGGCTGAGCATTTCTGGGGTTTTTTGCTTGTGCTTTTAGATGTCTCTGCCCAGGCCCCCGCTCTTCTTTGGGAGTGGTGTGTGATATCACTTAGAAAATATAAAATTTACATCTCAGCATTGAGAATTCATTTTCCTCA
>NW_017729004.1:32732718-32733285 GCF_001723915.1 Gavialis gangeticus | reverse complement strand
ATCTGGGAATAGGGGATAGAGCTTATAACTCTACGGCTTCCATCTCTCCCACCTCTCACAACGACCACAACCAGCCGAAATGTCGAGTCGAACAATATTTCTCTCTTGCTTTGTAACATTACTGAACCACTCTAAAAACAGCTCTGAGGTCATCTTGTTTAAATTAATAGCTCGAGAGTATAAACAGTTTGCCATGCTATCTGCCTGAATACGTAAC
This sequence comes from Gavialis gangeticus, assembly GCF_001723915.1. Lineage (NCBI taxonomy): Eukaryota > Metazoa > Chordata > Crocodylia > Gavialidae > Gavialis > Gavialis gangeticus. The sequence continues at coordinate 32,733,068 of NW_017729004.1, read as the reverse complement.
TGTGCATAGTCATTGCCTCTGAATCTTTGGCGGAGTTCTGCTACAATTTCTTCCACCCCCTGGCTTATGGCTTCGTATGCCACATGTAACGGCACATGCTCCAGATTCACAAAACGGAACTCCTCAGTGTACCTCATGCCTCCAAACCTGGCTACAGACCACTCTTGCCTTCTCACCCGCACCATATGTACGTCTGGTAAAACATCCTCTGCTGACTCAGGAGACCAGGGGGCGCTTGAGGGGTCCTCTAAACTATCTTCCAGACCAGATTGGTTATCCCAACCCTCTTACCCTTCAAGTCTTGGTGGCGGGGGAGGCCTGGGTGGTCTGGGAACATTTGAGGGGCCCTT
>NW_017729004.1:32715986-32727718 GCF_001723915.1 Gavialis gangeticus | reverse complement strand
GGGGCTTCCCCACCTGATAAGCTGTCTGTAATATAAATGAAATGATATAATAAGTAAGTCCTCTGTATTTCAAATTAAATAATAGATTAAGGAAAATAGTGTATGTGTAAAGTAAAATAGTCATCACTAAAAGACAACTCCACCCCTTTAGTCTTAAAATATGTGGAGATCTGGACACACCGGTCAGCCTTTTTTTTTTTTTTTTGAACCGTTTTATCTTTATGATACACACCCGCCACCCAATACCATACACAATCTGTGAGAACATATATTTTTAAATTCAGCCTTTATTTCCATCAAAAACTTTTATAATATTTACTGATTTCTTTTGTTAAACCTTCTTCTAAGAAGTGTTTTTTATCATTTCTAGTGACCATTAAGTCTCATTGGTTTTATCTTTACAAAAACCCCTATATGTATGTGATTAGAGATCCAAGACACTAAAGCAAATGCTAATCTACATTAGATATAGAAAACTGTTGAAGTGCTTTACAACCTCACATCCTCCAGCCTCCCACCAAGATCAGCAAAAGATATAAGCCCCACCCCATTTTAAACTGTTTTTGCTAAGCCCTTCTCTTAAGCAGGGTTTTATAATCTCTAGTACCAATTAAGCATTCAATATATGGTATGAGTGTTTTATCTTCCTCAATGATCAAATCATGAAGGGCAGCATCAAATCATGAAGGGGCCATTTTGGTGCCCACGGTTGTGCCTATGTTCTGGAGGAAGTGTTGGTTATTGAAACTGAAGTTGTTGTGTGAGGATGAAGTGTATAAGTTCAGTAACATCTTTAGGTCTACGCTGAGTTGTAATCTTACTCCTGTTGATACGTAAGGCAAGCTTGGATGCCATCCTGGTGTGGGATGTTGGTATATAAGTTGTTGACATCCATGGTGGCTAGGAGGGTATTGCTGGGAAAGTGGTCTATGTTTTTAAGCTTTTGTAGAAAGTCTGTTGTGTCTTAGACACAACTCGGTCTTTGGGTGACAAGAGGTTTTTAGAATGGATACAACGAAACCTGGTATTTCCTCAGTTAGGGTTCCATGGTTGGATAGTCTAGGAACACATCCGTGGTGATGTAAATGGAGATTCCCAGAAAGGTTCCGATAACAACCGAGGACCTTCCTTAAAGAGCAATAAACATTTTAATTAAAAATGCATGTGGTCTTCCTTTTATTGGAGGACTCCAGTGGGATTCTTTGTTTTTTGGGGCCCATACATTCCAGTGCAAAGAATGAAGCAAACATTTCCTGCAGGTAAAGTACTGTTATGAGCCTCAGAGGGACTAAAAGCTGTAGAGAAACAAGCAGAGGTTTCAGTAACAATGACCCTCTATTTCTTCCTCTGCTGCTGCATGTATTTGCATTTTTCACCAGACAACAGGTTTGGTACCAGTTTGGAGAGTGTGATTGAAACACTGGAGCACCTTTCCCTTTCATTCCCTGTGTTAAAAACTGGCTCTTACTTTCAGAAAGCCTAGACTCAGAACATCTCAAACTAGTGGGCGCTGGAAATGTCAAAAGAGTTGTATTAATTCCAGTCCTTTTTGTGTGATGGTTCTCATAAGTATTGCTAAAACTAGCAGTGGATTTCTTTCTGCAACTTGGAGCAGTAGCATAAGTGCACTAAGAATGCTCATCCCAAAGAAGAAAGGGGCTTAGATTCCTGTTCTGAACAGAATACATATATTGTTTCAAGTTCAGGAAAGCAATTCTGCCTTCATAAATCTCTCATTAGGTCCTCGAATATATGTTTATAGCTCTTTTAAGTTTAGGGTGTCCCTTGATAACATTTGTTTTAGTAATATTCAGTTACATGCTCAATAATAAGCCTACACGGAGGGAGTTTATTGTATTATTGTAGTCTCAGGCACCTTATTCATTACAGCAACCATAGTTCCAGAAGGGGGTCATGTGTCAGCAACATTTGCAAATAACTTCCCTCTCCCCCAGTGAATTTTCTCACTCTTTTGTGGCTAGATTTCTTAAGGGTGGGACCATCTCATATTTTCACCAAGTTCAGGAATCCCTTCCCTCTTGGGACCTCACCATACTGATAATAGACTGATGGATCCTTCTCTTGAGTTTTTAGCAATTTGTTCCCTATATTGCCTATCAATGAAAGCTGCCTTCATAGTAATTGTCACATGAGTATGAAAAGTACAGGAGATTTACATCTTCAGGGTAGATCCCGCTTAAGTTCTGTCTCAACAGAACAGGATTGCTCTCAGTGCCCATCCCCATCTTGCCTCAGGTTGCCTCAGACTACCAATTTATGAACCAATTTATTCATCTCTCACTTTTCTTCCCCAAGCTTGGTTTAACTTCAGAAACTGTATATACTTGATGCAGCAAAGACATCACAACTCATTGTACTAGATCTCAGGGAGCCTCTGCTACCTATCTAGAAAATGGTGTTATTTTTTAAAATTTATTAGGTAGCTTTGGGGAGTTTGGTCCACACATTCACAAGATATTTTTTCTTCAGTAGAGGTTTCCACATTGGATGCTTGGCATGGTAGGGTAGCCTTTTCAATCACTGGCTAAGTGGAACTCCTACTTTCTTCTCTCAAATATACATATAACTGTTTGTTAGTTTCCAGGACTTGAATCCTTTTGGACAATCCTTGGGAGAAAAAAAAGGCAAGTAACTGGGTTTTTTTGGGGGAGATATACAAAGTTAATTGTTATTTGTGGATTTATGTAGTGTTTCTATACATGAAAATGAACACTGAGGGAGTTTATTATTGTAGTCTCAAGCACCTTATTCATTACAGCAACCTTAGTTGTTAGTTAGGCTCTCATTTAAAAATATTATGTGGTTTTAAATTCTGTCTGTTCTGTATTTCTATAAAGTACAGCAAAACTTTCATTTTACTTTCAGGAACCACTCTGTATTTCTGGGAAGAGTTACATTCTGCTGAGCTCAAGGTCTTCAGAAACAAAAAGGAGCTGAACATTTAGTAATATAGGTCTGGCTTAACATCTTTTTGTAGCATAATTCAGTAACTACAAACTTAAATAAAAGGGCCACTGTCATTGCACTATAGTTTGGAAATCATGCTACTTTATATATCAGTGTGCAGGGTTGGATCTTGGTTCATTTTTCACAATTGTGGAAGAAAATAGGGGTAAATGTCAGTTACAAAAGAACATATTGTACAAAAGCTGAAGTTTGTTACCTTTCTCCAGTGGGGTTATTTTTTTCCCAAGGTACACAGACTTGAGTGCATCATCTAGCTGTGCCACATGCTTGCCAACATGGCTGCTCAGTAGGGAATGAAAAAGGCACAAGCCAGTTGATGAAAGTCTCATAGTATTGTCTGACATCATATTGTCTCATAGTACGGCTACTATTACATACATTCTCACATGACTGAGATGTTGCATAAGACTCTTTTTCCTGATCATTATGATCCACATTGGCCCATTATTTGTAGATTATGGTAAAATAAATGTTTCAACAAAAGGAGGTCAAGACTTTGCCTGTGAATTATATGGATGCTTTAGTGGACAACATACTAATTTTGAAAGTCGTAAGTTTGTAATGTACACACCAGGCTGTTTTGTGGAATCTGTTTTGGAGATGAGGACCAGCCAGTGTTTTCTGGTTAGAATTTTCATCAACCAATCACAGTTCCTGGAAAGGCGAAGAATTTAAACCCTCAACAGAAAAGTCTAAAGGGTAGTTGTTCCGCTTCCTTTGTCGTGTTTATAATACACGTGCATACATGCACACAAGCAAGCAATCTACACAGACAAAATAATCATTTTTCCCCTACCACAATCTGTTAAATTTGTTAAGGACAAAATACCCCAGGTACATAAGCCCCATTTTTCTTAAAGGTTAAAAATAAGTACAAGCAATTCCAAGCCCTATAACAAGTCAGGACAATATACTACAAGATATCTTGTGTTGGTCCAAATTACACCTAAGTTAGCAGATAATTCCTCAGTAGAACCACCAAATGTGGCATGGATCTCAGCACACTACTATCCAACTTCCACTCTATACAAAACAACTTGCCTCTTTTTCATAAATGTTTTGCAGGGAGTAGCAGACCATGGTAATGCATGCAGTGTTCACTGTGCTAGCGTACAAATGATTTTAGAGGCAAATGCCATGTTTCTTTCAGGTTCCAAATGCACATTCCACCACCATTCTGAAATTGCTATGAGTGTAACTGATGGCCTTCATGGCACCGGGTTATCTGGATATGGCTTCATCAGCCATGATAGTAGAGGATAGGTGGGGTCCCCCAAAATAATGGTGGGCACCCATGACCCTGCGACTTCTTCTTTTGTATGGCTGATGTAGATACAGAACAGCAACTATAATTTTACATTTAGGTAGTTGAGCTGGACAACTGCATCAGGAGCAGCAGAGTATGTCACTGTGACACCTCCTTCATATTTGTGGATCAGGCATTGAGTCATTATATGTTCCACCTTTCCATGGTCTGTTCTGGGTGACCACAGCTGCACAGTGGAGTTTTTAATTTTACATTTGTGCATCAATTATCTGCATCTCCCATGGTTTGTGCAGATATTGTTTAGAGTTACCCATGAGCACTGCAGGAGATTGAGGCCAGGGACCTTCTGCGTTGGATCTATCACAAGATATTTATTTGGGACTTCCTGTGAATTCCATTAAGTTTCCCAGGCTTCATCAGGATTGAAGTCACATTGTTGAAGGTTAAGGGTGTGGATCCTGAAGGGTTTGAGTGACTTTAGGCGATGGTGAGGGGCCTTGTTGAGGTCCTGGTGGATGGGGAGATGTTGGTTTTCCTTAATTGGTTTGACTTGTTGTAGAGTTGCTGCCTTGCAATGAATGGCTGGAGGAGCAATGTGTAACAGCATAGGCAGCCAAGATGATGGGGCTGACTAGAGGGTTCCAGTGATGCACATTGCAGAATTCAGTTGGATGTTAACAAGTCAAGTGTGACTGCTTCTGGTCCTACTGGTGCATAGTACTCAGCTATGGAGTATGCAAGGGCCCTGATGCCTCTACTACTGATGCAGATGCTCCCAAGCTCATACTTGCTAATTTCTGGACCAAATTGACCTTTACCTTCATTTTATCAGCTACCTTCTTCAGGTGATTATGGAGGTTAATGTGTGGTCCAGCCCCACTCCAAGATGAGACAGAGTGGGTTTGGAAAGGTCCTCCTTGGAAAGATCAATAAAGATGTGCTTCATTACATGGAAATTTTTGAGCCACTATTGGTCATCTCCAACTGATAGATTCCCATCATGTTATGTGAGTTCCTCTGTTCTAGAAATGCCATTGTAGTTGGAGATAGGGCAGCAACTACAGTATTTACTGTTCATTTGTTGTATGTTTTCAAATCCAAATTTGTTTGTTCCAAATCCAAACATCCATGTTGTATGCTTCCATATCCAAACTTCCTCACTCTCTTTGCCTTCTCTGATCTAATGTCTCTAAATCGCAAAAGATGTGAATGTTGTGCTAGGCTGACAAAAAACCCATTCGGTGGTGGGCTGCAATAACTTTCACTCAGCAAGGGGGTTTGTAACCACAAAAAATACCAAATTATATTCTAAAAAGTGAACATCTAAAATATTAATTTGATTTCAAAAAATATTTTTGTACTGGTTTACATGTGTTTGTGTAGTGTACACAGAGGTGATTGTATATAATAGCATAAAATGAAGTCTTACTCTTATATATTGGGGGTGGGTATAGGTTTGTGGGAAGCTGTGGGTGTGTGGATGTGGGGTGTGGAGGAGAGTGTGGGTGTGTCTGTGAAGGATGGGGGTGAGGGAGCATGTGGGTGTGGATATGTGAGGTGTGGGTGGCTATGGGGTTTGTGGGGAAAAGAGCTGGGGTATGTGGGGGTGGCGTGTGGGGGCCTATTTGTATGGCAGTGCAAGGTGGGGTGTGGGTACATGTGTATGGTGGGGTGTGTGTGTGGGACTCATCCTATGAACACACACACACACACACACACAGAGTCCCTTCCTACATGCACATGCACCCCTCCCCCTCCAGGGGTACTAGTGTGGGCCCCGTGCTCCCTGGTCCGGCGATGCAGGTGGGAGCAACGACCCTACTGCCCCTGTATCTTGTCATCTTTGACAGGCAGCCAGGAGCAAATAAATATTTTCCAAATTTTAAGGGGCCCCACAAGCCAGATATGGTTCACAGGCCATATTTTGCCCACCCCTGCTTTAGAGGATACTGACTTGACCTGACAGAATGCTTCAGGGTAGTGTGGAGATTAAGACAAGATGATGTGTGCAGGTAAGTTTATTTTGTCTGGATCTGTATATTTCTTGTGCTAGCTAATGCAAAGAACTTTCCATTATGACATATCTTTAAACAGTAAACAGAACCCAAAGCCTCTACAAAAGGGTTTATGGGACAACCAGCAAGGGCCTGCGGAACTAGGGAAACTGGACCAGGTTGTTCCATTTCTGTGAACAGAGAACATGTGCCCTAGAAACATGCTAGAGTCCATGGAACTGATAGTTTTACAACTAGCCTGGAGGTTTACAATGAGCCTAGCATATTAGGACCCTAAAACCTCAGCCTAATGAGGGTTTAGTGAGGGGTTTGCATGTAGGGCTGTGATGGATGGTGACAGCATTTGGGATGAGCATGATAGACAGGCATTTCAGAAAGGCTTTTGTGGAGATCTAAAGCTTTCTACTTTTAAAATGAAAACAAAGAATGGATTTATTTAAGTGAAAGCCCAATAGCAAGCGTGAATTATGAACAGTTCAAGATCAGCTGCTAAACATGTTTGCATGATGTGCTCTGCCTGCCGTTCATCAGAAAAAACAATGGACCTGGTGGCCATCTTGCACTTTTGTGATTTGAGGCAGGATGGGGTTCCTACTCCAAATGGAGGAATCAGAAGAATCTCTTTCTTTTCCTGGAGGTGACCATGGAGATGGTGCCACAGAGGTTGCTACAAATTTGGGCATGAAAGTTAAAATTCCAGAAAAGCAGAACTTTGATTGGAAGAAGCCTGCCACTGGAAAAAGGCTACTCATGGCAGAGAGACTGATGGAGCTGGAAGCCTAGGAAGCAGAATAAGCAGGCTTGGGCAGAGATTCCATGATTAAAGATTGAATAAAGCAGAATAAAAAAGGAAAATGAAGTGGAGAAAGCACATGAGTAGTATCCTGATTTGGTAGGTGGGGACAGTTCCCTATTATCTGGTCTATTAGGTGGCATACATGTAAATAGTAACCTCATTATAGATATGGATTAAATGCTTATGAGTTCTGAGTTAAATTGAGCAATCAGGGATGATGGGTTTTGGTATACGTCCTTCTGGCTAACAGGAAGACAGTGGCCATACATATATCAAAGGAGGGCTTTGAAATGTACACGTTACAAAGATACTCCAAAAATTCACATAAGACATTTAAAACCCACAGGAGGAAACCTTGTGGATCTGTCAAAGAAAAGACAAGGCAAGAGTTACATTGAAGTTATAACTCGAAGGGTTACCTTTGGAAGTGGGTGATGTTTGAAAAAGTTTGCACCAACAAGTTTATAGCAGTTCTACAAAATCTGCTCCATGACATAAAATGGCCAATATTCCAGCCCCTAATAGATGTGTCTACTGCAGCAACTATCAGCCAATGCTTGCCACCAAGAGGAAGTGGATAAAGCGGCCACAGGGTGAGCGGCAATCTCAAAGTTCACGCATAAAGACAGATTTCAAGGATTTGAGTTGTTGCATCTGCCAAGGATAATTGGAAACTGACCAGTGTATGTATTTCATGGAGTTGATTATGATCTGCAGTAGATGAACTGAATGGCAGCCCGACCAAAGAGGGACTGGGACATTGCTACACAGTGCAGCAAGTTTGAATGTTAAGAGGCAATGTATGTGTGTTGGAATTCACACCTCAACCCTGTGTGTGCATGTCTGGTATGCTATATTGAAATTTGGGGGAGGCAGGAACACTGGAACTAGGGAAATAAGTGCATGAGAGAGACCTTAGAAGGGCATAGGAGTTGTATAGTGAGAAAATAAGGCAATGCCTTATAATAGGAAAGTATAATGCAGAAAACTAAGGGATAGCTCTGATACTTTAGGGCAATAAATTAAATTGCAGAAAAGTAGATTTTCATCGGTGAAGTTAGGAGGCCCAAATAGAAAACCACCTCCACTTTGGTTTAGTGGATTATCATGGGGGGTGAGGGGTTGTTGTATGTTGTATGCATGGCTTTTTGCTAAGAATCAGAATTTCTGAAGAGCTCCTTCCTCTGGTAATTAACTGGTCAGCCTCTGTGCTGGCAGACATAATTGTGACAGATCAAGAAGCAGGCTCTAACCACAATTCTGAGATTGTCAGATGGAGCAGGCAATAGAGCTCACTTGACAGATTTATTAGATCCAAATACCAGAGTTGTCTACTCTGTTCTGTGACTAGACCAGACAAGTTCCTTGCAGGCTACTTTAGTTGCCCTAAGTCTTTGGAGGAGGAGTGCAAGATGACAGGAATTAATTCTGGGATGTCTTGTGTGCCTATATTATAGAGCCAGTTAGAATACATGACAATAACCATCCCTCTTGCTTTATAATATACTTACTCTTCTTTTCCCACTTCTACAATTGCCTGTTGGTCTGAGACTCTGCAGAAACAGAGCTCAGGGATGATTGGGTCCACTACCCCGCAATGGAAAAGAGATACCAAAACTTCCCTAACCCCAATGGGTGCTGCTTATCAAAAGGATCTGATCTCGTGTGCAAGAGGTACATCAGAAGTGGTATTTCTGTCAGCACTGCATAAAGAAAAGTAAGTTATACACTACCTTGTGCATGAACAAAATTTATTACTTTTTCAGATAACACACTTGAATAAACAAACAGGAAAAAAATGCATGAAGGTTCCAGGTTCCAAAGGAAACTTGCAGTACTAGCAGTCAAGAAAAATATGGCTTGTATATAGATCCAGTCTTTACATTATGGGTATTTATACATGTACCTTTTTTTCCCCCACGACACGACAAAGATCCACCACTTCAGAGCAGACTCGATTAATGAATCTGCTTCGCACGAGCTGATGTGTACTGTGCTGTGCCATGTGCAGTTGTATAAGTGGCGAAATGCGCATAAGCATGCAGAAAATGGCATTTTGCTGCTTATACAATTGCATAAATCACAGCATTGCGGCACTTGCACATGTAAAAAAGCCCTATAATACTAAAAACAAAGATTTTGGATTTTTTAAATAGATATTAATTAAATATTTTTACATACAATACTCTTAATATTGGTTTTTCTCAGTATATTTTTAGTGCAATTCTTTTTATCCCCCATTATCAACTGTGTGTGTTGTGCCACAGTGCCAGTTCAAAGGGAGCATAATTAAACAAACAGTCATCATTAACTAGAATAGACTTTTCAGGATTAATTTAATATATTAAGAAAATGAATAAAACAAAAGACTTCTCACACTTTTCATTAGAAATTATACTATCAAAACTGCTGTTAGCCCTTAACATAACCCTTGTGAGTGTACTGTATGGTTGCTTGAACACAGTGCATTAGAAGATGACACAAGTTTGAGGTGTTTTTAGGTATTTTATTTAATAAATAACTTCAGTAACAGCACTGTAAAAAGTGAACATCTGTTAAAATAAAAAAGGCACTTAAAACAAGATTATGACTAATCTGGAACAGATGCAATCTGAATGGTCAAAGGCAAATATACATGGCACATGTCAAAACTGAGATGTGACAGACACGTCACAGTACAAGCTATGCAATCTCAGCTACAGGGTAAAGGCAAATTTACAGCCAAGACTGCGAAAGAAATAAAGTTTGTGTCAATAAAAAAAAATCTTACAAAAGTTGCAACTAAACACATTAAAATATTAGGAAGGGTGACAAAGCTCCAGGCTTTAAACCAAAACGTTACAAAAAAAAAAAGACATGATATGAATTAAGGCCCTTATGTATTTTGAGGATGTCTTGGCTGAGTACCTCAAGGTACTGCAAGCCAGGGCTTGAATTTACAAAGAAAAGTCAGTCACCAGGCAGCAACTTTGTGAAAAATGACACGTTTTAAAGCTTTTTTTATCCTTTCCTAAATTTCGCAACACCTTCAATTCTTCCATAAGCCGTTACTTGGCAATTTAAAAATAGGTATGCACATACTTTTCACAGTCCTTTACATCATTCATTTCCAGCCTATTCAACTTACTGTAGATCTAATCAGATACATCCAGCAAACAGACCACCAGTTATTCACCAACTTGAAAAATACAAAGTGAGATTAAAAGAAGCTATTTAGTTTACATTTTAACTGTGTCTGCAAACTCAAGCCCTGATGTCCCTGTAAAGCTAAAACTTAATTTTAATACTCCATGGCTAGGCAGAGACTTCATACTGATTGTTTTAACCATTTCCCTCTCAGTCATGTTATAACAGTATCTATTCATCCTACAGAAGCCTACATTTTAACAGAACAGGAGGGGAAAGGTCAAAAAGGCACCATGTGACCTTAGCTGACTAGGCTATGCAGTCTCAAGTATTTTGTCAGTCCCCTGGCACTGATTATTTTTATTTGCAAAATAAATTTCATATTGTACATTTTCAAAACCTGCACAGGAAACAAACCTATATGTAATGAGTTAGTAAAATCACTGCAGTATTGCCCTATATCTACCTAACTGTGACTACAAAATTGCTATGTTGCATACAGTGTTGTGAAGTTATACAAGCAGTGTTCATTTTCCCTCATATTTAGGATTTACCACAGTTGTCACTGCACTCTTGTAAATAGGATTTTCACCCTAAAAAAGAGAAAGATTAACATTAATAGAAAGGTACACAAAGTACTGCATTTGTGGAAAATGTAAAAATTATTTTAAGAAGTTATCATTTATTTATCTGCATTGTTTCCATACACAACAACTTTAGCTCAAATAAAATGCATGCTCAGCTAATAAAAGCAAAGGGTTAGAGCACAATTTTATTATAGGTATATGTCACATGGTTTCCTCCATATCTGGGAACCATACATGCTGATTTGAAGGCTGAACAGTCACCTGAAATCTTTACAGTTCATAACACTTTTTGTAAAGGGAGGAGGAAAGCACTTCGTGCAACATTTTTTCCAGAACCATGGCCTACAGTCACAGGAAGTACTCAAATGTGTATGTAAATAGCCTACTTTGCTTTATAAGTAATTATCAAATCCTGCAATGCCGGAAGTAATATGAACATTTCTTAAACATTTTAAACATTTAAAAAGCTGTAAAAACAAAACAACCCTGGGTCTAAGGTGGCATAAATATCAGTGAATCAGTAGCAGTAGACAAGGTCGCATGACGGACAGCCCTCTCAGCCAATCAGTGGTGAGAGACGGGGCCACTGATGGACAGCCCTCTACACCAACCATTGATGGGGGGAAAGAGGGTACTAGAGGGCGGGGGAGTCCCTCAGCCAATCAGAGGTGTAGGAGGCTGGGGGAGGGGGAGGCGGAAGGGGAGGCACCATGATAAGCCTGTGAAAATGGCCAGCCCTGTGTTCTGTCCATGAAATTGGCTGTTGCCGCCTCGAGTTGGGCAAACCCCTATTTGTGAGCAACAACTCACTTCTTCAGCTGCTATAAAGATCTGAAGAAGGGCAGTTTGTGTCTGAAACCTTGACTCACTTCATTCCCAGCTATGCAGTCAGTCCAATAAAAGATATGACCCCAAAAATCCTTTCTTCACGCACATTCCATGGACCATCCTGG
>NW_017729004.1:32695727-32715782 GCF_001723915.1 Gavialis gangeticus | reverse complement strand
TTCACGCACATTCCATGGACCATCCTGGCCACAAGAACACTCCTGCCCTACTAAAATGTTAAGAGTTATCCCTTACTAATCATTTAACTGTGGAGTTCCACAGATGAGCCTGTCTTCTGAGACAGATGTTTGTTTTAAAAAATGTATTAAAAAGAAATTTATTAGATGGTAAAAATTCAAACAAGCACATGTTTATCATGCAAAATTAGCAGATACACCGTCTCTACCACGTGCCCTCCTAAATTAAAACATCATGCACAGTTTCACAAAAAGAAATCAAAATATTTTAGCTTTTCATACAGTATATGTCTATAGTAGAAATGAATTACATTGTCCCTTTGAATCATGAATGATTGTGCTTTGATATTAACTTGTGAAGTGCATCAGCAGGCCTTTGTGAAACCTCTTGGCTTTCAGTAGGACTGGATGCAGGTTTTTGGGGGTCTGATCATGTGGTTTTCAACATTGGCTTAAAGCCTAGTTTTACTTTCCTGCTTAATAGCCACTCTACCAACTAAAAAGCTTAAGGTATATCTATTAGCTCAATAATGGATTTTTTCTTAAAAAGATTAACAGAATTCCGTATTTTTTGCTTTCTGAGTTATATATATTCTAACAGAAAAATGCAACTAATTTACATTCGTATCTGGCCTGCTGTTTGTATTTGAAGATCCTATATATTAAGCAGTTAATAAAATCTTCCAGTTTTCAACTTCCCTAGCCTGGCTCCCACAAATGTTCTGGCTGATTGGATATGATAGAACATGTCACCAGATAATGGAGTTAAGTAATATATTAAATCATGAACCCTTTTTGCTTCATAGCTACAGAAGTATTTTTTTTCATTTATGGCCTTCACATTTCACTGGTTTGTAGTTCATACAATTAGAAGATGCATATTTCTACTTGGTTATCACAAGTATACTTGTGATAGAGAATTTAAAGGACAGCCAATATACGTGGCTACGGTTCCTGCAGTTTAGAACAGAGAACAAGAGGCCACTAAAACACTGGTTCAGTGTTTAGCTTGTGCACAAAGAAGAGGGCAGAGATGTAGCAGAACAAAAGGAAAACAAGGCAGGATCCAGGAGATGCTTTACGTAAAGCCTTATGGTGGAAGAAAAGGAATCTTATTTCATTCAGAAAATATAAAAACACCTAAGCAGGGTTTGGAAATGGAATTAGATGTGGTCAGAGTGACAAGCAAATCACTTTCACAGCTTGCTTCCAAACAGACTGAAAAATATATGGTGAGGGGAGTGTTGTTTAAGGTGAGTATTCAGGAAGACATAGGTTGCAATATTAGAGGAGAAATAATCGGGGATTGGGAAAGGTTTCTGTAGTGAAAATGGATAGGTTTTGGAGACCTTGCAAAGCAAAAATCTTTCTATGACACTACCTCATCACTATAATCGTTCTTCCCAAGAATAACACAAAGTTATGAGGCTGAGAGCCCAGGGATTATGCTGCTGATGACAGTGATAAAAATTAGAATGAGAATAAATACTATACTTAATTCATAAGGAACGTATTATATTTATGCAGGGTTTTAATTTTAGTCAAGTTAACTTTTATTGTCAGTTATCCTGTAAAGACTAATCAGGATGCTCCCCCAAAACTATTCAAGTGAAGCCACCAAATATCTGTATCCTGGAAAACTTAAGTGTGCTCAGACCAGCCATTACCAAAAAGTTAACCTTTGGTTAACTGGCAATCAGTTGACTCAAGGTAAAAATCTCTAGTGTAGAGAAGACCAAAGAGATTCTACTTTATCCACCAATTCAAAGCATATACTTATTATATATAAAGTAAATAATATCCTTCTTCACATATAAACAGAGTTTTTCAAAAAAGTTGACATTAGTAAAGAAGCCAATTCTGACATTCCAGAATTGAAGCAGCCATGGAAAAACTGAATAAGACCCAAACTGTGATTAATGGACAGTGACACACAGTGAGTTTGAAGAGAATTAAGTTGCATGCAAAAGAAAAAAGGAAGAAAATGAAAGAAAATACAAACTGAGACTTAGAGACCAGCTTTACATCCATAGTTTGGATTCTTGAAATTATTAATAGGACTCTTGTATATTGGATTTTCTTGCTGAAGTAAAAGAAATGGTCAATGTTGAATAATTCAACAGGAGAAAGAGAGAAACATTCTCAACTAACACACAAAAAAGGAAAGGTCATGCTGATGTGTAAAGGAAAGTTATGTTAGTAATTCCCTCTCAGAACTCTTTGACATTGCAAAACAAATGCATACAAATCTTAAAACCTTTCAAGTCTTCAAAAATAAAAATAAAGGCCTCCTAAATTATTCTAAGGGAGCGACCAAACCATAAATCTGCTTTTCAAATGCACATGGCTGTCTGTTACTGTAAGAGTTCAGTGTAAATATTTTGAGATTGTACAATTACTGACTTCTCCCCCAAAACGTTAACATACATGATATTAAAAATCTCCTTGCAAAACAGGATGGCATTTTACTTTTCCACACATAACTCCCTACAACTTTCAATGAAAGTTGTCTGAATATTTGGTTCTCAGATGATGCAATATTCTGACACACTGTATTTTTTACACCAAAGCTAGCTATGGAAAATTGGGGTGAGCAGGCTGGGACAGCATATGGGGTTGGACCCAACATGTGGCTCCAGAGCCAGTGCATGGTCCTGGCCTTGATGAGTGGCTTCGGAGCCGGTGAGCAGGGCAGGACCCAGCATGCAGCCCCAGCGCCAGCATGCTGAATTGGGCCTTGCCACATGAAAATCACACCACTGGCAAGCTAAATCAGACTCTATTGTGCAGCATGACCCCAACAGCTGGTGTGCTGGATTGGTCCCCAGCACACAGTCCCCAGCTCTTGCACATGACCTTCAACCCCCAGTCCTGGCATGTGGCCTCCACCCCTGGAAAAACCCCAGACCTATGTATTCCATGGTATGACTTTTTTCCCTTCTTAAGGCCTTCTACAAATAGATGTGTTTATATTCAGGGGTGTGTTATATGCAAGAAAATATGGCAATTGCAACCAAATGGCACTGTTCTAGCATTACTGCTGTAGTTTGTTTCCTTTTCGATAACACTACAACAAATTAATTAATTATTTAGCACTCTGACCTGAATTTTTGAGCAAATGCTGCTTTATATAGCTAGGTAACATTTTTGCAAGGAGAGATGCTCCTTTGTAATTAATTGTCATAGATAACACATATAGGTCATATTCAAGACAAACTATAAATAAGGGGTTTTTTGTATTCGTATTTTTTCCTTTCTAGGAGCATCCTGAGATATCTGGGACAAGAAAAAACTGTGTACTTCCCATAACCACCACAGTAGTTTTCTAGAATTTAAAAGTTCCATTGACTCACCGTGTCCCATTTTGCATTCATCTTCTCCTTTTCAAACTTAGCAAATTCTCTTCTGTCATGAATGATCATAAGTAGTTTCCAAATCAGTAATAAAGCAAGGCCAATTAGAACAATTCCTGCAACCACACCAGCTACAATAGGAATGATGTCAGGACCAGTGGGGCATTCTGAAAAATAGAATAATTGCTGTATAGTTTGCACAATGTAAATCAACACGAGTGGAACTATTTAATTGCACGGTGTACTGAAAAGAATATTCTGAGCCTCAAATTTGTGAAGAGAAATGCTTATAATTTCTCCCATCCCAGTAGTTACCCAAAACAGAGCTTCTATAACATTATCTGTGATCTTATTTTTAAGTTTTGAGACCCAAAAATCAATGAAAAGCAAGTTTGAATTTAAGGTTCTGCTGACCAATTTCACACATAACTAAGAATTGTATACTGATTGAAGCTATTAGGTTATCTTTTCAGGCTATGCCTGATAGTTGAAAACTGTATTTTAAATAATCAAGAGACATACGATAAAAGTGGGAGTATGAGAATCTGTATGTAAGATTCCAAATAGGTATTTTTTATAAAACAGTTTCAGTTTCATATCTTACTTGGTTCAGTTTCTACTCCAGATAGGCAAAATGCAAAAATATTGCTAATTGTAACATCATGATGCCCTGACATAAAAGGCTTGGGATATTTATGAGACTTCTTCAATCTGATCATCAGCCTTGTTAAACTAGGAGATGATATTTTCATGTAAAACTACAAATAACTGCATAAACAAAATCGCAAAAGAAACTTTACAAAGCATACAGTGCTTAGAACTACAGGACAGTGACACATTAGGAAACATGCTATCCCAAGCCAGAAGAGCAAAGGAAAAATTGAATGTGAAGGCATTACCCAAATATGCAATAATTTCTCATAACAGAGGAACATTTAGAAGCCAGATAAGAAAACAATGTGCATAATTTAGGGAATAAACAGGTGAGGTAAGGAAGGGATTTTTTTAAAAACTGCAGCATTGTATGCATTTTATGGGGATTAACATATTTATGATGGTGGTAGCCACTGGATTAGCTAGAATACTGATCTTGTCTAATTGTTCAACTTGAGTTCTGTTGGATGAAACATGGCTCTATGCTTCTTACATAAAATTAATAAAAATTATACTTGATTATAGGCTACTACCTCAAATCAGGAGATTACTGCTACATATGAAAGTTGGCCTTTTTTGCAGAGACATTAGCTTTAATAAACAGTAAGCCATCTATTCAGTAATCTAAACTAGCCAATTTCCTGGTAAAAGGTAAAAAGTTAATCAAACTATAGTTAATGCAGTTTGTCTTCTGCTAGTTAATCTTTCCAGGAAGAACCTCAAGGAGATCTGAAAATTATGGATTAATTCAATAAGTGGCCACTCACAACCACCCTTGAATATAACTGGGCTGAGTACAGCATGAGCTGGTATGAAATAAATAAGACTATTTGAGTAGAAGCAGGCATCACCAAACCACAGCTGATCCACTATACTGGGCAACACATACGTTTCCCCTTGTCCAGTCTGCAACAAGGGGTAACGTTCCCCTTGCTCAGGGACCCCCCAGGTCCTCTGCTGCCCCATGTCAGGTCCTGTGCTGAACTTTACATCACGCAGAGGTGCAGGTCCCACTGTGAGGCAGTGGAGGAGCTAGGAAATCCCTAGCACTCCATGCTCCCACATGGGGACCTGCTTCTCTGTGCTGGATTTTGCACTGACTCACGCCTCTGCCTGAAGCATGCATCAATGTGGATCTTGGCAAGGAGAGACAAGGCAGTGCAACTTCACAGCTCACAAGTCCAGAGAGGATCACTTAGTCTAACCTGCGTGCTTTTTGAGGTAACCTGTAACAGAACATTTTTTAACATGAACCACACTAGAAGGATGTGTACTAAGATATACAAGACTTGATTACAGGGTATTATGAAAGACTAAATTATGTCAATAAGGGGGAAAAAAAACCTAATACGTAGGTAAATGTTGTGTGTGATTTGGAGCAAATCTGTTTCAGCCAGGCTAAGAGCCAGCAAACAAACTCATGTACATCTCAGGCATCCCCAGTTTCCAGTCAGAGCCAAAATCCATGTTTGGATATAGTCTGAATCTTCAAACAAGGTGAATCAATGCAACTTTGAGCACCAAAGAGACTCAGTTGACAACAAAGGTGAAAGACGCATCTACAATAAGGGGTTTGTACCTGGTGTCTGCACTACGTGGACAATGGGTTCGTTGTTTGAGTTGACAGAGTATGTGAAGTAGAACCAACAGTCATCAACATCTTTCTCTTTACAGTGAGACAGTGGATCGGGCTGGTTAGGCTGTGGCAATTTGTCTCGACTTTCAACCGATGTCATGTTGAAATATGCACACTCCTGAGAACATGTTTCTTTCTTTTCTCCCTTTTGGAAAGCTTTGCATTGAACACAGTCCCTGATGAAACACAGATTAGAAACACTACTTTTAAACATGTTCATAAGGGAAATGTTTAGTATTTCCATGTTGGCACATGGAGGGGGGAGGAGTCTGGAAGATCTCTGGGTCCCCTATCCCCCTGCTTGTGTAACAAGAACTGAAATACTGAAAGACAGTGCCACATTTCAAGAGGTACTATTTTGGAGCACTTCATCTGTTTTTGGAATACATCAAAGGGCATGTCCATCTGTACACCCAGATCTCTGAAACGTTTCAAAGGCTTTTGAAATGTTTCAATTATTACTTCTGTCCAAACCCACATACCACATCTCTAAAAGCTTAATATTTTTGTTGTATAGACACTTACTTATGCTCTGCACAGACACCAAGACAGGTCTGACACATCTCACATGTGGGACCTTGAAATTTGGGATCTGTGCAGTTACAGGTTCCGCATTCACAAGTTCCTCTTCCATTGCAGATTTGTCCATTGGAAGCCATACACGTGGATGTATCCAACGAACAGTCACAAGCACTGCCAGTGTAGTTGGGGTAACACTCACACACTCTACATTTGCAGATGCCATTTCCTACATGTTAAAAAGGTATTTTAGTAATGTGAAGTTCAGTAAAGAGTGCATACTTTTTTTGATACTGAGAAACATTAACTAATGCTTGACACCAGTATATAGGTATAAGAAATATAAGCCAAAAAAATAAAGATGAAGAAAGGAAATATAAAATATAATTTTAATATTTTTTAGAGAGTTCTGTTTAAATAATGTTTTTTTGCCCAACTCCTTCCATCTGAATTTCTTTTCAAAATGTAAAAGGCTGGTGAAAGTTCCCTGACAGAAATATAAACAAAGGGCTCTCTACAACAGATAACAGCATACAACTAGCACATGAATGTTAGTGCAAACTTGCTATAATCGTAATTTAACACTTACATTTTGGTAGTCCTTAGAACTCTCTACCAGATTTGGGCCCCTTTGTGTTAGATGCTTTTACAAACACACAGGCCATGTCTACACGAGATGCTGACTGGGCAGTCGTTACTGCGCAGTCATTTAAGTATTTGTATAAACAAGTACTAAATGACTGCGTGGTAACTCGAGTTACTGTGCAGTAGAGTTGCATCACAGTTTCTGCCATGCAACACTACTGCTTGGTAGTCTCAGGCTACTGCAATCAGTGTCTCATGTAGAAGTGGCCACAGTAAATAACATAGCTCCCTCTTCAAACTTGCCATTTGTGCTCAACTTCAGGACAGGAGTCGGTTGGTCTTCGTGTCTGAATTCAAACACAAAGTCTGAGTCCATGGCATTATACCAAGAAGTTACCAATTGTAATTGTAATTTGTGTGGCATGAACAGTGATCACTAGTAAGTAGGCTAAGATTCCTAATTCCTTTTATGTACATGAGGTTATCCTGCTATTGTCATTGTTCAGTTTTAAGACATACAATGTCTGGTGACTTACCGTAGGTATTGTCAGACTTGTAGGATGTACAATAATTTTTTTTATTGTTTTTTAAAAGGCAAAAGTACTCTATATGAAATTCTTATAACACTTGTCAAATTTATTTTGTCATAGATTGGAACTGTGGTGTCAGGAAAGGTATTTATCTGAAATTTTATTAAATGTTATCAATGGATAACATACACCCTTGGGTTAGAAGAAAGGACCATTAGGTTGTACCTGCATCTACTATCAACCTGGACAGATTCTATAGTTCTGTATCTCTTTATCATATCCTTTAAGCCACTATTTCATTAAACTAGTCAGTTTCACCCTGCAGTGTGGTAGCCAGTTTTCTGTAGAACTATCAACTAATCTCTCACCTCCACAAATCAAGCCATTTGATCTATCACAGTTGAAGTTATCACATTCGCAATATTTTCCAGAATAGACTTCATTGGTATTTTCCCTTTTCTTGCACACACACTGTCCACAAATGCATTCTCCATTATTACTGCATATTTCTGTACTGTTCTCTCTTCTACAGTAAGCATCCATATCTTCACTATTTACTTCATCTGTGCTGCATTCACAGAGTCTTCCAATACGTCCTTCGTTACATCTATAAGATTAAAAAATATGCTAAAGATTTTAGATTGAATAAAACACAGGTAACTGAAAATGTTTCCATACAATAATATATAAAATAAAGAGATCCATTAAGCTAAGAGGCAGCATTCACAGCTTTGATTCCTAGAAGAAATGCTGTAGATCAAGGTTTGAAATAGATACTAGCTGATACTTGCATAAGAATTATTGGGACTTACTGGATTTAATCATGCCACAAAGCAATTTCTACACTCTGCTTTCTCCAGGTGAAAAGCTGGGGGTTGTGATCTCTAACAACATGCCTCCATAGCTACTGTCACTTGAACAGTCTAATTATTTTTAGAATTCCAGCAGCTATTTGCTGTGGCAACTGTTATCTGTCCGTCTTACTGAATCTTTCTGCCAAGTAAAAATTCTCTCAAAAACACCAGCTGAGCATGAATTTTCAGAATTGTGGAACCTCTGCATTTCTGCAAATCAGAGCAAAAAGCTTAATGAAAAGGGTCTTGGGATTATCAGAACTGACAGACTTAAATTAGAGAAGAAAAATTAAAACTGTTAATAGAAATCATTGAAGTGTGGTAAAAAAGCAGGAGAATATTCTTAATCCTGTTTCAAGAAGCCATAGAAATGGCAGATGTGATGCATGATGCATAAGGATGGGCTTAGCTTTCTTTACTCAAAAAGAATGGAGAAATGCTTGAAAAATAATGTGATTTATCCAGTAACTGGACTAACAACTAACTTCTTCCTTTCTGAATGGTCAGCAGTTGAAGAGGCATACCCCAGTTCTGCAATCACTCAGTGCAATCATCCACTATAAATAGAATCCATATGCTAGCAAAATTAAGTCCTACATTTAATATGATCATTAATTCTTTCTACAGATCAGTATGTTCTACTGCTTTTAACTGTAATTAATAATGATATGTTAAGAAGCTAGGTAGGAAGAAAAAACAACTTTGCAATTTGTTTCAACTTGTACAGACTGCTCCTAGCCCCTTCCGTTTACTGTTTCACACCCTAGGAATGAAGGAAGTAACTAACAGCTTCTCAATTTCTTTACAACCTCAAATTTTAAAGCCTCCAATGATGAGAAGAAACTGGGGGGGGAGGTTGAATGTGGACAGCCTCTTGAAGAACTCCATTACTGGTATGTAACTTCCTTTTTCCTTCAAATAGTTGTTCTCACACACATGTCCACATATTGGTGACTCCAAAACAACCCACAATATCTGGAGGTGGGACTCTGAAACTCTTCCAAGAATGACTGGAGTATTGCTCTCTTCATATTCAAAGTGTGAAGCATGGCTTCAAATCCTGAATTGTGCAGCTTTGGGAAAAATCTGGTGATGAAATATGGCTCCTAAGATGGAACTCATAAACAAACTTGGACAGGAATTTGGAATGTGGAGGTAAAGGACTGCTTTGTCTGGACAGAGGGCCATAAATAGATGATATGCCCATTATGGCTTTTATCTTACTAACTTACCTGGCTGAGATGATCACTGCTAGCAGGCAGCTTTCACATACAGATGTGGGAGACAGCAGAATGACATTGGCTCAAATGGTGGCTGCATTAGTACTGTGTAAAGACCAGATTCAAGTCCCACTGAAGGACTGGGTCATTGACACAAGGGAAGACCTTTGCCAACCCTTTCAGTAACTTCAGTGAGATAGTGGGAGAAAAGCGGTCACCCTTCAACTGATGACGTATATGGTGGGAGATGGGAGGAGGCAAAAACTGCTGCAAAATGGATCTTAACTAAACTGAGGGATAGATATGGGCTCCTCAGTTCCAATTAGTAGCCTAAAATATTTGGGATTGAGAACAGTTTCGGAGAAATCCAGTAGTATTGGAGAAAACCCATGTTTTGGGACCGCATGGAAAATCTGAGCTATTATACAAGGTAAGTATACCTCTTGGAAACTTCCCCATGTTTATAAAGGGAGGTAAAACAGATTCTTCTAGCTGCAAAATCCATCTGGCACCTGGGCAGTAAGGCAGAACAAATGCAGGTTTGGGTAGTGTACTCTGCCACTGCCTTGGGAAACAGAGGCAGGGAAACACTCTGACACTAATAAATGCACCTGATAAGTGTGGGAGGTCCTGAAATCAGGGCTGCCTTGG
This sequence comes from Gavialis gangeticus, assembly GCF_001723915.1. Taxonomy (NCBI): domain Eukaryota; kingdom Metazoa; phylum Chordata; order Crocodylia; family Gavialidae; genus Gavialis; species Gavialis gangeticus. The sequence continues at coordinate 32,705,762 of NW_017729004.1, read as the reverse complement.
GCTAATCTGATGCTAACCCCATGACTTGGTTTTGCTGTAGCTTTATGATGAGTTGCAAAATTTGACATCTGTCATTACAAAAGTACAGGAGGACAGTATGTGTCCAAGGAGCGAGAAGCACCATCTTAGTTTCTTGGCAGCTCTTCTAGCTCAAGGATCTTTTTCTTAATGGCACAGAAGTGCTATTGTGGGAGGAATACCATGTCTGCTATTGTGTCCTAATACCCCCTGACCTATTGACAGAACAGGAATTAGGATCAATTTTTTGCTGAATAAGAAGAGATCCATAGTTGTTCGTAGTTTGGTTGATAAGCATTCTGCTGTCAGGAATTGGTTGTGCAGGTGAGGAGACTGCAGTCCCTACTTTTGTGAGATGCATGACCACTGCTGCAGAACTTTCATAAAGAACTGGGGCAACAGGAGTATAAGGCCCAGGACCTTATGGTTCTGAGCCATAACAAGGGCTAGGTAATGCCCACATGAAATGTGGACACTAATATAAAAATAAGCATCCTGTAGGTTGCCAGTTTCCCTTATCACAGAGACAGAATTATGGTTGCTACTGTGACCATCTTGATCTTGAGCTTGCAGAGTATTCTCATTTAGGTTTCTTAAGTCCACATTCAGTCTCCATCCTCCTTTCCTTTCCAAAGATAGAAAAGTACAGGCCATATAATCTGTTTTCCTCTCAGGTGGGCCAGAGCACATTCTATACCCCCTGAGAGGTGACAGGTGGGATCTGGAGACAAAAGAATAGCTACTTCAATGGTGCAGCCATTTATGACTGTGTCTGTGATCCATTTATCTGTAATACTGGTCCGTACTTACAGGAAAGCAGCCAAGCCATTGTGACAGAGGACATCTCTTATGACCAGTGTCAGAGCCCTTGCTTTCTTAAGTGCTCACAGTAGGAGAAAGGATGGAGAAGATTGGTGCTACCCATGGAGTCTCCACCTATTTTTGGAAGGCCTATAGTAGCGAGAGGAGGCAGATGCTGGGGTGAGTGATAGGTCTACTGGAGGGCACTTGTGGGTCTGGAACTGGTGGAAATAGGGCTTGGGTCTTGAAGAGGTTGGGTTACACACTCAAGGGAGTGTAACATAGCCCTGAGATCCTTCAATCCTCATCTGTATAGCTCAGTGCTGCCTTCCACTGAGGTGTGAGCCTCTTTAAGAAGCCCAGAGCCCATGATGGCCTACTAGTGCTTACACTTCTCACCACAGAACACAATACCACTGCCACCAAGGGAGTTTGCAGAGCCATTTTTCCTTCTGATATGACTGAAAGGAAGGAGTCTCTGAAAGCAGAGTACAACATGTCTGCAAAAGCAGCTATTACAGTTATGTAATTGGAAGATATATCTGGCCAGTAAGACTTGATAGTTTATGACATGAAACTGTAAGCTTGCTTAGTAGACCCTTTTGCTAGAGGTCTAGGTGTCTAGGATTCTTCTCTCTTAGCGGCATCCTGACACATCTCAATTTTTAACTGACTCCTTCTACTACCCCCAATGATGAGATGAATTTAAGTAGAAAAACTTTCTGTCTTTTGGTGGAACTCTATATTTCTTGTCTGTAAAAAAGCATAATGACAAGACTGATGTTGGAAAGTTCCAAAGTTTGTGGACTGACTGTAGTATAGACCGACTGATTGGAAGAATTACTTTCTAAGGGCCAGATTATTGTTAAATGTCCCTTACTGAATGCCCTGGTGTTTTGACAAAAATCTTCTGTGAAGAGTTTGAGATCCTACTGAGGAGACCTGGGAAATTCCAAGTTCCTCTGTTGAAGGAATGGATTGAGGCAGGGGCCAGGGGAATTAGACAATTCACTTGCTTCATCTTGCAGAGATGAATGCCCCCCAGGGTCAGAGCACCCCATGGAAGTGGAAGCAGAAAGGATAAATACATCTCTGGAACCTGTTTTTAAGCAATTAGAACACTGGATTGGTTCTGTGGACAGATGTAGGTCTCAAGTCACAAAGGCAAGAGTGGATATTGAGCCAATTCTAGAATGCACTGGATAGATACTGGCACATGGTAGATGTTGGGTACAGTTGTTTCCATGAAGACTTTAATGACAGGACTCCTGGCAACAGGAACAGCAGGATCTCTGGTGCTATAGTGAGATGCAGTGGATGCTGTATCAATGAGCAGTGCCAAAAGGCCTGGTGGTAGGGTCTGATGCCAACAAGGACAGAGAAAGCAGTATTGGTACTTAGTGCCAGAAAACTGTGATGCATGGCAAGACCAACTAGGGTACAAGCAGCGGCTGCACTGTAGATTGCTGTGTGTGAACGATGGGTTTGGTGACATGGTCTTGGCCTGTGCCAGACATCAAAAATGTGGACTTTTCTTCCCCTGGGTATGGAAGCTCTCTTCTGGTGCCAAGGGACTTGGATCAGCAGACCTTAATTGGCCCAGGTATTTGATATGCTCTGGTCTACGAGATCCTATTGCTGACTTTTCCATATGGCACTTTTTGGAGCTACAAGGGGACAGACAGCAGGGCATTTGGCCCTGGTGCTCTACAAACCTTCTCCAGGTCTTAGGCAACCAGGAGATCTCAGAGCTTGCTTTTTTGGTGCCTCTTTATCCTTGCTGTATTTTCATATTAAATGAATCTTTAAAGTAAAAACAAAACAAAACAAAACAGGAAAACAGTAAAACCTCCAAATCCTATGAAAGACTAAGACCAGATTCTAATACTTGAACTCATGCTTAGCAGTACATTACTAATAGTTCTACTATTTCCATGTGACTATTTCTGGAGGCAAGATAGGGTATCATAACACTACAATAGAGAATGACTGCAGTGTTAATTCCTGGTAAGTTGATCATCATAAAAAAAACCTGGTCGAAAAAAGAAACGCCTCACTTACATTTCTCCCTTGCCAAAAAAGACATTTCATTTACCCATTTACCTGCAAGCACCACACTCAAATGTCCCGTTTCCTTCATGGCAGTCAGGACTATTAGCTTCTCCCTCATTTTGACACTGACATTCACAGATGAATTGAAGATTTATTTCCACTTCTTCAGTGAAACCCAGTGGTTTAATTTTAATAGTTTCATTTTGCCCTTTCTTTGGACACTCATTAGCTGTTACACTTATCTCAAATTTAACCTGTAAGCAAAATAAACCGATTCCCACATTAGTTCTAAAAGGAGCTCTGTCTTAAATTACTAAAAAAAATAAAATATCTGACACATTTTCAAAGCAGAAGTTCTCATATATTTCATCAGATATTAACAATGTACATTAAGTCAGATGGATAGTTAAATGTCTTCTATACTCCAAATGTATACATATTTACCTCATCTCCAATTGAAATATTAGAACACTTCCTTCCATTTTCTCCTGTGCCATTCACTCCATTCTTGCAATAAGATTTATAATTGATTGTTACTCCTTTTGGTAGTTTGCTGTTTTCCAAGATAACCTCAGAAGACAAGGACTAAACCAAAAGTTAGTTATTAGTTCAGTAATAATTACAATCTTTCTTGAGAAGATTCTAACAAATACAGTAGAACTGTCTATTTTTCTCATTTTACATTTGTTTTATACATTTTAACAGAGACAGCACTTGTATTTATCACTGGAAACCAGTATTGTAACTGTGCATGTTTCACTACAACGTGAGAGACTTGCATATTATTCTAAGCATAACTGCAAGTTAAAAAATGGAGTATGTCTAAAATGTCATGCCATGCTAGTTTGAAAGCAATATGCAGATGTAATGAAAGGAATATGTATATGTAAATAAAACAAACTTACATTGTATGCATCAATAATCAGCTGAATGACATTGCTGGAGTTGGCAGACAGGGTTCCTACAGCTGACTTCGGGATCAGATTTTTCAGTTCCTTTTAATATTAAAAGTGGATACAGTAAGTTCCAGTTGCACAAACAAAATAGAACTTGAACTACAAAAGGCACTGTTATTATTTAAAACTGTACATTTAATGGAATGTAAAGTAAGTTTTCACGACTAAGAATAAATTGTTGGCAGTTTCTGTAACTTGTGAGAGGATAAACTACTCACTAAATTATGGGAAATGCAGTAAAAGCTTTGTTATCCTACACGCATGGGGTAAGGAGGAGTGCTGGTTATGTAAAAATTCTGGTTACCTGAGGGCGGGGGGTTTCAGCTGGAAGTAGAGTGGGGGGAAATGTCGTGGCGGCCGTACAGGGAGGAGGGGGGGATGCGCAGTGGTGGTGAGCTCCCCCCAGCGTCCCTTAATAGAGTGCTCCGGTTACTTAAAGGCCAGTTAACACAGCTTTTATTGTAACAAAGTTCTGCAGTCTTTCTACATTTTTTCAGGTATTTTTTATTCCTATAGCAATTATTAAAAATTTATACTTTTCACATTAATTATGTAGAGTTTGAATTTTCCCCTATAACTATGAATGATTCTTAAACAATGATCTGGTAATATTGAATTGATGTTGCTGTGATGGTCCAGGAATGTGTAAGGCAAGAATTCTTGTGGGTGATAGCTTTTATTAGACCATTTTCAAGCTTTTTTCCACCTGCTACTTAGCTCTGCTGTCTGCTTTTCTCTCAGAGGCCTAAGGAAAGGCAGTGTGATGCCCAAAAGCTTGCCTGTCTATGCCAACCACACAGTTGGTCCAATAAAAGCTATCACCCACAAGAATTCTTAAGTCTCTTTGAAACAATGAGGGATCCTTGCTTCTATGACATCAGAAACAGCGAAAGAAAGATCAACTATCACTAACTAAAGATACAAGCAAAGGGGGAAAAAACATACCTGCCTGAACAGAACTAAAAGGAAGATAAACAATCTAGTTATTTTAATAGGAAAATACCTCATGGATATGACAATATTTTATATAGGTGTTAAGCCAAGAAACTCAAGTCCTCTGGGCAGTTATTAATCACAATCATTTCTAATTCTATGGCATCATGGCAAGACCTAGAGACATCAGTGCAATTTATCTATCTACTTTTAAAATATTTGAGAGCTGGTACACAGCACAGTATATACCATCTATTAACATTTTTTTGCCTACATCACACTAATGAACTTAAATCTACCCCTCTAATGAAAATACTTAAAAATGATCAAAGTTCTGCTGGTAGAACTGTAAAATATGAGTAACAGCAAAATCTTACATCCAGGAGGTATTTACAGAAGTGGTATTAACATGCATTTCAGAGTCGCATGGTTTTCAAACACTCTCTACCCTTAATCTTAGCTCTTTCCCTCTTCACAGTTTTCTTTTGACTTTGTTTCCTGTCCCCCTCAAGTATTTTGAAGTGAACTTTCAGAAAAGACAATACTAAAGATCAGCTATCTACACCCTCACCCAACCCCAGCCTTATAAAAATAGGATCTTCACTAATATTTCTAACTATTCAACCTCCCAGTCATCCATGCCAACCCCAATGCTTCACACTCAAACAAGGGAGCTTGAATGGCAAAAGCCACTTTCCTGGTCACCTATATTTATCCACAATTTAATTTCAAATCAGTTTTGATGGTTGCAGACTGGATCATTAAAATCAACCTCTTATGTTTGGAAAATGTGGGCACATCTACACGAGACATTTACTGCAGCTGCCTAATTAGCTCTGCAGTAAACATCTTGGTGTCAACTCGTGTTGCCCTATTAAGTTGCAGGAAACTAATAAATGCCACACCAGGGTAGCACTTGTAAATACAAGTATTACCCTGCTGCAGAGTTTTTTCATGCACAGCAAAGCATGTGTAGAAGCTGACAGGTCTGGCTGGGGCACAAGGGTGTTTCAGTGTGGGGGTTGCCTGCCAGCTAGCCCCACACTGGAGCACACTCGTGTCCCAACCAGACCCTCCGCAGCACACTGAGCTGGGTCAGAGCAGCCCCAGGCTGGCAGGCGGATGGGCTGACCCTTGGGGGACCCCTGCCAGCCAGGGCTGCTCCAACCTGGCTCAGTGTGCTGCAGTCACAGACACATGTTCAAGTGTCACACCCAGGAACAATAAACTCTGGTGTGGTAAGGAGTTTATTGCTCCGGATTAACTGCACATGTAGATGCGCCCTGTAAAAAACAGAAACTTAATCTCACTTTATTCTTACCTTGTAAACTGCCTGAAACTCCTCAGTCACGGCAAAAATTGTCTGAATATTATTCTCACTAAGTTTCTGTACCAGGTGAGCAATTGAGGGGTAATCCTGCAAAATTAAACACAGTGCTTAATTCAAACTTGGAATCTAAACATTCTCCTTTATATCTTTTAGCAGATCTAGTTACCAAAGGTGCACAAAAAATACCTGCTAACCACGTTCTTATCTTAAATATATTCCATGTCATCTATCAGCAGGTGCCAAAGTTATAAAAGATCTGTCTGAGAAGTACTCTGGCCATCGATGCTCCTTTTAAATAAATCATGGAACACTGAAAATATTCATGAGTGCTAATGCTATGTCAGAAAGGGAAAGTAGGATGATCCAAGTATTAATAAGCTAGTTGGCCTGACATGAATCCTAGGCAAAAAATGGAAAAAAATATTATATGAGATTAGAATAATAAGAAATAACCTCAGTTATCTGCACACAATGCTGGGTTCTGAAATAGCTGTCTTGACTCAAGAAAGACACCTTGCAGTCATTATGGATAGTTTCATAGATATCAGGGGCTGCAAGGGACCTTATAGATCATTGGGTCCAGCTCTGAAAACATCAGCTCAACCAAAGAAATCAGTAAAATGTTGGATGTCAATAAGAAAGCAAAAAAGGGTATGTCTACACATGCAATTAATCTGAAGCAATAAAATCCAGAACAGTTTGAGCTGGAGTAAACTACTCCTGGGCACCATAGTCTACATGTGCTTCTGAGACAGCAATCTTAGCAAGAACAGTGACAGGCTGGCAAGAGCCACAGGGGGTCAGCCCTGGGCTCTGGCATCAGGGAGCAGAAGGACTGCCTGGAGCATGAGGGTGCTGAAAGTGCAGAGCTGTGTGGCTAGGTGGCAGGCAGGTGTCTGACCCCATGCTAACCAGGCACAATTTATGCCCATGGTCAGTATCTATACAAGCATTTAAATCGCAGTAAATTATGCCACCATAACATAGTATATCTTACTCCAGCATAAATTAGTTTACTGCAGCCTAATCCTGTTGCACGTGTAGACAGTGATGCTTTACTCTGAAGTTAGTAATCCACTCTGCAGTAAAGCGTGTGCATGTAGCCACAGAAAATATCATGCTGCCATTACACTAATCCATGCTGTACCCACATCTTGAATACTGTGTACAGTTCTGGTCTCTGAATCTCAACAAAGCTATAGTGAAAATGGAAAAGGAACAGAGAAGGGCAACCAAGATGAGCAGCAGTATGGAGCAGCTACCATACCTGGCAAGGCTAAAAAGGCACAGACTCATTCAGTTTGTAAACGAGAAGGCTGAAGGGGGATATGACAGAAATCTATAAAATCATAAAGGTTGTGAACAAAGAGAAGGAACTGTTATTCACTAAATTCTAAAATATCAGAACTAGAGGAAACCCACTGAGATTAGCAAGAGACAGGTTTAAAAGAAACAAGAGAAAGTACTTTTTTATGTAGCACATACCATATTTCATGGTGTATAAAGCTAAGTTTGAAGCCCAAATATTGACCCTTAAATTTCCACCCTGACTTGTATACCATATCCAGGACCTGGCCTGGCCAGCATGCAGCAGGCCCATGCGGGTGTTGCCGCCTTGCAATGCACAGTTCTGCCAGCACTCGTGCATTACGAGGGGAAGCTGCGCACACTGGAACTGGCTGCTTTCCCTGCCTCCTGCCTGCGTGCAGTGGCAAACAGCACAGCTGGTCCATCTCACCTCTATTGTGCCACTTGGAGGGGCTGGGCTCAGAACTTGGCTGGTGTGACCCAGGCAGCCCTGGCCCTGGCCCTGGCAAGCAGCGCTGCCTGTGCTGCGCCAGCCAAGTGCCAAGTCTGGCCCCTTTGAGCAGCACAAAAGAATCAGGCTGGGAAGGCTGCGCTCTGCACCATCGTGCAGGGAGGGCAGCCAGCTCCAGCGCAGGCTTGCAGGGAATGAGGCTAGGTTTGGTGCCCGGCAGCACCACTCGCAGGGGATGGGGACAGATAGGGCTGGGCTCAGCACTCAGCTGGTGCGGCCCAGGCAGTGCTGCTTGCAGGGGATGGGGCCACACCAGCTGAGCGCAGAGCCCAGCCCTGATTTATTGATTTATACACCGTGCCTATCCTAATCCTAACTTTCTGTACTGGAAAACTGGAGTCAACCTATATACTGTGAAATATGGTAGTTAAGTTCTGGACCTCATTGCCACAGGAAACAGTAAAGGCATATAGTATAGCCAGGTTAAAAAAGGAACTAGACAAAGTGACTGCACAGATATAATATATTTAGCCATGTAATATATTTAGCCATAATTGAGTATTTAGTTAGTTCAGCTCATCAAGAGGAGGACTGAGAGGTGACTTGATTACAGCAAAGTAGTACCTTCAGCATGAGGCAATACCAAGTGGACTAAAGGACTCATCTATCTAGCCTACAAAGGCCTAACCAAAATTGTCCCAAGCTGAAGCCATAGAAAGTTAAATGACAAATTAGGCACAAATACTTTAACAGTGAGCTTGACTATTAGAACAAACTACAAAAGAAAGCAGCAAACTCTTCATATCTTAAGGGTTTCAACTCAAGACCTGATGCCTCTTTGGAAGATTTGTTTTAGTTAAGCATACGTTAGCAGGTGAAATTCAGCAGTGTTTGGTATTCAGAGGCCTGATTAGATGGTCTAAAGATCCCTCTCAACCTTAACCCTTTAAATTTATTAATCTAGTCTGGTTTATGTTTACATACTAAGACTTACATAGTAATGGCTCATTGCGTACAAATTATTTTCCAGATGACACCTCCCATCATTCGGCAAAACAATTCCACCAAGTTTTCCATCTCCAGCAAAGTGGAATCCAGCATCCGTGGAAAAAACCAACAGTCGAGTAACATTTCTCCATCCAATTTGTTTCTTAAGGGAAATATAAAATACTAAATTACACTGATGTTTTGAATGCAATGCAATAGATACTTAGAAGTTAAGTTTAAGAAATGTAATGATAAGAGCCTGTACCTCTCAAAATCATCAGTTTTACAATTCATGTTTATATTTTGTTCAAATGTCCTGTAATGTTAATGTTTACATAGTGTTTTTCCTCATAGAACACTATCACACTTTCTGGGCTAGGTTATTCAGCACAAAATATGCAGAAGTTGCCCATATTACTCATGCTGTGCAATGCCCATACAACCAGTGTCTATGTTAGTACGCGGCACATCCAATTTAGGGGCATAGACAATGTACTTTGGCAATCTCCAACTAGCAGATGGTCTTTTGGAGATCATGCCTAGCTGAAGAACTGCGGAGTCAAACCTAGACTGTGAGCCGGGTCCACAGCAATCATAGGACTTGACACAAAATCAGAACAGCCATAACTAGCTCTCTAACAGCTCTCCTCTTGGCTCCATTAAGTGAAACTGAAGCACAGAGTAAGTTCTCAGACTACAAATGCAGGGTCCAAGTCTATAAACACTCCACGTCATCTAAAGTTGTTCTTGCAGAAAAGGACCACTAATTTGGGGGGTGGGGGATGGAAGTCAGAGGATTTATAGATAAGACTGCACTTCTTTTTAAAAAATTCTGATTCTCCCTTATACAAATGTAACGATTTTATCTTTCAGTCAGTCATCAAACAGTATGGCTGCTTGCAGATGTTTAAAAAACAATGCTTTACTTTAAATTCCATGGGTGCGTCCAGACGAGCACGCACATGCCTCTTGCCCAATCTCAAGCCCCTTTAAGACGGGGCAAGAGGCATGTGTGGGAATGAAAAAATGTTCCCTGCGCTGCAAGAAAATTAGACCCCTGAATATCCAAGTATCTAAAAAAACACAAAGTTAATAAAAGTGGGGCATGGCACGGTCCTGGACCGTGACCTGAGGCAACCAGAGGCTGGGTCCTCCACAGAGACGCTCTGGCTGCCAGAGTGTCTCTGTGGTTGGCCCCT
>NW_017729004.1:32689329-32689598 GCF_001723915.1 Gavialis gangeticus | reverse complement strand
GGGGATGGGGCCAGGTGGGGCAACAATCGGGGGGCCAGGGTGGGGCATGTGGACCTTGCGGGGGGGTGGCAGCCTGTGCGGGGGGCCATTTGGCCCTTGTTGGGGGGCCGCAGCCCCTGTGTGGGGGCAGCAAAATATATATTAATGCATTCATGAAACATGTATTTAGAGTTCACTTTATTAAGATGATAGAGACACTGGTAGTCTTCCACATTGCTTTAACACTGTAGATATATCAATAAAACATTGCCCAACTGATAGCTGTCTCT
>NW_017729004.1:32684940-32689296 GCF_001723915.1 Gavialis gangeticus | reverse complement strand
CTTTATAGTGGTCTTTTGTTTTAATTGTGGAGGAACATGGATTTTGGGGAATTTTACAGAGTGACTTTGGGATTTTTTTTAATCAGGGATTTTTCAGTTTTCCAACAGGGAACACCAGAATTCCTGCTAGGGAGGCAAGTGGCAGGATCCATGCAGAGAAGCCTACTCAGAGCTGGCACCTTGGACCCAGCTGGCTGTGGCTGACCTCCTGGCCAAATGCTTTGACAGTTCAGAGCAGGCCACTACACTGGGAACATCTGGGCGATACCTGCTCAGATGGCAGGGCAGGGGCACAAATGGCAGTAGTGCCACACAGAGACCAACTCTGCAGCCACAGCGCACTGGCAGCTGGCCCAGAGGGGCAGATGCCTCTACTTGCTGTGCAGTCCCCATCTGAGTCTGGCAGGTGCACAGCAGGTCACAGCCAGGCAGCAGCCCCCACTGCCAGACTGCTGTAGTGGGTACAGGGTGCAGGGAACTCTCAGGGCTGTTGCAGCAGTCCAGCTGGCACAAGGGGTAGTGTCCTTGAGTACCAATTGACTGGGCCCCAGAAGCTTCTGAGAGCGAGTAGCTCTGAGCTACATGCCATGGCAGCTTTTTGTACTGATGGGGCCAGGACGGGGCAGCTTTTTACGCTGCTGGAGCCAACACAGGTGCTGGCTCACTGGGAGGAACCAGGCAGGGTTATTTTGCCCCAAGAGGCACAATTTGCTCCACACCAACGTGCATGTCTGAACACGTGCGCTGAAGCAAAAAGTCCTGGCTCAAATTTGCATCGCTTTTATTTGAGCTGCTGCAAGCATACATGCTTGCATATGTGGATGCGCCCCATGTGTCCTCCTCCTGCATCAAGACCAGCGCATGCCTAGAAGATGCATCACGTTAGTTGGACCTGGCTTGCCCAACATCTGTATAGATTGGACACTTCAGTGGGGACTTTTTGGTGTTTTTAATAGCTGATTGAATCATCTCTAAATAAAAGTGTCAAAAAGCCCTGTTGAAGTGCCTGCTCTATAAAGATGCGCTGGAGCTGGGTTGAATTAACAGCTGCTTCTTTCCATAAAGCACATTTGTTGGGTTTTTTTAAACATCTGTAAGCAGCCTATGATACTATAACAAAGGATTAACTCACGGTTCTGGAAGGTGCATATATGTATAAAAGACACCAGGCAAACTATCTTGGACTGAGAAGAACAAATGCTTCACGCTTCAGACTTAACTTTTAACCATTTCAAAAGGGGAGGAGGACCTGATGTTTACAAGTGTGTAGCAGCAACAATGTAACCACTGTCTACATGCTCCTAGTAACACAGGTTAGCTAAACTGCTGAAACATTAGCCCTGAATGAAAAAAAGTTTAATTGTTTAATGTAGGGCCAAATGCGGCATGCAAAGCCTTGGAATCCAGTCCATGGGGCTTCCCATTGGTCAGGAAATTTGGCAGGAGGGATGCAGTGGCATTTAATACTGCCACCCATCCCCACTGTCCAACTTCCTTGCCGCTGGGGGCATCATCCTTGGCCTCATGAGCAGTTCCAGCAGTGCATGCCTCCCTCCTTCCCCTAGCACTCCCCTACCACACAGCTGGGAGACTGGTGGCTGAAGGGCCCTACAGGCCACGTAGCTGGTGGGTTGCCAGTTGGACAGCCCTGCCTTAAACAGTACAGATCTAATCATTTTGATTCTCATTCTACGGAAACTACTAGGAAAGACTATCCTGGGATTATGTTCATTTTCTGAGAACAAGATTTATAATCAGCACTTCAAGTTTTCTATTAGGGACCTTCAAAAAGCAGAACGTCTATACTGTGGAACAAATTCATGGTTCCAAATATGTTTATCCCATCTCTACTTTCTACCATGGAGATGTCTCAAAGTGTTTGGTGTTGAAATAAAATACTGAAAACTTTCCTTTAAACTCCAGACCTATTATGCAAATAGACTCCATTAAAACATTTTGATGTAATACAACAGTAAAGAAAATGGTATCTACTCACTCCACAAACTGCAACCTGCATTATTGCATCAAATCCACCTTCAGGAGAATCCAAATTTCCAGAGATTTGCTGTGCACCTACAAGTTCATTGAACCGGTTTCCTTCACTGGTAAGGTTAAGCACATTTCTGTAGCTAAAAGGTGTTGTACAGTTTTGGTCACCTGTACAAGGGTTCCTGAGTTTGGCTGGTGTAGTACTTATATAGGGCATCACAGTTTTCTCCACAAAAGAACCAAAGCCTAAGATAGAACAATAAACCCCCATAAATTGCAGTGTGGGACCGTACTAGATAAAATGATACAACGGTATGTACAACTCACTATAATTTGTACGGATTTAAAAAATATTTTTCACACTTATTTAAATTTTACTAACATACATATTAAGCATTTTTGTGCTCAGCTAAACACTTTCTAAAAAAATTAAGGATAAGCAATCATTGTATTGTTGCTAATTTCCTGTAAAATATTTGTCAGATTTAACATATTTAACCTAGCTTTTATAAAAATCCAGAAGTAGGAATTTTCCTTTTCTGCACTGCTACATACAAGGCACTCTTTCTTACCAATTCGGAAGTCTGAAGTTATTTTCTCCATTTCTGTCATTAGAGCAGTACCAAGACTTTTCACATTCTCCAAATCATCTTTCATGGAATAGGAGAGATCCATAAGATAATAAAGATCAATGGGGTAATCTTCAGCTCTTTTAAATTTTAATGAAAATGTCTGTGGTTCCCCTATTTCAAAGATTAAACAACAAAACAGAAACCTATTAAAATTTCAGAGTGCTTCAACTGAAGAAAAATATATGCTTTATGGAAAGTTTTTTTGTTTTTTTTTTTAAATCAATGTGCCCCAAAATATTTGAAAATAATCATGAATCAGGTTATCTTTCTTAATATGTCACCAAAGTTCCAACAAAAATCCCCTTAAAATGAAAAAAAACTTCTGGGATAACTCAGACTTCCCCATTCCAGTATTTTCTTTTCCTGAATCACCAAAGAGCACTGTTAATTTTGAGTCTCACAATCCATTGCCAACACTGGCCATAGAGAAATTAGTTTTCAAAGACTGCTATAGGTAGCAAATCATACCCCAGCCAGCTTCTCTGGATAAGCGTCATTAAGTTCCCGTATCCCAAGACCATGACATCCTGTTAGGTTTCTCCCTGGAAGTTGAGCAACTGACATCTACTATTTACAGCTACTCTCAGAACCATAATAATGTGCTTAATTCCTTAAAAGGATTCCACCCTACAAAGTTATAGAAAGTTTTGGAAAACCTGTATGTAATGTAGAATATAATTTAGTTCCTCCTCATGCTTCATTCAAGCCTGCTTTAGAGTTTCTTTTTAACTACTTTAAGATATTACCACAGGCCTTTGGGACTGTAACCTCCATAAAAAAACAGGAACCTGTGACCCTGAACCTGACCTTGTACTTCCTGAAAGGTACCTCCATTGTAAAGCCTCAGTACCACAGAAGAGGGTAAGACATTTTAGATTTATCAGCATCTACAAAACCACCTTTCAGATTTCTCTACAGAGCTTCTTTCTCCTCTACCTGATGCTTAGTGCCAGATCCAAATCACTCGGTACCAAAACGGGATGTAGACAGAATTCAGGTTAGGGATATGAAAGGTTAAATGAGTAATCATTTAAATGATTACCAGTTAGCTTACTGGCTATCATTTAGCTCAGGGCAAGCACAGCCTGGCAGGGAAGAGGGGAAGGGAAGCTGTGTGGTGCCTCAGCAGGAACCAAAAGGTGGAAGTGCACGTAGGAGGAAGGGAGAGGAGCAGGAGGAGGGGGGAGAGGAGAGAGGGGGACTAGTATCCATACCTTAAGATGGGAGTTGTCAACCAGGGGTATGCGTACCCCTAGGGGTACTTAGAAAGGCCAAGGGGGTACCTGCAGGCGGTAATGGCGGGCAGGAAAGGAATGTGCCCCAGGGCACGGTGGTGGTGTCTCCCCAAGCATGTTCCCATCCTTTGCTTTTCTTCTGGGGGAGGGGCATGCTGGGTGCCACCAGCCCCATGCAGTATACTGCAGCGCCTCCCTGCCCCCCACCTCAGCTCGCTCTTTGTGCTCGCTCCCAGGAGCAGGGCAGTGGGGGGAGGTGAGGGCAGCGGTGCCCCCCTGTGGGCCGCACACGTGCTGGCTGAATGGGGGGGAAGGGTTTGCACACAGTGGCCGCCACTGCCCCCATCACCGCCCCGTGCTGCTGCTGGTGACAGGTGGTGCACAACTGGCTGCCCCAGTCCAGCCACCTGGGCGGCATGTGTGGAGCCCGCAGAGGGGCATCGCTGACCTCATCCCCACCAGCCTTGCTCCTGGGTGTGGGCACAGACACACACTCCCCC
>NW_017729004.1:32684600-32684822 GCF_001723915.1 Gavialis gangeticus | reverse complement strand
CCCACTGTTCTCAATCTGGCCCCCCCACCCCTCCCCCCCACACTTATCTGGTGGGGGGAGTGTGTGTGTGTGTTTCTGCATCTCCATGTGTGCGCGTGTCTACCTGCATGTGTATCTGTGTGTGCTTTTGTCTGTCTGCGTGTCTGTCTGCATCTGCACCCGTGTCTGTCTGCTTGTGCGTGTCTGTGTCTGCATCTGCATGTGTGTGTTTGTCTGTGTCTG
>NW_017729004.1:32680182-32684565 GCF_001723915.1 Gavialis gangeticus | reverse complement strand
TGTGTGTGTGTGTGTGTGTGTGTGTGTGTGTGTGTGTGTGTGCGCGCGCGCGCGCGCCCCTGGATGAACTGCTGTTGCGGCTCCATCCTGCACTCCACCCCTGCTGTGCAGTGCCTACCCCTGCCCCTGCCTCATTCCCTCTCTCACCACAGGGGCCTTGATCTGCCCCCCACTGCCCCTTAAAAATAAGATTAAAATATAAAGGGGTACATGAGCTGAAACTCTGAGGCAGAAGAGATACACTTGTTAAAAAAGGTTGAAAGCCTCTGGCCTAAGAGAAAAACAACAAGGGGCTTGGCACTGCTTCCCCCCACCCCGCCAGGGCCCCAGAAGTGGCCCCCACAGCAGCTGTGTCAGAGCTGCTGTGTTATTGGTTAACTGTTTAACCAATATAATTAGAGGAGGTTAAACAAATAATTTTTAAACTATATTTACATTCCAAATATGTAAGTCACCTGATCCAGAGTCACCTTGCCACAACGGCTGAACAATGCCTAAAATCATTGGGCACCTCTGAAAAGATCTATAGGCACTCAGATTAAGATACTTCACATGCCCAGAAGTAATACAGTTTGACCCACAAGGTACTAATGTCTGACTAAGATCTGCCAGATTGCAGCCCTGAGGCAGTGACCCAAGTCCTGAAAAGGGTTTCCTACTGGCAAGCTGTTACCACCTCCCTACTAATGCCTAAACATTCTCCATCACACTACAGAAACACATAGCCCTGTTGATCTGGATTCCCCTTTGGGACAAAATGCCTGCTTTTCAGATGTTCAGTGCCTAAGTGGAAGTGACTACAAGATCGATTTGGATCTGGCCCATAGTCTCATTTTGGTTGTTGTTACCTTGTCTTAAAGAGTCTCACAGTTTGCAGCTCTTTCAAATCAAAACCTTAACTTCTCTTTTATCCAGACAAGTACTAATTAGAGGAGCCCTAAAACAATTTGACATTGTATCTTAAACTTGGTAATACTGTGTTTTCATTGGCTGTGTCTACACAAGACGCTGACTACACAGTAGCTCATTACTACTGTGCAGTAGCATCACATAGCACAGAGTGTGACACAACACTACTGCGCAGTAGTAATCAGCTACTGCGCAGCCAGCATCACTGCAACTGTTACCGCAGTCAGCATCTCGTGTAGACGTGACCATGTCCCCCAAATCTAAGGATCTCAATGAGTGTTTATAGCTCTCTCTGGATCTCTCGACGACTATTAACATGTTCTGTCATAAGAACTCCTTTTTACCGATCAATTTTCTCCAACATAAAAGGAGTTAAATTCAGGAGTTTATAAAAGCAAAAGAATATGCAAGCTACCTTGTTTTTTATATTCAGTGATCTATTTCTGTATCCTCTTCTTTGGCCTTCTAAAACTAAACATTTTACACATAAGCCTGCAATTTTGGATCCTTTGGGCTTCTGCTCCCATAGTCATCAGACCTAATAAGGTTTACCTTCCAGTTCTTGGCCAGAACAGCCTTTGAACACAGCAGACAATAATGCTCACAACTTTTTCATTATCTTTTCCCTCCGCATAGGCAATGGGACAGGGTGTGCCATCCAGGCCATGGCCCGACCAACTTTTAGCATGTTAATTTAGCTGGATATGCAGTTAAAAAAATACCTACACAGTTTTAACCAGAATGACAATTGCGCATTTGTGGGTTATATAAATTAATGTGCTAAAAGTTGGTCAGGCCATGGCTTGGGTGGCCCACCCAGTTTTGTAGCCTATGCTCTATACTTCCTTATACTAACTACATTTCTATTTAATATGCCAGAGGCCACAATCCAGAACTGCCAGCAAATTACTTGTAAGTGAGACTATATTTCATGTAAACCTACTGTCTCAGGGCAATCCAAATCCACTACATATCCTTCATGAAATTTTTTTAAATCATAAAAGTTATAATTCTTTGTAATTTGCTCCCTATTTAAACTTTTGCATCGTAGCCATCAGGGTACTTGAACCCTGGGAATTACTTAGATAGGCTTGTTCTTCCTTAGAACTCAATGTGCTCCTAAGATCCATTGTTTCTGAAGCAAATTATATATGTTGCATTACAGTCATGAAATAACACAGGTAACAACATAGGTAAAAGCTTAGGGAAATATACGAAGTCCAAATTTAATACTTCCATACCTGTTCGCAGTTTCAGTACTAATTGCTGTGGCTGTATCTGGGTAATGTCCTCTGGGTCGAGCTTCTCAGCAGTGCCTTTCCTACGATTTGTTACTTCTTTATCTTTATTCACTGCTTGGCTACCTCTGGGATTTTCTATATCATCTGGAGGGCAACCTTTACTCTTTAGTGCGGCCAAGTCGTCACATCGAGCAGAAGTTGGTTCTCCTTCTTGTAAAAAGTCCTAGGAAGTATGGGGGGGAGGGGGTATATAGTATAGATATAGATTCTGCATCTCTTTTTGAGGTCATGGTGAGCCACTATACTGAATATATTTCAACTTCCTTTCTACTCCCCCAGATGACCTGTACCTTTCATAGAATCAGAAAATGTGTGTTGGAAGGGACCTCAGGAGGTCATCTAGTCCACCCCCCTGCTCAAAGCAGGACCATCCCCAACTAGATCATCCCAGCCAAGGCTTTGTCTACACAGGTCTTAAAAACCTCCAAGGATGCAGATTCCACAACCCTTCTGGGCAGCCTGTTTCAGTGCTTTACTACCCTCCTAGTGAAAAGGTTTTTCCTCACATCTAACCTAAACTTCCCTGGCTGCAACTTGAGGCCATTGCTCCTTGTTCTGTCATCTGCTACCACTAAGAACAGTCTAGCTCCATCCTCTTTGAAATCACCCTTCAGGTAGTTGAAAGCTGCTATTAAATCTCCTGTCAGTCTTCTCTTCTCTAGACTAAATAAACTCAGCTCCTTCAGCCCCTCCTCAGAAGCTGTGCCCCAGCTCCCTAAACAATTTTCATTACCCTCCACTGGACTCCCCAGTTTGTCCACATCCTTTCTGTAGTGGAGGGTTCAAAACTGCACACAGTACTAACCAGTCTTAAATGTCTGGCAAACTTCACTGAATGAAGCCCCAAACAGCTTACCCAGAATCCCTCTATTGCTCCCTCTCTCAGCCTTTCACATATGATTAGAGTGGCCCCACCTCCATGAGGTGGTGTCAGACCAGGCTGCCCTGCACCTCATCTGCTTATACATTTTTGGAGTATTCCAAGACTTATTACAAGAACACCTGGTTCTACTCATGAGTGGTGGTCTAATTAGCACATGGAGCCTTTGTCGGGGGTATCTGGAGTACACACACATACTGCTTAAAAGTGTGTTAACGAAATACCTTTGCTAAAACCTGCAGCAGTTTCAAAAGAGATAAACCGCATCCATCCGGAATGAATTAAATCTATGGGTACCTATACTAACTTCCCTGTATGCAAGCTGTTATAGGTATGTTTGTTTCTAGGTTAGTGTTTTCAAATTTGCGTCTCGCTTCCATATGCTCAGGGACAGCAGGGTCTAACAGTGAGGAAGGGGCTGTAGGAGGAAGAAGGGGGGGGGAAACGGGACAGAGGGCAAGGGGGCCAATTTTATTTTTTATGATGCCCCCTCTTCCCCCCCAGATTTATTTTCCCTGCTGTAGTAGTGGGAAGAGACAAATTCTAAGCAAACTGCCAATAATTAGAGCCTATACCTGGAAAATTATAACAAATTTATAAATTTTCCATATTATAGAATTTAATTATTGGGCAGGGGTCATCTTATAATCAGGGTTACCTTATATTGAAGTAAATACGGTATTTGAATAATCTGTGCTGCAACTAACCTTCCATTTTATCTTTTTTTGGAAACCATTTTACTTTTTTTTGGAAAGGTAATAAAAGGCTGGATCACAATATTTATATAGATCATACCAACAGAATTGCAGGGTACTGACAAGACAGTGAAAAGGCAGACAAGTTCTGCCATCTTTTGAAAAAGCTGAATCAGGGAAAGAAGGGAGAATATGCTTCTGAACTGAAAAATATCTGGAAAACTTTGTCCTCAACAAAAAACGTCATTTTCTCAAATCCACAGAAAATAATTTTGACCTCTGAAAACAATAAAAATGCACACTCTCATACGGCATTTTCAATTGTAAGTGGAGGAAACAGGATTTTTTTTTCAATATATGGGAAAAAATAAAGATTTGTTCATTTGTATGCTTGGATCCTAAAGTGTTTCAGAAGCTGGTGTTCCCCCAGTTCTTAGGGTGAAACTAGAACAACGAAAATCTGACAGCTAAAGGACAAATTTGATTTTACTACATTTACTAACTTTATGCAAATGTTAATTAGCTTGTTTTGTTTTTTTGTGGGTTTTTTTTTTTTTTTTTTAGGAGGGAACAAGCAGACAAGGCATATTTACTTTAT
>NW_017729004.1:32657906-32675182 GCF_001723915.1 Gavialis gangeticus | reverse complement strand
AAATGTTAATTAGCTTGTTTTGTTTTGTTTTGGGTTTTTTTTTTTTTTTTTTAGGAGGGAACAAGCAGACAAGGCATATTTACTTTATTAAAAAAATAGAAACAAGAAACTTATATTATAATTTTCATCTGGCAACAGTCACTCTGTTTAAGGCTGTAAAATGTTCTCACTTGTTTGTAGTTTGCTGAAATAGTTATACTGCCCCCAACATTTGGCAGATGAAGAGAAAATGCTTTCTAAGGGGCAGACCTTAGGCTTTCTCCAGTCATTCAGAACACAGACATACAAGATTTTCTATATCTGATCTTTGTTCAAAGTTATTTTCTTGTTGATCAAACATAGTTCAGTGTGGTTGCATCTACAGATGTGCTTTACTGCAGAGTAGACTAGCTCTGCAGTAAAGCATCACCATCCACACGTGCGCTGGTATTAGGGCACAGTAAATTAACCCCGCCATAAGATAGTACTTTTGGGGACAGTACTATCTTACGGCAGAGTAATTGACTATGCTCACATGTATGTGTGGATGCTGACCACAGGTGTAAATTGCACTGTCAGCCCAGCCAGCTGGTGACTGGTTTCATCCCAGTTCAAACTGCTGCTGTCCTGGGCATACATGTAGATGCCATGCCCAGGAGCAGGTTCCTCCAGCTCAAATGGCTCTGGAATTTATTACATTGCATTAATTGCACATACACCATATGTGTAGCTAAAAAGGCAGAATGAATTGTATAATATTGTATTAAATTACTTGAAAAACAAAAATGTAGCCCATATGGTCAATCTTTAAAATTTCATATTTTAAGCTAGTTTTAAAATCACTTCTAACACGTTTAACCTAACACCTATCTAAAATTATCACTCTTCAAATGTCACTGGGAGAATATAATTAACATGTCAGAACAGACTCCACACTGGAATGATTTTAAATAACTATGATGTGTACTCTTAACATTTAGCAAGAGAGGAATAAACATTTTAATAGGCAGATCTATCAGTTCTACATGCCATCTAATTATTCAGAACTTCAGATACCCGAATTGTTATTTCACTGTTATTTACACAGTGTAGACACTAAGCCACTAGGTGCTATCGAAAACCCTAAAACAGTAATGAATAGGTATTTTAATAGCCATAAACATAAGGCAATACACATCATAAAAAGCATTTTGTAATAATACATACTGTTTTTTTGCACCAACCACAGTTTGGTCCTGCTTGTATACACTCCCCACATGATTTTGCATTTTTCTTTATACAGTCACTTCCACCTATCACGAAATACAGACAGACCTTTTAAAAAGAAATGATGTGAGTAATGGCAGAATTTTAGATTTTTTAGTGTTAGCCCTGGAAATCAACCTTAACCAAGTATAAACATACCTCCAAGCACTATCGGAGCTACTTTACTATCATTATTACTTTTTCATTTTTAACAAGGTTTTAAAATATTTTATTTTTAATAATGATAAAATATTTATTTGCATAATATTTAAATAAAATGGTAAAGTTTCAAAATTATTTTAATTAATGTGAAATGTTCCAGATTTTCACAACCCTTGGACATACCTTGCTGGGCAAATCCACACCAGAGCAAGCAACTCAATAGTCCAGCCCAGATGAGCAATTTTAAATTTGTCTGAAAAAAAAATACAAGTTGATGAGCTAATAGTGCAGTTTATTAGCACTACGTAACAAAAATATTAGGCAGCATGTCAATTACTGACATGCAAAGGTAAGATGCAATGGTCAAATAAACATATACACTAGTATAATGTATGCAGGTTTTACATACCAGTGTAAATTGTACCAGAATCAGAAAGGGAGAAACCTGAAGCTGAAGGAGTTCATACAGAAGGCGGATATTACTTTACTTTGCTGCCCTATGGCAGGGAAGGAGATAATACTCTTTTTGCATTTAGTAAATGGCTACTCAAAGGTAGATGTGTACAGATGAAACCTAAACCATGGTAACTTGCACTGGTAAAATGTTACTTCTGATTCTTTCAGGGGTAATTCTCCACTAGACTGGGAAGTTATCCCAGTTTAAGGGTTTGCATCATCATCTTTTTTTCTTTTACACTTTTGCAATGCTGATTACACTGATGTAAACTGGTCCAGGGCCTCAAACATGATTGAGACGATTGTGGTGACATGCCCCAGTTGATCTTCTCATAAGCAGGATAGATGAATGTCTTGCGTGTTTAGTGCAAAAATGTTACTTTAAATTAGAAAGGATCCACAAAGTCAGTTTCTTTTCAAGCTGTTTTTCAAAGTACCTTCAGATAAAATAAATTTGAAGAACCAAGACACCTAAACCCTCTGCTGCCTGCCTCTTTGCCCCTTTCCACCCCTTAAAATGTATTTATGCTATAAATACTGCTGATGAAAAACTTTTTAAGAAATCACATAAATCACTGAAATGTAGGACTGGACAAGCTCTCAAAAGATCATGCAGTCCAGTCCCCTGCTTTGAGGTAGGATTTAGTACATCTATCTAACACAATCCAAGGGTATCAAACGTATCAGGTTCCCCATGAAGCCATGGATGGCAGCACCACGCGAGGGGCTTTTGCAGCCCGCTGCAGCCAGTGGCATATGCTGGAAGGGAAAGAACAGGCAACATGGGTTGGGGGCAGGTTTAAACTTTAAGTAGCCTGTTATTTTCCTCCAGCCAGCTTCCTGGCACCTGTGAATCAGGAGCTAAATGCTTAACTGACAGGGCATTAGGCCAAGTCATTCCTCTTTAACCTCATAGGTTACGGGGATTAGCTGCTCCCCCACCCCTCTCCCCTTCCCTCCTCCTCTCCTCCTGCCTGCTCTGTCACCTTCCTTTTCCTGAGGTACTATGCTGCTTCCCTTTTCTACCGGACTGTGCCCAGTACTAAACATTAACCAGCAATAAATATACTTATCATTTAAATGTTTAAACATTTAACCTTTCACATCCCTTCTTTCAATGAGATTTTTTTTTCTGGAAGCAGGACAACTTTATATTTAAGCACTGCCAGAACTCTTGGGGTGTGGCCAGTTGAGCATGCATGTGTGTTTCCCTGGGGACAAAGAGCAGCAGCACATAGTTGTGCTGCTGCTACGTGCCCCTGGGGAACGCCTATGCAAATGTGCTCTGGTGTGCAGCAAGTTGCCCCAGATGGGGCAGGGGAGGCTGGGGCCAGCACTTGGAGTCCCAGGGGCCTCCTGGGACTCCAGCGGCAGCGATCTGCAGCCAGAGCGTGGCTCCAGCCAGCTAGGCTCTTTATTTCAGGCAGTGCACACTACTGCCACATGCAACACCCCACTTTTTTCTAGCGCAGGTTTTTTGACACCAGGATCTCCCAGTGTCAACCCCCCTCCCCCACCCCCAACGCTACAAATAAGCTTCTCCGGATGTGCCCTTATTCCCGCACCATTTCTTCCAAAACTACTATTAAACGTTGATACTACCACATTTTTCTTGCCAGAAGACAGCATGCTTGCTAATACAGCCTATGGTATGAATGGTGCAACGAAATTATTTAGCTCTTCAGAAAGACCCTCATTTTCTTTAATGTTCCCCATACTCCTAACAATCCAGCAGATTTATTAACCCAGGCTAAGTATCAGAAATATGACATAATTTTGTGATCTGTTAAACTAGTCTCCCAAGGAAATTTGGGGAAGCATGGTCTTTCAGTTTTTTAAAAGGAGATTGGACAAAGAAACTATATAAATATATTAGAGAGGACAAGCCTGTTTTTTGTCTCAGTCCTTAACGTGTAGTCAGCAGCTATTTTAAGAAGCCAGCACATAGTGGCTAAGACACATTTTTTATGTTATTTCATTTCTCCCAGTGGCCAAAAAACAAACAAATATCTCATTTTCAAATTAAGTTAGTCTATCTGATCCCTAAATAAAGCCTGTAATAATCAAGCAGATAGAAGCTGTGTACACACATTCAAATCCTCCAGGACTACTCTCCCAGGTTTGTTTTTCTAAGAAAAAATGTACCTGTACAGAAGTTCAGACAGAAGCAAAGAACTTCCAGCATGGATGGATGCTGGGCTGACAGGGCTACAGCACACAGCCCGGACAGTTTTGCAGGTTATTTTTTTATGTGAATGTAGGCAGGGAACATCAGGGAAGGTGGGGGCAGGGTCTGTGCCATGTACAAAAGAGTTTTCCAGCCTCCCTCTCCCCAGTGCTGTGTGGGAGCCCAGCTAAGGCTGAGCAGGGCTTATGCTTTATAGACTCATGGACCCAGAGGAACAGACTTCCATCTTCAGCTTCCTCTGGGCAATAATGAAGTTTATTTCCTACCTATGGGGACTTTTTACCATACAGGCAGTCCTCGGACTTAGGACACAATTGGTTCCTGAAAACCAAGTCTTAAGTCAAAACATTGTAACTCAGAACCAATTCCCCCATAAGAAACAATGTTATAAATAGGGGATTCGTTCCTGAACCAAGGCCCAATACCCTATTTTCACCAAAAATATCCTAGAATCTTGTACTTGATCAATTATAGATGAGTAATATAGCTACTTGAATGTATTTATATTGTAAATAGCAATCATATTGTTTGGGAAGGACTTCTTTGAGGTGACTTTGCTGGACTTTTTGAAGGGCTCTTGGCTGGAGTCTTCTCAGCTGCAGGTTCTTCTGGAGTCTTGTCTGCTTTCTTAAAGAAAGTGTCCAAGGAAGTTTGGACAGATGTTCTCCAGGGAGATGAGTGACATGGCCAACTTGTTCGCTGGCGTGGTGTCACATCAGATCAAGCATTGTAAAGTCGAAAATGATGTCATAAAGTTGAAATGGTGTCAATTTATAAATGCTGTAAGTGCGAAACGTCGTAACTCGAAACGTAAGTCGAGGACTGCCTGTATTTAATTTTCCCTGAGCCTGAGGAAGGGCGTGTATGCCCGAAAGCTTGCAGAAAAAGATAACTTTTTTGTGCTTTCTTACTTGGTCTAATAAAAGGTATCATCTCCGAACCAAGAGTTCTAGAGTTTTGCATTTCTTACATGCTTCCCTGCATCTAAGTGCTGCAGTGTGATTCCAGCATGGAATAAGGCAGGAGCAGAATGTGCCCCCCAAGTTCTGGGCTTTCCCAGCCCGCAGCATGCAGAGGGCATGTTCTGCTGCCTGCTTGGCTGGGACTGACACAGCTGTCTGCAGGAGGGAGAGGAAGAAGCAGCAAAGCACGCTGGCTGCCTGTAGAGAAGTTCCCTCTCCTGAGAGATATTCTCTGGTTAGCCACTTCACTCAGGTTGTTATTTTTCACTGAGGTTCACTTAATTATTTTTCTCCCAGAGTGGCCACTTTTACTCTGGGAGAAAAATATGAATTTCTGCATGCTCGTGGTTTCTCCTCAGAGAGCAGGGATATCCCTGAAGAAAATGAAGGTCTGTCCAATCCTACAGTCTCAAACTAGAGTATAGATTATAGTGGGAAATATACATAACCACTTCTAAGTCTGTTGGAATATAAATAGGTATTCAGTGTTTTGAGTTCAATGGTTCCATACCACAGACCACTACTGAAAGCTATTTTAGATATCATGAAAATGACAAAATTAGAATTCAATGAATTCAGGAAGAAAAATATTGAATTTAGGAGGATATTTTAATACTAGCCAATTGCTTGTCAAGAATGATGGGGGGGGGGAGGGGAAGGGAGGGCCCTGGGATGGAGTGCCGCCACCTAATGTCCCATGCTGCTGCTGATCTGCCTCTTGCAGGGAGTGGGGTGGGAGAGCCGGGGCCAGCACCAGCCTTGACTCCCACATCCTCAGCGTGGCTTTGGAATAATGGCGACGGTCCCCACACTTGAAGCACTCTGACTGGCTGTCTCTATTGGCCAATCAGAGCGCAATAAAGCATTACGGCCAGACAGACTTAGGCCTTTATAATATTAGAATATAAGTGTAGCAGTTCAGATTCATTGCTGGAATTTTCTCAAGAAACAAAATGTATTGTAAATGTTTGTGTGACATTAATGTCTCAAAAAATGTCTGTAAAATGACCATAAAATACATTTGAAGATGTCAAGTCCCAAAAAGCAAAAAATGGATAAAGTGTTCTGTTCACAATACAAATGCTAAGGTTTGCCAAAAATACAAGTAAACTACATAACACACTTATCATACTAGATGAGAACAGAGTTTGAACTCTTATAAGCCACCATTGTACAAAAGACATAAATGGACTATCAGTACAGACACTTTCATTAGCAACTCTGTAGTCAGGACTGCATTCTAAAATGAATTTTAAATGGACCACAATTTCCTGCTTTTCTCTGAAGACTGGTATCTAATCAGCAGGATACTGGTTTTCTCTGATAAAAAAAATCCCCAATTTTAGGATTAAAAAAAGTAAACCATAATCCACATTTTTCCATGACAGAAAAATGTCGCTTTCGGGTTACTTTTTTAAATCCAAAAACTAGGGATTTTTTTTTTTTTTTTTATCAGAAAAAAACAGGATCCCTGCTAATAGTGTAAAGTTGCACAGTTTATGCAGTTTAAAATTATATGTACACTTTTTGTTTCTCATCATGCTTTTTAATTGGAACTCCTGAAACTGAACTCTGGCTGAAAATTCTTTAGTGGTCCTAAATTTCACTACTATTTAAGGTCACTCTACACACCTCGACAGATTCAAAATCCAGTCATGCATTTTTATATACATCCTCTCTGAGGTGAAGCTTTTCAGGTAGTATCAGCAGCCTACATTTTTCTCTTACGTGCTTCACGATAATTTCCTAGGAGGCTATTGGGCTCCAACTGTTTTTGGCCTCTGGTCATCAACTCTTACATCCCAGAACCTAGAATTTACTGACTCAGGTGACAGACAAATACACATCATCCCATAAGCACTATGTAAAACAAATTTAGTCCCTGTACAAGACTTCAGTGACTCACTGTACATCTATACCAGTGGTTTTCAACCTGTTGTCCCTGGATCCTGGAGTCCATAGACTGTGTAAGGGATCCAAGAAAGATGACTATGATCAATCAAAAGTATGTGAATACCCACACTTATAATTCAAAGGAGTCTGAACCTCTATTCAAAATTTCAAAAGGGGTCCATACCTTCATTCAAAATTTTTTAGGGCTTCGCAAATGAAAAAAAGGTTGAAAACCACTGATTGATACAGTCCTTTCTCTGCCAGAGCAAGGTATGGTACCTCCAACTGGCTAAATGAATGAGAAGGGAGTAGATTTGTATTTCCATAATTTTTTTCTTCTGTAGCAAACGCAATTGTCTTCTTCATTTACTACTTAAACGTTAATGCTATTTTAATAAAAAATAATAGTTGCTTTAGAGAAAATTTCAAGATGCTTCAGGCTTTTGGGGGAAAAAACTTGGCATCTAAATACTATAACAATAGTCACATTAAAAATATGAAGATATTTGATTCTCAGTTTAAAAATATTCACATTACAGAGTAGTCTTCACCCTTTTTGTTGCTGATATAAAGGAACAAGCCTCTTCAGTGATTCCAAACAAATAGCTCAGAACTTTTTTCACTATGAATTCGATTAATTATAGTCACAGAGAAGCAGAACATGAAGGGACTTTCAGGGATACCTTCTGAATAAGTACAAAAAGACTAAGACAATTAGCAAGGGAATTCAGAAAGGAATGATTCGGAAGGCCCAAAACTATATCCATATCTGTTTTTGTAAAATGTTTGATACACTGAAGTAGGTTTCACGACTTGGTTTATATCAGGAGTGGGCAAAATACAGCCTGCAGGCCAGAACTGGCACACAAAGCCATATTAGCCGGCCCGCAGGGCCCCTAAACATTTAGCAAATTAATATTTATTTGTCCTTGATCCCTGTCAAAAATGACAGGAGCCAGGGGCTGTCCTGAGTAGGCACAGACAGCCCCACATGTGCTGCAAGCGGCTGCAGAGCGGGGTGCTGGCCACAGGGCAGGCGAGGGGCTGCTTTTCCCACACTCAGCACCAGCTTGTAACCTGCCCGCACTGCCAGTTTGGGCTCTGTGCGAACTTCAGGTGGGCGGTGGCAGCAGCAGCAGCAAACACTGCCCGGCGCAGCAAGTGGGGGGGCAGTTCCCCCTGCACTGAGGAGCTGCTTCCGCCACGGCGCAGCCCCGATGGGCAAGCCCAGAGCCAGCACAGACCCAGGCTGGCAGTGGGGCAGGTTACAAGCTGGTGCTGACTGCGGGGAAAAGTGGCCCCTCCCCTACTCCGTGGCCGGTGCCCTGCACTGCAGCCACTTGGAGCCCACGTGGGGCTGCCTGTGCCTGGTCAGGACAGCTCCACACAAGCTGCAAGGCTGCAGCAGGGAGTGCAGAACACAGGGTAGGTGAGGGGCCGCTTTTCCCCATGCTCAGCACCAGCTCCTTCCCTGCCCATGAGCAGGGGGTCGGGGCTGCAAGCTGCTCTCTGCCTGTACTGCGAGGCTGGGGGGGGGCACTGGGAATGAGCAGGTGTGGGAGTCAGTGGGAGCATGGGGCCTGCACCACTGTCCCAGGGCCAGCGCCAGCAGGGCCCAGAGTAGGGTGCAGGAGTACAGGGTCCCAGGTGGCAGGGGCTCTATGGAGCCGAGCCAGCTCCCTCCTTTCGCTGCTGGTGCAGCCCAGCCCGGCTCCACAGACCCCTGCCAGCCTACACCCTGCTCTGGGCCCTGCTGGCGCTGACCCTGAGACATTGGTCCCAAGATATTAGGACACTGGCCCCAAGATGGTGACCAGGGGGTGGGGCACCTGTTAAGGGACGGGTCACCTGTCAAGGGGCAGGGCTACCCATGCAGCCGCCAACAGCTTGCCAAAACTGGGTAAGCGGCCCTCTGCCTAAAATAATTGCGCGCCCATTGCTTTATATTCTTTTAAAACTTAAGACTGTTAGTTAAAGAGAAAATTGTAGTAGCATTAAAATATTGAGAGAAGGGTGGAGATTAAATTTAAGATTCCTAAATACTGCCTAAAAAACTTAATTTTATTTCCTGGCACAATCATTTATATTCTGATATACTGCTATGTATAATAATGGGAAATACTTGAAGTCTAAGGTTCCTTATTATTTTACTACAAATTGAGAGCCTCCAGGATTGGATCCAAAATTGGCAGAGATGCAGATCTTTGTTGAAAAGTTTAATAAAACAGCAACATATGGAAAAACTGTTAAGCAGTAGAGTTAAAGGAAGTAAGCTAGTGTGTTTAAGACTGACAGACTACTTGTTTCAGCAGAGGCATTGGTCTATCCATATATGGAAAGAGATATTTCAGTTGTTAACTTTATGCAGAACCTATGCCCAGAACTACATTCATCATACCGCTACATTTCCAAAGGAACGTCTCTGTTCCAAGTTGTCTTAGTCATAGCTTTAACACTGTGTCACATCTTTGCAGACTTATTTATATAAGCTGCATGTATCGGCTGTTCACCCACTGTTAGCCTGCCCTAAAAAGGTGACCTGTTTATAATTTCTGATTTCTGGTAACATATAAGGCTATGTTAAACTAACGGTAGTTCTGGTGAAACAGAACCAGTGTATCTGAATCTTTACATATATACAATAAAATATCCTACTTCTAAATTTGATTTTTTTTCTAAATTCTATGATGTCTAATTTCAACATTTTCAGTTTGTCTTTTCTGTTTTTATTTAGCCATTACCAAAATCCCAGTTGGGTTGGCCAGCTATATGTAAAGACCCTGTGCCAACAGATCCTTCTATTCAGGGGTGAGCAAAGTACTGCTCATGGGCCAAATCTGGCCCATTGTAGGTCTTTGTCCAAGGTCCCTCAGTCCCACCTGGCCCAGGTACCATCCAGCCTTGGTGCATCCTGCCACCCCCTGGGCATATAGCGGGACTGGGGTAGCTTTATGGCTAGACTGCTTTTCTAGGCAGCCCAGGTGGCCAGCTCCTTCTGGCTGCCACCGCTGCTGGCCCAAGCCCCACAGTACTGGTGGGGACCTGCACTGCACAGCCCTGTGCCTGCTCCAGGCTTGCTCGCTTAGGCTCAGCAGCAGTGGCATGAGACAGAAGCGGGAAGGGGAGAAGCTGCTTTTCCTTCGCACTGAACAACAGCTTCTGTCCCACATCGCTGCTGCTGAGCCTGGATGGGCCAACCCAGAGCAGGCACAGGGCACGCAGGGTTGAGGCTGTGCAGCACAGGTCCCCACCAGTACTGTGGGGCTGGGGCCAGCAGTGGTGGCAGCCAGAAGGAGACTCTGCCACCTGGGTTGCCTAGAAAGGCAGTCCAGCTGCCGAGCCGCCCCAGCCCCACTGCATGCGTAGGGGGCAGAAGGATGCTACGGGAGGCAGTGTGGAGCAGTCACGGGGTGGGCCAAGTCGGAGCTGTGCTCAGGTTCCAGCTGATCCACTCGAGCAGGGATGAGTCCAGAGTGGGCACGAGGCGGGGCTGGGACAGCCCGCTGTTGGTGGTGGTGTGGAGGCACCACAGGGCATGTGGGCTCCAGGCTGTGGGGTGAGCGGTGACTGGCTCAGGGCACATGGGAGGCTCCCATTCTCCCCTCACCATACCTACAAACCCTCCCCCACACACAATCACAGACCGCACAAACACTGCACCCACCCATACCTTCCCCCCCAGAAATCCCACACACCTTGCCATACACCCCCTCCACACACACCTGTGTGCCTTTGGGGGAAGCCCCGCTTATTGCTACATGCAAACCCCTCAACACACCCTCTCCCTCCACACATCCTACAGCCCCCCCAAATCCCACTCACCTACACTCTCCGCACATATCCCCACAAACACCCCCCACAAGCCCTCCATACCCACCCACACATATCCACACCCCCCACACCTCATACATACACATCCATGCACACACACCCACAGCCCCTCAGAAACCCCTCCACATTATACAAGAGTAAAACTTCATGTTGAGTTATACAAATACATCTATATATACTACACAACACACACAAATCAGGACAAAATATTTTTTTAAATAAAATTAAAATATGCTATTGTCAATGTTTGATTTTTAGTATATAATTTGTTTTTTTCTGGTTCCAAGATGGCAAACCCCCTTCCCAAAAGGAGTATTTCTGGGGGCAAGGGGAGGGACTTCCGGTGGCAAAGGCCAAGGGTTAGAGGGCGGGACTTCCAGTCCTAAGATGGCAACCAGGGGCAGGGCACCTGTTAAGGGGTGGGACTACCCTTGCGGCCCTTGACAGCTTACCAAAACTCATTAAGCAGCCCTCCAGCCGAAATAAATGCCCACCCCTTGGCTGAGGGAACTGGGCTTATTTAGTTTAAAGAAGAGAAGGCAGTAGGGAGATTTAATAACAGCCTTCAACTACCTGAAGGGTGGCTCCAAAGAGGACAAAGCAAGACTGTTCTCAGTGGTTGTAGATGACACAGAACAAGGAGCAATGGTCTCAGGTTGCACCAAGGTTAGATGTTAGGAAAACCTCTCTCACTAGAAGGGCAGTAAAACACCAGAACAGGCTACCCAGAGAGGTGGTGGAATCTCCATCCTTGGAATTTTTTTAAGACCCAAGTTGACAAAGGCTTGGCTGGGATGATCTGGTTGGGGATGGTCCTGCTCTGAGCAGGGGTTAGACTTGATGACCTCCTGAGGGCCCTTCCAACCCTAATTTTCTATGATTCTATGACAATACTGAAAATGTACTGCATGAAGTATTGCTGGCTTCTGGAGCACAGACTCAAAACACAAGGGATTGTTAAGCTACAATACAACTGTTGTATTCTAGAGCGAGAAGATTCAGCAACATTCTTTATTGCTTCTGCTTCTCCTATTATTTGCTATAAGTTAACAGAAATGGTATTATGGGTCATCTTGATAAAGTAATAGTTTAATTAAATGGTTCTTTCCTAGCAGATCTGTGTATATTTCATTGTAATCCCATCATACTTCCTTCACATCTCTCCCCAAAATCAGATAAATTTCAATCTATATGAAAAATCAAAGAAAGAGTTAAAATGAATAGGAAACTATAATTTCCTGTTCAGCTGAGGGAGAGAGATTCTACTAGTCTTACTATATTTGGCAGCACAATTACAGCTTCCTATTGGTTGGCTTCAAAAACCATCTGTAGAATAAGAGGCAGGGAAAAAACTAGGAATTTTAACTTTTGTTTTCCATGCCTACAGTTCCTTGCTAGGGAAACATTATGTGAGCAACTGAGGATTCAACAACAGCACAATAAATATAAATAATAATTTGCATTTCTGATGCTTTCTTAGTCCTGTTCTATCATGTTATATTAAAAATATTCATGTTTGAGCACATCATCATCCAGATCAAATGGGATCTAATAATGTTGACTTGGAGAAAGTCATAACAGTGGTCCCAATCTTGAGTTATAAGCAAGAGACCCTCCAGTGTTGTTCACAGCCAAAGGGAATTAAAAAGTTTAAAATGAGGGTGACAGGGAGAGCAAAGTACAATGCTGTCTGCAGCTTGTTATTTACTCAGTATTCTTGTGCATGGGCCAAAGGTTGTGGATCACTACTCCAGAATAACTGTTTGTTTTTTTTGTTTAGGACACAGCTGCTTTAAAACAGGACAGCTAACTTTACAAGCATTCGCAGGTCCTAATCGTATTGCCCTTGTTATAAAGAACTTGCTGGCTTTCTATCATTGATTTCAAAATATTTATAACTATGTTCAAGGCTGTGAATTGACTAGCACCAGTCTTGCCAGTAGAGTACTTTAGTCAGAACAATAAGCTTGTTCTGCTCAAGTTCGAATCTTGACTTCAGGGCATTTTCCTATTCTGTATATTCTTCCACCACTGATAATTTCAATTGTAAAGACCAAACTTGGTGCAACTCAAGGCAAGTCATATTAAGTTATACAACACTCTAAACAGTTCTGAAGGGCATACACATATACTTATTTTGGCATGACTCTTGGTGAAGCCGTCAAACAGAAATCACACATTAAAAAGTAAATCATAATGCATGCTGTGGCATACTGCATGCTAGAAATGTTGGAAGAAAAAGATCTGCTTGCTGATTTCACATGACAAGGAGGGGAACAGGTGAAGGAGGAAGAAGCTGGGAAGATGGAGTGCAGAGGGGGACACAAAAGTTTGCGAATAAAACCAGCATAATATGGAAAGACCAGAGAAAAACTTGTGGAACAAGAATGGAGGAGGACAGAAATGGAAGGAACAGATGAAAGAAAAACATCAAATGGGGCCCAGAAACAAGCTGAGAGGGGCAGACCTCTAAAGAAAAGTTTGAGGACAGGACCACAGGAGATAAGTTGGTGATGCTGCAACAGACATTTGCCATGATCCTGGTAAATCCTAGGTACAGCCCTGAAGCTACCCCATCATTCAGTGATCAGCAAAATGCATTAACAACCTTCTGGAAGAAATATTGCAAATTAGACTGCATAGTCTTTGAGGCAGAGCCTGCTTGCTTGTTTGTAAAGTGCCAAATACAATGGGATTCTGGTCCTGAATGCTGGTTCATGCCTCTAATTATAATATTCTAAATGAATATGCTTACGCAGTTTAGTTTTATTTACTATATTAAACTATTTTGCACGTTTAACTAGGATTTTGCCAAGTAGCTTTATCTTAATGCATATAGGACTTATTTATACTACGCTTTCTTTATGCATTTTTAAAACATTTTCAAGCCAAGATTTCCAGGCAAGAAATTATACAAAGGTCTTTCTAGCTTATCTAAATGAATAATGCATAAACACCACATGAAGGAAATACTCTGTTAGGAGTGAATTGAGACACATACCTGCAGCACATTGCTAACCCCCTTATTATGGTGTCTCAATAAGAATAAGATTAAAAGAATTATGTTATAAGTTCTATTCCATTTCTCCTTTGTCAAGCTAGATCAAACACAGGCAACTGAAATTTGAACCTGCCAATCCCTAAAATGGAATTGTATGCTCTTTATATATAAAGTATCAAGAGAAATAAAGATACCCCCTGCAGTTCAAAGCAGAGCATCTATATCTAATTATTATCAATACTGATCATTTTTCCTATAAGTTATGTATGCCTAGTTTCACACTGTATATGTCTTTGCTGAGAAGCTGCTTTATAATTCCAGCAGTGGAAAGTGCTTGCTATTTTCTATATCTCAAATGGTTTTTCTACCCAATGAATGAGAAAACAAGAAAAAGCTCACTGCTATCACCTTCCTTTAGTGTGTCCTGTTCTGTCTATTACAATGCAACTTCCTGAAACTACAACTGTTAGATGCACATTGTCAGGGTTTAAAAATTATGGCATTAAAAAAAATACCAAATATGTTTATGCTTCTTACACTAACATGTAGACCACTGTTCCTTGTGTTGTAAAACAGTTACCATCAAGGCTCTAACAATTTTCAGCACTGATGCTCCTGTTATTAAATGCACATCATAAAGTTGCCACTTAAATTATATGTATATAAACATATATAACATTATGCTTATGAGGTAAGACCTTCCTGAAGATATGATCCTTTTTGTAGTTCTAATGCTGACCCTCTTTCCTTAAAACCTCATCTGCCAAAATACATATTAAATCATCTAGTCCAGCTCCTTGCCAACGGAAAATTGTTTCAAACAGTTCAAGTGCTTTCTCCACTACAGTTTTAATGGCTCAAAGCACGGAGTTTCCATCACTTTACCATAGTTCCCAAAGCCACTGAATGTTTTTGGTAGAAATTGTTTAAGCCTGAACTGAGTGCAATTAAAATTTTCTTTCTGTTAATACAAGTTAAACCTGTTCACACAACTCCGAAATTAATGTCTTTCCATGCTTGTCAAATGTGTGCAGACCCCTCTGCTTCTCTGCCATAATATTTTAATCTTTCTGTTAGCTCCTTAGCCATACATGCTAGTGATTCAACCCAATGTCTAGACAGGGCTTTTCAACCTTGTTGGACTCAAGGCACCCCTCAGCTAGCTCTTAACTTTCATTATTTTTTTCATTACAGAAAAATATATAACAGTTCTTCTACTGCAAAGAACTCAGAAAGACCACAAGTCAGGCATGCTTTTGACACTATGGATTCATATTTGAAATTTCTGCGTTTATCTTGTGAATCATGTGTACACCGTACACCTAAAACTGTTAATATTGTGCTTTTTTCCTTAAAAGGATCTCATCATAGCACCTGCTTGAGCATCACTGGTCTACCAGGAAATCTGCTGTGTGAAACTTAAATCCAGCTTCTCCAATAGAATGAAACCATCCTCTCTATGTAAGTGGCTGCAGAATAGAGAATTAAATTCTTTCTTACAACTTGACACTTACACTTTTGGGGAATTCATTAATATGGTATATAAAACTTTAAGTCCAAACATCTGTACCAGTTTAACATTCCTGATTCCACTCCACAGAAGCTAGGAATCACACATAATAATCTGTCTCAGAAAAATGTGCATCTCTTGTGCCAATATCAAATAAGCTATGCACCATCTCCTCCTACTAAAAGGCTATTTTGTTTTGTGTAATTTAAAGCCCATATTTGTCTACACACTTGAAAAAAGAAGTATAGTTCAAAATATACAGTTCTTAACCAGTAGATTGCAAATGGTGCTCATGGCTGAGTATTACCTTTGTAGCACAATGGGTGCATCTACACAAGATGTTTACTGCAGAGCTGACTAATTAGCTCTACAGTAAAGTCTCCATGTCTACAGGTGTGGCCCTATTAGGTTGTAATAAACTAATAAACGCTGCCATAGGTTAGTACTTGTAAATTTGTACTTGTATTATCCTGTGGCAGTGTTATTTACTGTGAAGCACCGCCTGTGCAGACACTGTTGAGCCTGGCTAGGACATGAGGGTGCTTCAGTGTGCGAGCTGCCTGCCAGCTAGCTGCACACTGAAGCACCTTCATACCCCAGCCAGCCCCTCTGTAACACGTTGAGCTGCGCCAGGGCAGCCCCAGGCTGGAAGGCTGACCCCCTGGACCCTCTCCCAGTTGGGGCCGCTACAACCAGTTTCAATGTGCTGCGCTCCCAGGTACATGTGATGTGCACCGGAGTTTACTGCTTCACGTTATTTGGACATGTAGATGCACTGCAGATGTTAACACCCCCCCACCCCAAAATGGCACTTTAAATTTTGTGCATTCCTGTGTTGAGCCCAGCTCATGCCCAGAAGAAGCAGTGTGTTAGTTAGACCTGGCTCGCCCAACATCTGTATGGATCGGGCGCTTCAGTAGGCCTTTTTTCATGCTTTTATTTAATAACTGATTGAATCAGCTTTAGCAAAAAATGCCAAAAAGCCCTGCTGAAGTGCCTGATGTATACAGACACTGAGAAGCTGGGTCAAAGTAATGCACTGCTTCTTCCAGTAAAGTGCATTTTGCTG
The DNA here is from genome assembly GCF_001723915.1 of Gavialis gangeticus. Taxonomy (NCBI): domain Eukaryota; kingdom Metazoa; phylum Chordata; order Crocodylia; family Gavialidae; genus Gavialis; species Gavialis gangeticus. Next base: position 32,658,886 of record NW_017729004.1, on the reverse strand, counting down.
GGAGGGAGGGGGGCGTTTAACATCTGCAAGCAGCTATTATGATCTTTACAAGGCTGGCTGTGCGCTTTAATTCAAACCAGGGCTCAACAACCAGTGGCCCGTGGGTCACATGCATTCCCTACCTAGTTAACCTGTGACCCACAGGCACCGAGTCCAGGTGCTGCTCCCCACGTTGCTCCACTCGCTACTACTACCAGTTTCCAGGCTCTCCTTCCCTCCTCCAGCTCCTGCTGCCTTCCCCCACCCTTGGAGACAGAGCAGTGCAGTCTATGAGACTGAGGGAGCCTCTGGCAGCAGAGATGTGGGGTGGAAAATTTTCCAGTGCTTTATTTCTCTGTAGGAAATTTTCCATTTCTAAAAATTCATTGTTTCATAAAATTCATTACTAACAATGAATGGATGCCAATACAATATTAGGTAAGCCTGGCAGTTTTGAAGTTGTAATTAATGTTTTTCAGGTGATTAATCCTAGGAAGTGTGAGAGAGTACATATATGTTTTATTGATTTGTAAACAGGAGGGTAAATACATTTGCATAATAATCCAAACCAAAAATTAAGTTATGAATTCACCTAATTGGCTGTGCAGGTCCAATCAAAACCAAAGCATGGCATATCATGCGCAGTTCTTTGGGTGTGCTAAAATTAGTGTCTCAAAAGTTTTCAGTGCCTTTTTTTCCTTAAATTTAAACAAACAATGTAAATGAAGTACATGCTATTGTGTACTGTCTTTACATTTTTACAAGTATTCCAAAAAAAATAATTTCTTTCCACATAAAGCTTTGAATTTGTTTGAATATAACATTTAAACCACATTGTGTGCTTACTTATAAATACACATTAAGTGTATTTAATTTTTTTCCTTATCAAATATTTCAGTTCAAATACTCGTGGCTTTTGGGACATAAAATTAACATGGGGGTACTTTTTCAGTTTTGTTTCATAGTTTCATAGCTTTTAGGGTCAGAAGGGACCTGAGCAG
>NW_017729004.1:32656236-32657895 GCF_001723915.1 Gavialis gangeticus | reverse complement strand
TAATGAGGGCCATAATGATGGGGACATGTTGGCCAGCAGTTATTGAGTGTTGGGGAGCAGTGGGAGGGGATCGGGAGGGCCAGGCAGGGGTGCTGTCTCCCAGTCTGTCATTGTTTTCAGAATGAGAGAGGAAAAGGCAGCAGAGGAAATTCAGTCTGGGATTTTTTCAGCTCCCATTGGAGGGTGGGGCGGCTGTATTGGAGGTTCCCCCACCTCCCAAGGTAGGGTGGGGGCTCCAATACACCCACCCCACCCTCCAGTGGCAGCTGGGGAACCTGTAGAACAAGCTCCCTCTGCCCCCTTTCCCCACTCCCATTCTGAAAGCAGCACTGGTTGGGACAGAGCAGGGGCTATTGCTAGGCGAAATCAACTGCAGGCTCCCAGACAGCAGCTAGATTCCCTTCCCCTGGAACTGAAAGTGAGCTTCTGTTTGTTCCGGGGGATCACTGCAACTCAGAACACTTCCTGCAAAGTGCTCTGAGTTACAACAGGAAGCTGCACATCGGTCTGCACCCTTATTTTTCACGTGGTTGCAGATTTGCCTTTATCCAATTAACTAGTATGTCTTATCAATCCAGTGAGGATTACTTTTTAAAAGTGACTAGCTGTCCACAGCTAAACTGTGAAGTCAAACACCAATTATCCCTAAAACTCCTGTGCTTAAGATATCCTGCATTTGCTGACACCCTGCAACTACATTTAAGTCATATCTACATACGGTCAGGATATGAATTTTTAATACAGTTTTAATGAACCAAAAATGTAGATTTCCTTTTTGAGAATGGAACTTGCATTCTATTAGCCTGCCTTTACTAATGACTGTTATAACTTAATTAGCACGTCATCAACTACTTTGAAAAACCATGAAACAACTCTGGGATTTAGGCACCTCAATTTGCACCAAACCAAATAAATTTTGTTTAAACAAACAGACTCTGTTCAATTTCTCTCTTGTGTCCTAAAGCAGTTATGGCTTATGCCCACATAAAAAGGAATTAAGAGATGATTTTGATTATGTCCTTCAGCTATGTCAATCAGCAATAATTTACTAAAGTCCTGAAAAACAGCAAAATATTACTCCAAGGATGGAAAAAGGGGCTTGTCTATTATATGGGCAGCAGATAATATGCTTTTCTGGGGAACAGATGAAGTATCAGACTAGCAGACTTTCTTGCAGCCTCACCAACAGAAGAACATTTGTGTTCATTCTCAGTGGGTGTGTCTACACAAGCATTTTAATGTATATTACCATATTTTAGTCTGCATTTAAGAGTCACAAAAAACCCATGCATTTAGCTAATGTGCATTAAAATAGGCTAATGAGCCTTTTTCTAGTACCTCACTATGGAGGTACTAAATTTAATGAGCATTAGCAAAACTGCATTATTGAATGTGTAGATGACTCTGCTAGTATCTACTAGGCAGCTATCACATTTTTAGCCATCTGAACATCATGCAATTCTACAAAGGCCTGGTTAATGTACCACTGAAGAGAACCTGTCCTGATGTGGAAGGTTAATTTAAAACTTACTGAGTTAATAGATGCATCCCCTATCAGTCCTACAGGACACTCAGCTTATTTTTGGGCGATTGCTCCTATTTGCTACCCATACATAAAAAACTGCAGTCTGAATCTGGTAGTGTTTTAAGGCCAACTTG
>NW_017729004.1:32644142-32646073 GCF_001723915.1 Gavialis gangeticus | reverse complement strand
GGCTTTTCAATCAAGCCAAATTTAAGTTTATATATTTAGGAATAAATAATGAGGGCCATAATGATGGGGACATGTTGGCCAGCAGTTATTGAGTGTTGGGGAGCAGTGGGAGGGGATCGGGAGGGCCAGGCAGGGGTGCTGTCTCCCAGTCTGTCATTGTTTTCAGAATGAGAGAGGAAAAGGCAGCAGAGGAAATTCAGTCTGGGATTTTTTCAGCTCCCATTGGAGGGTGGGGCGGCTGTATTGGAGGTTCCCCCACCTCCCAAGGTAGGGTGGGGGCTCCAATACACCCACCCCACCCTCCAGTGGCAGCTGGGGAACCTGTAGAACAAGCTCCCTCTGCCCCCTTTCCCCACTCCCATTCTGAAAGCAGCACTGGTTGGGACAGAGCAGGGGCTATTGCTAGGCGAAATCAACTGCAGGCTCCCAGACAGCAGCTAGATTCCCTTCCCCTGGAACTGAAAGTGAGCTTCTGTTTGTTCCGGGGGATCACTGCAACTCAGAACACTTCCTGCAAAGTGCTCTGAGTTACAACAGGAAGCTGCACATCGGTCTGCACCCTTATTTTTCACGTGGTTGCAGATTTGCCTTTATCCAATTAACTAGTATGTCTTATCAATCCAGTGAGGATTACTTTTTAAAAGTGACTAGCTGTCCACAGCTAAACTGTGAAGTCAAACACCAATTATCCCTAAAACTCCTGTGCTTAAGATATCCTGCATTTGCTGACACCCTGCAACTACATTTAAGTCATATCTACATACGGTCAGGATATGAATTTTTAATACAGTTTTAATGAACCAAAAATGTAGATTTCCTTTTTGAGAATGGAACTTGCATTCTATTAGCCTGCCTTTACTAATGACTGTTATAACTTAATTAGCACGTCATCAACTACTTTGAAAAACCATGAAACAACTCTGGGATTTAGGCACCTCAATTTGCACCAAACCAAATAAATTTTGTTTAAACAAACAGACTCTGTTCAATTTCTCTCTTGTGTCCTAAAGCAGTTATGGCTTATGCCCACATAAAAAGGAATTAAGAGATGATTTTGATTATGTCCTTCAGCTATGTCAATCAGCAATAATTTACTAAAGTCCTGAAAAACAGCAAAATATTACTCCAAGGATGGAAAAAGGGGCTTGTCTATTATATGGGCAGCAGATAATATGCTTTTCTGGGGAACAGATGAAGTATCAGACTAGCAGACTTTCTTGCAGCCTCACCAACAGAAGAACATTTGTGTTCATTCTCAGTGGGTGTGTCTACACAAGCATTTTAATGTATATTACCATATTTTAGTCTGCATTTAAGAGTCACAAAAAACCCATGCATTTAGCTAATGTGCATTAAAATAGGCTAATGAGCCTTTTTCTAGTACCTCACTATGGAGGTACTAAATTTAATGAGCATTAGCAAAACTGCATTATTGAATGTGTAGATGACTCTGCTAGTATCTACTAGGCAGCTATCACATTTTTAGCCATCTGAACATCATGCAATTCTACAAAGGCCTGGTTAATGTACCACTGAAGAGAACCTGTCCTGATGTGGAAGGTTAATTTAAAACTTACTGAGTTAATAGATGCATCCCCTATCAGTCCTACAGGACACTCAGCTTATTTTTGGGCGATTGCTCCTATTTGCTACCCATACATAAAAAACTGCAGTCTGAATCTGGTAGTGTTTTAAGGCCAACTTGGCTAGCTGACAGTGCTAGGGGGGTACTAGCTAGAGCAGGGGTGGGCAAAATGGCTGATTTGGCCAGCAGCTGGACTCCATTTCCCAGCAGCCCCTGCTTTCATGGCTAGGGCCAGCCCTAGCTGCATGTGAAGGCTCAATGGCTGGGGCTGCCATGGAAAACAGTCCCAGCCGCACTGGCAGAGCAGGGCAGGGTACTGCTTCAGAGCCACTGGGATCTTGTGAAG
>NW_017729004.1:32638623-32639142 GCF_001723915.1 Gavialis gangeticus | reverse complement strand
GGGGACAGTGATTCGATTCAGTGATTCAAATCACTGTCCCTAATCGATTCGGCCGAATCTGATTTGGAGATTTGGCTACCGCCAAATCAGCTGAATCACACAGGCCACACCCCTCGCCCACTCCCCCAGCCTTCCCCCCCCAATGGATGCCCTGCCTGACCCAGCTCCCGGCTCTTTGGAAAAAAAAAAGGACCCGCTCACCAATTTCTGCCCGGGGGGGGGGGGCAATCCCTGCTGCCTGCCACTGCCCCACGCTGCATGGGGGCTCTGCCACGAGCCCCACAACCCCTGGCTGCTCTCCCAGCCCCCCCACAAGGCTGTTCCACCTGCCCTTTAGAAAAACAAAACATTGGCTGCTGTCCAGTGGGGGGTGATCCCCGCTGCCCCCCACTGCCCCATGGGGGGGCTCTGAATGAACCTCCCAGAAGCCCCAAGGGTGCTGCAGCTGCCAGTGAGCCCGGGGGAAGGGCTTTTTTTTCTTAAAGGGCCAGAGCTAGGGCAGGTGGGGCAGCCATGGGG
>NW_017729004.1:32632912-32637773 GCF_001723915.1 Gavialis gangeticus | reverse complement strand
CCGCCCTCCCTCACTGCTGGGGTTTCGATCTGCCCTCCACCCCTTCCTTCACAACAGACTTATAAGCCAGACCCAGCTGCTCTCCATGCTGCCAGGATGCTTTCCTGGCCACCTGCGTACTGCACTGCAGCTGCATGCATACACGGGGCATTTACCGGCCATATTACTGGCCACATCAGCCAAAAAAAGCTGGTTGCCAGTGCTGTCAGTTGTCCTTATATCGGTGCTGATCCGATATGGGACCAATGTATCAGTGCACCCCTAGTTCAGACTGGTGAGAACACAGTAACAGCTTTGCAGTAGGGCCGCCTATACCTAAACTAGGCTATCCTAGGTACAAATCAACCAGATTAAAGGTGTCTTCACCTGAGTTAATCATAACTACACAGAAGCAACCCAGTGAACTGTAGACTAGGATTCTCCTTTCATCCTCCATTTCTTAACAAAAAGTTCTCCTGTATCCTCCTCTAAAAATGTTATCTAAAGTAATGTACTTTTATTAAAACAAGACACATTAATTTCCCCAATTTTCTTTAAAAAAACCCCAAAGCAAAACCACAAAAAACAGCTTCTCATCAAGGGACAAAACAGGGTCTAATTCAATCCGATAATATCAAGAGAACCCCTGAAAATTCAGGCATATACTGGGTAAGGTGCAAGTCCAGGCCTGAAGAGACTAGCTTCTATGCCCAGCTCAGCTATAAGCACGCTTTGGGTGCGTCTACATATAACCCTATGGAATATTACGGTGACGTAGCAATCACGTGTCTGCATGTGATCGCCAGCTATGTTGCTGTAGCAGCGTGCTCCCCGGGTATAGTGTGCCACTACAGCAATGTAACAATGAAATCTACCTATGCCATGTGTCCAGCATAGTAACCACCCATATAGTGTGCTCTGCAACAGTGCCATACGGAGATGTGTAGATGTACCCTTTCTGACCTTAGGCAAAGCACTTTCCCTCACTGTGCCTCAGTTTCCCCTTTTATAAAATGGGGATATTGATATTGACCTATTTTGGAAAGTTCTTCACTATCTACCAAAAAAGCACTATAAAAGAGTTATCAATTTGTATTTACAAAGCACTCAAGGTTTGGAGCCAAAATTTATTGCGATACAACAGCTATGAAAGATTTAAAGATGTTTTTTCTACTTAGGGTCTGAAACAGATTCAATTGCAGACTGAAATACATCATCCTTAACTGGAGTGTCAGTAGGTGACCATCATAAGGCACTGTCCACTACAGCTGATATAGAATTGATAGCTCATCTTTCTTAGGTCTCCAAACTGAAAAATGTGTGGGGCTGTTGCTATCATTCTTTCACACAAATCTAGCACTATTTTCTCTTAATTTAACATACCTTCTGCTTCCTTTGGAAGGGCATCCATTTTCCAGCTAGACTTTCTCAATCCATGTTTGTAGCAGTTATACCGCCAGGTAAAACCCTACAAGCTCAGCTGTGGTCTAAGCCTCCTATTTTAAATAAAAATAAGACAAGGCACCACTGGAAGAGCCACAGTTGCTAGTAAGTAGAGTCATTACTGGTGATGAATATTTTTTCCAGGTTGGAGAGATCAAAACTACAACTTTTACAAATTGTTTCAACACTTTTGAAAAAAACATTTTGACTTAGTTTCCAAATTACATTTTTACTTTAAAATAGACATAAATTTTTCTAAAAAGGTTAAATACTATAATCCAAAACCAAAAATAAACATTTTGTTTCAGGTCATATACAAGTTTCATTTTAACTCAAAATGAATTACTGGTACTTGTGTAAGTATATTATATGACACTTAAAAAGTCAGCATAGTGTGAATGCATGCCTGCACTTCCTGTTTTTCTCAAGACTGGGCACATCTACATGAAACACTACAGTGACATAGCTCATTGCTACAGCAATGTAGCATCAGCAGGCACAAACCGTGATGCCAACATTACTGTGCAGTAGCACAGTAGAGTCAGAAATGACCCATGTGCCACCGGGACAGCACAGTAACAGCTGCTCAGTTGGGCACACAAGTAGACGTGCCTACTGGGTATGTAAAATCAGTTAAGTTTGTCAAGAACAGAAGTTTAAACTACTAATTTGAAGTCAAACTATGTTAGCCACAGGGCAGCATGCGCAGAGCATGGATCAGAAATAAATGAACTGAAAACAGTTTCCTGGTTTCTCCTCCCTACTTAATGGAAAGTACTGACACCACAGCATGAACATGATTTAGCTTATGAAAGACAGAGCACTTCAAAAAGAAAGAGCAGAACTAGCAGTTAAATACTATGGCAAGACTCAGAACATTTTAAGGGAGGAATGTCGAATTCACCTTGTGCCCCTGGCCAAATCAAGACCATGGGTTTTCTTGAGGCCTGGATCCAGCCCTGGGCACAAGGAAGCCATGTGCACATGACAGCAGCTTCAGTCCCCACTGTGTGCCCCGCACCAGAGCTGCTGAGGCTGCCTGCCCCATGCTGCTGCAGTAGCAGTCCCCGGTCCAGCTCAAGCATGGGGCACACAGATACTGGCAGCTGGGGATGGTGGCAGCACAGACAGGCAGAGTGACCAGATTCTGTGGTCAAGCCACTCCCTCCCTGCCACACTGGTAGTTTAGGTGGCCAGACAGAGCAGCTCCAGAGGCTGGATCCGGCTTGTAGGTTATGTGCTTGACACTGCTGTACTAAGGGAACCAAAGTTACCAGGACAACTTGGTTGCTGACAGGGATTAAAAACTCGATATGCTTAACTGAAACAAACAAGACACTTGCCTTTGTGAGAGGGAAAGGGGTGGCTAAGATACCTATTTCTACAAATTTAAACAGAATACAAACTGATGGGTTCATATTTTCTTAAGCTTGTAGTTCCAATATTTCCATTGCTGTTTCCATTGCTTTTTAAAGCAATACCAGAGCAAAATGCTGGCCAGTTTCGTATTTCCTTTTCAAACCCATCAGCCTGAGTAAGTCACAAGAATACTATCAGTATCCTGCTGCTGCCCCGGATGCTGAGGCACAACAAAACACCAAATGCAGCTCTTTTTGAGAGAGTATGTGAAATAGTTCTTGAAGTAAAAAATTTTCCATCTTTTTCCACATAACAGTAGGTTGTGGAGGAGCCATGAGTAGCTGACCACCCTTAAATACTCAGGAGGTTAAAGCCCAGAATAGAATTTACTCCTTTCTCCAGAAATTGACTCCATTGTAGTTGCAAAGGTATTAAAACACCTGGTAGGAAGCCCATCACCTTTCCTGGCTGGTGGTGATAGGGCTGGTATCTCACCAAGGCTTTGCTTAACACAGGCTGGTGTTTTGTGTTACCTTTGCAGCTAATGTCTATCTGCTGTTTTCAAACATCTTTATTCTACAGTGGGAAAACAGTCTAAGAAATTCAAACAGCAACTCTAATTAATGTATGGATAGAAGTTAAAGAAACTGCTATTACAAATACAGCATGTTAAATGCAATTGTCTCCCAACTGGGGAACGTAACATACAGCATGGAAAGTAGGAAAAATATAAAAAGAACTGCATTATCAAGTAATGCATGGAAAGACTACTGAAGCTTCCTTTCTCCATTGCAGAATGCACTATTTTCATAGTCCCTGCATGACACTAGCTCTACAAAAGGAAAACTGGAAATGTTGTGCCCAGTCAGGTAACCATGGAATCTTTTGACAAAGATTTAGCTACAGCATGCAACATTTCACAGAGCAGACATATGTATTACACATCTCTTTATTGGTCCATCCTTGCCTTTCTATCTGCTTGGTGCCTTGATAATAGAATATGACCCCTTTCTCCATCATTTAAATTTAACATAATCTGCAGTTTCACTGCCTTGGGTCAGCTCAGAAATAGACCAATGGGGAGAATCAGAAAAGAAAACTGGAATTAAGAGGCATTCTTCCTGCCTCATGCCTTTAAATATGCAAGAAAAGTGCCTTTTAAGCCTTATCATTATCTGCACAACCCTGGCATTTAAGGCCCATACTCACGGGTCAAGACTGATTCGTGCTCAGGACCAGACAGGAAAACACAGCTCTTTTTCCAAAGAGCTTACATTCTAAATAGTAAAATAACAGAAGGATACAGAAACGGACGGAGGAGTGCAGCGAAACGTCAATATTAGTCCATGGGATAAGCAATAGAATTAGGACACAGATTAAAAATTACTGTCAAGTAATTTGCCTTGAAGGGCTTTCTACATTGGCCCTGGTAGCAGGAAGATCTCCAGGAGCCCAGAAGACTGCTCTACAACCTTTTTCTGCAAAAGCCTAAGGAATCTTTAAATAAAAACAACCTCTAAAACCTCTCTCCAACATTGGCAGCATAACAAATAAACCTATTTTACATTCTAAGTTTAATCTTCTTATGAATGTATATACCCATCACAGACACAGCCATGTGGCAACAGTCTGGAAATGGTTAATGAAAGGTCTAATTACCTCCCCAGCTGTGATCAATCAGAAAGCAGCTCCTATAAAAGACAGCAGCCCAGCTAGATTAGGGATAGTTAGTAAAAAGATGTTGTAGCTACAGGCTAGAAGAAACTGTAGGGGAAAAATACTAACTAGAGATAGTCTATTACGCAAGCAGGCAATAAAAGTAAGAAAGATCTGTCCTGCACAGCTTAACACTGCTTCCTTGGAACCAAAGGAGAGAGTGTCTGGATCCCTTTACTCCCACTCTTACAGGAAGGAAAGTGACAGTCCTGGGGTAGAGCAAGAACTAGTAGCTCTAAACCTGAGGAGAGGCCCAAGGTTGGGCATATAAGTGTCTGCACCTTGGAGGGTATCTTTGAAGTTTCTATTAACCTTGAGGGGAACTGGCCCTAAAGATAAAGGAAATGTAGATCTATTACAGGTT
>NW_017729004.1:32625088-32627912 GCF_001723915.1 Gavialis gangeticus | reverse complement strand
AGCATTAGTCAGAGTTTAGTTTCAGCTTTTCCTTAGGAGACAGCATCAGAAGACTATTTGGTTTGGAACAGAAGTTCTATAAACTAGCTTGACTCAAGTCTGATAATACATTTACCCAGGAGTAGTTTAAACTAGTTTCAGCCATTTTGAAAGCTGTTAGTTTGCACTGAACTTCTATTCTGTTAGGTTTAAACTGGTTGCTATACACATTAAAGCTAGGGATAGAAGTTGCACATAAACTAGCTTAAGTGATCAGAAACCAGTTTAAACCTAACAGAATAGAAGTTCAGTGCAAACTAACAGCTTTCAAAATGGCTGAAACTAGTTTAAACTACTCCTGGGTAAATGTATTATCAGACTTGAGTCAAGCTAGTTTATAGAACTTCTGTTCCAAACCAAATAGTCTTCTGATGCTGTCTCCTAAGGAAAAGCTGAAACTAAACTCTGACTAATGCTTAAAACAAAGCCTGTGAAAGCACATCCTAAAGTAGTAATGTTCCAAGAAGCTGGGTATATTTGATTGAAAAGTTCTCCACCTGAGCTCCATCACCAGATTCAGCCAAACCACAGTACAGTCTGCTACCTGGATCCTGGGGGTCCTAAAAATGACAAGGGCTTCTTCAATCTAGGCCTGCTGGGTTGGTCAGCTAGACTGTTGGCTGTTGGATTACTTGCTCCAAAGCATAAGGAGTCCATGTAACTTGATTCAATCCAGGGAATGAGAGAAATTGAAGCCATCTGTGTCAAGCCCAGGCTCTATGGCTCTGCTGGACTGTTCCAAACTTAATTTTACTGAGCCAATTGTCCCTTCTGGTACCATGTGGCTGGAACTGCACATGAGTTAATTGACTTGATGACTAACATTTAAATAATGATAGCTTGATGACTCCCCCCCCCCCCCCTTCAACAGTCTAATGGGCAAGACTGCCTCCCTTGTACTGATTCTTTTTGTTACAAATTCTGGATTTATCATTCAAAGAAACTTCTCCTCTGAGTGGACCTCAGTCCTGCCCGCTAAAGTTCCTGGTACAACTACACTTGGCACTTTCCTCACTTTTTTTAGGTTGTTGGGTTTTTTTTTTGGTTTTTGTTTTTTTTTTAAGACCCCAGTTTACAATAAATATATTGACAACTAGAGACTTCAGAAAATAGTAACAAGACAGTAAGTCCATTTCTCATGAAGATGTTAAAGCTCAATAAGTACCACAACTCAGCTAAACCATGACAGGGAGATAAGGGAAAGGTGATGCCTATTTTACAAATAACAGGTTAGGTTATTCATACCAAAAGTAATAAAGGCATTGTGTGGTGCAGAGGAGCATAGTTGTATATCTACACTTCAGTGTTGTGTAGCAGACCTGTCCTAGGACTACAGAGGAGAATTCTGAGGCATTATGGGATGAAATCATGAGCAAAGAAACTTGTACTGAACATCCAGAAAAGCTCTGGGTGGGGGATGTGTTTGTAGTCAGCTGGAGGACTGATTACCAAGGGAAATATCAGACGACCAATCACTTGGGACACTTCAAACTGGACTGGATAAAAGATTAACAATCATGAAAAAGCATGAATACTGCAAGATATTCCCTAAATTTTTCTAATTGGATTACCAAGCACTTATCAAAGATGGATCTAATTGACATTTATTTTCCTTCATGTTAGTTTAATGGTCCTATGGAGAGAAAGTAACTTTGGTCAGGGTCATACAGTAAATCAGGCAAGCAGGCAAATGACTTTAGTTCTCACAAGTATTAACCCCATGATCAAACCACTAAGCCACAGACTCTGTACTGAAGTACTTTCTAGCTGTAATTTCTTCCCCCATAAAGATGGGGTCCTGCTTGACAGCCCTGCAGGCTTGAATCCTGTCACTGTTTAAATATTTCAAAAAAGATGGAAGCTAAGACTAAAACACCCTTTAAACTTGCTGTGTCTTGACTGCCTACTGCTCACTGCTTCAACAAGCCTTACAAGATAGCTTCAGGCAGTCTTGCAAAATGCCAATTACCCATTTGCCCTGGGGTAAGTAATATTCTTGTGACCAGAAAATGAATCATTGGTTTCATCATCGAGTATAGAGGTTTAGACTGTGTCTTTGCTAATTGCTATTATGACTGCTAAAGTCCTACTTCAGGGAATATTTCCTAATTTACTTGCTAATGGTATTTAGTCAGAATATTAAAAAATATTACCTGTAATTGAATATCTCCTCTCTGCATAAAGAAATAACTGTGGTGTCTGTGTGCATGCCTTGCGATGGCCTCCTTCTCTGGGGCTTTTACTTTCCCAGAAATAGAGAGAGCCTGAATAAGGTCTTGCTAGGTTAACAAAACAGATATAGCCCAGGACGCAGGCCAGCACCTAAACGGGTAGCCTGTGCCTGCCCTGATGCGCTGAAGGCAGGCCCAGCAGAAGTGCAAACAAGCCCTGCTGGATGGCTTAAGCCGGCAGCCAGACGTGTCCCACCAAACCAGAACCGGGGCAGCTTGCTACGGGTCCAGCCTGAATGGGCCCAGACCTCGGTCTGGTGCCAAGCTCACTTCGGTGAGTGAAACGGGGGGCCCAGGGATCCTCCCCGGCCGCCCTGCTCTAAAGCAGGCGGGAGTCGCGGCTTCGCTTTTTCCTTCTGACTCCGAAATGGAGGGGCGCTGTTAACCGCCGGGGTCCCACCCCTACCATGGGCGCGGAGGGAGGGAAAGAGCCCCCCTTACTCGTCCGGCGGCAGGGGGGAGCGGAGAGAGAGAAGCGGGGCCGGGGCGGCCTGCTCGCAGCCCAGACAAAGGGCCGGGCCGGGGAGCGGCCGCTCGCGCTCCTTTCCCCGCTT
>NW_017729004.1:32619838-32620088 GCF_001723915.1 Gavialis gangeticus | reverse complement strand
AGGGCCGGGCCGGGGAGCGGCCGCTCGCGCTCCTTTCCCCTCTTGTCCCGGCCATGGCGGCGCCGCGGAGGCCGCGCTGTCTCCGCCCGGGGCCTCCCCGCACAAGGGGCGGCCTGCCCCGGACACTGCAACAAGAGGCCCCGGCCCCTCCCGCAAGTCCCAGAGCCGCCGCAGAGGCCCGGCCCGGCCCAGCCCCTACCTTGGCCATGGCTGCGGCGGCCCCTCGCGACGCAGGCTCGTGTCGTGGCGC
>NW_017729004.1:32611407-32619707 GCF_001723915.1 Gavialis gangeticus | reverse complement strand
GCCCCGCGCGCTGTTTCCGGGGCGGGGGAGGGTGGGTGCATTCCTGCCTGCTGGCGTCAGGCGGAGCCGCTTCCATCGGGCTCGGGCTGTGGGGGGGCGCTCGGGCCGGGGCAGCAACTGAGGCGGCGGGACCAGGAGGAGCTGGGGACGGGGCGCAGAGGCTGAGAACAACACGGACTGTTTTTCCCCTCGGTTATACGGGAAGGAGATGCGGGGTAAGGGGCCCGGGGACCAGGGCTGGACTGTTCCGTTGAAGACGGCAGCAAAACCAAATCCAGCTTCATGGCAATGAGGTGAAAACCACCTGCCGGGTGGAGAAATGGGCGCTTGCTTTCAGGAGCAGCAGTGGCAGAGCAGAGGCCAGCTTCACTGGCGGACCAACAGGACCCCGTAAAAAGAAGAGAAGGAAGAGTTGAGAAGGGATCCAGTAGATTGTAATGAGCCATGAAGTCAAACGGCCCCCTCCGGGCTGCCTTGTTAGAAAGCCACTGCCAGGCGGCTGATTGTAACCTTTGGGTGGAGCAGGGATGGAGAGGGGGGAGTGCAAGTGCACCCCCCTGCCCCTGCCTGTACCCCTGCAGCAAAAACCCATCCTGGTGTGCGTGCCCCTTCTGCAGCACAGCTGTGGGTTGGAGACACAGTGTAGAGCCTCTTCCCATGAGGGAAATGAGCTGTACCAAGAAAAGCTGGGGGGTTTTCTGGTATAACTGTGTCTACACTACTGATTTCTGCTGTACCCCCGACTAGTGCTGGTGCTGAGAGAAGTCTTATAGTGCAGTGGTTCTCTGTCTTATCCAAGTCGAGGCAGCCCCCTGCAGCTTGCCGGCATCCCTGGTTCGGAGCCACTGTTCGCTGCCTCTCCTTATTCTGGTTGTTCGCAACCAGGGTGCTGCCACATGCTCCATTCTGTGTTGGGGTTTTCTGATAAACCTAAAACAAGCAGGAGTAGAGGCATTAACTAATGAGATTTTTGCACCCTGGACAAAAGTCCCCTATGCCTCTGGGGCAGGGGTGGAGCAGGGAGAAAGAAGGGTGGTCTTGTCCTGTGTGTCCCTGCACCCAGCGCCTCCGGGTGGTCCGGAGCATATGCTGCATGCAGTGCTTAGGTCCAGTCAGAGAACCATGGGCAGTACCGCAGGCTGGATGATAGGGCTCCACGGGCTGTATCTTTGACATCCCTCTTCTACATGCTAGTTATCTTGTACTGAAAACTGAACTGATCTTACCATAACATGCAAAATAAAGGCCTTTTCTAGTAGATGCCACTTGGTTTCTAGTGCTTAAAACTTGATGAATAAAGTACTAACTTTTCTGCTTTCTGGATTCTGTTTAGCAGATACAAATTGCTGTGACTCCCCTTGACACTTTTTAACCAGGGCAGCATTAGAGCTACTAGCAATGTGATGTACTGCTGCCCCTTACTTCTTCCCCAAACCAGGGTCTACCAGCACGGTAGTGATGTTGGGGCCAGGAACTGGGCTTAGGAACCTCTTCCTAGCCCTTTTTCTGCCCCTGCTGGGTTTCCCTTGCTGCCTGCACTACCCAGTGGGGGCTGGGAAAGGTCTCCCTGGGCTAGTGGGCAATGCTCCTTGTGCTTCCCCAGACCAGTGACTTCCTGGCTGCCTGACCAGTTTACAGGGGGGAAGTGGAACAGCAGGGAAGGACTCCACCTGTTCCCCAGACCTGCGTGTCTGGTCTGTGGATGTAAAGAGGCCTTTCTGCACTGCTGCACCCCCTTCCCCCCCGCCCCACAGGAATGGGAGAAGTGGAGCAGTCACTGCTCCCCAGGCCAGGATCACCCTAATCTTGTGAAGGCACAAGGAGAAGGGGAGAGGGTGATGGCAGGCTGTCTCAGAAACTTCCACTGCCAGAAGCAGCAGTGAATGCTTGTTCATGGCCACACACTATTATTTGACACTTTTTTTATAAGAGCTTTGGATACAACTTACTGATTTTTTTGTCCTTCACTAAGCACTCTGATCCTAATGCACCGTACAGATAAATTGGCATAGGGCAAAACAGTGAATTAACTGAAGTGCAATCTCTCACTGCTGGTGGAACTGGATGAGGAAAGATGCACTACCTAGGTTGAGCAGGTAATCATATTTCGGTCTGTTTTCTTGGTTGCATGTGGGCGGGATGACTATGGCACATAATCTGCTCATTCCATTTTCTGGAATTGTTCGTAGCCCATGCAACCGCAAAGTCTACTGTTGGTTGTAGTATATTGTGGCATGGAGATGTCATGACTATGCTGCTCAATGGTGTGCCTACTAAACACAGTAAACAAAGAGAAAAACCACTGTGCAAAGTCAGCACTGATTTCACTGGGTTACTAAATTTTAGGTTAAATGTGTTTGTAGGAATTTTATAGTGTTGGAAATTATTATTTTTTAAAATAAATAAATATTAAGTTATAAAAGTAGTTATCTGGAGTTTGCTTACAAGATGATATATGCTAAATTAGAATGTTAATGGGTGGATTTAAATTATTGAATTAAATTAATAATATAGTTCTATGCTATTTCACACATTTACTTGGATTACTCTTGCACAGCAGCAAAGACACATAAATAGTGATTTGTGCTCAAAGTAAAAGGCACTGTGTATATTCTTTTGCTGTGAATATTGTAAGCAATACATGCTCATGCTGTAAAATGTACATTCCTACTAGCAATACTAGCAAAGTGGTGCATTTTCTAGGATGCAATGGAAACGCATCCATTAGTTACTGGATAAGAACATGCATAAAAATGAAGAAGTAACTGTATTTGTGTAAAAATTTAGAATTCCTGTGCATAGATGATGAAGTTGGCAGGAACAACTTTGTGAATTCTAGTATCTTAGATACACTTTTCCAAATATTTACAGTATGTTTTGTGTATAGAGTTGCTTAGTGGGCTCATCTGGTTTAGTTAGGTGGTGTCATCTTGCTCCAGTATTCATGGTTACCCTGCTACTGATTCTGACCCAACTTGGGGGTTCTCAATCGCTTTCATGTGTGGACTGTACTGTACTACAGGGACTATTTCATGGACCACCAGTGCGCACACATGACTCTCCCATGTGTGACCGTAACAGCTCTGTGGTAACTACAGTAATTGACTGCATGTAGGAGTCATTTTAGAAAAATGTCTAATTCTTTTTTTCCCCCATTTTTCTAATGTATTTGATATCAGGCAGTAAACCTGATAAGCCCACCAGTAATAAATACTCTCCAAAGCACCGGTGGTCCATGAACCACAGTCTGAGAACCTCTTCCCTAAACGTTGTTTTTTAATTTTCCTTATCTATAAAATGGGATAATTAATATAATCTGAGGCAGGCAAATATGAGTAATAACTAGCCAGTATTTGCAAACTTTTTCAGAGAGAGTGCTATAAAAGAATACTTTGTTTTATAGAAGTGCCTAGAGGTCCAAGCTGAAATCTAAACACCGCATGTTGGGTATTGCATGTGGCAGCTGATGGCTTCGTCCCTGGAGAAACTGCAATTCATATAAGCAAGACAGAGAAAGGGAAGAACAGCAGGTCAGTGTCAGAAATAGAACCCAAGTCCCTTGAAACCAAGTTCAGCACTCTGTCCACTGAACCACATTAGCACTTTTATACTATTTTTTTTCCAGTTCCATCCCTGAAAACAGGGCTGTACAGTCTTCCTGTGTTTGCCCCAGTTAAAGTATGCCTGCCTACATATTCTATATGCTTTTGGAAGGAATACACTGAGAATCTTTAGAAGGCCTTGCTGATAGTTGCTCAGAATACAGGTATGTGCCTGCAGTGATACAAGAATGAAGAAGTTGCTAGACATAAAGACTAGCTTAACACTGAATTTATTAGAAAACAGGGTCACTTAATACAAGACATGATGGTGCTGTAAGGTTGTGGTAATTACTTTTGATAACAGCTGTTATTTGTCCATCTTTTCACTAATGATAAGTAGCACTTCTCTAGGAGTAGTAAGTGGATTTCAACTGGCAGCTTGTCAGCAGCGCACAATGCGGCCATTATAGAGTCCCACATTTACATCGGAATTAGGGTATGCAACCACAGAGAGACTGCATGGACTGAGTCATGATGTACTTGCTGCCTAGTAGGAGAACTGGAGGTGACAATCTGTTTACTGTGCTTTACTTGCTAGAATTCTCATCTTGCAAGGTGCAAGTCCTTTTAATGTCCTAGGTATTTTCAGCTCCCATTACTGCTGTGGTATTCAGCACATAGCATGTTAAATCAGGATTTAGCCTGGAAATTGCAACACTGTTAAGCCCACACACTGGCATAAGAGCTTTGAAAGATGTATAAAGTGTTGGGAAATTAGGATCTTGCACTTTATAACCTTGATTCTTTCCATACCATGAATAAGTTTGACTTTCTAACAAGATGATTTAGTAAGCAGAATCATGTCAGGGTTTGATCCTATGTTGCATTCAACTGTTGAGGATGGAGTAAAGGCCAGATTAAAAAAAATTCAGTTTAAAAAAAAAACTGCCTCACTTTACCTGCATGCAACCTCTAGGTTGTAGCATGCAGGTTAGACCAAGAGTTGTCTTACAACTTGACCAACAGCAGAGCTTAGAGCTAACTGAGGCTGGATATTTTGTATCTCATTTCCATTAATCTAATTTAAAAAATTTGGAGACTCAAAAAAAAATTTTTTTAATCGGATTCTCACTGGGCATTAGCCTGAATCCCTGATTTTTCCGATTGGGCTCTATGTATTGTTGGTTATGGAGCAGAGGACTATATTTATGCAAATAATTCCTTCTGAGTGTTGCAAAAAGAGGAAGTGTATACTGGAAAAGTGATCATAAGCAAGAAGATAGGGCAGGGAGAATATGAAGGAAAGATATTGCATCCCTTTACTCATTAGACAAAAAGTACTGCCTCCAGTAATATAGATTTGGGTGTGTGGAATTAACAGAAGTGTCTGGGAAAGACCAAGATCAGAAAATAGCAAGAGAAAGGTGGAAGGGAGCAGGGCATAACCATTACTTTCGGAATGTTCACTCTGGGTTTTTCATTTAAGTTTGTCCCACTTTGGCATATTTCTGGAATACTCTCCCCAGTTTGTTGCTGGCTTGCTACCTTATTTCTTGTATGCCCGTATTAGGTCTCTAGACTCTGTCTCTAAAAGTCTCTTCTCTCTGTTCAGGAGCAAAGAGAGAGAGTCACAAAGAAACCTTTTGGCCAAAGTGCTTATACTGAGAGCTGATTGGACTAGGGTTCCAGTGATTCACAGCCTACCTCTTTCTCCCACGTTCAAAGGGCTCAGAGGTTTTTTCCACCCACAAACAAAAGTCTCATAAGCCTTTCTTGTTTTCAGAAGGCTAAAGCCTGAAGTTATTAGCAGTTTTAGTTGAGTATTAATTTATCCCATTATCTTTTCATCGCAAGAGCCCTGTACAATTGCTCTGAATACATTCCCTGCTTTTCACTTCGTGTTTCTTTTTCTCTTCGCAACTCTGCCAGCAGTTAGTTGTTTAATAGCTGGTTTCTCTTTTAGTTTTGCAGCAGTACATGCATAGCAGACGAGACCACCCAAAAACACTCTGCTGCTTAGTCTGTGAGAGCAATCATTTTTTTGAAAAAACAAAATTTGTTTTACACTTTGGACATAAAGCCTCAATTTGTGTATATTTTATCTGTATAAAAATCCAATCCAAAATTCTATTTCTTCTCTATCTAAAGTGGAATGAACAGAGCAGGGGACAATATGTTTAAAGTTAACAGAACAGAAATCGTTGGCAGTAAACTAATAATAATTAAACATTCACTAATAGTTCTTATAATAGCTTTGAATTTGATCAAGGTTGATTTTTTTTTTTTTTTCTTTTTCATTACAAAAGTTCTGTGTGAGTTCATGCCGAATTATATAAGGACTGAATTAAACACATTCAGACCTGGAGGTTCAGTTTAAAACTTTTATTGTTTCACAAAGTCATAAACTAAGGGGGTCTGTTGGTTCACGAGGTTCCCAAATCAGGCCCTCGCTTCCTAACCTGAAGGCTAGGTGCGGCTGCCCGATTTAGTAGTCTCAGAACTGGTCAACAGCTCATTTAAAAAGGAGTCCCTTATCTTTTTTTAGGGAAAGATACAAAACTGTCCACACTCTGAGTGAGGCATCTAACATAACTTTACTATCACTTACATATGTATATTTGTTATCATATATATTTCTAATTCTTACTTCTATTGGTTACTACTTAACTCATCTACATCATAACATCAGGTGATGCGCTCTTTATTATAATTTTTTACACTTCTTATGTTAATTCTTAGTGACCTAAATACATTATTCATCTGTATATGTTGCTGTCCTTGGTGGGTTAAAAGGTCAAGGCTTGCAGGTTGCTACCTGCAATTTTTATCATTGCAGTTAACAAGTTGTTATAGTAGCATTTTCACCTTAGGGTCAGATAGCGGTCACCAGAATGTCAATCGCTGACTTCTCAACCTCCTTGAAGCATTCTGGGAGTTTTAGTGCGTTGTTCATTATGCTAGGCCTTGCTTAGCGTAAACACGATCTCACAGGTTCAAAGTATGAAGTTATCCAGTTAGTCAATTGTTAGAAAATGTAACAAAATACTTGTATTCCAAGCCACCTGAGAAATACAGCTATCTAGTTAGTATTGCTGTTCTTAAAATGTATTTTTACTTGAAGTGCTTGGCTTTCAGCCTTCTGCCTTGGAGTATACTTAACCTATGCATATTTTGTGTAACCACACACTTCTTGAAAGCAGTGCCACAAGTTCTAGCTGAGGTTTAGCTAAAATTAGCTCCATATTCTGTCCTCAGATAAGTACACACTGAAGTAAATGAAAGCTTTATGCCTTCTCATTCTTTCCCATTCTTGTCTGCCATGCTAGAATCATAGAATCAGTGAGTCGGAAGGGGCCTAGATAGATCATCTAGTCCGACCCCCTTGCCATGGGCAGGAAGGAGCGCTGGGGGTGGCAGGGGTCATAAGACCCCAGCCAGGTGCCTATCCAGTCTCCTCTTGAAGATCTCCAGGGAAGGTGAGAGCACCACCTCTCTGGGCAGCCTATTCCAGGCTCTGGCCACCCTTACCGTGAAGTAGTTCTTCCTAATATCTAACCTAAACCTATCCTCCCTCAGCTTGTGGCCTTTGTTCCTGGTGACTCCAAGGGGGACCCTGGTGAACAGACTTTCCCCGAGTCCCTGCCAGCTGCTTAACCAATTAGTCTGAAGCTGCCCTTCCCCTTACATTCTTCCAAATACCATTTTCTGCCCTAATCCCAGTTCAAGTATGCCCCACCTTCACTTCCAGTTCTTGTCTCCCTCCATGGCTCCCCTGACCTAGTTTACTTCCTTTGCCCCTACCTTGGCCTAGGGATTTATTAGGCCTTAGCTATTTATTTCTCTTGGCCTTAGCTATTTATTTCTCTTGGTCCATTTTTTTTTCTCCATCATGCTGTTTGAACCTCAACGGTGGGAACACAGAGTATCACTGCAGCCCCCGTAAGAGGGGAACACTAAGTGGGATTTTCCCTATAATTCCTATTCTTCAGCTCTAGAGCATATTCAGTGCAGAACGAATCATTAAAAAAATTTCTAGTCGGATACTGGATGTGTGAGACCAGATGTGTTGGGGTTTTTTTCCCTTCTGAAGACTTTTATTGACAAAATGTGGAGGGTTTTCACAAAAATGGCAAAAAGTAATCCCTGACTCAAAGGCCACCCCTTTGTCTAAATTGAAGTCCCTGTCCCAGAGCTTGTAGTTGAAACATTTGTAAGGGCTTTTTGTTGTTATTGGTTTTTTGGGGGGTTTTTGGGTTGGGGGTTGTTAATGTTACAGAACAGATTTTTTTCTAATGTTCTTGAAGATGGGAGAACCACTTCTGTCTACACTTTCCAAAAAACCAGGGCATCTTCAGGTAGATACCTAAGGGTGTGTCCACACATGCAGGCACGTGCGGTTGCAGAAGCTCAAATGTGGTGCAAATTTGAGCTGGGGCTTTTAGCCTCAGTGTACTTGCCCGGATGGCACTTTGGTGTGGGGCAAATTGTGCCACTTGGGGCAAAATAACCCTGCCTGCCTCCTCCTGGATTTGCAGCCAGGCAGAGCTAGAGCCCAGGGCCAGCACCTGTGCTGTCCCCAGCAGTATAAAAAGCCACCCTGGCAAGTAGCTCAGGGCTACTCGCTCTCAGGAGCTTCTGGGGCCCAGCCAATTGGTACTTGGGGACACTACCCCTTGTGCCAGCTGGACTGCTGCAGCAGTCCTGAGAGTTCCCTGCACCCTTTACTGACTGCAACAGTCTGGCAGTGGGGCCTGCTGT
>NW_017729004.1:32604925-32606407 GCF_001723915.1 Gavialis gangeticus | reverse complement strand
GGGCCTGCTGTCTGGCTGTGACCTGCTGCGCATCTGCCAGACCCGGATGGGGACTGCACAGCCAGTAGAGGCATCCCCTGCTGGCTCCTGCCGGCCCCTCAATGGCTGCCCCACCCACTCCTCCAGACCCCCTAATGGCTGTCCCACTTGGCCCCATCCCTTGCTTGTACCCCCCCTCTCCTGATGGCTGCCCCCCCGCCCCCCAGCCTCCAGCACTTAAAAAAGCCTCTACTCACTGGAAGTAGCAGGGCTGTGGGACCTTCTGGCACAGACCCCCCACACATGCAGCAGGAGGCAGTGGGGGGCAGCAGGACCCAGGCTGGGGATGCTACGGCTATCACCCGGTTCCACGCTGTGTGGGGGGGGGGCAGTGATGCTGACAGCAGCTGCTACTGCTGGTGAGCATGGGGGGCAGAGCTTTGTTTTCTTTTTTAATTGCTGGGGTGCTGGGGCCTGGAGGGGCAGTGATTGGTGGGGCTTGGGCAGGGCAGTGATGGGAGGCTCGGGGGGGCCAGGCAGGTGCTGGGGCTGGGCAGCGATTTGGGGGGCTGGGGAAGTGGGTGGGGCCAGTGGGGGTCCCCACATGGTCCCCTCCTCCCACCCCCTACTTACCAGCACTGGAGCCCAGGTCCAGCTCCCTCCAGCTGGCACGCTGCCTGCCCGGCATGGGCAGGTAGTGTGCTGCAGCACCAGGGTGAGGGCCAGCCATAGAGATGCTCTGGCTGCTACCAGAGTGTCTCTGTGAAGGACCCAGCCTCCTGTTGCTTGCCCTGCCCCATGTTTTTCCACTGGTTTGGTTTTTTTATGGATGGGGTCTTATTTTTCCCCCAGACTGCAAATTTGCGGCGCCAGGAATGTTTTCTCGTTCCCACACATCTCTTGCAGCATCTCAAAGGGCTCTGAGACGCTGCAAGATGCACATGCATGCTCATCTGAATGTGCCCTAGAAGTCTTTTGAACAGCTTTACCCAGACCAGTCATTGGTTTGATAGAGAGAAGCCACAAAAAACAGATGATTACACCTAGAAATGTTTATGATGTTAACTATAAACAGCAATAGCTTTGCTGCCTACTCTATAGTTTGGTGGATTTAAGGAGACGGACTTTTCTGTAGTTGAGACTCCAAAGTTTTGATTTTTTTTTCTACTTGTTGATTTTTTGTTTCCCCCAAAGAATATTTAAAGAGAGAGGATGTGGACAGATGGGAAAGCATTCAGCACAGAGTGACAAAAATTATAAGGAGCCCAGGAAGTAAAACTAATGAGGAAAGGCTGAAAGAACTAGGGTTATTTAGAGAAGACTGAAGGGGAATTTGATAACAATCTTCAAATATCTGAATGGTGATTATAGGTAAGATAGAGATGGGCTTTTCTCTGTGGCCACATGGGACAGTGCTAGGGGCAAGGGCCTCAAGCTGCAGTTGAGGAAATTAGGTTGGAGATTAGAATCATAGAAGTAGGGTGGGAAGGGACCTTGTAGATC
>NW_017729004.1:32588182-32604914 GCF_001723915.1 Gavialis gangeticus | reverse complement strand
CACCTTTTTGGCAAGCAGGCATTCCCGGACGCCCTTGGTCGTGATTAGGAGGATCTTTCTGGCTGTGAGGATGGTCAAACACTGGAAAAGACTACCCAGAGAAATTGTGGAATCTCCATCCTTGCAAATGTGTTGGACAGACACTTAAGGATGATCCTGCCTTAAGCAGGGGCTGGGGTTGATGACCTTGCAAGGTTCCTTCCAGCCCTATTTTCCTATGATCTTTTAAAAAAAAAATTTTTTTTTATGTCATGTAAATATTTCTTTGCTCTATGAGATTCCCATGGGTTAATGCCTGGGAACAGACTGTTGAAATTCACAGAATGCGTTTTTAATTTCAAGAAGTTAAGTGCTCTGTGAATGGTAGGAAAAAATTCTAGCTTTAAAATGTTTTTCAGATTTTTAAAAACTAAGCTGCTATTGATAGCCATTTTTAAAAGAGATGTTAGTGGTGTTCTTCATTTAATGATGTCGCTTCCAATTTTTTAATTTTTTTTTTAATAAAATCACAATGGCTATTACTTTAAAATGGTATCTTACTATTTTGTTATTTCCTTTATCACTGAAGTAGTTATACAATTGCCACATTTTGTCAGTGGTCATGGTTTTTGCACTTTAAAAAACAATAACTACTTGCCTGTGTGGGTTCCTCATCAGAAGATCCCTGTGTAGGTTTGGGGACCATAGAATGTAAACTCCTTGATTTTTGGGAATAGCGAGATGGTTAGGTAGTGTTAATAGCTAAATGGAGCTATGACAGTTTGTTAGCTGAGGATCTGCCCCCATTAATCTCTCTTCTACTCTATAACCATTAACAATAAACAAGTTTCAATAGGCATTAATTATTACTAAGCAGTCTGCTGTTCAGCGGAAGAAATGAGAATAGTTCTAATTAAAGCTGCCTCAGGAAGTACTATGTGATATCACTTGTTAAATCAATCAGGACTTGGCCAGTGGTGCCTTGACTAAATTCTTACTTGGATCTTATTCAGCCAACGTTCTCAGTGAGGTATCTGCATGTGGTGTTCTGGCTGTTCATAAAGGATGACAAATCAGAAACATTTCCGGAATGTGAATCAGTCTTATCGTGTTTTAATGCAAATAAACCCTATATTAACCAGACGTTAGGCATACTGTGGGAGGCAGGGAAGTTAAAAAAAATCTATATTCTTCATTGTTTTATTACTATATGATTTCTACTTTGCTTATTGACATAATTGGGAGAACAGTTTAGTTTGCTAACAGTTCTGGAATCCTTTTATCCTAACAGAGGGTAATTTGCACACAATCTTATTTCTGGACTTCACTTGTGCTAAAAATAGGTTAAACAAAATGACAAAGATACTGGTATTTTACTAGCTATATTAATTTCATTGCAAACTGTGGTACGAGTGCTACCAAAATGATCAGTCTTTTTTTTTTTTTTGGACTTCCTTTACAATGCAGACTCTGGCAAGGCTGTAATCGTACCATGAAAGTAAACTGGTATGACTCAAGCTGAGTCATATTTAGGTCCTTACAGTTCAGCTGGATCTAGATATAATCATAGGATGTTTATACAAGAAGATGAAAGCTTTGTAACTGCTAGTTCATATGCCTTTACTGAAAAGTTTTCATTTTCACGAGGCACTCCTAAACGTATCTGTAATTATTTAATCTCTTTAACTTTTTTCTTTTTTTAAATGGAAGTAATCCAATTGAAATTGTTATAGAGAGGTAGGATTATGATTTCCCAAAGGAAATTGAGTTAGGGATGAGCGTTTTGTGTACCATTGGCTGAGAAGGACTAGCTGCAGGATGCCTAGGTCAGATCAACTGAAGATCAATAATAATGCTGACAGTTTTAGCATTAGGTATAACTTTGACATCAAAGTGAAGAACAGGACATTGATTCACCTGAGAAAAGAGTTCAGGGCTCATTTAGGAAATCTCTTTTATAGTTAGAGGTGAATAATAGTGTGTCCTTTGCTCTTTTCTACCTGTTTATGAAATGTCACTGAACCTTTTGATCCCCCTCCCTGTCTCCTTCTCTAAGAAAAAAAAAACCCTAAACTAAAAAAATACATTAAAGTAACCGACTTTTTTGGCTTCTTTATTATGGTTTATTATTTTTTTCATGTTATAATTCTTTAATAATATGCATTTTAGGAAAAGGCTTCACACTGACATAATTGTATGTGTTTTAGTTTGGCACATGGAAAACTAATTGTCATTCACTGTAAGCGGACTCCACTCTACTATCCTCAGGAATTTGGTTTAATCTTTTGAATACTGAAAGAAGCTGTTGTCATGCATATAATACTTCCCTTAGTGAACACTGTGAAAGCTGTATAAGTTTAGTTCTCAAATGTACGTCGCTTCATTTGAAGCTGTTGCAGTTTTGCTCTGAATTAATATAAAGTATTTTTTGTGATAATTTATTAATAAGAGCTGTTGGTCTTTTCACAGGTGACACTATAACTTGTTTTCAACTATATAGCTAAATTTGATTCTCTGTGCTAAAGCTGAACAAATTCATTTAAAAACATGGATATGTCAAGACTTTGGGGGGCTGTATTTTGGGCTAATTAGATATAGCAAATCAAATTTAAAAGGGATAAGTAAATTGGTGGAAGTGTGACTTTTTCCTTTCTTCCCACCCTTGTTCAGAAGTTCCAAGAAACTTTGATATTTTCTTATGTTACAAGGAGTCTTAATTTACCAGGTTACAGATTGTACAACTATTGAGCTTCTTGCAAAATTCTTTTGACTAGATTTCTTGGTCTATGGCATTTAAGGCTACCTGCCTTTCTGTGTTGCTGATAGGGAGTGTCATGAATGTCAGGGATTTTTTTACCTGTTGGAGAATGAAATAACCAGCCCACCTATATTTCAGTGCCTACTTATCTTCTAGCATCAGTCCCCATACGTTTCCTGTGAGGTACCTGGACAGTCTCATGGCTCTTTCTAAGAGTACTGATACATATATATTATTATGTTTTTATATTTTTTTCAAATGAAATTTTGCAGTGACAAAAGTGACTTTCATATCAGCAGAATGCTGCATTTAAGACCTTTGCTATGTGTTAATATATCTAAAATGATGTATATATTTAAATCACAGAAGGTATTATATATACCTTTATTCCCTCCTTCTCTTCTGTCCCCTTTAGATATTTGCAAGTAATCCCCTTTTCATTTACCTGTATATATTCAAAACTTGTAATCATAAGTTAAATCACAGTGGGAACAATCTGCTGTTTCTAACTTTACTGTGGGCTCAGGACATGAAATGCCTCTTTCAACTCAGGATATTCCCTGTTATCTTCTGGAGTCTGTATCCAGGTTACCTATTCTGGTGACTCCTGTAGCAGTGCCTTCTGAATAAGAACTAGTCATATATGCTATACATTTCTAAAAGTAATAGGAATGTTAGAGACATGAAACAGGAAGGGAAAACATATGACTATATGTGAGGTAAACATCTTAATATATAAAGCATAAAATAAATGTCACCCTTAACTGCAAGAGTTTTAAAGCTTGCTTTTTACCTATACATTGAGATATACAACTTGTTTATTGCTGAATGCCACCAGCTGCAATTCTTGACTTCTAGGGGAAAATGTTCAGGGCAACTGGCATAGAAAGGATAATCTTGGATCACAGAAGAAAATCTCATATTCTATTTCAGTGTGATACTACCCAGTCTCAAATTATTACAAAGACATCTCATTTGAATAAAAAACTAGCTCCCTGTGGCTTTTGTGTGGCATCTCTTTTTATGATAATGTTTCAAGTTACACTAACTTGCTTTGAAATGTAGAGAATTTTACTGATAATATGAGCTCTCCTTTGACTTCAGAACTGCATGGACCTTCTCTCCCAAGGTACCAGCGTTTCTTTAACAGTTAGTCAACAAGCCCCAAACCACTTCTTTAAAGCATTCTGAAATAATTGCTTTTAAAGTGCATATATTTGTCTCTTGTATTTTTTTTAGTCTTGTTGGAACTATTAAAGTGTTTTACAAGCTATTTTCATCTCTTAAGTTTTAAAGAGGTATAAATAGAGGCCGAAAAGCACCATACTTCCTCTGTACCTGAATGCAAAGGTTTGTGTGGGGAATCTTACAAGAGGGGACTGATGGTTCCAGTACTAAATCAAACAATGGCTATTGCCCCTCAGCAGAGAAATTTTGAGCCATTGGTGTCATTAAAATACAGATCAGTGAATTCCTTCCCAATGTATTTTCAAATCTTTCCTCTGTACTTCTGCCATGCAGAGGGGCTTGCTTAGGCCTATTAGAGACAACTTTTCAGCAGTTGTAACTGATGTAGGAATAATGGGTGAAATATTATCCCGGAACATTCTCCCCTTGTTCTCAAGCAAATCCCGGGACGTCATTCTCCCCTTGTACTCGGCCTTGGTGAGGCTGCAGCTGGAGTACTGCGTCCAGTTTTGGGCCCCACAGTTCAAAAAGGATGTGGAGAAGCTTGAGAGAGTGCAGAGAAGAGCCACGCGCATGATCAGAGGTCAGGAAAACAGACCTTAGGACGACAGGCTGAGAGCTATGGAGTTCTTTAGCTTGGAAAAGCGCAGGCTCAGGGGTGATCTGATGGCCACCTATAAGTTTATCGGGGTGACCACCAGGATCTGGGGGAACGTTTGTTCACCAGAGCGCCCCAAGGGATGACAAGGTCGAACGGTCATAAACTACTGCAAGACTGTTTCAGGCTGGACATAAGGAAAAATTTCTTTACTGTCCAAGCCCCCAGGGTGCGGAACAGCCTGCCATCGGAGGTGGTTCAAGCACCTACACTGAACACCTTCAAGAGTAAATTGGATGCTTATCTTGCTGGGATCCTATGACCCCAGCTGACTTCCTGGCCTTCGGGTCGGGGGCTGGACTCGATGATCTTCCGAGGTCCCTTCCAGTTCTAATGTCTATGAAATCTATGGAATTATGGTCTGTTGTACAGGTCAGACAAGGTGATCTGTTGTGGCCTTGTAAGCTGTGAATTCATGGCAGTTTGTAAGACTTGCTAATTTCTGCTTTGGAATCAGTCAAAATTAAGGGTGTCTTTGTTCTTTTCAAAATGTCACTAAAGTTATTTTTCAAAAGCAGTCTGGTTTAGTTCTGTTCTGGAAACCATTTAATCTAGAGGCTTTTGGTTCCTCTCCCAGCTCCCAAAGCTGATTTGTATGGTAACTGTTTCAGTTTGGACTTGTTTTTAATTAAACAGAAAAAAAAAGTTTTGAAGAACTGAAAACAAAAATGCTTAAAACATATGGCAAGGGTATTGCAGAGAACAGTGATATTAATTTAATAGTTTGTGTATTAAGTATTCTTTTTCTTTTCTTTTAATGATAAGCTTTTATTTGCATTGACTGTAAAAGAAAACAGTGCCCTGAAGGCAATGGCTCAAGCTTCCTTAAAATATAGGTTGTATACTAGGTGTGGTATGACTACTCTCTGTAATACTTTCACAAGGCAGGGCAGTGTTTCTGAATGTGGGGTTGTCTCCTCACAGCCAAATGAGTAGCTAGACCCTGAATTTTTGTTTTCTATTAAGTGTTGCCAGAAGGGTTTTAAAACTGTACAAAGACTTGTTCCCCAGCACATGCATTAACAAGAACAAGAGAACCAGAAGCTGGTAGGAGAGAGACCCAGGTTACTGGGTTTGCTGTGGGAGAAGCAGGTGGCTTGTGGTGGCAGGATTCTTTCCTCCATGGTCTGTGGTGATTTTGACCAAGAAGAAAAAGGAGAGATTCCTGCTATGGCATCCCAGATTAAGGCTCAACAATAAACAAACCTTCATAGAAATAAAAAATGAGGACCTGATTCTGTGATATAACAAGTGCCCTGAAACACGGATGTACTCACTCATCAAACTGGGTTGCTTTGCTGAAGAATAGCCCAGTGTAGTAGGATTTCTTAGGTATGTTCAAGGGAATTTTTTTAATACAGCACATTAGCATTTTTTTTCCTTTTCCCTGTAATGGGGGGAAGGGGAAGGCACATTCAGCCAATTACTCATTCTTGTGTGTCAGCATCCTGCTTCTCCCAACAGTAGTAACAGGGTGAGGTTGTCCTAGAAAACAGAGTAATGACTTGGCCATGCCCTTCACCTTAGACACTGGGATCTCGGGTCCATATGACTTTCACAAAATTCTCTAAATGGGATTTGCAATAGTCTGGCTTGTTCTAAATTAAATATTTTAAATCTGGATTTTAACTGCAGCACTTGCTAGGCATTAGTAGAATATTCCAAACTTGTAAGTTTTTTAATGGAAAAGATCCAAAATTCAAAGTGCCCCCCAGCAGTTTTTTGACTTGCAGTTTATACACTTAAATATGATAAGACATATATGCTTATTTGTTTCTTTTTTCTTTTCAAATTAAAGGCTGAAATATAACAGTAGTCCTGCAATCAACCTGAGGGAGTGCTTGTTAAACTAGTGACTTTTCAAAAACAAATCATCAGGCCAAGCTACCAGATGTTTCCAAAAGTCCATGTTGTCTGATCACATCTTTTCTCCAAAAGAGAAAATGTAGTTTATCGCTTGTACAAGCTAACTACACACACCAGAGATAGTTAGTCAGGCCAACAAGTCTGTTCTAGTAAGAAGTAAGAATGTCTGAACATGTAGTGATCTTTGTGCAGAATGCTCTCCTGATTAGGATTCTTAGGGGCTGTAATCCATGGACACTTCCTCCCAATACTGGAGTTGTAGAGATAAGAGATAAGATCTGACACTTCTTTACATGAAGGAGGTAGACACCTGAAGCAAAATTCTGGGGCCATAGGGGCATTTTGCCATTAATTTTAGTTGGGTCAGGATGTCTTGAATAACATAGTCTCAGTAAACTAAACAATTCCGTGTGATCTGCTGCTGAGCACATCATAACTTTCTGGCTAAATACTTGTTGAATTATTCAGATTGCCTATCTTTAAAATGATCTTAATTTAGACCTTAATCCCACCACTGGATCTATGAGGCAAAGTCTTGCTCTATTCATCTCAATGGACTTCTCTAATTTCATAGGTTTCCATCGATGTGGATATGATTTCAAGATCAAGCCTTGGAATAGGATCTCTTCTATGAAAAGAGAGTGCTTTTCTTTTTCTTTTTCTTTCTTTCTTTTTTTTTTTTTTGGCCTATAAAGTACCACACACACTTTATTAGGCTGTATAAATAGCAGATTGCAATCATAATTTAGCACTTTTGAGTGATGACGATTGCGTCATCTTTCCCATTCCTCTGCCTATACTGACTTGTTTCATATGGAATACTCCAGAGAACCCTTTGAATAACTTAAATGATTCATTTTAATTACTCAAGTCTCTCTTCTAGTGTAGTACATCTAAGGCATTTCCCCTGATTCTAGTCGATATGTACCTTAGCTCCATTTTATCCTAAAGAATTCTTTTTGCCTCTTTAATGTAGGAGTCTCCAAGTACTTGTGGATATTAACCTATCTTTCCTTCATGATTTAACCAAATTAAACATACTTGGTTCTTTTAATCTTGCCTCATAGCTCTTTAATCTCTTTAGTGACTGCTGGTCTGAAAACCAGCTAGAACAGTACACAGTACTTTAGGTGTGGCCTTCCTAGAGAGGTATAGAAAGGAATTATAATCTCCTTCCTTTTAGGCTACCTCTGCAATCTCAAAACAATTTTGGTCTTTTCCACACTACATAACAGTGCTAGATCACAGTAGATTTCAGTAGACATTTTGTATGCATCTTCCACCAAGGAATAGCTGTTTCAAATTATTTTTTCTCAGAAGGGCCTTTCAATTGAACCTCATTTTGTTGTTCCTGTTTTTAATTTTTCTTGTTTTCTATTTTAATAATAGAATTTTTAAAAAATAGACAGATCATAGGAAAGTAGGGCTAGAAGGGACCTCGCAAGGTTATCTAGTTCAGACCTCTGCTCAAGTGAGGATCATGCCTGACTAAGCCATCCCAGCCAAGTGTCTGTCTAACCTGCTTTTGAAAGTTTCCAAGCATGGAAATCCCACTACTTCTCTAGGTAGCCTATTCCAATGCCTCTGATCACTCTCATAGAGAGTTTCTCTTAACTTCCTGCCAAAATTTCCCTTGTTGTAACTTGAGGGCATTTCTCCTAATCCCATCCCCTACAGACACAGAGAAAAGCCATCTCCATCTTCTCTATAATTGTCCTTCAGGCATTTGAAGACTGTTTCAAATCCCCTCTGTTGTCTCTTCTCCAGACTTCTTTCAGCCTTTCCTCTTAAGTCTTGCCTCTGAGGCCCTTAATCACTTTGTTGTCCTGTGCTGGGTTCTTTCCAAACTGTCCACGTCCTTCTTGAAGTGTGAGGCCCAAAACTGGACACAGAACGCTAGTGAGGCCTCACCAGTGTTGAATAGAGAAGAAGAATCACTTCCCTTGATTTACAAGTGATACTCCTGTTAAAACAGCACAGGATGCTGTTGGCTGGTTTTTTTGCAACAAGAGCACGCTTGGTTTATATTCAGCTTATGATCTACTGTAACCTCCAGGACCTTTTCTGCAGTACTGCAACCTAGCCAGTCACTCCTCAGTCTATATTTGTGCATGCAGGTATCCTGTCCCAAGTGCAGGACTTTGCACTTGTCCTTGTTAAATTTCATCTCATGGAGGATTTTGGACAACGTCTCCAGTCTGTCTACATCATTCTGGTTCCTAGCCCTGCCTTGCAGAGTGTCTTCAATTCCACCCAAGTTGGTGTCATCTGCAGGTCTACTAAGCATGCACTCAAACCCATCACCCAGATTGTTAATTCACATAGACAATACCATTCAGTTCAGCTTCACTATAACTTTCATTTTTTGATACAATAGCGACATCCACCTTCCTCTCCCCCCCACATCCATGGCTCTGTCTCCCCGGGGCTTGGGCCCTGTGGCTGCGTATGGCCCCAGGACCGGGTAGCAGCCCCAGCCCTGCCCAAGTCCTTCCCTTTCCTCCCTCCTTCCATATAGGGGCCTCAGTTCCCGCCCCCCAGACTTATCTGTGAGAGCTGCTCTCCAGGCTGCCTGGCAGCCATGTACATGCCTGTCTGACCGTTCTCCCCCCCAGCCCCTTGCAAACTAGAGCTCTGCCAGCCTGCATAGGGCTGTTTGTAAAAGTGGAAAATCCACATTCTTTCTCAGTTAAAATGAAATTCTGCATTTTTTTCTGTGGGAAATAGAAAACCTGGATCCCTGGAGATGAACAAGACAAACAAGCTTATATCAAATTGAGCTGGGCCAAGAATCACGTCTGACATTCCTGTTCTTGAAGGAAGTAACCTTGGCCCTCAAGTCCTATAGCACTGCTTAGTTACTTGGGTGTTGCTTGAGTTTGTTTTTATAAAAATAAAACTAGCCAATTGCCCATAAGGAATGATGGGGGGGGGCGAGTAGGTGGGAATGGAGCCCAAGCCCTCTCGCCCATGGGCCTGTTTCCCCTTCCCTCCTGTTGCTTGGGGTCCAGGCCTGCTTCCCACCACAGCGGTGGGGGGAATGGAGGAGTGGGCCTGGGCCCAACGCAGGGGAGGACTGGGTCTAAGGGTGGGTAGAAGTTAGGCCACTGTGGAGGGGGATGGTGGGGAGCAGCGGGCCCAGGCCAACCCGGTGGTGCCAGGGGAATGGGAGAAGTGGGCTTGGGGCCGATGCAGGGGTGGGGGAGGAGGCTCGCTCCTCCCCACCCGCCGTAGCTGCTGTGTTGGGCTGGGCCAGGCCTGCTGTCCCCCTCCCCATTGCCGCGGGAGGCCGGCTTTTCCCTTGGCTCGGGTTCTCTCCTCCCCCTGCATCAGGCTCGGGCCCAGTCCTCCCTTTGCCCCACCACTGCTGCTGACACCATGGCATGCCTGCTCCCTCCTCCCCACCCCCATGCTGGGTCCACATGGGGATGAGTGGAGCAGGCTTGGGGCTGATGCAGGGGAGGGTGAGGAGTGGGCCTGGGTCTGAGGAGGAGGAGGAGGCTCGCTCCTTCCCTCTCCCAGCTGCGGCCACATCAGACTGGGCCTGCCCTGCGTTAACTTGCTCCATCCCCACCATCCATAGCTGCTTCTCAAGCAAATCCCGGGATGTCATTCTCCCCTTGTACTCAGCCTTGGTGAGGCTGCAGCTGGAGTACTGCGTCCAGTTTTGGGCCCCACAATTCAAGAAGGATGTGGAAAAGCTTGAGAGAGTGCAGAGAAGAGCCACGTGCATGATGAGAGGTCAGGAAAACAGACCTTATGACAACAGGCTGAGAGCCATGGGGCTATTCAGCCTGGAAAAGCGCAGGCTTAGGGGTGATCTGATGGCCACCTATAAGTTTATCAGGGTGACCACCAGTATCTGGGGGAACGTTTGTTCACCAGAGCGCCCCAAGGGATGACGAGGTCGAACGGTCATAAACTACTGCAAGACTGTTTCAGGCTGGACATAAGGAAGAATTTCTTTACTGTCCAAGCCCCCAAGGTCTGGAACAGCCTGCCATCGGAGGTGGTTCAAGCACCTACATTGAACACCTTCAAAAGCAAATTGGATGCTTATCTTGCTGGGATCCTATGACCCCAGCTGACTTCCTGCCTTTTGGGTGGGGGGCTGGACTCGATCTTCCAAGGTCCCTTCCAGCCCTAATGTCTATGAAATCTATGAAATAATGGCAGTGGGCTGCCTTCTGTCAGAATGCTTCTTTGCTCTCTGATTGGCTTTGCCAGCCAGTCAGAGCACAAGTAAGACATTATGAGCAGACAGACAAACTTAGGCTTTTATAATATTAGAACTGGGAAGGCAACTATATCTGCCTGAGATGTCTGTAATATCAGAGAAAATAAACTCTGTGTGAGAGTTGTTGTGTCATCAATGATGTATTTATTAGATAATGTGCACTAGACCTCTACAGTACTTTCCAAAGCTAAGGTTCACTGATGTGCCATTTATCTTTATTCAGATCATTTCATATATACATATGCACGCATGCCTATGCCTAATACTGACCCCTTCAGTTCCCCATTGGACACTTCCTCTCCCTTTCTCCCAACTTGAAGTTCATGTAGATAGAGGTAAGCCAGCTTTTAGAGTGCAGGTAGAAGTGCAGCTCCCTGCTCCAACTGAGTGCTCTGCAGGAAATGTTCTGAGTTGCAAGGATCCCTCACACCAAACAGAAGTTCACTGTTGATTGCAGGGGGAAAGGGGAATCTAGCTGTCGGCTGTGCCTGCAGCTGATTTTTTTCCTTAGCAATGGCCCCTCTTCTCTCCCAGCCTATCCGTGTTTCAGAATGGGAGAAGGGAGCAGATGGAGCTCATTTAGGGGTTTCCCAACTAGCTCTGCATGGTGGAGTGGGTGAATTGGAGCCCCACACCTCAGGAGGGGGGGCTCCAATACAGCTGCCCCACCCTCCAGCAGGGGCTGAAACCCCCCCAAACCAAACTCCCTCCACTCCCTTTCCTCCCTCCCATTCTGAAAGCAGTGGCAGGTGGCAGGCAGCACAGACGGAAGTTACAGAAACTGCTCTGTTTTGAAACAACTTCATCTGACCTCATGTAACAGGGGGCCAGATTTTCACCTGATTGGCCTTTTTTTACAGCTGTCTGCAGCCATGAACTTTGTTTGATCATGGCTATAAATTGCTTTATGTGGCTAGATTGGGTAAAAATTGTCACTTCTCTGTGTTCCACTTGTAAGCTTGGGTATAGAAAAGTGTGAGGATGACAGCAAAGATCTGTGGGCTGCAGAAACTTTCATAACATATACTCAGGCTCTTAACCAGCCCTGAGTACTGGGCTGTCTTAGCTATGCTGCTGTAGTATCTGAGTGCTATCATTTCAAGTAAGATGGAGTAAACCACAAGCTGCAGTGACTGCAGCATAGACATATACTCTCTGTGACACCACTTATTCAAGCCTGTTTGGATTGTTTTTTCAATATGTCTTTACCTGCCATCACAATGCTTTTCTAGAATCACATTGTTATACATCTACTTCTCTCCTTTTGCTTTGTAAGCTAATAAATAAAATGGCTTTACCTTGTCAGATGTGATTTATTCTTTATACACCTATATACTTCTTGATCATGGCTATAGTCCTCTAGATGTTAGCATGTTTGCTTTTTCCCAGTAGATCCATTATTTTGCTAGAGATTTAAGTTGTAATTCACAGGTGGTTATTTGGCAAGAGTCCTCTTATCCTTTTTGAAAAATCAGGTTCATGTTGGCTTTTTGAGATACAAAGAATCTTTTATGTTAAAAAGGAAAGTCAAATTTGATTTTACTTGATCTGTATAGTAAACGGTAATGATTACATTAAATGACTAAGAGCAAAAACCTGTTCCATATACACATCTTCTTCTTTGAAGAACTTCATACGCTTGCAGTGGCATAGTATCACATTTAAATGAGTACATACAATGTCAGGAAAAGTGATTTGTACATGGTATTGGAACAAATGAATTATAACTCTTTATTTGACGCTGTTGTGTCCAAACTGACTTTAGACAGAGTAGTGAAAAGTCCTTTCATGTACTCATTATCCTTTGCATTCTGAAAGAGCATGTAAGGGACCAGAAGTCTCTTATACAATGCATTAATTGTAGCAGTCCCACTGGCATCATGCTGGGTACAAAGTAGCAGCAATACTGAAACAGCTGGGTGAAATAAAGAGTCTTTCATTAGATAGTAAGTTTAGAAGAGAGCCTTGTGATCATCTAGTCTGACCTCCTTGCATAACACAGTCCCTAAATTGGTTCCTGTTTGAACTAGAGCTTATCTTTTAGAAAAACATCCAGTCTTGATTTAAACATTCCTAGGGGTGGTAATCTCAACACAACCCTTCGTATGTTGTTCTAATAGTTAATAAAAGCATGTGCCACATTTAGAGTCTCTAAATCTAGCTAGTTTCAGTTTCCAGTGACTGGATTTTGTTTTACTTTCTGTCTGATTAGACTGGGGAGTCTGCTTTTCAAATTTCTATTCTCTGTGTAGGTACTTGGATTATCATTAAATTGCCCTTAACCTCCTCCTTTAGAGGAGCTTTACTTTTTATCACTTAGAAGTTGAACAATAATATATTCATTCTGTATAGATGTGTATATTGCTGGCTTATTAATTTAAAATCATTTCCGTGATTAAGTCATTTTAAGTAATTCTCTTAACACTTTTTTTCTCGCTGTAATTCGTTACATTCAAAAAACAAAAGGTAACATTGCAATAAAAAGGTATTTTAAAATGTATCATTCACTTAGTGCAGAAGATTACAATCTGTCTCCTCATTTATAGAACACAGCATTTCTAATTTTGGTGATATACTATGTCATGAGTTTTTTGTTTATTACTTTAATCAAAATTGAGATCATGAACTGAGAACATGTGTGTGCCTGTTTATGTATGCATGTATTTATGTATATGCATACATATACATAAACACATGTATACCTCTCAAATTCCTTTTTCTGTTTTTTGGAAGATCCAGAAAAATATTTTCCTAAGGAAAAGGTTTTCAAAGGTGCCTAAATGTTTTAGGGTCCTAAGTTCCATTTTCAAAAGTGACTTCAAAACTAGTTTGTTTTTGAAGCATTTAGGTGCCTAAAGATGCACATACTTCCTTAGTGAGACTTTCAAATGTGTTTAGATTCTAGAAGACAGGTGACAAAGTTCTTTAAAAATTGGACTCTAGCTCTTAGTTTGAAGAAAATATCTAAAAAGACACCTTTTGGTGCCCAAAATGGCCTTAGGACAGGGGCAGGCAAAATATGGTCTGGATCCGGCCCACCAGGCAGTTCCATGGGGCCCCTCTGTAAGCCCCCTGTAAGCCCTAGTCCTCACTGACCCTGCATGATGCCACCACATGCAGCCAGGAACTTGGGTGGGAGCGCTATGGGGCCAGGCTTGGCTGGACCTGCATGCTGCTGTTATTTGCGGCCAGGAACTCAGGCAGGAGTGCAGAAGCTGCATGCTATGTGGCAAAGGGGTGCTGACCCTGCCACCACATGTGGCCGGTGACTTTTGCAGGAGCGCTATTGGGCTAGGCAGGGCTGGCCCTGCATGCTGCCACCATGTGCAGCCAGGGACTTGGGCAGGAGCTGCATGTTACAGGGCTGGGTGGGGCTGGCCCTGCCTGCTGCAGCCATCTGTGGCTGGGGACAGGTGGGAGTGGAGGGTGCTGCATGCTATGGGGCTGGGTAGGGCTGGTCCCGCCTGCTGCCACCATATGCAGCTCCAGGACTTTCACACTTCAGAGACTCTGAGGACCCCTCCCCCCCGCAACCTGCAAAGAGGAAAGTGGCAGAAGGGCTGGCAAGCACTCCTGGCTTAACAGGGACATTGCAGAAAACAGAGGTGTACACACAGTGGAAGCTAGGGATGGTCCTCAAGGAGGACTATACAACAGTGGCCAGCACTTGTAGGGAAATGATCAGGAAAGCCAAGGCAGCGACTCAGTTTAGGTTAGTCACAGGCGTCGAGGGCAATAAGAAGTTCTTCTTTAGCTATGTAGGCAGTAAAAGGAAAACAAATGGAAGTGTGGGACCCCTGCTTCACACCTCAGAACAGCTGGTAACCAACGTTCAGGAAAAAATGAACTCCTGAATGCCCACTTTCCTCTTGGTCTGGTGAACTACCAAAGCAAAGTCAAGTGAGATGAGGCTCATAGGGGACATACCGGGAATGACAGCCTCTCTGCTGTGGATGTTGAGTGGGTGCAATGTCAACTTGGAAAGCTTCATCTGAGAGGGCTGATGGAGCTGGCTGAAGTCATCATGGAACCCCTGGCAAAGCTCTTTCAGAATTCGTGGCAT
Source organism: Gavialis gangeticus (assembly GCF_001723915.1). Lineage (NCBI taxonomy): Eukaryota > Metazoa > Chordata > Crocodylia > Gavialidae > Gavialis > Gavialis gangeticus. Next base: position 32,590,165 of record NW_017729004.1, on the reverse strand, counting down.
GCAGGGGAAATCCCTGAGGATTGGAAGAGGGCCAGCATAGTGCCCATCTTGAAGAAGGGACAGGAAGACTCAGGCAACTGTAGGCCAAACAGCCTAACCTCCATCCCAGGGAAAATTCTGGAAAAGCTCATTAAAGAATCTGTGTGATACACTCGCGGAAGGTAAGATTCTGAACGACAGCCAGCATGGCTTTGTCGTGGGCAAGTTTTCTCTTACCAATCTCAACTCCTATGACCAGGTCTCTCACCACCAGGACATGGGAGATGAGGTAGACATTGTATATCTAGACTTCTAAAAGGCTTTTGATCTAGTATCCCATGATATCCTTGTGGGAAAACTGGAAGATTGTGGGCTCAGCTGCTCGACGATTCAGAGGGTGGGAAACTGGCTACAGGGGAGGACCCAGAGAGTTCTCCTGAACAGATGTATGTTGTCCTGGTGCGAAGTCAGTGGTGTCCCTCATGGTTCAGTGCTTGGACTGTTGCTTTTCAACATCTTTATCAATGAATTAGATGGGGGAGTGAAAAGTTCGTGGATGACACCAAGTTATGGGGCAGTGTGGTCACGTCAGAAGATAGGTTGCAGATACAGGCAGACAAGGACAAGCTCAAGAGTCAGGCAGACCGAAACCAGATGAAGTTTAACTTTTCCAAATGTATGGTGCTCCATCTGCGAGCAAACAACCTTCAACATACATACAGGCTCAGTGGTGACAGCTTGACTTGCACCACAGTCGAAAGGGACCTAGGGGTAATGATTGACCATTGCATGAATATGAGCTGTCAGCACAAGGCAGTGGTCAGCAGGGCAAACACACTGGCATGTGTCAATGATGCATCATGTAAATCTTAGGAATTGAGACCACAGTTGAAGTACTGCATCCAGTTCTGGTTGCCGCACTTCAGTAAGGACATAGAAAAACTTGAGAGGGTCCAGAAAAGAGCCACCCGTGTGATCAGGGACTTGCAAGGCAAGCCATACGAGGGAAGGCTGAGGAAACTGGGCCTCTTTAGCCTAAAGAAGAGAACGTTGAGAGGACGCTTGATGGCGGCTTACTGCTATATCAGAGGAGTGCATCAGGAGTTCAGTGAACAACTGCTCACTAGGGCACCACTGGGAAGACCAGGACCAATGGATACAAACTCCTGGAAGGCTGCTTCAGGCTTAATACCAGGAAAAACCCCATTACAGTCAGGGCATTCAGACTGTGGAATAAACTCCCTCCAGATGTGGTGCAGTCACCTACCCTGGAAGTTTTCACGAGGAGACTGGACAGTCACTTTGCTGGGGTCACCTAACCCCAGTTGTCTTCCTGCCTCGAATTGGGGGGGGGCTGGACCCGATGATCTGCAAGGTCCCTTACAGCCCCTAACAATCTATGAAGCCCACACCACCCTGCATCCAGAGACAATCTAAGCAGGGTGCGGGCCCCCCTCCCGTCCCATGGCACCTTTATGCCAGGGAGTGAAAGCCCCAGCACACCGGACATAGCAGGATAGGTGGCAGCCAGAACAGACAAAGAGCCATCCAATCTGCTGGCTGGGTGGGTGGGCTAAACTGCAGCTGTGGCCTCTTCGCCCGGCTCTGTGGGGCCCCCCAAAGCATGGGGCCTGGGGTGGTTACCCCAATTCGCATCCCTCCTAGTGATGGCTCTGCCTGCACCCACCCAAATTCCTGCAGCCTCCTATCCTCAGAACTCCACCGGACCCTCCCACACCCACATCCTCCCACACCCCAATCATACACTACACCTACCCCCTACCCTCTCCCACATACCCCCCACAACCCCCACACACAATATACAGGAGTAAGACTGTATTTTGAGTTATAATGCAATCATTTCTAGATGCACTATGCAAACACACAGAAAACAGGACAAAAATATTTTTAAAAATAAAATTGAGTTATAGTAGATTGTTGTTTATTTTAAGTATCTGATTTTGTGGGGTTTTTTTGGTTTCAAGATGGCAACCCTCCTACTCC
>NW_017729004.1:32573391-32583182 GCF_001723915.1 Gavialis gangeticus | reverse complement strand
AAAAGGGCCCCCCCCCCCCCCCCCCCCCCCCCCCCAAAAAAAAAATACTTCCGAGGCAGGGGAAGGGACTGCTGGTGGCAAAGGCCAGGGGTTAGGAGTGGGACTGCCAGTCCTAAGATGGCAACCAGAAGGTGGGGCACCTGTCAAGGGGTGGAGCTACTTTTGTGGCCCTTGACAGCTCACCAAAACTTGTTAAGTGGCCCTCCAGCCAAAATAATTACCCGCCTCTATGTTAGGAGGTACTCAATTCCCCAAAAGGGGTCCTGAAAATTGTCTTTGGCCACAGCCTACTCAGTGCTTACATTTTTGGTCCTGAATGTTCCCTTGGTGCCTCAACTTTAGACTTCTTTGCATGTACAGAAATGCCCTGTTCTCAAAAGTTGTGTTTCTAGGTTCCAGCTAAGGTCTCTTGCAATCTAAAAACAAGGCAAAGCAGCATCTAGGCTTCTACTATGTCTCTGGACAAACTTAATCTGGTACTTATACCTAATGCATACCAACATAACTGAGTCCACTGGAAAACAGAACACCAATGGACACTTTTATTTAAAAATGAAGCTGGGAAATAAAGTGATGATGGTACCAGTCTTTTGCTTAATAGTTTAGTGGTTAGAGCATTCTCTGAGAGAGAGATCTGAGTTCAGCCTGACTGCTTGAACTCCCATCTATAAAGCAAGTGTCCTAGCTACAAGGTTATGGAAGGTCATCTTTTCTGAAGCATTTACATGAGATACTGGTGAAGGCACTCTCCATTCTTCCAGTTTGGTGCAGTCACTCATGGCTTACCAACCTCTGGCACACCTAGTTGAGGCATGGGTGGAGGTTTGGAAGATAGCTACTGTAGTGTATGTGTGTGTTGTATTTTGTGGGGGTTTCCCCCTTCCTTTTCTCTCTTTCCTTTTCGTATCTAATAGATGTGATCAAAGGGTAGGGATGTAAGGATGTTGTAATGAATGGTACATAAAGTATATTGGGTTATTTCAGCCTAATGAAGGAAGGAAGGATTATAGAACAAGTGAGGTGTGAGAGCAGTGGGGCAGGAATGCTGGGAGAGGCAGGCAAGCTGGAAGAGCGAGAGAAGATCAGAGATGGTATGGGCAGAGCTAAAAGTGGGCAACTATCCAGGCAGAAGAAGCTTTGCAGAGCCAGAGAAAAACAGGGAAAACTTAATGCTAACTATGAGGACCTGCTTGGTGGCTGGCTTCCTGTCAGTCAGTAGTAGCAGTACTGAAGCTGGGGTGGGGGGGAAAAGCAGGAGTGGGGTACCAACTATAATCTCAGAATAGCAAGGAAATAAAAGGGCCGATCTGTTTTCAGTAGGGGCTATGAATAGAATGGGACAACACTTATCAATTTCACTTATCAGTGTCCTTGTATAAACATTTGCTCACTTGCAGTTCCAGTTCAGGCCTCTTGAATTTTGGATGCAGCTCATGGGCCTCACTCTTGCTAACCTGTTGCAATCCAAAAATACAAATCCAATAAAAATAACATTTATTTTAAATGATAAATGTATAAGAAACTAACAACCAGAATTAAAAGGAACCTAAAAGCTGCTCATTTGGGAAATAGCAATCCCTGGCACACGTGCCCGAGCATGGGACACGAGGCCATTCTCTTTGGCATACCATAGCTGGCCCAGGCTCTGGGTAGCTGCTGCTGGCCACGGGGCATGGGCTGCTTTCCTCAAGTCACCAGGAGGCTGCAAGCCCTGCTGCAAGTGGCCCACGGTCTGTGGCTGGCAGCAGCTGCCCAGAGCCTGGGCCGGTTGCAGCGGGGAGGCTGCAAACAGCTGCACCAGACTCCGCGGCTTCAGCACTGGCTCCTGCATGCACGCCTCAGGGCAGATGGTGCAGGAGGGCCCAGGGTCGCACTGTCACAGCTCCCTTCCGAGCCTTGTGCCTGGAGGTGAGTGCGCAGGCTCTGGGTAGCTGCAGCAGGTGATGGGCATGGGCCCTACATGGCACATAGAGGGGAAGGTGCCAAGGCAGGACAACCCTGGCCCCTACCCCATAGTTCACTTGGAGGCACCTGTGCAGCCACCACTAGCAATGAGGACTGGGGCCCTCACGGCTTCCCAACCTCTAGCACACCTAGTTGAGGCATGGATGGAGGTTTGGTGTCTTTGACACCCCAGCCAAAAATGTTGCTGACTCCTGTGCAAACTCTTTACTAAGGCCATTTAGGAAAGCCATGTATGTATACTTGCGTTATGTAAATTATGAATTAACTTACAGATTTTGTGAGTAGACTGTTGCCATATGTTCCCTTTGGAGTACGTATTTTTTAAAATGCAGTGGCTGTGCTTGGGAGAGAGTGGGTACCTAAAATGTGGCAATGTTTGTCTTTCAGCAGTTTTCCAACCACAACCCCCTTGAGTCAGATATTCCCTACCTCAACTCACTGGAGGGTCTGATGGGAAGAAATTACTTGAATATTTTTTTATTAGTTACTGGAAATAGTGCAGTGCATGGGTCACTTATTAGGTGCTCTTCTAAGGAAGTTGAGAGTTTGCAGTTGTTAATGGAGGCCAGGTACAGAAGTTACACTTATTGCACAGTAAGCATGCAGAAAGCACTGTACAGCCATAACCAAACAGATGGTCAATGCACACAGAGGGCTGTAACAATTGCAGATCCTGCTTTAAGTTACCCCTGGATGGATGTGGTATCAGACTTTAGTGCTGTAAGATGGAACACCGTAATGAACATCTGTACCAGATGCCATTGCGAGTCACATTCCCATGCAACTCATGGTGTTTTGCAGCACTCTGCTAACCCACCTCTCCTAGGATGGCGCTTTTGCCTCAGCCAGTGCTCATGTGATCTGCTTGAGTGCTGGGCAGGCCCTGCTCCCAGGCTGTCAGTGACCTGAGGCAGTGAAGCCCCTATTTCCAAACTCCCTCCCCCCTGGCTTGTTTCCTCTGGCCATCTATGAGCTACTGTCTAGTATTATCACTCAGCATGCAGATTCCATCTACCCCATGTGAGCATTTGGAAAGATTGTAGCTTTTGATCAAGTGTTGTGCTGTTTGATGGACACGGTATTCACATGGGGGGGGCCTGTCCAAGATGTTCACCTTATACAGTGTTGTTTTGAAGCATCTGGACCCAGATCTCAGCCTGTTCAGTTTGACCCATGTCTCTGCCAAGCTTGTGCCTAATGCAGGGTCTCATTTGGTGTTGGTATAAAACACAGCAGGAATAGATTTTATATTGGATTACTCTGAATGATCATTTCATTTCCACTCATCCCACCCTTTATCTAAATTATCTCTCAGCTGTATGAAGCTGAGAGAGTTGCAATGCCAGGATAAGGAGTTTTATGTACAGGGTCAAAGACCAATTTGCCTCCAGCTATGCCACCCCTGAGTGGCATCAGTGCCACCTCCCATGGTGAGACTGGTGCCCCCCCAGGCAGGAGTCATGGGATGGCTGCCCTTCCTCCAGCATGGAGAGCTCCAGGGACTTCTTCCTGGGGCAACATGCCCGAGAGTCCCACAGGGGGAGTCCTGGATGGCAACTGTGCAGGAGCACTCCACACTGTGCATAGATTAGGAGATGCTGGGGTAGTGGGAGAGCCCTGAAAGAGGAGATTTAGCATCTGGCAGGGCTCGCTCTGGGGAGTAGCACTGGGGCGGGGGGACCAACCTGCCTGAGACCAGATGCCAGGGCTGGCGTTGGTTCTGCCCACCTTCCAACTCACTAGCTGCTGGCAGTGACCAGCATAGGCGCAGGACCACAAAGAGGTTCCAGGCCAGTCCCAGAAGGGCTCAGGAGTGCTCAGAATGGGGGGTGAGAGGGAGTGGCCCACCAGCCCACCGGGCCAGACCACTGTGGGCCTGTGGTCTGCTGCAGGGGAGCAGAGCAGCTTCTGTGAGGATAGGTAGCTCCCTGGGCTCAGGTCTGCATTCTGGAGTGGGCAGCATTACACAGTTTTCCTTTACTGTGCCCACAAAAAGTTTGGCAGCTGCAACATTAAACTGAGGGGTAGCAGTTTCACATGCAACATTCCTCCTGCTGCCCCAAAGTTTCATGTTTAAGTTGAGCCCCTGCAGCTTCCCACTCTCCTCTCCCCCTCAGTGACATAACTGCCCAGTGCAGCCAGGGTCTTTCCCCATTCTCTCTGGGCACGTATACATGTGATGGACCTCTGTTCCAACATGTGCTAATTGGCACACATCAGAGCAGACTCCATTAATTGAGTCTGCTGGAGTGTGATAAGTAGTGTGCTCCAGCAGCCTCTGCGTGGCATGTATTCAGTGTCCCTGCATTTCAAAATGGTGGTGGGGCTGTTTTAACTAAAGCTCTTTGAATGAGCTTTAGTTAAAGCACTTCCACTGCCATTTTGAAGCATGGGATGCTGAATACATAGGACCCTGTGGCCGCTTTAATTAAATCGCCCTACCCTTTAATTAAATCACACATGTATAGATGCCCTCAGTGTTAACTGAGAAGAAGGTTTTAAGTTACAGAGCAGGCAACATTCCTTAGTCTGCTTATTAAACAAAGTAAAAGTTTGGCAGTTTCAACATTTGATTAAAATGAGGCACATCTCTTCTTTGCACTGCATTCCTCCCACAGCCCCAGTGTGTGTGCCTGGGAGAGGTTGGGGAGTGGGGACAGTGCCTGCGGTGCCTGTGATGCAAGGCTAGAGGAGCCCCTCCTCCCCCCCCCCCCCAAAAGGGCTAACATATGTTCTGCTTGATCCCAACCTAATCTTGGGTGCTTAGGGTAAGGCTCGAAGGTTGGAGCACTTCCACCTCAGTCTTCTAGAGCTACTGTACTTAGCCGGAGTGCTTGGCATTTTTCAGAATCAACTGTTTCACCTTTTTGTTGGGTGTGCCACAAATGAGTGTTACTCTGATCCCCTTCCCTTTCCTGATCTGCTGCTCTGCCTGATCTACTGCTGTACTTTCTGTTTCCTGTTCTGTGCTCCCTGACTGATCTGCTACTCTGCTTTCTGCTTCCTGCCCTATCTGCTGCTGTGTTGCATGTCTCCTTCCCAATCTACTGAATGCCCCACACAGGCTTCCCATGCCACTTATGGCATATGTACCATTGGTTGGCCAACCCTGAACTATTTGAAGCTCATCTGCATGTAAAAGCTGTGTCCCTTCATGCCACTATAATCATTCCTGTTGTTTCACTGACTCCAGGAGTGAAATTTGCTCAATTTTTGGGAAAAATAGAGCTCATCTGGTTACCTTTGGTCTTTTTGATTTCTTCTTTTTAGACAAAGCTTATTGGGAGGAATAGAACTAATGCAAGTATTCTATTTTAACCAACACATGGACAGCTTCTGTAAAGAAATCTGTCAGGCCCATTCAATCCTAGTGATGTCCCAGTGAATTGTGGTGGTAGGGTATAGATTTAGACTATCAATCACCTTCTCCATTATTTTATTGAAATTTTTGTCTTTTCAACAAAGATCATGTGCATTTGCTTTCTAATGCCATACAAGTGAACAACACTTTAAATAAGTAAAACATATCAATTATGACACTGGAAGGTGAGCAAGGTGAAACAGGCAGTTTTTGCACCCTGGGTGTTGGCAGTGGCCAGGCTGGTAGCAGCACCTGCCAATCTTGCATCCTTCTAAACTGGCAATCATGTCACCCCTCATTACACTACTGGTGATTTATGGAAAAGATTGTTTGTGCGGCATTTCTATAGTATTCCTTGTACATTTATGGCACACTGTTCTATGCGTAAAATTCCAGGGTGATTCTTTGATTCTGAGTTACTGAATCAGTAAAAAATTCGCTGGTCTTCTTATGCCATCTACTGTTCTGCCTAGGAAATAGTTTCTAATTAGAAATGCCTGAAGCCTACTCATCTGGGTTAATGGCTGGATTTGAGACATCTGTGAAGACTGTTTTGCTCCTCTTCTATAGTCTCCTCTGGTGTAACAGATCTAGAGCTAAGACACCCTGGACTGGGAAAACATAAAGGTGGTACGAGGCAAATTACCAAATACTTGCCTATCACAGTCACAGTTTGAATCTGAGTGTAAACCATAAAATCATAGAAAATTAGGGTTGGAAGGGACCTGAGGAGGTCATCTAGTCTAACCCAATGCTCAAAGCAGGAGCCAAGCTATATCATCTTAGTCAAAGCTTTGTCTTGTTGGGTCTTAAAAACTAAGGGTGGAGATTCCACAGGCTTTCTGAACAGCCTGTTCCAGTGCTTTACTACCAACCTAATGAGAGAGCCTTTCCAATTCTCTAACTATAACTTCCCTTGCTACAACTTGAGACCACTGCTCCTTTTTCTGTTAACTGCCACCACAGAGAACAGTTTAGCTCCATCTTCTTTGTAACCACTCTTCAGGTAGTTGAAGGCTGTTATTAAAACCCCCCTCAGTCTTCTCTTTTCCAGACTAGGTAAGCCCAGTTCCCTCAGTCTCTCGTCATGTCATATGCTCCAGCCCCATAACCATTTTTGTTGCCTTCCACTGGACTCTCTCCAACTTGTCCACATCCTTTCTGTAGTGGGGGTAGAGATCACGGGGCAGGGGTAGACTGGATGGTGGGGGGGGACTGGACACAGTACTCCAGATGTGCCCTCACCAGTGTTGAATAAAGGGCAATAATCACTTCCCTCAATCAGTTGGTAACACTCCTATCAATGCAGCTCAGTATGATTTAAAGTCATCTTTGCAACAAGGGCACACTTGGCCACTGTAACCCCAGGCCCTTTTCTACAGAGCTGCTGCTTGGCTAGTTGGTTCCCAGTCTGTACTGGTACATGGGATTGTTCCGTCCTAAGTGTGGGACTTTTCATTTGTCCTTGTTAAACCTCATGAGATTTCTTTGGTCCAATCATCCAATGTATCTAGGTCTCTCCGAATACTAGCTTTACCCTTCAGCATATCTACTAGTCCATTCATCTTGGTGTCATCTGCAGACTTGCTGAGTGTGTACTCCATCCTATCTTCCAGGTTGTTGATGAAGATATTGAACAAAACTGGCCCCAGGACTGACTGCTGGGGTCTTCTACTTGATCCTGGCTGTGAACTAGACATTGAGACATTGATTACTATCCTTTGAGCCTGATAATCCAGCCAGTTTTCTATGCATCTTACAGTCCATTCATCCAACCCATACTTCCTTAGCTTGCTTGCGAGAATGTTGTGGGAGACCATATCAAAAGCTTTGCTAAATTCAAGGTATATCGTATCCTCTGGTCTCCCTGAATCCACAGAGCCAGACATCTCATCAGGCAGTCAGGTTGGTCAGCCGTGACTTGACCTTGGTGAATCAGTACTGACTGTTCCTAATCAACTTTTCCTTCACATGCTTAGAAATGGAGTCCTTGAGGACCTCCTCCCAACACATCAGTGCTTGGGGACCCTGCAGGAGTCATTGTCAACACAGTGAAAGAGATGGACTCTAGGAGTGTGTACCTAACCCTGGTTAGGTAAATTAGATGCTCAATCCTACAGTTGTGCAGAGGGTTTTAACCCCCAAAATGGTTCTCCCAATCTAAGTTAGTTCACCTGAGTAGGTGTGCTGACTTAGACTGAGATTGGATTAACTTGATCTAAGAAAGGGTTAACCTGATCTTGTGAACACCTCTCTCTGTTCTCAGCTCAGCCCTGGGGTGTGAAAGCCCAGCCAGGCCTGCATTATTCCAACCTCCCTGACCCTGACTGAGCTATTTTTAGCCCCCTTATTTCCTCCACCTCATTCCCTGTAGAAACACAGCCCCTCCTTGATACTACTAACCCACCCAGACCCAGCAGACCACAGGGACCCACGAGCTCCCCCAAATCCCACTTGTCCCTTTCCCACTCTGAGTTACAGGGGAACTCGCCAGCCCCCCAGGAACAACTGCATGTGCTGCTCCTAGTCTACATTTAGATGGTTTAAAGGAAGCCACAGGAACATAGACCAGGTGTAGCAAAAGATGTATTTCCTATAAACTGTAATTTGTTTGCTACAGCTGTGTTGTTTTGATCTTCTAAGATGACAAGCTGCCTTTATTCACAGCTCTTGTAGGAAGATGACTTGCTTTCAATATTTAACTATAGAAAATTAACTGAAAACAATATCCTTGAGGTGTGTGGCTCTTCCTCTGATTGACTGATTAATTAAATGCCAGGGAAAAAAATCTATTACCTGGAGATTTGGGAAATGAGAGGTATATGGATGCAATATGTTAATACAAATGTAACTCACTTAAGGTCAAGTAGAAAGTTTTGGATGGAGCAGGAAATTGAAACCCAGTGCCTCAAGTCCTGGCTAATACCCTGATCAATGAACCAAACTCAACCCCTGATATTGCATACATGATTTTAATAGGATGACCAGAGGGATCCTGCTAGATTTCAGAGCCATTTGCTATAGAATGTTATTCTATGTAGTTGTGCAGAACTAACAGGCAGGGGAAAATGAATAAGGGTGTGCTGTTTTAGGCAGCCTTTGCATCAGAGAAGAGGAAAGATCTGGCTGTACTTTAGAGAAGCCTTACTGAGAATGCAGAAACAAATCAACCTGATGCACAGGAAGACTAGCAAGTATGGCAGAAGACCAGCTTGGCTTAGTAGGGAACTCTTTAGTAAACTAATTCACAAGAAGGAAGCTTATAAGAAGTGGAAACTTGGACAAGTAACTAGGCAGGAGTATAAGTATTGCTTGCTCATGAGGGGATGAAGTCAGGAAGGCAAAAGTGCAACTGGGGTTGCAGCTAGCAATGGATGTGACGGTAGCAAGAGGAGGATCAGGAAAAGTGTGGGTCCCTTACTGAATGGGGGAGGCAACCTTGTGACAGAGGATGCAGAAAAGGCTGAAGTGCTCCATGTTTTCACAGGCAGGGTCATTTCCCTGCACCGGGCAGTGCAGTTTGGGGAGGAGGTTATCAGCCAATGGTGGCAAAAGAACAGGTTAGGAATTATTTAGAAAACCTGGGCATGTATAATTCCATGGGGCTGAACAGGATGCACCCAAGGGTTCTGAGAGAGCTGGCTTATGAGACTGTAGAGCTGCTGGCCATCATATCTGAAAACTCATGGCCATCAGGAGAGGTCCCAGATGATTGGAAAAGGGCAAACATAGTGCCCATATTTAAGAAAGGGAAGAAGGAGGATCCAGGGAACTGTAGACCAGTCAGCCTCACCTCAGTCCTTGGAAAAAGTCATGGAGCAGATCCTTGAGGAATCCATTTCTAAGCACTTGGATGAGAAGGTGATTAGGAACAGTCAGGATAGATTCATCAAGGGCAAGTCATGCCTGATCAACCTGATTGCCTTCTGTGATGAGGTGCCTGGCTCTGTGGACATGGGGAGATGAGTGGATATGGTATACCATGATTTTAGCAAAGCATTTCATAAGGTCTCCCACAACATTCTTGCAGGCAAGCAAAGTAAGTATGGGCTGGATGAATGTACTGTAAGATGGATAGAAAACTGGCTGAAGCATCCAGCTCAGAGGGTAATAATCAATGGCTTGATGTCTAGTTAGCAGTCAGTATCAAGTGGAGTAGGGGTTGGTCCTGGGGCCAGTTTTGTGCAATGCCTTTATCAACCACCTGGAAGATGATAGCATACTGGGCTGCATTGGTAGAAGCGATGCCAGCAGGTCAAGGAAAGTGATTATTGCCCTCTATTCAGCACCAGTGAGGCCACAGCTGGAGTACTGTGTTCAGTTTTGGGCCCTCCACCTCAGAAAGGATGTGGACAAATTGGAGAGAGTCCTGTGGTGCGTGACAAAAATGGTGAGGGGGCTGGGGCACATAACTTCTGAGGAGAGGCTGAGGGAGCTGGGCTTATTTAGTCTAGAGAAGAAAATA
>NW_017729004.1:32565657-32568391 GCF_001723915.1 Gavialis gangeticus | reverse complement strand
CTTTTTCCCTCTCAGATACTTTTTTCACCAACTTACAATGTTTCTTGTAAGTCCATTCTCTATTTTGGGTGAGGAAGAGCATAATATTTACACCAGCTAACATATTGCCTACGCATCCATATTTTATTTCTATTTTGAAAGAACTTGTGCAAGGATAATGACTTATGAGGAAAGGCTGAGGCAACTGGGCTTATTTAGTCTAGAGAAGAAAATACTGAGGGGGGATTTAATAGCAGCCTTCAAGTATCTGAAGCAGAGTTCAAAAGAGCAGCAAGTCATAGCAAGGAAAGCGTAAATTAGATATTAAGAAAAATTTTCTCCCTAGGAGGGTAGTAAAACACTGGAACCAGGTTACCCAGAGAGGTGGTGGAATATCCATCCTTGGAGGTTTTTAAGACTGGGCTAGACAAAGCTTTGCCTGGGATGATCTAGTTGAGGATGGTCCTGCTTCGAGCAGGGGGCTGGACAAGATGACCTCCTGAGGTCTCTTCCAACCCAAATTTTCTACAATTCTATGAAAGCAGTATTAATGTGCAGGTACATATGACATTTACATCAGTTGTGTAAATGTGGTGCACAAACTATGTACAGCATATATATATGTGTACATGTATGTTTGTATGTGTATAATATACAGCTTCGACTTGCAGAGAACCATGAGTGATCAACTGAAGATCCAGTTTTGGCCCAGCACTTGTCCGAGTATTGCTGGAATAGAGAAAAAGGAACCAAATAGATATATTCAAGGGCAAGATGATGTGATCACATAGATCAGCTGGAGAAATCTTTGCAGCAGCATTCTGAGTGAAGCAAGATGGATTTGCTAAGGCCAGAGAAAAGTACCTTGCAGTAACTGTGAACTGAGATGTTGAGAATCTGAATGAGAATGTTAGTGAAGTGAATGGCTAGGAAAGGCAACATCAATATGCAGGAAGAAGCTGTAAGACAGATGTAACTTAAATGTGAGAGCCTAGGGTGAGATCTGAGTTCTTGCCCAGATTATGGACCCAAATGACAAGCAGTGTTGGCCATAGTAATTAAGGAAGGAGGATAGATTTAGGCAGAAGATAAAAGGCTCTCCTTTAGCCAGACTGAACTTTAACTGACCGAGACCTCCAGAACGAACTCTCAGGGGCAGACTCCAGTTTTAGTTTGGAGAGAAGACAAATCTTTAGCTGTTTGCATGAAGACTATGCTTGTGGATGAGGCTGCCCAGCCTTGACTTACCCCAACTTTCTGACAACTGTTCTTCCCTTGAATCACAGCTCCTGGCTGTGATGCAGCAGATAAAAAATATGCAAATAAAGATACTACGTGCTAATTATTGTGGGAAAGGTACCTCTTGTAAACTCCTTATTTACAAAAGCATTCTTCAATATGTTCCTGTGTTCCACTGGCTCTGGGTAAATCTGCCTAGTCTTATCACTGGAAGATGTCTGGACACACTCACTTCCTGCAGAGAGGATTGGCAACCCCATTACTATTCTGGGAACTGGATCAGCCATGACTTGCTGCTCTGTGGTTGTTGGAACACACAGAAAAGATGTCTTGATCCTTGCTGTCTTGTTTCCTTACAGTATTGGTCACTTCCGAGTATGAATTGAGCTGGAAAAGTCAAAAAAATGTCAACAGTCAAACACTCATCTACTTTCCCCCACCCCCCCACGTTTAAATGACGTTTTAGACTTAATACTTTTGAGCATGTTTCAACTTAATGGTATCCATCTGACAGTCTTAACCTGGCAGACAAAAATGTTGTTGCTTTTAATTAACCCTATTGTGCAGACAGGAAACAGAGACAGAAGGTGAGATACTGGCCTCAGGAAGTCACCCGGAGTCTATCTATTGACTTAAGTGTACAAACAAGCATACATATGAATCTCTTTCAAAAGAGGGGAGAGGGACTCTTGCTTGGAACCACTCAGCGGCTATTACGTTTTAGCAGTTTTGAGTTTACAAGCTGGGGATGACATACATCTAGCAAAACAGCCAAACTTCTACACTGCATTATCCAGGGTTAGTCAGAACTGCTTTGCTACATTGTATGGCTCCCAGCTTGTGGGCATGTAACTGTTAGAGCAGAACAGTTGCTGTGTCCTGATTAGCAATGCTCCTTTTGAGATGTTCCCTTTTTGCAATAGCTCCAAGTGTATGTTTGTCTATCCCCAAAAATGCAGTCAGCATTTCACCCACAGTGAAATTAAGTGATTTGCTAATGGCCACTGATATCTACAGATTTCACTAAAATAGTTTGAAGAGGAAGTGGAGCTCAGCTGAGCTGTATTTCTTCAGGAGTTTCAGAGATGCCTGTGTATTTGTTTTATTTAGTAGTTATTTTGAGTGAGTACATTTGGAAAGGAAATTGTGGGCTTAGTCCTCTGCTAATATAAATTTAGGTGGCTCTTTGACTTCGTCCATGTCCAGTTTGTAGGGTCTGGCCTACAAAAAAGCTTTGGGGGAAAAAAAACAAAACCCCCCAAAACAGGACTGTAGGAAACAAAATAGAGAGAAACTGTGAAAGACTTGCTTTAAACACAGATTCCTGCAAGGCTGCCTGTTGCCTCTGGGGGAGCATAATCTTTTAATGTAGAAAAAAGCAAAGCTGAACATTCCCTTTCCAGAAGTCATGGGACCAAATATTGCTGACATTCAAAATAGGCTCACTTGTCTGGACTGCCAAATGAAAGCAAACAGCCAGGATGACTGCAAGTATGGCTTGAAGTGAAGGAAATTG
>NW_017729004.1:32550992-32560657 GCF_001723915.1 Gavialis gangeticus | reverse complement strand
CTGCAAGGCTGCCTGTTGCCTCTGGGGGAGCATAATCTTTTAATGTAGAAAAAAGCAAAGCTGAACATTCCCTTTCCAGAAGTCATGGGACCAAATATTGCTGACATTCAAAATAGGCTCACTTGTCTGGACTGCCAAATGAAAGCAAACAGCCAGGATGACTGCAAGTATGGCTTGAAGTGAAGGAAGTTGATGGGGTAGAAGCCAGACATTTTAGTAGGTGTGTTTCAAGGAAAAGTTTGGTTTTGGAGAGCAAAAAGTGGTATGCTTTGAAACTGAGGCAATGACACAATCTTGGGGATGAAATTGGTAGGCAAGATCCAGATTTCAGTGAGTTTGCAAATAGGCAAATACTAGCCTGAGGATTTGGATAACAATCTACTGTATGCAGAGCAATGTTTCTCTGATCCCTTGAAAGCAGGAGGAAATTTGTCCTGCCAACACACATTCCCCATGTCAATATTACAGAATGCTTCTACAGAGACAATGGAGTGAAACAAAAGCCAAGAAAGAATTTAAGATATTGAGTTCTATTTTATCTTGCCTTTAGAACCAGCAACAGTTAGCAAAATGAAATACTTTGTATCTATTCAGAATTTTGTATCTAAATATTTTAATAGCTATTTTTCCATCTTGTGAATGGATTTTGTATTTTGGAATAAAGACTCAGTCATGGTTGGAGGCTGAGGGGGAGGAGCAGGGGGAAAATATAGAACTAGACTCTAATCGGGAAGCTTCTGATTGTTCTACCAGGTGGTAGGGCTTTTTGCTATGCCATGAGATTCTCTCAGCAACACAAATATAGAAGTAGCTGAATATGGTTTACAAGTGAAGTGCTACATAAATCTGTCAACTGAAAAAACTACTTAAAAGATTTAATAAATATATGATCATCATCCAAAGGAATGACATATGACCTGATCTAGATTATAATGTGTGTTGTATGTGTAATTTGGAACAGATGCCTTTAAAGATGTAAGTACTTTTTCCATATGTGACAAAAATATTCCAGAGCTGCTGCTGCTTTGTTTTACAAGATCAGTCCTTCATCCAAGCACCCCCCACCTCTAGTTCTGGTGTTTAAATTTTATACCTGTTTGAATACTCCGTCATATTTACCTATTTTATAGTGTAAAAAAAAAGAAAGAAAGAAGGGAAGAACTGTTCACCCCAAGCATGTGCAAAAAAATATTAGGGTTAAGGCATGCATGGGAGAGTTGAGTCTAGAAATACATGTAGCTATCTTGATTTCTTCTGCATGAATGACTATATGGCCATTTACAGTCCACAGCAGCATTCTGCCCAAGCCCAAAGTGAGGTTCAAACTTATGTCTCTGAATCCATATTGAGATATTTCAGGTGCTCTGCTACTGAGCTCCCCTGTAAGTGTGTACTGGGAAAGAAAATCTAAAATATATGTAGCAAATAGTATTCTAATGGAGTTTGTGATTGAGTTTGGGAAGCCAATATTTATTTGTGCTATTTTTATTTATTTGTGTAACTTGATAAGACAACAAAGAATATTTGCACATCTATGCAAAGGAGAAAAATGAGAATAAAAAAAAAAAATTGAGATAACATAATAGAAATGAAACAAGAAAACAACATCGCTTATCTTGCATGCTACAACTTGCAGAAAAATCTACCTTCAAAAAATTCAAAATGACCAGACATAGACTGTTTAAAGATATTTTTTTTCCTTTGGGTTGCTTGTAAGTCAGGGCATATTTTTGGGGAGCTGAATCCATGTAGTTTCTAACATCTCTGATTAATTGTTGTGTTGCTACACAAGGAATTCTTTGTATTCACTACCTCAAGGCCTGAGAGTGGCATATGTATTCATGTGGAGCCATACTTGCATCTAAGCAATGTTACTCTGCATGAATTAGTGGCAGAATCAGGTCCTGGGTAGATTACAATCCACTGAAGATACAAATGTGTTGTGCAAGACAGAGAGAATTTGGCAATGCCAGCTCAGCTGCTACAGAAAGAACGTTTTAGGTCCTGATTCAACATCCACTGAAGTTAATGGAAGAATTGCCAGGCATCTGTTTAATACTGCCAGACAGCCACAAATGCACGCATCACCTGCCACAGATTTCATGAAAATGAGCTGAAGGAATGGTTAATTTTTCTTAATGAAACATGTTTGATAAAACATTCTTCAGATCAGATTTTTCTGTGGCTTTTAAAATATGTTTCTGTTTATCTAGCCTCTTGCTTCCATAATATCTAAGTGCCTAATGTGGTTTCATAATGAGGGTTGTATATTTATGAGTTTAATTGTTTAGATCCATGGGCCCAAATCCTGAAGTATTTGCTCTGTATAGATGTTCAGCTGAATTATGCTTATGAACTGCAGGATTTGGCTCTGGGTGCTGACAGCAAAAGACAGAGAGAGGGGAATTTAGTGTTAAGAAAGAGAAAAATAGCAATAAAATAAAAGCTAGTTTCTGATAAGTTTAATTCATGTTGCCCATTTAAGGAATTTGCATCACAAGACATTGGTGGGTGGGGGGAGGAGGAGAGGAAGGTAGTGAGAGTGCTTGTTCATTGTGGCAGACTTCTCCTGGCTCTCTAGGATCTCCACTCCTCTGTCTGCCTGTGGATATTTAATTGTGCGTGAATATTTTAACAGGAAAATGCAGCATATGGCTAAACTAGGTCAAAGAAGATTTATGGAGCTCTTGCGTAAAACTTACAAGAGCCTATGAAAAAGAATTCTTTCTTGTTTTTCCTGGTACTGAATGGCTGATATGAATATCTTTCTTGCTTCTGTTTTATTCAGTGCATTTATAGATGCATTTATTTAGTAATTAAAATCTTAAAAGCAGGCATAAGACACTTGCATCCATTTTCCAAACTTTCTGGATCCAGCTCTTATATGGAGACTAAATTCCAGTAAAGAGTGTCTGTACAGTTGGAGGAAAGGGAAGTAGTCATTAAAATGCATAAAACATAGCTGTTCTAGACATGTATGTCTGAAAGCTACATATCACAGATACTTGCATGCCTGAGGAGCATGTCATGAGTTCTGGTTTATAAATTGCTGTACAAAAAGGATATATAGATTGAATGAATTAAGGCTGAGATTTTTCAAATGATCCCAAAAGATTAGAATGCCCATTGCCAAGACATACTAATATGATCTCTGTAATAATGATGTGGCTGTATAGCAGGCATTGCTTGACATTCTGTTCAGATACATTTTCTATATGGTTTTCTAACATACCGTGAGCTCTAGTTATACAGAGTTAATACATTCTAATGAATTAATGCATGTAAAAATGTGTCTGGGGTGAGTGCAATGGTGTGTGTTCACTGTGTGTAATTCACTCCTAGATTTTTGGTGCTAGTCATAAATTAGAAAGGTTATGACCTAATTTCTTTCCTCTCCTTCCTATTCACAAACACCCCTAAAGACTTATATGTGCAAACAAATGTGCACTAATGTAACTAATATATAGTTATGCCAGCATGAAGACCTGGTGTGCACACCAGCCCTGAGAAATACTGTGTGGGCACCATGAACTCTAGGCTGGAGATTGCCAGGTTCTGTATATGAAGATCTAAGACTCCTATCAGGAACCTGCACGCTAATATAGAGAGCTCTTTCACCTTGTGTCAGTGCCCGGCCTTAGAAAATTGAATGTTGAAACTCTCATTGACTTCCAATATGGCTACAACCTGGATACCTGACCTCACTGCTATGGCACCAGGACTTGGCACGCAGCGCAGTATAGTGAGTGGAAATATTATGATCTACTTCGAACGATTTTGAATTTTTTGGACGCTGAGGACAATGAACACTCCACACAACCATGTCAAAGAATTACTTTGCAGATGAGATTCACATGCTTTATTAAGTACTACGACACATCAAATTTACTTTTACAATGGTTTTAAAAACTGTCATTAGTCATTTTAGTGCTGTTACCTGACAAAATCATTCCTGAACTCTCATTTTGCTTATTGCTCCCTGTTGGATTTATAAATCTGTCTTTTTTCTGACTTCACCAGTGATCTGTTCTCACTGGTCACTGTCTGTCCGTTCCTTTGCAACTTCTGCTGTCTTGAAAATCCTGAATATGCTTCCTCCACTGAACACTGAAGTACATCAGCATTTTTTGGCTTGTATAGCTCTCTTGTCAATTTAAACTTCAGTTAACATCCTTATTCTTGTGGCAGAAGATATCTTCTTCCCTTTTGTGTATTCTATAGATGTGACAGTTTTGGTGGGGGGGTTGTGTTTGGATTGGTCCTGTTTTGGTTTTATCTGGGTCTGGCTCTTGGTAGTGTAGCCCAGGTAAATTGGATATATACTCCCCTTCTCCAATTAAAGGGGCTTGTTAGCTGGCAGGTGTGCTGTGGGGGAACTGCAGACTGCTCAGTTTCCCTCCGTCTCTATAGAACCAGGCCAGGACAGTCAGGGGACTTAACTATATACAAATGTATTTATATTAACTTATCACAAGGGAAAGGAACATGGATATAAACATATGTACTATATATATAAGATATCTAACCAAATAAAATAAACAATACCCTCTAGGTAAATGCCATAAAACCTGTTTGGTTAGCCTGCTCCTTGAACTTGCAGTCAGTTATCTAAATCTGTAGGGTGTGGCTTCCCTATGATGATCTGTGTGGTGACCTTTTTTTTTTTATAACCTCTTCAAGCTCTGCTCCAGGTTTTGCAAGATTTATGTTTTTAGATGTGCCATAGCCTTTCTACTCCTGTAAGAGTAGACATACACAAAATGTTTTGTATATTTGTATACTTGATCAATTACTTTCAGTTTCATTTTTAGCCCTGGCCTGGATTTCTTTAATCTTCACCTGGAACACTTCTGTATTATTACCCATTTTTAGCTAGATATTCCTTAAACCCCCTCCCCAAAACTCCACAATAGGAAAGAACTTACATTAACAAGGCAGGTAGGACAAATTAAGGCTAGAAGCTTAAGAATATTCTCTACTATCAGATTGCTTTTGTATAATGAAATTAGCAGCTAGACTATAGACAGAGAAATGTAGGCAATAAAGCAGAATTAAGGACCCTGAATTAATTCTTTTTGTAAAGGTCAAGATTGCTGACTGTGGAGGCATGCATTTTTAACAGTGAGGGTATTTAATCATTTGTACAACTTAGCAAAGGGCTGTGGCAAATCCTCAGCAAAGTAGCCACTTAAAGTGGTGCTATAAGCATGGCTCAGTATTTCTGTTAGAACCATACTGAGAGCTGTGTTTACTGTCATGTGCTGAGCACCACTTCAAAGCAGCTATGTTACATTACCTCATGTCTATAACGTGGTGCATGGGGAGAGGGAGTGAGTGGATAGGGTATATTTTATTGCAGTGCTCCTGGATGCAGCACACAGGCTGTGTAGACTTGCCTCTGGTGGTCTTGAGTAGCTGTTGAAGAAAAGGAGTGACAGTACAGATTGTTGTAGGTCACTAGAAGTCAAAGCCTTCAGAGAGGAAGAGTGGTTACCCATTTTTCCTTTGAGCATTGCTGGAGAGAAACAACTGCAGCTATTGAAGTGGTAGACCATGTACTCTTGTTATGCCATGTGTAGGCCCTGTCCCCTAGACCAGGTTGCCCCTTACTAGAAGGAGGAATGCTTTGAAGACCAATCACAAATGTTACCCATAACAATTCAATCTTGGTTCATTGTTTTTTTTACCCTGGGATCTCTTGGGGTCAAAAAACACCCCTGCACTGCTACCTTCTTAGATTTCATAGACATTAGGGCTGGAATGGACCTTGTAAGACCATTGGGTCCAGTACCCTGCCCAAGGGGCAGGAAGTCAGCTAGGGTCAAAGGATCCCAACAAGATAAACGTCCAAATGTTTCTTGAAAGTGTCCAGGTAGGTTGCACTACCTCTGGGGGGGAGTTTGTTTCAGGCCTTGGGGGCTCAGATAGTAAAGAAGCTTTTTCCTTATGTCCAGCATTAAATGGTCTTGCAGGAGTTTGTGACTTTTCATCCCTGGGGTGTTCTGGTGAACAGGTGTTCCCCCAGATTCTGATGCACACCCCTTATGTACTTATAGGCTATCACCAAGTCACCCCTGAGCCTTGGCTTCTCCAGGCTGAAGAGTTCCATAGCTCACAGCCTCTCTTCATAAGGCCTGTTCTCTTGCCCTCTGATCATGCATGTGGCTCTCTGGATTTTCAGGCTTCTTCACATCTTCCTAAACTGTGGAGCCCAGAATTGGATGTATTACTCCAGCTGTGGCTTTACCAAGACCAAGTACAGCGGGAGAATGACAACCGGGGTCTTGCTTAAGATGCATCGGTAGATGCAAGCCGGAATTTTGTTTGCTTTGCCAACTGCAGTATCGCATTGGTGGCTCATATTCATTTTGTGGTCAATCATGACCCCCAAGTCTGTTTCGGTCATGGTGCTAGCAAGTGCAATGCTAAGCCTATAAGTGTGATGTGGGTTTTTATTCCTGAGGTGGAGCACCTTGCATTTCTCCGTATTGAATGCCATCAGGTTTTCATCTGCTCACCTTGCAAGCGTATTGAAGTCGGCCTGGAGCGCCAGCCTATCTTCACGTGTGGAGACTCTTCCCCAAAGTTTGGTGTTGTCAGCAAACTTGGCCAGTCTGCTTTTGACACCAGCATCTGGATCATTTATGAAGACATTAAAGAGTATAGGTCTGAGAACAGAGCCTTGGGGGATGCCACTAGTCACACAGTGACATGTTGATTAGGTTCCATTAACTACCACTCTGTGTCCGGCCTTGAAGCCAGTTCCCCAGCCATCGGACTGTGGAGTAGTTGAGGCCACAGTTGCCCAATTTTTCTCTGAGAACATCATGAGACACCAGGTCAAAGGCTTTTTTAAAGTTCAAATATATGACATCAACCTCTTCCCTTTTGAAGGAAGAAGAGAAAATGAGATTGGTCAAACAAGACCTACCCGCAACAAACCTGTGCTGGCTATCCCTCAGAATGTTGCCTTCCATTAGCCTATCAAGAATGGTTTCTTTGATATTTTTTTTCCAAAATCTTCCCAGGGATTGAGGTCAAACTGATTGGCCTGTAGTTTCCTGGATTGTCTTTTCTCCCTTTCTTGAAGATGGGCACCGTATTGGCTCTCTTCCAATCTTCAGGTACTTCACCTGAGCACAGTGAGTTCTCCAATATCCTCACTAATGGCTGCGCTATTATGTCTGCCAGTTCCTTGAGCACTCTTGGGTGCAACCTGTCCGGACCAGCTGATTTGTGGGGTCCAGCCTCTCAAGATGCTTCCTTGCAAGATCCACACCAGTGGTGGGTATATATTCATCTTCACCCCAGTCATCCTACATCATGTTAGGCATGGTGGTCCCTTTGGGCTGGTGAAAAACTGATGCAAAGTAATCATTAAGCAGATTGGCTCTTTCCCGGGTGTTGGTAGTCAGCTGCCCCAGCTGGTTTAGCAGTGGTCCAATGTTGCCCTTATTTTTCTTTTGACTCCCCACGTTATTGTTCTTGATTCGTGTAACCAGATGGAGTTTAGTTGCAGCCTTGGCTTTTCTAGTGCAGTCTCTGCAGGTGCAGACCAGTGTGGTATACTCCTCCTTAGTGGTGTTTCCTGTCCTCCATTCATTATACACCTCTCTTTTTAGATGTAGGAGGTCCATGAGGTCCCTGTTGAGCCAAGGGGTTGTTTGAGCCCTTTTACCACCTTTCTTACAGCTGGGATGGACTCCCCTTGTGCTTCTAGGATTGCTTCCTTAAGGAGCAACCACTCATCATGACCTCCCGTCCCTGTGAAATCATGGCCTCTCAGGGTCTCAAGAACAAGCCTCCTAACATTTTAAAATCAACTTTCCTAAAGTCAAGGACTACTGCATTGCTGGCTGACTTGCCAGCTTTGCGATGAATAGTAAAGTGATCAACTCATGGTCACTGTCACCCAGCTTCCCTTAGGTCGCTGATTAGATCATCCCCTTTGGCCAGTACCAGGTCCAGCAGCACCTTTTCTTACCTTAGAGCACAGAGAACACCTGAATGTGCAGTGCATGGTGCCACAGACATGTCTGTGGCGCCACATACGGCATTCATTTGGACTCAGACTGTTTGACTTTGCTGTGTCCTTCCCGCAAGCTTTGTATCAGTGCCTCTAGTCACTATGTATCTGTCAGCCAACTGTTAGGCAGGAAGCAGGTCATTGAATTAAGCCTTACTAAATGCATTTGTGTTATTACCTTACCTTGGCCTGTCCTGTGTGTTCTTTGCTGACAAAACACAAGTGGGAGAAGGCGGAAGCTGTGGTCAAAATGCATTAGCTGGAGAAACATGGGCTAACTTGGGTGGGGGGAAAAAGTCAAAACAAAAAATAACAGCAGAGATAAGAGGGTGTTTCCACAGCTTCCCATGTTGTGCTGACATAATGTAACAGGACAGCTCAACTTACACAGGGAAGATCTGGGGCTCTGGAAAGTGCCTAATATAATATAAATAGCTATTACAGAATATCTACAGAAACCTATTCATCAACATGAAAGGCAAATATTCTGGGAGGATATGGAATTAAAATGTGAAAACCTAAGAAATTCATTTGAGGATACAATATTACAGTAATTGAATTTAATTACAACAAACACCCTTCATGAATGAAGGTCATATTGCACAGGTGAATCTACTGATCGAGGTCTGTCATAGATTGTATTTTGATTCTCCATTTCATTAGTGACTTGAAACTCTTTTCACTTAACTGTAATGTATATCTGGCTGATGATGACAAAATATTGGGACAATAGAACACACTTGATTGTCTGCATTTGTAGGCCTTTCTCTGGCATGCATCATGCTAGTATGTGTTCTTGTACTAACAACACCGTAGGGAGTTGGGCTCAGTAGATTCTGTCTATTAGATGATTAAGTGTTGTGTTTTATGAGGCTTATTGTGCATTTTTTCTAGATCTAATGGAGGAATTGAACTTGGACATAAGGACTGTTCCTAACCTTAGAAAAATGGTGTGGTGCTTCAAATTTATCTTATAATAAATGGCATTCACTATTATTGTGAAAAGATCTCTGATTTGCTTTGTAATGGTTCTCTTTTGGGTTGCACAGTGCAAGACTAGACATTGAGGTCTTTATTAGTTTTTAATAGTGGTGTGAAATTTGGGTAGATGAAGATGAAAGTTTGTGTTTGTATTTTTAATATATGAATCTATGCTATTTGGATGTGTGAAGAAATGGGTTAACCACATTTGTCCTAATGAACATACCATTTAGGCAGTTTACAAATGTAAAAAAAATGGCACTTTAAACTCCATGTGCCCCTGTGCCGAGCCCAACACATGCCTAGGAGAGGCGTCACATTCATTGGACCTGGCTCACCCAACATCTGTGTAGATCAGGTGCTTTAGCAGGGCTTTTGTGGCATTTTTATCGAATAGCTGATTGAATCTATTCATCTATTAGATAAAAGCACTGAACTGCCTGATCTATACAGACATTGCCAAGCAAGGTCAAATTAATGTGCTGCTGCTTCTGGTAAAACATGTTTGGGGTTCTTTTTTTGGTTTTTTTTCTCTCACATCTGTCTGCAGCCATATAACTAATCCGTAACAGTGCTGTCATGTCCAGGACCAAGACAGAGAGAAAGTACTTTTGAGTAAAAGTAGGTGTGAAAGCAGTGCTTTAAAAATGGGGGAAGG
>NW_017729004.1:32545143-32545992 GCF_001723915.1 Gavialis gangeticus | reverse complement strand
GCTGTCATGTCCAGGACCAAGACAGAGAGAAAGTACTTTTGAGTAAAAGTAGGTGTGAAAGCAGTGCTTTAAAAATGGGGGAAAGTAGTAAATGGCAATGAATATAAGTTTTGAGTTAAAAATATAATGGACTGCAATTGAAATGGGTGGCTTTGATCTTCCAAACTTTCAACAATATTACAATGCCTTCTTAGTAAGTCAGGTTATGTAGTGAATGACTGATATAACTGATAACTCTCATGTATGGGTGGAAGTTGAACAGGCACATATGTTTCCCCTTCTATTATCAAGCATCAGAAGCTATACTTATCACGAGGGATCCTGGCTTTTTATCCGTCTAAAAATTACAAAGTCTCTGCTTAAAAAAATCACAAATTCTCTGATTTAAAACCCCCTAAATCTACATTTTTCCATCATTAAAATGAAACAACACAATATATATAGGTATCTGTTGAACAGCCTAGTCCAGCCTCTGGCTTCTTTACTATTTATTCCATTCAGGAAGAGCACACACCAACTGCAGAGACTTCCTCAGTGTGACGAAGGGTATTTACACCTGAAAGCTTGCTAAGAAGAATTTTTCTAACTACTTGAGTTGGTCTAATAAAAGATATCAGATTTACCCAAAGAACCTTGTCTGCCTATTTTCTTAGACCAAGACGGCTACAACCTACACCTCAGTTGAACACAATGTTTTATTGATATATTTACAATTTGAACCAATTTGGAAGTCTACCAGTGCCTCAATCATTATAATAAAATCAATTCTAAATACCTATATATTTTGGTGTTTGTTTTTGGATTTTCTATCATGGAAAATAAGAGCTCCCCCTGCCTCCTTTTCTCAGC
>NW_017729004.1:32536960-32540143 GCF_001723915.1 Gavialis gangeticus | reverse complement strand
CTGCTTTGTGGTGCTGAGCAGCCCTGACATGCTGGTGCCCTGCCCATGGCATTGCCCCTCATTCCCCACTCACAGCCCCCACAGCCCTGCTGGTGCCCCTCACTTCCCACACATAGCCCCCCAGCCCTGCTGGAGGGGCACCCCAGCTGCCAGGGCTACGGGGCCAGGGGCCCAGGCCCGGGCCTGCAATCCCCTGCCCCCATCGCAGCAGTGCCTGAGCCCCAGCAGCAGTTGCTGCAGCCAGAATGGAGCACGGATCCCAGCTCCCTCTCCCCCACGGGCAGCATGGCTAGAACGGAGCCTGTGGCAAGGGGGTGGCTGCGGGCTGGCTGCTGCAGGCTCAGGGCTCCCTGCCCTGCTGCCCTCCCCCTGGGCCAGCAGGTGGGACCTGGCACAGCAGCATGGGCAGGGTGGGGAAGCTTGGTTCCACCTCCAGGAACCTGCACTGACATGGTGAGGCGCCCCCTGCCCACATAGCAGCAGCAGGGGGCACAACAATCTGTTAAGATCAAACATTTTCAAATCTAATTTGGGTTATTTATACCTCTAAATCTTAAAAGAATGAGCCAAATTACTTTCTGAACCAATAATGTTAATTTTTAACAAAACTTGGAAAACTGGGCAAATGTGAAAGGTTTGGAGGACTGCCAGTATAGCTCCAATATGTAAAAAGGGTCAAAGGTGTACCAGTTAATTTGAATTTGATCCTGGGTAAAATAACAGATCATTAATTTGGGAACATATTGACGTGGAACTATATACTAAAAGATAATTAATGTCAGTCATCATGCTTCAAGGATGGTAGGCCTTGCCAAACAAATTTGTGATTTTTTTTCTTTGAGTAGAGAAATGGTCTGATTGATAAGGACAACTGTGCTGATTGTAGTATACTTGGATTACTCCTATGCATCTGACTATACATGCTGGTTAAAAAAATGTCGCATTATGTTGAATTAACAAGGACATTAGATAGATTAAAAACTTTCTTGCTGGCAGATCTCAAAATAAAGTTGTTAATGGTGATGTATCAGTGAACAGGGCAGGGGGTTTTTTTTACTTTCTTTTTTTGGAGTCTCTGTGTGCTGTTCTTGATCTAAGGCAATTTAATGTTCTTACCAGCATGCTAGAAGATTCTATAAGCCCATTGCTGATAAAGTTTGCACCTGGCAAAAAATACTGGTGCAGTATTAAATGAGGAGAAGGACAAGTTGCTGTTACAATGGTCTGAGTCATCTGGTTAAAGGGTCACAATGCAACAAAATGTGATTTAATGGAGTCAAATGCAACCAAAGGCATCTCGGAACCAAGATCACAGGTTCTCCCTACAAGACGGGAGAGTCTGCCTTAGGAAAGCAGCAACTGAGGAAGGTTTAGGGGTCATGGTAGATAACTGCCACAGCATGAACTTGTTGGTGCATTGCTGCAGCACAAAGGGCTAATGCCATTCTTTGATGTATAAAAAAGGTGACTCTGTCAAGCAGAAGTACAGCCACGTTTTTGCCTCTGTATATAACACAGGTGAGGCCCCAACTCTAATGCAGCATCCATTTCTGGTGTCTGTTATTTATGAAGGATATAGAAATACTAGTGAGAGTTTAAAGGTGTGCCACCAAATCCGGGATCTAGAAAACAAATGTTACAATATGAAGTCAGCTTATTGAAGAGAAGGTTGGGAGGTAACTCAGTCACTTTTTCTAGGTACTTACAGATGGAAAAGATATTTGATGGTAGGTAGCTTTTCAATCTTGCTGACAAAAGCATAATGAAAGCCAATGGCTGGAAGCTGAACTAAAACAAATTCAGGCTTGAAACAAGATGTAATTTCTGAGCTGTAAGGGTAATTAAACATTAAGCAATTTACTGGGGCTGATGGACTCATCATGTGGAGTTTTTGAGATGAGATTAGATATCTTTCCAAGAGAGATGATCTTGGGGAAATTGTCAGCCTCTGTATGGGGGCCTGGAATGTTGTGGTAGTCATCTCCCAAGCAAATACCATGAGCATCAAGGTGTTGATCATCCAACATCAATTTCGCTGCGTGAGCCACATCATCCAGTTGTCCAGCTTCAGATTCCTGAAACAAGTTTTATTCTCTCAGCTTAGTCAATGTGTACACTCAAAAGGAGGGCAGAGAAAGAACTTCAAGTATGTCTTCAAGGCCAGCTTGAAAAAATGTGACATTAACATCAACTCATTTGATATTTTCACTCAGGGACACTCCAAATAGGGGAAGTCTCTCCTGCAAGGATCTCAGTACTTTAAAACCTTATGATGACAACAGGAGATGGAAAAAGTGGGAGCAGCAGAAACAGCATGTTGCAGATCAAATCAGGAATCCAGAGCCACCCACTCTGCACAGAAACATATGCCCGAGTTGCAACAGAGTCTGTTGATCCTGGATTGGCCTTGTTAGCCATCTTTGGACCCACAGATAAAGCAATCATAGAAGACGATCATCCTTGGCTGTGAGGGACTGCTGATATATGTTCAAATATCAAGCTTTAGATGTACAGCTGGTGACCTGAAGGAGATGGGAAGGACTTGTTTCTGCTAACACACTACTAGGTAGTTATACTATGTCCTGGTGTGTGTATAGCATCCTTGCCCCTCCCCCCCCATTCTGTAGCATCAGACTGAATGTGGGGAACAGTGTTTTGAGATGGTACAGAGAATCATCTTAGACACTTGGCCAGCTTGTCTTGCTTGCACACTTTGGGTCATTACTTTTCAGATTTGAGGTTTAGAAATAACTTCCTTTGTATCTCAGAGTGGCAGAAACCTGGGTTTTTCCTCTGCTTCTGCAACATGAGGTATAGTTAGCCTGATGGGAGGTTTAGAAATAAATAGGGGACACAGTAGGGGGCACTTCTGCGCTGAGCCGCCCATCTCACTGCACCCATCCACCTACCAAGCTCCGAGTGCCTCCCCAGGGGTGCCTCCCATCTGGTTGACCCCCTTCCTGGAGCATACCTTTCCTGGGGTCACCGCTGCCACCACCCAGGAGTTCTGGTCTGTCTTCAGGTCCTGTACCCCCTGGGGTACACTGGCCTTGTAGACCTTGAGGGTGCTCGACCCACTGCTAGAACCTGGGGTGCTTCCTTTAGCCTGAAGCACAAAAGTAGCCTCCCTTAGTCAGCCGAGCATAGAGAGTTTGAAGGCATGCCCCCAACAAGTTAACCACG
>NW_017729004.1:32530983-32531960 GCF_001723915.1 Gavialis gangeticus | reverse complement strand
CTCCCTTAGTCAGCCGAGCATAGAGAGTTTGAAGGCATGCCCCCAACAAGTTAACCGCGCTTGTACAGTGGATAGCTTTATTGGTACCTAGGGTAGGCTTGGGGAAGGGTATAGGTTAGAGAAGTATCAAAGAATAACTTTAGAGCAAACAGTGTCAGCTAAGTAGCTGTTTGATATGCTTCTACATTACAGCAAGCCATATATCTAGATAAGTTCCAAGTAGTTTACTCACTGGAGCATCCTGAGAGAGAGAAAAAAGGTTGCAGATCTTCCAGCTGCTGAAGGTGTCTCTGTGTGGCTCCTGCCCCTCCTCCTGGGCAGCCTTTTGACATTGCCCACCTTACCCAATCCCAGCCAGGAGTAGTTGGACACCAACCAACCAATTTAAAAGCATCATTGGTCAGCTCCTAGAGTGACAGAGGTTGAGCTCCTGCCCCCATGCCATAAGGTCAGTGCTAACACAGTAAGAGCTTGGTCTACCACCCCTCTCACCTGGCCCATGTCACGTAGGCAGAGCTGGTTGCTTAGCAACCAGTTGACAGACAGGTGAGAAGACAATGGCAAGAAAGAAAGAAAAAAACAAAAAGAAGAGACTGAGAAGAGACTAATGCAGAATTTTTCCACAGGAGCATCAGAATCTCTCTTACCTAACCAATTCTCAAGTGCTTGACATAGTATTGGCATTGTGGTCTTTCTTATTCTCTGCCATAGCACATGCTTTGATCTAGTGAAAGTCTTTGGAGCAAATATAGTGTACCTGGCTGAAATGCAGTGCCTGCACTAGTTGGGATGTCTAGCAAGTTGTTCTAATGGCCTTTTCTGGCATTAAGCTCTATAAAACTATGAAAAGGAGTGGGTCAGATATCATTTTACTAACTGTTACGCTAGTAAAATAAGTTACTGTACATCTTTTAGGTTATATCAAAATATTTTTGGTTTTGAATTGTAGAATGGATTTTTTTAACAGAGCAACAGAA
>NW_017729004.1:32510002-32525983 GCF_001723915.1 Gavialis gangeticus | reverse complement strand
GAAAAGGAGTGGGTCAGATATCATTTTACTAACTGTTACGCTAGTAAAATAAGTTACTGTACATCTTTTAGGTTATATCAAAATATTTTTGGTTTTGAATTGTAGAATGGATTTTTTTAACAGAGCAACAGAAGTGAATCTGCCTACTGAACTGCACGCTGTCAAACAACACAGGTTCATGAGAGAACTTAGCATGGCTGTGGTCTAGCATGGTGACTTCCCCAAAATGAGTGCTGGGATACATCAGTACTAGTATATGAACCATTGCTCTCATTTCTTTGTAATCCATCAGTGTTCTGTTACATGATTTCTGCTCCTATACTCTCAAACAGTTACGCTTTTGTTCTGATCTTCATATCTTATGCTCTCATACCTGTATGTCCAAATGCAATATATTTGGACTAT
The DNA here is from genome assembly GCF_001723915.1 of Gavialis gangeticus. Taxonomy (NCBI): domain Eukaryota; kingdom Metazoa; phylum Chordata; order Crocodylia; family Gavialidae; genus Gavialis; species Gavialis gangeticus. The sequence goes on along the minus strand of NW_017729004.1, from coordinate 32,525,578 downwards.
CATTTATAAAGTATTTTACACAACAGCAACAAAAAATCTCCAATCAAAGACAGGCTTTTGTACTTTTACAGGCTATTAGTAATTCCCCTGGATTTTTCTTAATATCTCTATAGCACATTACATTTTCTATAGCCTAGGGAAGAAAATAAATACCAAAACTGCTAGCTTTTGGCATTGATAAAGAAGTCTAACAGTCAGAGTCCTGCTCTATAATTACAGTGCTCAGGAAAGATGAGCCTAAATAGTTTTGTATAGATTTCTGACAGATCAATATTGTCACTGTGTTGCATGACATAGATAAGTTGCTAGAAAAGTTCAGTCTTTGACTGCTGCGGATATGGAGGAGTTACTGACATACATCCTTAAAAGTCTGAAGGAAACTTAGAAATTTTATTACATTGTTTAGCATGTAGAAACGTTACCAGCAAAGGGGTTTTGTGCCTTCTGAGTCCTGTTGTCAATTAAGTAATTCTCTGAATCTGGATTTTGTCAAAAAACTTAACTGTAGCAGGGCTTGAATCCCTCTGTCCTTGTTGCCTCATAAAGGAAGTACACAAGACGAGAAAAGGAGGAAACAATGTCAGGAAAAGCTTGTGTTTATTCCCACCCTTAGTTAAAGTCCTTCAGACAGCTCTCATTCAAGTCAATAGCTGAGTAAGGATGTGGGATTGTGCCATTTTTACAGTGATTTTTTTTTTTTGTTTAAACCAATGAGCAGGAGAAATCTATTAGTTCACTTATACAAACAGGGATTAAAAAAATAGATTAATTCCCAATGTAATGTTATAGTTGCAGTACGTTCTCATCAGGGTTGCATAAAATTAATTCCCAGTGTAACGTTATAGTTGCAATACGTTCTCATCAGGGTTGCATAAACAGAGAATGGGGATAATTGGAAAGGCTTCAAATCCACATGTCTTCCTGTCAGTGTGCAGTCTTCATGTATGGGCAGCATGCATTCTAATGTATGGGCAGGGAAATACTTTTAGAAGATGATGATAATGATTGGTGGTTGATAATATTAAAAAAATGGACCTGTACAGGAATCTGAAGATAGACTACAATTAAAGCATCAAAGGGCAAGGAGAACAGTGCTAAAATTAGGTGGTGGTGATGTTTGCAGCTGGGAGAATGATTAGAATAGTGAGGTGTTAATAATATTCAGTCAGAAGAGAACTTTAGAGAATTGAACCAATAGGGGTGAGAGAAAAAGTAATTAAAATTAGATTTAATGAGAGAAGTGGGAAAATGATAGGAAGGGAGCTTAACATTGTTTGCTTCCTGAGGAAATGGGTAAGAGAAAGAATGCGCTTGGATAGAGAAGATTTAAAAAAAGCGAAAGATAGCCAATGAGGAAAGAAAAAAATGAAAATTGCTATTTTGTTAACTTTGTCTCCTGGTATAATGGAACAAAAAACAAAAGGTAATTGTTACATTAAGGAAGTGACACATTCCTGGTGGGTCCATCTCTCCTGTCCCTAGTTTTTAATTTGGTCATCTTAATGTCTTAATTTGCTAACAAAATTAAATTGGTTTAAGAAAGTAAAATTGAAAAAACAACATTGTAGGAGGCTTGTCTGTATTTGACATGAACTTTTCAGTCCTTGGATGTATAACGCTCAGTTTTTGCCAACATGCTGTGGAAAAGCATCTGGCTTATACTTACATATGGAAAAGGGCACAGCAGTATACTGTGTGCTGTGGTTAAACTGCTGACTTTAGCATCTGCTGCAGTTGAAATAATTTTTATTTTTTAGGTCAAACAGGATCAAAGACATACAATATGCCCATGTATCTTCATATGTTTTTGTATCAAATGATGCTATAGGCACTGAGCAAGTGTTGGGATTCTCTCTTATATCTGGGAGGATGGAAGGTGCAAATGCATGGCTCATTTACATGAGCGTCATTTCCCTTTACATTGGTGTAAATGTGGAGCCAGATACACAACCTACAACCCTGCAGTGTAAGTTACTCCACTGCAGACTAAGTTACCTCCTGAAAAGCTTTAAGTAAGAATGCAGTGGTGTAAATTGAATATTCAGGTATGAGCATAGTGTTCTGAGCTGTTTACATAGAGAAAAGCCAACTGGATAAAATATATTCTTTGTAGAGAAACTCCTTTGGGTGCAGATTCTACTCCATGTCTCATTCCTAGAATCAAAGCATCTCTGCAAGTCCTAGTTGAATCTGTGCCTCCACCACCTGAAGACAGACTGATATTCATTAGGAGATGGTGAAGTCAGTAGTGCGTTGCAGTGTGGCTGCCCACAGATAATGTAATACCCACTATGATGCATGCATTTCATTGAGCAATATAAATCTCTGTGAACAGAGGAATGTATGCTGTATCATTGATTGACTTGCTGTCCTTATCTCTCAGGTATTATAAGGCTTTCTAATATATCCTTCCAGGAACATGGGCCACTAATGTCTGGCAACTGGTCAGTAAAGCACCAGACCGAGTTGCCTTTTTATAAAGGCTTGCTGTACCTCAGCGACTTCTCAAATGGTCTGTTGCCTCTTTTCCAACTAACTTAATAGCTGGCTCTGGAGAAGTAATGTTTGACCTGTACCTTGCTTCTTGAATTATTCTGCCCCATGGAAGAAACCTGGCCATGAAGCACAAGTCCCATCTCCTTTTCTTACCTCAACTTCTAGATAAGCATTTGTAATAGAAATATAGGTCCTTTATATATTGGTCTTTTATTGATCCATTAAGAATGAGCAGAGGATGTGATAAGCCTGGAATGAAATTCATTGCCTCTGCTAGAGGCCTATTTATCCAAGTATTCACATGGTGGCAGAATAGTACTGTCTTTTTTCTATCTAAACATTATTTTGGTGTGGAAAGATGACTGGGGGCAACAATATATTATAAGCTCCTTCAAGGAAAGAAGATTCAGATACCATTTCTATATATTAATATTTCACCAAAGTTAAAAATATTGCTTTTACTTTTAAAGTTCCAACTAGAATTACTTCATTTTTGCCTTCCACTGAAAAACTTTGTTTATTAAAATATAACTGTTATCAAAATGTGATACCAATGCAAACAAGGTTGAACTTTAAGAAACAAAGTCTGGTCTTTTCTGCTAAAGGGGCCTGCCAACTGTGAATGTATCTTTTTGACACAGAATTTCAGTGTGTGAAAGCTTGTGGTTTCACAGCTTCCAGGTATATGTACATGTGAGTCTTATCTAGGAGTTCAGAAAAAGCACCTACAGCACAACTTCCTGTTTAGAAGTAAAAGATTTAAAAAGGTGTGTGTGTATGTGTGGGGTAAAATATGTACATGCATGTGTGTGTGTATATATATGTATATATGTGTATATATACGTATATATGTGGATACATGCACACAGATGTTTTTGTTTACTAAAAGCTTTCAAATAATATCAAAACTGATTCGAATTTTTTCTATGTTGCTAATTGCAAACTAAATTCCTAGAAAATATCACCACTATTAATACCAAATGGTGTCTGGAGAGACTGTTATTACTACATTACCACATTTATTACTGGCTCTCATATTTTCCTGGCTCTTCACAAGAGGAAATGAGATCCCAATTGCAGATCAAGTGCCAACCTCATATATCATTTTGAGTGACTTGTAATTATTCCTATGCCTTATAACTTAAAACTAAATGGGACCATCTTCTAGAAAAAGAGGCCATATAACTTAACCTTGCTTCCACCTGATGCATAAAAGGCTAAACAGAGGGATTTGTAAAGAATCTTTGGCCAGCTTGGTTTTTACATTTGCCACTGTCTTTATTCTCCTGTTCTTCCTTCCTCTACTTAGGTTCTTGAACTCTATCATTTTGTGGTCATTGTAATCCAGGTTACCTGCCAACTTCACATTCTTACCTGGTTTGTCCCTGTTTTTGAGCAAGTCAAGAAGAGCTTCCCTCCTAGTTGGCCTTTCTACCATCTGTAGCAAAAGTTATTCCCAACACACTCCAACAATTTACTGGACTGCTTCTGCACTGCTGGGTTTGTCTCCCAGCAGATGTTCCAGTAATTGAAGTCTCCCATGAGAACCAGATCCTCTGATATGGGAGCTTCTATCAGTTCTTTCTGGGCCAAGATACCCAGTATGTTTGTGGTCCTGAGAACTCCTCTGTTGGTTAGGACTTGTGAATCCCATAAGTGATGGCCAAATCCCAAAGGACATACTCTACAGTGAGCTGACCACTGGCAAATGGCAACTTGGATGGCCCAAACTCAGTTTTGTTGATGTCTGCAAAAAAACCCTTTTTGAGCTGTGCATCAATGGCAACACTGGGAATCAATTGCTTTGGACTGCTGTAAGTGAAAAGCTGCCATGAAGCAGGGCCTTTGGTGGATCTTTAAAGAAGGCCTCATCCACCTCTTCATCCTGATTTGGTGGCCTATAGCAGATATCCATCATGGCTCTCCCATCTGTCTTTTACCCAGAGGCCTTCAGCTGGCCTATCTTCCACTTCATACAGCACCTCAGAATGCACATACGTCTTCCCTTTTATATCTAGGGCAACACCTCTTTTCTCCTGCCTATTCTTCCTGAACAAGGTGCCTTCTTGAACAAGGAATATTCCAGCTGTGACTTATCCCACCACATTTCCATAATCTTGTCATCAGAGGGCCAAATTAGACTCAGCAACCTTTCTGTGATGTCTTTGGATGAGGGCTCCTGGCAGGCAGCAGACTCCTTGAGCCAACAGGTGAGGCTGGCAAATGGATACCTCTGTGCCCCACAGGAGGGTGTTGGCAACCACCACTACCCATCATTTCTTCTTGGCAGCAGTGGTTTTGCTTATCCTACCCCTAGGAGTGCATGGATTGGCCTCTCCTGCCACTGCAGAGACATCTTCTTATCCAATGCTATGGCTTAATACCTATTTTTCAGCTGAATAGCTATAGTTTCAGAAGAGGAGTTCTGTCTGTTACTAGAGATGACAAGCTGTCATCTTCCACCTTCTTATAAGCACTATAAGTTCATTAGTTAAAGACTCCTATAGACCTTGTTGGTAGTCCCCTAAGCTGTTGAGTTCTCTATATGCCCAGTATGATTTCACTCAATCAGAGATCCCTTTTTGTGTTCTGGACTCTCAGATCATCTTCATAGTTTATGGTGTTTAAATTTAATGTTGCCCTCTTGCTGAGTCATAGCCGAGTTACAAGATGCATAACGGTTTGAATAGAGGTGAAAACAAGCTATGCATAGGCAACTCTTTTCTGCAAAAACCTAAGATCAGGTGTCTGACTTGTTCCAGAAATAGGTGCTATAAGGTCTACACTCTCACTTTTGCCAGGACCTGCACTAGTTAAATGGCTCCAAGTGCTTAGTACTCTTTATGCTCCTTTTCCTTCCTGCTGTCCTGAAGTTTCTGCCCTTTCACAGTCTAAGTTTGTATCCTGGTTCCTCCTAGTTTCAGACTCCTGAACCTAGAGAGTTTGTCTAGCCATTAACCTTTTTTTTTATGCAGCCGCTCTGTAACACAAAGAAAAGAACTGAACTGAAGCACAGAAGAACCAAGAATCCACACACTAACCTTAACAACTGTAGATATTGAATGGTTTCACATTATCTTTGGCTTGGCTGACACTGTAGCTGTGCAGGCCTACCTCTGTCAGCCAGGAGTGTACTTGGGAGGAGCGTGGAGGCCAGAGGCAAATACGTTCCCTAGCTGTCATGGAATTATGCCAACGGAAGAGAGCTTTTGTTGGATAAGCTAATATCACTTGGGATGCAATATAGCAATGTTGGCTGAAACACTATTTTTAACAAAATATACTACCTTTCTACTGAGGGCTCTGCTAATATAGCCTCTAGTTATTCTTTTCAGAGGTTTCATGCTGAGAGCTTACACAGCCGTGACCTCTAATGTGAACATCATTGATGACAAAAGTCGCTACTACCTTTTGTATGTGTGTATGCACACACACAACCACACACACACTAGGTTATGGGGCTTGTTCAGCATCTCACTGTTGCTTCAAATGCCTGGTGACATGTTTCATTATGATATGCAATGGCAGTTGGCACTTCCACTCAGTAGTGGAATGAGATTCAAGTCTTCACAAGACACGTAATGTATGCAGTATCTGTGCCAAAGTAGAGACTATCTGTTGTAAAATGGCTTTGATACATTGATAAATGGAGCTAGCTGACAAAAATTCTTTAACAATGAAGTATCATTTCAAAGCCAATATTTTTTTAAAGCACTGTAAGGTACAAGGAGCCCTTAATGACTAACTGAGGAGCATTATGTATGCAGGTGCAGAAGGAAGCTGACAAGGGTTTTACATCAATCTCTCACATTATGCACTCACCTGCCAGCAGTGAGTTTTTTTACCCTTTTCATTTTCCACTGCCAAATACCACAAAACCAGACCTGTAAGCAGAACATTTTGGGAAAGCATTTACATTAAAAATGAACCTTTTACATAAATTATGACCCTTTTGTTTCCCTGCTGACTGATGCACTTTAGCTGTCACATGCTCATTGTAAAGGGACTGTTGTTTCATTGATGTGTGCATGCAGTTCTCATTGACATCAAGGGGAGTTACAGACACTCATTCATGGGAAGACAGAACCCAAAGTGCCTCTAAGTGCCTGTAACATTGTTCCACGGTAGGGGGAGTCTAGCAGGAGCAGCAAGAGGAGAGTTGTGGAAGAGTGTGGACCAGATAACCATTTTTGTGCACCATACATATATATATATAACCGAGTTTTTTGGTAATGAAATAGGGTCCAGGGCCTTACACCGACTTCTCCCTGTAACTGTTGTGCAGGCTAGTGTTGCTGTTGGGCTGTGCAAAGATGGGCTGAACATGACTCTCACAGCGATTTTGGAGTGCCAGAGGATGGAAAGGGAAGGATCCTAATACCTTCTCTCCACTTTGTCTTATGGTGGTACAGACCCAGGCTGGCCACTCAAGACTAAAATCGGACATTGCTGATTAACAGCCAGATAAGACTATTGCTTTGGATGGGCCCGAGATAGCAGGAGCATCTCAAACAAAGAGTGAATCCTCAGATGCTGTGGGATTGGAGGCAGATATAGTTCTGTATATGAGGATGCTGGACAAGATCATTTCAATATATTTGGGGTAAGGTGTTATCATTGTGCTACCGAGATCCATCTTTTGGATCTCACCTAGGCTACACCGTGTTGTTTTTTCCCAGTGCTTGGCTGTAGTTAGAGACTGAATGTGTGCAAACCAATTGCAGCTGAATTGAAACAAGACAGGGGTGCACAGATTGCATGACCTGGGGTGGGACTGGGATACCTACTGGTGTTGGAATTCAGCCTTTCCTTGTCACTCAGATTTGCAGTCTTCATGTGTTCCTGGATCCTCTGCTGCATCTGGGTCCCCAGATGGCAGGGATAGCTAGGAGCGCCTTTCTGAAACTCCATCTGGTGAGAAGGTTATGACTCTTGATTTCAGATTTGGATGTGGCCACCATCATCCATGCCTTTTATAACCTCATGGCTAAACTACTGCAATTTGTTCTGTGAGCAGTTGTCTTTGATGACCATTCAAAACTGCAGCTAGTGCAAATGTAACAGCCCATTGTCTGAGAGGAGTGGGTTACCAGGAGCACATAACTGCCAGTTCTCCACAGTCTGCATTGATATTCAATAGTTTTCTGGGCACAATTCAAAGTGCTAGTTTTGACCTGTAATGCCTTAAATGATCTGGACCCTTATGCCCTCTCTCAATCACTAAGGTCATTTGAGAGCAACCACTAGTGCACTGTGTTTGCTTGGCAAAGACATGTGGGAGCTAGTTCTTGGCAATCATTTCTCAGTTTTGGAGCTCCCTTTCCCTTCAGGCTTGCAAAAATGCAAGCCTGGACATGTTTTAGAAGTGCTGTGAGACCTTTTTATTTGGGCAGAATTTTGGCAAGTAGGGTTAAGTTGGGATATTATTTAGGGAGCTTTTGTTTTATATCTTATTTTAATAATCTGCCTACTTTTATTTTGTCTCATTGGAGCCATCCTGAGCATCAGTTGGGAAAGGTGATATATAAATAAATACCTCAATAAATAAATGGACTCAGCACAGTCTCACTCCTCAGAACTCTCCCAGATGATGGATTATAATGTAAAACTAGGCTGTCTTCACATAACCACAGAACCCAGAGTCTTTCAATGGTGAGGGACTATCGTTGCAGGAAAGGTCAACTGCATTCAAATGACCTTTTGAAGCACCAGGACCAAGAGACCAAGACCAGGGTTGGAAATGCAGCAGTTATTTCAAGAATTTAATCCATTTACAGAAGAGAAAGTGACTGATGGAAGAACTGACAGAATTCAGGCTTACTGTCTGTAACTCTGATCCTTTTGTCTTCTTGAGTGGTGAAAGAAAACAAGGAGTCTTTATGACTTCTATTAATCGAGACTGCCAATTCCTCTACATCTTGCCTAAAACATACAATAGCCCAGCCAGCACTAACAGAATTTATGCTTGACTCTCGCATACATTAAACTTAGCAGAGCAGGGAATTGAAAGATAAAAATACTCTTAAAGCATTTATCTCCCAAGGGCGATGGCATCTACTCTTGGCTTACAAAAGATTCAGGACCAATCATAACAATGAAATCTTTCACAGATGTCCACAGTTTACTTAGGAAAAGGAAATTAAAGTGGCCTTCATTGCTGGCCAGCTAAAGCTGAATATCAGTTATTACTCTTCTTAACAATAAAAAATATGAAAGCAATAACTGGCAAAAGTTAGGAAAATAAGCAACAGTGTTGTGATGAGTTCGGAAATCTCTATGTGTACAACTTCAGGAACTTCAGTTTATGTTAAGAAATTACTCTTTCATGGCAGGCCTCAGTGTATGTAGAATCCAGTATGTCAATCCTGCGTGTGCCAGATCAAGAACAATGTTAGGCTTTAAGTTCAGTAATTGCCTGTTCAGGTGGAAATGCCTCGAGACAGTAGAACTAATTCCTCCAACTTCTCTGCAGGGAGATGGAAATGATTGTGGAAAATCCCCAGCAGTAGAACTAAATACTGAATTGTTGATGCATGCTAATCTTTTAAAAGCACAGAGATAGGGTAGGTCAGGAAGACTTACAAAAACACAGTGAAAAAAGAAAATGTTTTCAGCAGGGGAATCTTGCCTAAGTGCAGGACCAGACAAGGTCAGAGCTAGCTGACTTTAGGGAGAGACTGACAGACACTTTGATTCAAAATTGAAGCTAGGTGTAGAAGTCCTCTAATGCATAGAACTCTTCAGAGTAGTGAGGAAAATAAGGTGGGAAATACGTAAAGTGTTTATTATTTTGTCTAGATGTGTATTTCTATGCTATTCAAATAAAGAGTAATTTGTTTTAGAATCCTTTTGCAGAGTCTTTATGCATTATCTGCTGCACCTGTCTTCATATGCCACTGGATGATTAAACGGTGAACCCAGGGGCCCAACAAAAATAGAGCTCTGAGAAATATCATGCTTAAGTTACTGGTCAGCACTGCTTCTGGGGGCTAAGGAATAAGGATAGTTGTGCCAGGGGTCATCCCATTCTAAGAAAGAATAGACCTTGTGCCCAGTAACAGACCTTGTAACAGTATAGATCTTGTGCCAGGTTATATGCCAGAGATACCCAGGTGAGAGAGTGTAACAGCCCACTTAGGTCAAAGGAATTTAGGAGAATAACAGTTCAGTCATTTGGGATGCCCATAGAAACCTAAAGAGCATCTAGCTATGGAGGAATCTTCACCATGAAGACAACAGGCATATACGCTTTGCTTTTCCTGTCTTGCACCAAACCCAGTTCTTCAGTTTCCCATGACTTTTCATGTTCTGTAGCAGTTGCTTCATCTGAAATTATTTTCTTGGTTTATATATATCAAAATGGATATGGACATCTTTGCTTCCATCTTTGGGAAGATTATATAATGCAAGCAACTTGTTCCAGCCTTAAGGCTAGGTGGCCTCTTCCTCTATTTTTTTATCAGCCATTTCCCTCCCATCAGTGTCTTTGGGTCTGCCATGCAAGAACCGTTAACTCCAGTATTATTAAACAGACTTGGGAAATGGGCTGCTATGCTGCCTCCATAGTACAGCATAGATCAACACACTGACTTTACCCTCTCCCACCTGGATCAGTCGGAGGTTTCCTTATAACTTGAGGTATTGGACATTCGGGAGTGAGCGGAGGGTGAGAGCTGTCTTTTAAGATTGAGAATGCTGTTGCTATGGAAACCGGGCATTCACAGTATTGTGTGGTCCTCTGTATGTTTCACAAGCGCTAGATTAAAAAACGAACCACTTACTATTAACAAACAAAACCAAACCAAAGCCACCACTAGGTAGTATTTACAGACACTATTGGAACATGTATTCTTTCTCTTAACCCTTTTTTCTGTCAGGCAATTGGAAGTATTTAGCTTTGCCATGCACCAGTTGCACAACTTTGATGCACAATATACACATTGTGATATGTAGTACTACTCAGTTATGTAGCTGTTTTCAATAGGAAATATCTTTTCAAATCTCTTCTTCATGCCTCCTCCTTGGGGACAGCATTCTAAATATTTGGCAGAAGGTTGTCTCTTTAACTGTAAGCAGATGGATAAATTGCCAGCACAGAAGTGTCTGTTGGAGTGAAACTTAATAGTGCTTAAGAGGTTGGAATCACATTATTTGGGACTACTTTTAAACTTGTGATCAACTGCACTTTTCATTTGCAGAGTGGAGATAAGTCTGAGAAGGTGGCGAGGCAACATTAGAATTTATGGTCATGCAATTATGACATTTTCAGGCATAAAGAATTAAACAGGCACTATAACTAGTAAATACCTTAAATAATCTTCCCTGGGAAAGGGGGGCACATTGCAGCATTGTGCCCAGGAGCAGACCAGAGAACACCCCAGTGTAGTTGGGGATGGATATTCTTGAGCACTTCACTTACACACATGCGGGAAGCCTGCTCCAACATGCTGGAAATCCAGCACGTGGGAGCAGACTTGGTCAATTGAGTCTGCTGGAGCACATAAATTGACACACTCTGGCAGCCTCATGCGTCACGGGTGTCAGTGATGCAGTGAGCCTCTGCACTGAGAAAATGGCAATGGTGCGCTTTGAACTAAAATATATTCTATGTTCTTTAGTTCAAAGCACACTGACACCATTTTCTCAGTGTGGAGGTACGCTGCACCGCTGATGCATGTGGCACGTGGGTGTTTTTAATTAGCACAGCTTGCCAATTAAAAGTGCCCATTACTGCATCGGGAGCACATGTAAATATGCCCTTAGTTCCTGAGCACTCTCTGCCTACCTTTCCTGCTTTTATATGCTAATCCTGGGAAATACAATGGGGAAGCCATTCTGGATCATCTTTAAGGTAGCTATTGAGCATGCCAGAGACACAGGGCTCAAGAGTGGCCCTCCAAGGATTGTTCTTCAAGTGGCTTTACCACTTGACTAGGCATGTGTGACTGGGGGTGACGTGTGACTGGGGGTGCATGGAGTAGGGTGTGCTTAAGAGCACTCATCCCCTGACATGCTGGGAGTATGTTGTAGCATGATGCCTGTCATGACATGCAGGCATTAGCTTCTTCCTGCTTGTTCTGGAGGGGTAAGCTACTTCACTTTGTCAAGTCCCCCTCCCTTCCATAAACCTAACCTGGAGACTTGAATTGGCTACAAACGAAGTCTATTTCATGAAAAATATAGAGTTTTCAAAATATGTTTTTGTTTCACTTTGGAACCCAGAATTGCCAATGGCCACTGATTCAGAGCAGGGATTTGAATTTGAGTCACCCCGTTTCTCCCTTACCCACAACTAGAAATTCTAACCTGGTTCTGAAACAGTGTTTTCATGACCTTTTTGTTTTCAATAAAGAATGTTTTATTAAAATCTTCCCTACCAGCAGAGGCTGTGACACTCCCTGCTCACAGCTGTGAGCCGCAGACAATGTGCACTGCAGTAACTGTGGCTTACGTGGAGATGGTTTAGCTAACTTAGGTGCTGCTAGCTGTGGTACCAGAGCGCTGCCTAGGCTAACCGCTGAGCATTTGCCTAGTGTCTCAGGTTGGTTTTGTGGTCTATTCTGAACTCAGTGCTGCTAGCAGCCACATGTGCAGTCTGAACAGGACAGTTAAGCAGCAGCACTTGTCTACAGAGTACAGTAGGAAGCACGATACTGTTCCTAAATAACAGCTCAAGTGTTGTCATCGTTTCCATTCCACAGGATCGGCAAGCGTCTCATTGCCAAGGGATCACTTCCCACACCACTGAAACTGTTTTCTTGAAAACTTCCTTTCCAAGAGCTCTTCAAGGCTAAGTACAGACAGTCAAAAAGCTTTAGGCTGAATTGATTCAGTCTTTGCAGGTTTGTCTAAACTGTGTAGGCTGAATGGATAGCAAGTGACCTGATATTCACTTTTCAAACAGGAAAGGCAGCCAGATCCCTGCAGTGGCCCATACTCGTAGCCAGGAGGCACTAGAGCATGCATCCCAGCCTGCTGGCCACTACAAAGAGCCAGAGCCCAGCGATTTCCCCCAGCCACACTCCCTCTTCAGCCTTTAGGCGGGTTGAGGACGGGGTAGTGGGAAGAAACCCACCCCTCCAGCCTGCCACCAGCACAGGGGGAGGTGGAGCCCAAACCAGGGGCTTTACTCCATCTGCTGGGAGCCCGCCTAGAATCCCCCAGCCTCTGAGCCAGCGGAGGGGAGGGGGAGCCCGCATTGGAGCTTGGATCTGCACCCTGGTGTTGGGAGCAGGGCTGGAGTGCCCCAGCCATGCCTTCCCCTCAGCCAGCCAGTACTTCAGCCCTGCTCCTGGCTCCTGCCTCCTGGCTCCTTGGGGTGGAACCAAGCCCCCTTCCCCCCACATTAGGCTGCACCTGATTGAGGGTCTAGTGCTGGGCTGGAGGGGTGGGTTTTCCCCCACACCCTCTTCTCAGCCAGCCAGAGGAGTGGTGATAGTACTTCAGTTAGGGAGCAGAGGGGCAGGACAGGCCCTGCTCTGCTGGACCAGACAGCCCAGGGTTGTAAAGCATCCTGGGATGCTGTGGGATTGTGAATTAACTTGAATTGGGAAGGGATCTAGGGCAGAAGTTCCATAAACTGGTTTGACTGAAATCAGTTAAGTCTCACACTACATCCAACCCGGTTTATCTTAAACCAGTTCTGGCTATTTTGAAAGTGGTTTAACAGAACAGTTCTGTTCTGTTACAGATTTAAACCTGTTTCTGATCACTTAGCCCAGTTTATGTGTAACGTCTGTCCCTAGTACAAAGGTACAAGGCATTGGTGCAGTGCAGAGCAAAAAGTGTCCAGTTGAAACTGCACAATACTCAAGTAGGCAGAAATGACCAATCTAGAATTTGGTCAAGACCAGCAGAGTTAAACCTGCTTTAAATAAGTGTTCAAAGCGGTAAGTAGCATGACTGAGCTGTGTCTTGGAGAAGGGAGACCTGAAAGCTGGGTGTTTCTGTGGCTGTTTCCATCCATGTCAGATCCTGATTCTTTGCTTCACTGCAAAGAGAAGAAGATTCATGACAACTGGTTCTATGCCACAAAACCAGTGCAAACAACAGAAGCCACTGGCCTTGTGGGGAGGAAGGCACTATATTAGTTACTCCTATAATTACACACATCGCTTTGCTTTTATTTAATTGCTCTCTATAGATGTACAAAGCAAGGTTCAGAAGTAAAATGCAATATTGTAAATGCTCTTTCAGCAAGTATTTCAATAACTTCCCATTAATATTGAAATAGGTTTCAAGCTGAGCTTTAAAAATGTTCCCATGGCGCACAACCTCTGCTTCAGGGGATCATTTCATCTTGATCGGTTGACAAGATGCACTGCTGTTCAGTCCCAGAAAAATGGCTGGTTTTAAAGGTCTAACAGAGTCCACAGTCCTTGGAGAGCTGCGGGCAGAATTCATACTGAATTTCCCTTCAGTATTTGGGCAAAATTTCACAGAAGTGTTGGAAAGAGAGTGGTGGCCTTGTAATCAAACCATAACCATGTATTAAAAATTAAAAAGATGTTAATGTTTAGCTGAAATGGAATTTGAAAAGGCAAGTACTGTCACTAATAATTGCCATCAAACACATGTTATAGTAAACTTCTAAGATTTCTGTGGACTACTGAGATTATGCCAACTCATACAGAAGTATTTTGTAAATATTGCTTGTTTGTACTGCTGCATATATGGTGATCACCAGGCTTTCTAGTCAAAAACCTGAAACAGATTCCATGTGCATATTACTATGATGCTGCTTTTTCAAACCCTCCAGTAAATTGAGGATGAAAAAGTTTCAGTGGAGCTGTGCAAAACTGCTGAATGTTTGTAACTTGTTTTGCCTGATACTCTTATCACAGGTTGAGTAGTACCATTCACTGTGAGTAGACAAAGAGACTTATTATGGTGTGAGGTAATACAGGAGACAGAGGAGCAGAATTTATTTTGGCTACTTGCAGAGTAAAGTGTTGTTCAACTTGTTTAAAAGTATCAAAACTTGGCCTTTACCTTTTTAATTGTTTGTCATCTGAATGTTGACTTACACGTAGAAAAGAATTATTAAGATTTATGTTGCATCCCAGTATCAAAGTCAAATTCATATTCATGTTATCACATTTTACAACTGACAATATGTTAAAGATGTAGTGAATAGGAACTTGGTAGTGTCTCTTTAAATAGAGCCTTGAGTGGCCTCCTGTTTTCTGTTTCAAAAACCATCAAAACCAAACTAAGAAACTGGGTGTGTGAGGGTGTATTTATGCATATGTAAGAGCATATATGTCTAACAAGGCCTGATATGTTTGTGTGTAGTTAGCAACCACAGTTATTTAGAAACCAGTTGTCTGTGTGGTTTCTTTGTGTTCTTAATATTGTGCAAAGCAAACCTGCAATGGGGAGTTTAAGGCTCAGTGCCAAAAGCAGCTGTAATGATCAGGAGCGGAAATAAAAATGCTAATAGAGAAGACTAAAGGAGAGTTGTATAGTGTGAAATGTGGAGAATAATATTATACATTTGAAAACTATCATGAATTGTTAATGCACTGTTTTTCTTCATTTGGTTACAATGTATTTTTCTCAAATCTAGTTATCTTCAGATTAACATCTGGTTTTAGATATGAGGTCTCTGACTAGTGTTGCTAGAGACAGGTATTGCTAGAGACTGTGCTACAATAGACAGCTGAACCCTTTACTTCTGCACAACTCCCATTTTGCCCAGTCTCCAATCCCTCATGTTGAAAGAAAAGACTTGGAAATGGTGAACTAATTCCCCTTCCTCTATCATTTAAGTATTTTTTGGTACAATAACCTTTCAGCCATTTGATTTTGTGGGCACTTAAGGGCACAGGTGACTGGTGCCTCCTGAGTCTGGGGAGGCGCCAGTAGGGCATGAAACCGGGGGGAGGGTCCCCCAGGGGCCAGCCGATGACCTGGGTGGGGGGTCCCGAGTGGCTGGTTGCCAAGTGTGCTGCCGGCACTTTTGCTGACAATATGCCGCTGGCAGAGCCAATTTCAGAGGAGGCACTAGCACTCTCTGTGCCCTTACCAGCCGGAGTGCTTGCTAGTGGCCTGTTACAAACTAGTCAGAGGGGACCAGCA
>NW_017729004.1:32508666-32509642 GCF_001723915.1 Gavialis gangeticus | reverse complement strand
GCCCCCGAGCCCTCCCCTACACATTGCCTATGCTTAAGAGACTGCATCTTTCTGCTGAATTCATTTGGATTTTCTTTAAAACTTGCTTTAGGCACAGCACAATAATCCTAAAAACACAAAAATCATTATGAAAATCACTTAAGGAGGGGCACAGAAATGCTTTGTGTTGGTCCTGCAAGTAAGAAAGGGGAGGTAGGAAACTGGCCTAGAGGGGATAAAAGCCAAACTTATCTAGAATGTCAAGGACTCTCAAATTAGTATCAGAGGAATAGTAGGAGACAACATGGCACTCTAAATATACTCCAATGGAAGCAAGCACTATTAATAGGCTGTGAAGCATTTAGGTCGTAATTTACTTAATATATTGTCATGTTCTGTGATCTGCCTTGTTTGTCACAAGTGCTAGGGAAGGGTGGGAGGGAAGACCAGTTGTGATGCTCTTGTTAAAATACATTTTTAGATAGAAATACAGACATCACCCATGAAAGGCAATTGCAAAAGAACCTGAGACTATCAGGAAGTAAAAGCAATGACAACAGTAATGGTAGTAGTAGTTAATTTATAGCTTTGGCCTATCCCAATAGATCATTCTGAAGTTCTCTTGGTTTTCATTTGGTACTCCTTCAGTATCAAAAGAAGACAATGATCTTAGGGTCCTCTTTGCATGCTATCTAGCATTGACAAAAGTGTGCTGCTTGCTGAGAAGAATATCCCAGGAGTCCTCTAAAATGCTTTAACATGCCTCTGCAACTCATGAAACAGCACTACTTCTCTTTTGTCACTGAGAAAATTGAGACCTACTAGAGAGAGCACAGACTGGGGCTTGTGAAAGGTATGTGTTTTTAAAGAGTCAGTAGGAGTATGAGGAGTAGGAGGAACCAAACTCATAACTGAACCTTCTGTTTTAAAAGCCAGCCTACCACAAAGTGTTAAATGGCAATCAGAGAGAAACCAAAATATAAGAAACGGATATAAA
>NW_017729004.1:32500647-32503666 GCF_001723915.1 Gavialis gangeticus | reverse complement strand
TTTTTAAAGAGTCAGTAGGAGTATGAGGAGTAGGAGGAACCAAACTCATAACTGAACCTTCTGTTTTAAAAGCCAGCCTACCACAAAGTGTTAAATGGCAATCAGAGAGAAACCAAAATATAAGAAACGGATATAAAAAAAAAAAAAAGTGATTGTAAGGAAGCAAAGAGCTACTTTGTTTAGCTCCATAGAACCCCAATATGCTTCGCTTCTACCAGTCAGGCCAAAGCACATCTAAATAGTAAAGCCCCACCCCCACTAGCCCATTCAAAGAGAAGCAGTGGGAGACTTCTCAGTCATTTCTACATTGGAAAATTATGTTGTGTGATTTAAAGAGCAGGATTACTCATTAAATGAGTAGCATACAAAGCAAAGAAGAGGCTTGAGGTCTGCCTATTCTGAGCTTTCTTACTTGCTAGGACAAATGATGCTGGCCTCATGGTGAATTATGGGTCGTAGTTTTCTTAGTGTAACCTAAATGGTTAAATCTGTGCAATGTCCATCTGTTTATCAGCTGGCAGATCCAATGTTGTTTAAGAGATCAATGCCATTCAAATTTATGTCCATGTTCCTCATAGGATGAAAAGCTAGAGATTGGCAAAAAACCTTAAACAAAGGAGTACTAATTAGTACAAATTTGTTGAAAGTGAAATACTTTTGAATTAAGCAACAGAAATAAGCTAGGTTCTAGGGAGAATGGAATGAATTAGCAGGAAAGACCTTAGGTGAGGAAGTGATATTCATACTACACTATTTTGACACTGAAAGTCCACATTTTCTGTATCTTTGTTGCCTAGCACTATGATGCCATGGGCTGGTTGACCTGGAGGTGCTACTGCAATATGCATGTTAAAAGAAAAATCATCATTATTATAACTCATGAAATGGGCAGGTGGGGTCTGAACTATGCAGTAGCTGCGGAACTTAAGAAAGTGCCCATGCAGAAGTTGTGAAAATATTATAGTAAAACCAATAAATGATGTGTGTCGGGAAAGAAATGTTATACATGTCATCATCAAAAATAATTGGTTTTCCTCAAAGTCCTTTCAATCTGTCAAGCCACTAACACTGTGCAGTTATGTACAAGGGAGTTACATGATGAGTGTGTTGAAAACTATATGGACAAGAAGAAAATGAAGGGCTCCTAAAACAAAGACAATGATCAAAGGGTAAGTAGGTATAAAATCTTAAAACAATTATATATTAAAATTAATTTCAGTCTAATTTTTTATAGCAGGCATTTAAGGATTGTTTTGTTTTTTTTAAAGTGAAGGTATCTGTAGCCTTATTTAAATTCTACAGTGGCTATATGGAATTGTGTGAGAATACAAAATGACTGGACAAATTGTGCAAATAATACATATGCTACTGTGTCCCTACTAAGAACTGGATAATCTTTTGTGTATTCCATGCAGAAACTGTTAAAGATTTTCTTCTTCCTAACTGCATAACTTGAAATGGAGAATTACCTAAAATAAGAGCAGGAGAGTAGGCTGAAAATACTTTTGCTAGAGAGACTCCTAGTTGTGTGAAAAAAACACTCTATTACAGTAAGGCAACAACCTTGGATAGGGCCTCTAGGTATTGTGGTGCAAAGAATTACAAGCAATAATACAGTTTGCAATGCAAGTGACAACTTGTACAAAGCAAAATGTACAACTTAAAAATATATATCTAGGACTTCTAGATGTAATGTATATAATACATTTCTAAAGCCAGGTTCTCCTTATATTATTGAAATCAGTAATTCTTCTAGTTGTCAATCATATTAGCACACTGAAGCTATATATAATTTGTTCGTATTAGTGTACATGCATGCACACATGCAAACACGTACAGACACACGCACACATATGTGCATGCACTTATGGGTTAATATGTAAATTTCCAATATGTATAAAGAGTTGATGCCCCAGTGAAAGCTAGGAAAATGCCAGAAGGCTATACCTCTGAAAGCCTATAACAAAGGGCGCACCAACAGAGATTTTGGGAGCCGATACCAATAGCCAATTTTTAAGGAGGCACATTGGCCAATACCAGGCCGATTTCTGATACAGCTGTGTGCAACCGGTAAGTCTGTTCTGATGGAAGGGGGGTGTGGGGGAGGGAGACGGGCAGATCAAGGCCCCCATGGGGAGGGAGGCAGTGAGGCTGGGGCTGGGTAGGCGCTGCCCAATTGAGGTGGGATGGGGCACAGATGGAGCTGTGCACATTTGGGGGGTGCAGGGAGAGGGAGCAGCTCCTGCTGCTGCACGCATACCAGGAGGGCACAGGGGCTGTGTGACCCCAGATCTGTGTGGGGTGGGGCAGGCTGGGCTAAAGCTGTGGGCTGAGGCTGGGGTTGTGCCGGGCTCTTCCCTGATGGAGGGAGGGAGGGAGGGAGGGGGAAAGCTGGGTTGTGCTGTGCTCAGGGTGGGCAGCAGTGGTGCTGGGAGAGGGGCTATGGGGGAGCTACGGTGAAATTTGGGGTGGTTGCAGCCCCCCTGTACCCCTCTCCTGGTGCTGCCACCACTCGTGTGCAGCGTGGGCCAACCCCACCCCGTCACCAGATAGAGCCTGGTGTGAACCCTGGCCCCAGCCTGCTGCTGTAGCCTGCCCTGCCCTGCCCTGCAGATCTGGGGGGCACACGTTCCACCCCTCCATGCCATGGGGGGCACTGATGTGGCTCCCCACTCCTCTTTCCTCCTCTCTCCCCTTCCACCACAGCAGACTTACCAGCTGCATGCAGCTCTCGTCACTGCCTGCGTGCTCCGCTGTGGCTGTGTGCACACGGTCATTTATTGGCTTAATTATTGGTCACTTCAGGCTGATTTCTGATATTGCCAGTTGTCTTTATATTGGTGCCAATTCGATATCAGACTGATGTATTGGTGCACCTCTACCTATAACAGTAATTCTCAGCCAGGATGGCAGCAAATCCTTTGAAGGGCTCTGCAGGGAGTTAGAGGAGATAAGGGAGGTGTAAGCAGATAAGAAAATAAAGGCAGGCTTAGGCTTCAGGTCTGAGATGAGCAGATAA
>NW_017729004.1:32494254-32495647 GCF_001723915.1 Gavialis gangeticus | reverse complement strand
TGCAGGAGGTGCTGCGTTTTGGGGTGTCCTGACCCCAGCCCAGTGTGGGCAGCTTTGGGAAGAGCTTAGTGTTGTGTGTAGGCAGAAGCCCCAGTGGGGCATAGGCCTGAGGAGGCGGGTCTGGGGGCCAGGTAAGGCTGAGGCTGCCTGAGCCCTGATTTGCGAGGAGCGTGAGCATAGGCCTCAGTGCGGGCGAGGAGCGTGAGCATAGGCCCCGGTTGGGGGTGAGAGCGCATAAGCGCGGGGAGGCGGGCCCCAGTGGGGCACGGTCTATACGGGAGAAGCTCCAGAAGGGGGCGAGCTTATTGAGAGGCCCCAGGAGAGGGTGAGCCTAGCGAGCAGGCCCCAGGAGAGGGCGACAGTAGGACATAAAGGTAGCCCCTAACGCTAGAGTGCACCGGGGCAACTGGACATCAAGGCACCGTGTCAAGGCAGATAGAAAAAGGCAGCCTCCCTGAAACATTTAAACCTCAAAGACGTGGCGGGCGAGATTGGGGAGGGGGCATTGACACTGGCTTGACACAGTAGCCAGGGGGCGCTAGGGGAGGTCACGGCACCCCTAGAGGGCGCGCTGCCACAGGCAGGCTCAGTCTTTCCCTGCCTAGCTGCTCCAGTGCTCCCACTGCCTCCCCACTCCACAAGGAGGTAAGTACTGTAAGAAATGGATTAGTATTTGAAATGAGATGACACTCAATTCACAAAAGTTACAAAGGAGTGCTGGGAGTCTGGCAAGGGGTATCTTGAGTCTGAAAAGGTTGAGAACCACTGGTCTATCATGAAGTGCCTAGAACAAGTGTGTGTTGAGCTAAAACAATGGAGGTTAGACTGGGGCTGTTCTATATAGTACGGTCAAGATACGGGAAAAATAACTGTCTGTATTAAGGTTCAGAACCTATGTGAAATATTACTTTATTAAAGTAATCCAACTTTTTAAGTCTGCAGTCCATTCTTTTGTGTGAAAAGGACAAAAATTACAACTCAAAACCATGCAAGAGAAAAAGCACTATTGCTGAAATCTTTTCATATGCATTTTAAAGTAGTGATTGGCCTTGTAATAAAGCATTTGATACAGCTATAATGTCAGGTCAGTAATGCAGGAAGCAAGAAGAATCATGTTAAACTGATCCTCAGATCTTTCATTTTCTCTAATTTAGCACTATTACTCATGATGAAAAGTAAAATGAGGTTCATGACCCCATCCACTCTACCTCTACTCCCTGCTCTCTTGTGTCCTTCCTCAAAATGCACTTCTTCAAGGAGACTCATAAATCCATAGTTTTTCTTCCTCAGAAATGACACATGCTTGTGCTCATACACATACTTTCATAAGCAGAGGAGAAAAGCTGTAATTCTGTCTGAATTTACCACATGAGCTTATGTTACGCTTTTGTTT
>NW_017729004.1:32485993-32489254 GCF_001723915.1 Gavialis gangeticus | reverse complement strand
ATCCATAGTTTTTCTTCCTCAGAAATGACACATGCTTGTGCTCATACACATACTTTCATAAGCAGAGGAGAAAAGCTGTAATTCTGTCTGAATTTACCACATGACCTTATGTTACGCTTTTGTTTCTCCCCC
The DNA here is from genome assembly GCF_001723915.1 of Gavialis gangeticus. NCBI lineage: Eukaryota > Metazoa > Chordata > Crocodylia > Gavialidae > Gavialis > Gavialis gangeticus. The sequence continues at coordinate 32,489,122 of NW_017729004.1, read as the reverse complement.
TTTCCTCCCCACCCACTGTTTGTCACAGATGTTTGTCTTGTCTTTTTTCCTAACCTAGACCATAAACTCTTTAGTAGAGGGGCTTTTTCTATTTCTTTTTAAACTGCTATGCACACTTATGGTACTACATAAATGACAAAGAACAGCAACAATCACCTATCACTAGCTTGGTGCCAATTTATTTTAGCTCGGAGGGTAAGCTGATCTCTTCAGTAACCAAATACCACTTCACTCTCCCTGGGAGAGCCTTACTAACAGGACCTTCAGCAAGACATTTACCCTGTACAGAAATCCATCTTTGCAATAATAGCTATTAAGAGCCATAAACTAATTGTCAATAATGGCTTACCATTCAGCAACAGAGAATTTCAGCTATTTCGATAAGAAATATGAATTGAAGTTGTCTACTTCAAGACCTCATCACAGACATAGAAAGATTCATGAAAAGGCTTTGATAAAAGTTGCAAAGATGATTATTACTAGTTATAGACTGGGGCCCTCAGAAACAGCTGCTCTTCAGCTGAACATTTAATGACCTGCAACAGGAGGCAGCAGAAAAGCTTCAGCTAACAAAATGAAAGGTCTGATCCTCTACTGTGTTCAGCGGCTGTCTCCCCATAATTTCGGATGGGGGCTGTGGGTGCTCTGTACCCCAGATTACTGAGAATCTTGCAGGTCTACACCTGGAGTATTTGGTGATGTACAACAGTGAAAATGCTCTAATGCTACAGTGGCTGAGGAAACTTGGCCATGATCTAATAGACTTGTAATGGATTATGCAGACAATGAGAGGGAAGAGTCTTCACTTCTTTCAGCTGAAGGAGAGAATGAGTGAGGACAGAAGAGAGCAAGGCTAGAGGCTAGGACACTCTGATTAAAAAAAACTTTCAGGGATTGTCTATACACTATCATTATTCCTATTTTAATTTCATTTTCTGTTTCCTTTTCAAAGGAGGCACAGTACATATGTAATTCAGTGACTGGTTTTGGGGCATTATAAATTGAATGAACACAGCACAGCATCAACTCTTCAGCAAAGACCTCACTCCTGATCAAATTAAGGTTGGTGCTTTACACAGGGCCTTGTCTCATGGGACGAGGAGCTTAACATGTGATTTACTTAGATTGTAGTAAACATCACCATGCTGTATCAAGTTCGAATGTGTTCTGAGCAGTCACACAATAGTGCTTGCTACAATCTCAGCCTGCTCTGAAGCTGGCACTGAACTGGAGATCAAAACTGACCCCAGCACCACGTGCCATAGCTTGCATGTCTACCCATGAAGATGTACAATCCTGCACACAGAGACTGCACCCTCCCTGCCTTGTGCCCAACCCTGCCTAGCTCAGGAGCACCTGCCCAAGATGTGCTGGGGTGAGCTGGGTCTCTGCCACTGGTGGTGGCTAGGTGGAGATACAAGAGAGGTGAACCTGGGAGAAGGTGTTGCTCTGTTGCTGTTGCTCTTTTGCCAGATCATTGGTGCTGGCAGTCTTGAACTGAGTGTGTTGTAGTGCAGGGCATGAGATTGAGAATCCAGTCCCAGCCCTACAGCTCACTGGAGCCTGTTCAAGACTCCTGTGCAATGCCAGGGGTGCAACTGAAAATCAACTAAGTGTTGATCCTGGCTCTGACTCTGTGCTGGGGCTGGGGCTAGTTCAAAAGATCAATGCAGTGTGATGGCTAAGACTGACAGTCCCAGCCCATGCATTACACTGGCATCTTGGAACTTGAATTTTCTATGTGGAGTGGTCAGATGATAACTGAACGTGTATTACTTAATACAATCTGGAGAAACTTCTCTTGCAAAAAACAATAACTTTGCGATGATGTGGTCACACTTAGCTTATGTTTTACTGCTGAACACTTGGACACTTGCGTGCTAAGTGCAGTTAGCACATCCTAAGTGTAACGTGCGATATGGTCCTAACTATTGATGATGCATTAAACAACATGAACCCAAGACCAAGATCTGTGGAGGATGATACCTGTAATCTTCAGTGACTAAATCAGTGGATTCTGGAGTAAATCTCTCCTCTCCCCTCCAATTTTCACCTTACACCATCTATTTCCTATCTTATCCTTACTGACTAGAGTCAAGGGGCTCAAGCCCACACCTGACACACCTTTGTAACCTTGGGCCCCATAATTTGGCAGTATTGTTCAAGTGTCTGCACCCTCAGAAGGCTACAGCAACTGCACCTGAGCATGCAAATAATAGCCTTCAAAGGCAGGCTACAAAGGGCATCTATACACAATATGCTCTTGCGACGTCCAACTTTACTTTAAAAATTGTACCCTCCATGTACCTTATCTCCACCCAAACAGATGGGTTTTCCATTCCCATCATCAGCTGCTCACCTGCCTTGCAGTATCTTCCAAGAGAAGCAATTCTCCCTTTCCTATTCAGTCAGTCTCCCATTCTGATATATAGAAAAACGACACTACCATGACTCAGTTTTAGCTTTTTGCATTTTTTTCTTAGCTGGTAAGTGTGTAGGAGACTGATTCAAAACAGAATCAATCTGCTGAAACTGAGGAAGATACAACAAGGGGAATTTGTAAGCAGCCAACCCACTGTGGCCTGTTAACCATTAAGAAACAAGAATATAAATATTAAGTAGGATGACTGGCATCAATATTTAATTAATGGATGAAAGCAAAGATACCATGCCTTGATGTGGAGAACAGTAAGGCTCCTGCTGAGGCAAGAGTGATTTATTTAGAAGGTGTTGTCTTATCCTGCGCTGTGCACGGGCATATAGGAGGGGCTTTCTTGTGGCATTTACCATAAGCTGGAAGGAAAGCAAAAACTGTATGAAGGAAAGTGGTAATAAACTGAAAACATAAGAACAATTGTTTAACCAAAGTTAACAGGAAGTGAGATGTCTGAATTACAACAATGCATTACAGAGGAAGGAAAACTGGGCCGGGGCATCTTGTGCCAGTTCACAGCTGAGAATCCTGATGAGAAAGCTGCTTATGTCTGACCAGTCTGCTACTTAGGCACCCCAGCCCCAATCCATTCTTTGCATTGCAGCCCTGGCTATGGCTAGCTCTGGCAGCTTGCCAGGTGTCTGAAGATCCCTTTCTTATACACTGGATTCTCCTCACTCATTGTGGGTCAACTA
>NW_017729004.1:32446715-32480993 GCF_001723915.1 Gavialis gangeticus | reverse complement strand
GCATTACAGAGGAAGGAAAACTGGGCCGGGGCATCTTGTGCCAGTTCACAGCTGAGAATCCTGATGAGAAAGCTGCTTATGTCTGACCAGTCTGCTACTTAGGCACCCCAGCCCCAATCCATTCTTTGCATTGCAGCCCTGGCTATGGCTAGCTCTGGCAGCTTGCCAGGTGTCTGAAGATCCCTTTCTTATACACTGGATTCTCCTCACTCATTGTGGGGCAACTAGCTGAGGGCTGAGTGTGTTCTGGTAGGAGCCTGGTAGGGAGGTGTTGCAATTTCTAAGGAATTTTCAGGATTTAGCTATAGAATCCACAACGTACAATAGCACAGAACAGGTATCGATAGTAGGAACACAAGCTTCTGCTAGTAATCATGTACTGGGGGACCTATCTCCTGGAGTCAGGGAGTTATTTTAGTTTCTACGCCCATTCAGTCCTTAGTATCTTTTGAGACTGCCAAGAGTGATGGAAATTTTCAAAGAGATGTTTGTGATGTAGATAGTGACTCAGATTCTTGAAACAGAAAACCTTTATAGTGCTGTTGAGGGAGGAGTAAAATAACCAGACTTGGGAGTTCTCTGACAAGCATCCTCCCAGCTGTCAAGCATCCTCCTAATATTTGGCTTTTATCCTGGTTCTTTCCTAATTACTAAAACCCTGTTGCCCCATGGTTAATGATGACAAGCCCTGCCCAAGATGCCCTTCCTGTCAACAATTTCCTATCTGTGCTGGCTGCCAGGGCTGCTCCATTGACTGTCAATGTCCATAATTATTTTTTTATGGATGCCATTTCACCCATTACTTAGGTGCAGTCATGCCTGAACACTGTACAATACACAATACAGTGATTTAGGACAGGGGGTCAAACGCTGTAGAGGCAATTAAAACATGTAGGGGTAATTTTAGGGAGACAGAATGTAATTACTGACGGTGGAATTAGGTTTGGATATATAACACCTTATTCACTTGTGAAAAATGCCAGAGGATTTTTTTAAATGAGATTTTCAATCTAGGTGTTGAGCTGCTATCAATGCTTAGATGGTAAGACTACAGTTTGATGGGGTATGACTGTAAGAACAGATGTATATTGTGAGCTGTAGTAGAGCAATTAGATGCTACAAGAGGACTAATGAGCAAGTAAAAGAGAGATATAAGATATCCCCAGGGCAAAAAAGCAAGAGAGATTCTGTAATAATTTAGCAAACACTTGTAGATAACAAAATTGTGGTTATGGGTGACTTGAGGCATGAAGTACTGGAGAAGAAGAAATTAAAGCTCTGATAAATTAATGTTCCTTGAACAAATGTGCTGCTAGGCATAATGCATTTTAAAGGACAGGGTAATTAGGAAACTGGAACTGGTATTAGTAGGACTTCTGGGATCTAACCTCAGTGGCATGACTAAATTTAATAGTGTTCTGATCATCAAAGCCAATTTCATCATTCTGACTCTGGGAAAGTTACAACTGAAGAATGAACGTGCAAAACAGGTTAGTTATCCATAACAAAAAGTAGGTGTGAATCAGGTTTAAAATATTCCATTGTCTCTGAGGGTCAGATCTGACGGAGGACTTAGTGTCTAACGGCCTTATTTAGCACCTAAGTCCAACTTGAGGTTCTACAAAGTTCCTCTAAACACCAGCTCAGCTACCCCTAATCTTGGAGGTGCCTACAATTTTGCTGCTAATGTTTCCTGGGTATCTATGTTTGCACTGAGGTGCTGATGCTGCTGAACTCTTGAAGCCCTAACTTTCACCTAAGCCCTGATGAGATTGTCAAACTAGATACTCTCTCATCTAACTCATGGATGACATCTAATCCTGTAAACTGTTTCCGAGTGTGTGTAACTTGGCTAGAAACTGTGGATGGGACATTATGGTCTGACTGTGTTTTTGTGCAATTTAATGTGGGTACAATTTAGGAACACAGGCACAAGTCAGAGATCTACAAAATCCTGTTTAACTGTGTCTAAAATTTCTGCTGCTGCAGAACTGCCCACTATCTTGGCTGAGCTGAGTGTCTTTGGTCCCTGCCTCCTGCTTAAGCCCTTTTGGCACCTGAATTCTGAAATAGATTCAGGGACTGATCTGGTAGGCATGCTTAGAACATGCCTAACCCCCAGCAACAGCACTGAGTTCAACCCAAAGCACAGCAGTCAGTGAGCAGCCAGGGGCAGCAAGCGGGGCAGTTTGCAGGTCAGCTTGCTGCCCCCTCTTAGAAGGGAAACCTTTAGGTAAGCTCTTAGTGTAAGTAGCTAAAACTCAGCAGTTAGTTTACAGGGGAGTTAGGTAGGGAAAGTCTGCTTGAAAAAGGGGCAGGAAGAGAGAGGCAATTGATTAAAAGACCCAAAGAAATGTCTGGAGGACGTTGTAATGCCAGAACCACTGTCAATGCCAGTTCTTCCTTTGCTTTCACGTGTGAGATCTGTCCAGGCAGGACTGTTCACTTTCGAGGCTTCCACCCAGGTCCTGGTTTCATGCTGTGGAGATTGCAGCTTGCAGATTCCTTCCAGTGACAGCTAGGTAGGGGAGTGCCTGCAATGTGAGTGGTGCCTCCTGGTGGTGTCCCTTGGGGAGCAGGCAAGAGAGCTACAAGAGGTGATGGTAAAGCTCTGAAGCACCCTCTGCCATGTTAACATTATTGATTTGATGCTGGATGAGACCTCTAGGACTATGGAGGAAGGATTTTCAGAGGTAGCGCTAAGGAGGGAAGAGGACAAGGACTCCCAGGAAGCTGGAAGTTGTGATCTCTGGCATCAAGCAAAACTCTTCATCTCCATCTGTAGCAGTTTGCTTAGAGAACAGATATGGAGGCCTAACAACAGAGAAGGAGGAGCAAGAGCACATTCTGTTGGTGGAGAGAGGCCAGGCCAGGCATCCCGAAGGTTGGGAGGATCAAGATCACTGCCATTGAGAGGAAGCAATGGGTGGTGGTGGTAGGAGACTGCCTTCTGTGGGGGACAGAGACATCCATCTGCTGGCCTGACCTGTTGTCTCAGGAGGTCTGCTGCTTGCCTGGAGTCCAAATCCAAGATGTCACAGAAGGATTACCAAGACTTAGCAGCCCACTCTGACTACTACCCCATGCTGCTCATCCATGTGGACATCAATGATACTGGCAGGGGTGACCCAGAGCAGATTAAAAGTGGCTAAAGGGCTCTGGGTGCAAGGGTGAAGGGGATAGGGGCTCTGGTGGTCTTCTCCTTGATCTTTCCAGTCAAGGGAAGGGCTTGGGCAGGTGCGGATGCATCCTGCAGATCAATGCATGCCTGCACAGATGATGATCCCAGCTGGGCTTTGGCTTCTTTGACCCTGGGATGTTGTTCCAAGAAAAAACACTGGTAGGAAGATAAGAGATCCATATGACAAAGAGAGGGAAGAGCATCTTCACAGATGAGCTTGCAGACATAGTGAGGAGGGCTTTTGCCAGGGGATGGAGACCAGGCCTGGAGGTAAGAGGGGAAACAGGTGTGCACAGAACCTGAAAAACAAGTAGGACAGACTGGAAGTCCTTGCACAGTCACAGAACTACGACATGATTGAAATAACAGAGACTTGGTGGCATAGCTGTCATGACTGGAGCACTGTCATGGATGGGTATAAACTGTTCAGGAGGGACAGGCTGGGGAGAAGAGAAGCAGGAGTTGCGCTTCATGTAAAAAAGTCATTTGATTGTTCAGAGCTCCAGCATGACACCTGGAGACAGATCTATTGAAAGTCTCTGGGTTAGGGTCAGAGGGAAGAGCAACAAGGCTGATGTCATGGTGGGTGTCTGCTATAGACCACCAGACCAGGTGCTGGATGTGGTCCATAACATGAGATCCCTCCTGAGCATGTGCACACTGATTCAAACCTTCCCACCTCTAGAAGAGCTGAACTTTCCTCCTTGATGTCAGTGACCCACTTACGTGTGGGGAGCCTGTGCAGTAGCTTGCGTGGTCCAGTTGAGTGCCGTGCACTGCACCTGAGTGCCGAGAGCACAAGAGTAGGGTGTCGTGCACACGAGTATGATTGGTGAGAAGAATGACTGACACATGGTGTGATTTTGGTGAGTATTTAAGGAATCCTGAGGCATGATTCGGAGTGCAAATGGAATATGGATGCTTGAGAGTACTCGAGGTTTGAACGGTGTGCCAGCTTACTTGGTTGGTGATCACACCTGAGTGTCTGAGGTGTATAAGCAGAGACTGTAGCAGTGAGAGAGAGATGGGTGGCCTATCGGATTGGATTATAATTGGATACTTATTTGTAAAAGCATTATTGGATCAGAACCTTGATCACCAGTTGGACTGGTAATTATCACCTTTCCCTCGCCATCGGTCTGAGACCCTCTGAGGGAAAAGACTGAGGGCCTGACTGTCACTCCAGCTCAGGGAGCCTGTGAAGGCCCTTCACTGGTTATGGTGCAATGCAGTTAACCAGTGTGTATAGTTAATGTTTGATGTTATGTACTTTTCCTACTGTTAATCTTGTTTTTGTTGTGATCGTGAGTTTATAATATACTTTTGAACTTTACTGGAGCCTCTGTGTATTTATAGGGTATATGAGGGTGGGCTGTATCTCTATGTATGTCCTTGACCCCAAAATCTGCTAACGGTGATAACACATGAAAGGCCCTGGCTTTCTGAGGAGGCCTAACAACACTCCGCCTCTTAGATTTGTCATAGGTGGTCAGCGTCCAGGACACCCAGTGGTGTCTGCCTTTCAGATTGGCGTCCCTGGGTGGGCATGAAGTGGTTAATTTTTGGATTATTGTAATTTGGACTTTTGTGCTGGGATCGTACTGTGGTGTGGCAGTCCGGGGGACATTTGACCTGAGGAGGGGTCACCACACACAGGGTATTTTCGCTGAGATCTTTTGGGGGTGGGGGGGATACACTGGTCTGTTTAGTTTGTTGGATTTTAGATGTGCTTTTGGAGTGGCTTACAGTAGTAAGTTGTGCCTTGTCACTGAGAGAGACAGAGAAGCAGGATGCGCCATTTCATCTAGCAAGCACTTTTGGTGTCTGAGTCATGTGCAGTGAAGCTGCTATTGAAAAGGATGGCTCAGCAATGGTGGCTGAGGCCAGAGGTCCAGGGGAAAACCTTGAGGTTTTCAAGGCGTGAGTGTAACCCCGCTTCAGGGACAAACATGCCTGGAAGTTCCCTGCCAAGAGACTGATATTTTGGAAAGAGAACAAGTTGATGGATAACGAATTGGTGTATGAAAAATTATGTGAGAGATGGCAGGCATGGTTCAGCAAGAAGAAGAGGGATGAGAAGGCTGGTATTAAAGCAGCCACTCTAGGGTTGTTTACTTGTATGCGAGAATTGGCTGACAAAGCTAGGAAAGAGACGGGTTTGGTAAAAACCCTAAGGGATAAAATCATAGCGCTTGAACAATGTAGGCAGTACAACACTGAGCGCCAACAGGCAGAGGTCCAAGCTCTGCAGGGCTCTGCCTGGAGGGACGCTAAGGAAATCATAGAGCTTAAGGAAGCTTTAGAGGTGGCTAAAAAGGAGATTAGATTAGAGGCAGATGCAAAAGAGCATTGGAGACAAGAAGCGAAAGATCTGGAAGCTGCATTCCACATAACACGAAGGCAGCACATACAGGAGTTGTCAGAGTGTGCCGCTGTTGTTACACAGGAAATGCCACCATGCCATGATCTATGTGAGAGAAGGATTTTGGACTTGAAAGGCCAGCTTCAGATTTATGAAAAGAATGGTGCTGAATTCAAGGGGCTGCTGAGAGTGTACGAAAGAGGGTATTGGGCCCATGCAGGGCCAAGGAAAGAGACAGAGAGCTCCAGTGATTTGAGTTCCTCATGTGATGACAGCACCTTTAGCTTAAAAAGTGGGAACACTGTATTGAAAGTTGTTGAGACACAGCCTAGTGCACCTGCTGCTCCAGAGGAGAGGGCACCAATGGCCCCCATTCAATTCAAAGAAGTGGTTAGGCCAGGGGCAAGGGGGGGTAATACAGTGGATACAGCCATCATCCCTTTTACGCCCGAACAGGTTAGAGCAGCAGGGAAGCGGATTGGGCCACTTCGAAAGGATAATACTGTTGAGTGGTTGACCAAAATGGCCGTGATATGGGAGAGTGCTGGTTACACGTTGGATGATTTAGTGGAGATTGTACAAGAATGTATGGAAAGCAAGGATATTGCAGAATTACCTTTGGCCATCAGGAATAGGCAAGCCTATTCACAGTGTGGCTATTAGAGATGAAATTTTAAAGTTATTCTTTCCAATGGAGTCAGTCATTGTGCTGTTTCATAGTGAAAAACAGGCCAATGGGGAATGCCCCGAGGCCTATGTGGAAAGGAAAAAAATATTGTTCGTAGCCACAGGGTAGATATGACTTTGACGTGCCTGAATTTAGGCACCCATTAGTTAAGGCTTTCATGGCTCAATTGAAAACTTACTTAGGAGGTGGCATTAAAAATGCTCCTTTAGATGAAATTATGAATCAACCTACCGAGGGATATGAGTTTGAAGTAAGCAGGGGCCTGGAAGTGAGAGTGCATACCAGAAAGAAAAGGTGTTTAGGAAGTGACCAGACCATGTGCGTTTTGATGACACAGGTGACAGCACAGGCAGTAAGAGAGTACTGCAGGGATGGCAGTCGCACATTAATGAGTGTGTCTGACGGATTTAAGCAGCAGCTGCCAGTCAGAAATAGGGATTTTGGGAAAGCGCGGAGTAGCAAAGTGCATCCCAGAGAGATGGAAACAGGCAATAAAGGTTATCAAAAGAATGAGAAATGGGAGTTTTGTCCCTCTCATTTGGACTTTAGAGATTCAGTATGGAAGGAATTGTTGAAATATACCAGTAGGGAAGTTATCTATGGCCTTCCCACCATCCAACTGCTAGAGCTACTCACTGAGTATAAAAAGCAGAATGTTTCTAATGGCAAAGGCAGCAAAAGTCTGCCCCCACCTCTGAAGGCAGACAATCAGAGTTCAGACTGAGACAGCCCGGCACTCCCTGGTTCCCAGCTTACTGAATATCATTTGGCACCATTGCATTATGATAGCTGCGGGTGTCCTACTGTTTTAGTTTCTTTTCAGGATGATTTTAATAAAGGAGTGCTGTGGCACAAACAATGTATGCTAATTGACACAGGTGCCATGTATAGTTTGGTCAGCAATGAGAGAGAACCATTCTCTAAGTGGATACCAGCTTGAGATATAATATTAGAAGGCTTTGATGGCTCAGAACAGAAGGTAGGGTTCACTACTTCGAGAAGGGCAAAGATTGGATCCCGAATTGGAGAGTTCTGTTTTGGTTTGTTCAAATTGGGTGAAGTGGGCATCTTGGATAGCGATATCATGTGGAAGTGGGGAATGCTTGTGGATTTTCCTAATAGGGTCCTCAGGATCACAGGAAGCCCAAATCAAATGATGGTTATCTCGACCTGACACAGGTTGTGCAGCTGTGAAAACTGCAGAGGCGTTGACCTTCCCAGAGTGGGAAGGGGATATAAAGATGTTGGCATTAATTTTAAGCAGGTGTGGGCAACACACAAGCTCCAATGCGGAAAAATTGATGTCTGTGTGGAGGTGAAAGGAAAAGACCTGAGGCCACAGCAGCAATACAGGTTTCCTTGGGAAGCGGAGCCAAGCAGCCGGGAAATGATCGAGGCCTGCACAGAGCAGGAAGTGTTGACAGAGACCCACAGTTTGGTAAACAGCTCAATATGGCCAGTGATGAAGGCTGATGGAGTGACTTGGCAGTTGACTGTAGACTACTGGCAGTTAAACTGAAGCACTCCGGCCCTGGCAGCTATTGTGGCCAAACATCCGGAGGTGCTGGTGAGTATCACCCATGGGGCGACTTGGTTCACTGTACTTGATCTTGCCAATGCCTTCATTGCAATTCCTGTAAACCCTAATCACTCGTATAAATTTGCTTTTATGTTCTGTTCCAAGCAGTTCACTTTCACTAGGCTCCCTCAAGGGTATCATAACAGTCCATCACATTGCCACCAGTGTGTAGCATGGATGTGGGAACGGCTGCCAGAGTGACAAAGGAAATGCCATCTCCTATGTTGACGACATCCTGGTAACTGCAGCATCGAATGAGGAATGCATGGCCCAATGTGACTACCAGATCAACCATTCAAGAAGGAAACTATTCTATAGTGTACCAAATGGATAAGGAATGTGTTTGTGTCAATATAGCATGCGTAGAATTGAAGTGAATAATTGGTTTAAATATAAGATATATTGGTATAATGCCACTTTTTGTATATGCAATGTAAAGAGCATCGAATGGTGTGACTTCGAGTTAAATATACATGATTGGCTATCTAATGTAAACACAGTTATTTTAACTATGTTTAAAGCTTTGGAAACAGTTCCCTGAGGGATGTCAATGAAAGTAGTCCAGGAATTGTTGCAGCATCCAGAATTGGTCAGCATGCTGAAGGAAAATGAGAAAAGAGCCAAACAATTGATCATTGAGGTCTCCCATGATAACGAACAAATTATGAAAATTTTGAGTAAAGTTGAAAAACTAGGGAGCCGTTCCTGAGATGGTCTCCCACAGCAACAGGTGTTTTAAATGTAATGTTGCACCCCATAGTAATATTGATTGTATATGAAGTTATAATGTTGATCTGCATGATTGGATTGTGGTGTGCTGGCATACTCTATAAGAGAATGAAAGCGTAAGTGAAAAAGGAATGAACAGATATGACACTCTGACTTACCTGGAATTGATGCGGCATATGGACTTGGACTACTAAACAAATGAACCATATGGATGCAACATCAGGACAGCTGTGGGTCTTGAGAACAGCGCTGTCCTAGGTCATCGTCTACCAGGTGTTGCCCACCTGGGCATTGAGCTAAGAGGAAGCCTGTGGCCCAAGATACCATCCCCTGATACTTATAGCTATTGATGTGATGGGATCTGTACACAACCCATCACAGGAGGGTGAGATAGATGAGACTTTCTTCAAACAGTTAGCGGAAGTTTCCTGATCACAAGCCTTGGTTCTTACAGGGGGCTTCAATCACCCTGACATCTGCTAGCAGAGTAATACAGCAATCTAAAGGCAATCCAGGAAGTTTTTGGAAAGTGTTGGGGACAACTTCCTGACGCAAGTGCTGGAGCAACCATCTAGGGGCTGTGCTCTTCTTGACCTGCTGCCTGCAAACAGGGAAGAATTGATGGGGAATTAGTGGATGGTAACTTGGGCAGCAGCAACCACGAGATGATCGAGCTTAGGATCCTGAGGAAAGGAGAGCAGCAGAGTAAGGAGCCTGGATGTCAGAAAAGCAGACTTCAACTAACTCAGGGAACTGATGGGCAGGATCCCCTGGGAGGCCAGTCTGAGAGGGGAGGGGCTCAGGAGAGTTGACTGTGCTTTAAAGAAGCCTGACTAAGGGTGCAGGAAGAAACCATCCTGATGTGCAGAAAGACTAGCAAGTATGGCAGAAGACCAGCTTGGTTGAGCAGGGAACTCTTCAGTGAGCTAAAACACAAAAAGGAAGCATATAAGAAGTTGACACCTGGACAAACAACTAGGGAGGACTGTAAGAGTATTGCATAGGCATGCAGGAATGAAGTCAGGAAGGCCAAAGCTGAACAGCTGACAGTGGCAGAAGAACAGGTTAGGAACTATTTAGAAAAGCTGGATGTGTACAAGTCCATGGGACTGGACATGGTGCACCCCAGGATGCTGAGGGAGTTGACTGATGTGATTGCAGAGCCACTGGCTGTTATCTTTGAAAACTTATGGTGATCAGGAGAGGACCCTGATGGTTGGAAAAGGGCAAATATAGTGCCCATCTTTAAGAAAAAGGAGGAGGAGGATCCAGGGAACTACGGACCAGTCAGCCTCACTTCAGTCTACGGAAAGATCATGGAGCAGATCCTCAAGGAATCCATTTCTAAGCACTTGGAGGAGAAGGTGATTAGAAATGGTCAGCATGGATTCACCAAGGGCATGTCATGTCTGACCAACCATATTACATTTTCTGAGGGAGGTGACTGGCTCTTTGGATGCGGGGAGAGACATGATATACCTTGACTTCAGCAAGGCTTTTGATATGGTCTCCCACAACTTTCTCACCATCACAAATCTGATTGCTGTGAACCCTGGCAGTAGGGCAACACTTTCAAAGTAGGGATTTCTAGGTTATAGATCAAGCAGGTGCTTTGGCACACCCCAGTCAAAACCTCCAGCCTTGGCTGTAGCCAACACTCAGTGCTTCTGAGGCAGGAGGCTCTTCCCACCCCGCTGCACCTGTCGGTACAAGAGGGGGGAAACTTCCTTTCCAGTCCCATTTGGCAAAGCCCAGAAGCATGTTAAAATACCAAACATCCTCTACTATGTTTTGCAACTTGGTGAGAGTAAAGAATTTGTGTCCTATTCTTTCTGTTGTCTTTTCCCCTCCATGAACTTAGCCCAGCCCTTTTAAGCTTACTTTGTAACTAAACTGATTGTGGAGCTGCTTCATTCTTCTGCATCTTTCCCTGACTTGAGAGAGGATATTTTGTACCTGAAAGCTTGTTTAACATTTCTCCCAACTAAAAAGTTGGTCCAGTAAAAGATATTACAGAGCAAATATTGCTTTTTTCATATTGCCTGGACCATCACGGCTATAACACTGTGTTGACTGGGAGTGGCCAACCTGCAGCATGACTGCCACAAGTGGCTTGGGTAGCCTTTGTGTGAGACAAATGCATCAGATTGGGGAGGGATAAACTGGTTACCAATTGAAGGACAACATTTGACTAGACCTATAATTTTTTCTCAATGAGAGAAAATTCTTTGTGCAATGGTTTTGAGCAGATGTATGCTAATAGTGTTTCTCAAACTGCGTGGCGTGCCTCCCTTGGGGCCAGGGCTCCAAATATTCCTGGCCAAGCTCAGACAGCAGTGGCAATTGGCAGTGGGGGAGCAGTGGTGGTGGAAGCAGTGGTGGCAGTGGGAGGAAGCAATGAGGGGAACAAGGGGAAAATGCAGCCCTATCAGAATACATTGCCCAGTGTTGAGTGGAGGTTCCCTATATGATGTATGGGGGAGTGATAGGCACCTCAGCAGCCAGTTCATTGAGCTGTGAGCCACATGAATAGCCAATAAGAAACATTGAAGACATGGGGGTCTAACTTGAGTTAAATTGTCCCCTTTGGCCTTCAGAACTAACGACTTCTAACCATGAATGGGTTCAGCTAATGCTGCTATTTTTCTGTCTGTTTAGCATGTGGAAGTTTTAATTGTGGCTGAAGGGGTTAGGAATTAAAGCTTAAATTCTACAGAGCTCCTCAAAAACTGATCAGGTTATAAGGGAACATTGCACCACCGTGTGTTAGTTTGATTCAGCCCATATGTATCGTGTGGAAGACCTGCAGTATTTCATGTTCAAGATCCCTTATCTTCTAGGCTAATCAATTTCCTATAAACTAAAGATAGAGAAATTTCTTTTTAATTGAACTTGAAACATTTTGTCCACTTCCTATGAATGACTTTTTCTGGACTTTTGTAGATGTCTCCTTCACCGTACATAAATTACTTTTGCCATGCTTCCCTCTCAAGGAGACTGTTGGTTAGTTATTACTGAAACAAAAATGAAATAAAACAAATGATTAAGGAATCTGGGTTTTTGATTATGCTGCTAACCACCATTCACGAATATTCAACTGTGCAACTAACTGCAACTGTGACTTAAACAGCAACGCTATACCTAGACGTAGTGGCAAGCAGCATTTTCCATTTACATAGTGACTCACAAATGTTATTACCTCGGAAGTGGATAATTTGTTACTTTCTGATTAATTGTTATAATCACAAATATTATTAGTAATGATTATCTTATCTTTCTGTGTGGAAAAATATCTATGAATATATAATCTAGGACTATAAAGAGCATGAATGCAGTGGTTTATGAGTATTTATTAAATAAAATGAAGGCTTTTAGGCTGTTTAAAATATGGATGGATCAGAATTAAAAAGAAATATGATTTAGTATAGTCAAGAGAGCCTAGTTAATCTTTGCAACTTGGTCTAAGGCAAAACTACTTGATGCTATCTCTATACCAGTGGCTAATTTGTACTCAGTGCTCCCAGTAACGCTTGTGGAAGGTTAGCATCAGAATGATTGCAGGCTTGAGCTCTGAGAGCCAGGTTGAGCCTGGTCTTCCAACATTAACTCAGCTGTATTTAGATCAGTCATTCCAGATGTCCTGGTACTACCAAGCCAAACTGTGCATCTCTAGTAAGGGTAGCAGACTCCTGTAGAACTCTGCCTGGTTGTTGGGTTGACCTTCAGAAATGAATCAAGGCCTTAGACTTCAGAGGGCGGCACATGGCTTATGTACCAAAGAAGTGATGCCTATTTCTTGGGCTGCCCTTGGCAAGGGAGGGTATTTCATTTTTATGTGAATAATGGCTGCAGGCTAGGGCTCTATGAGTTTAAGATAATTTGAGGCAGACTGAATCTAACAAAATATGGTGTGTCATCTTTTTATTCTAAAAATAAGGTTCTCTTCTAACAAATTAGACCCTATTAAAATATTGTGCTTTTTACAAGATACTAAAAAAGACAATTTAAAAAGACTATCTTGAAAACAATCCATCTAAGCATAATAAAAGGCATCAGGTATGGGATATTTTATGAAAATGTTTAATTCAACTGTTTCTTTGGAATGTAGTAGTCATAGTTTGGAAATTTAAATTACAGTTCAGTTCTATGTGTTTTTATGCTACTCCGTGTCTGAGAATACAAATGTCATTTAAAGTTAAGGCTTCGCTGTTCATTTTGAAACAACAGTTTACAAGTGTCATATTGTCATAGAAAATAAAATTTCTGTAAAAAAAATTTGCACAAAATCTTATGATGGTACAAAACATGAAGCAATAATATACCAGTAAAATGAAATCATTTTACTACAGAAGATTTTTTTATAGTTTTTCAATAAAGAAAAAATATGTTATTTTACACTTTAAAAATTATGAAACAATCTAAAACAATATAAACTGAACATTTTGTAACACTGCCTTTACAAATTAATAACTTTATAAACATATTTTTTTTAAATATAATTATCAGTGCAAGATACTTTTCAATGTAAAGTTGCAGTATCATTTTTCCTTTATTGAAGGGCAATTTTCATTCCATTACCTTCAGAGAAATCAAATCTTCATTGCTCTGTATGCCTGAAGACCGTAAGGGAGATATTTTTTCTTTAATTTGTTACGATCAATTGTTTTAAAAAAAGCAAAAAAGCTTCCCCCCAAATTTAAATTGGACCAAGAATGGACATTGATCTGAAATCCACTGAAATCAGTGGAAAAGCTTCAGTAACCTCAGATCAGGCCCATGCACCAGGGTTTCCTCTTAAAGGCAACCCATGTGTGTTGCTCCCATTCAGTTTAATAGAATAAATATGTTTTCATCTAAGGGAGAACAGACCCTAAGCAATTAAATTATGATACTATGATACAAGTGCAGTAAAAATAATCTTCTTTGGGATAATTCACTAGCTGTCTTCTTACTAATGTGGCCAGGTTGTGGTATCAGGTACATATGACTGAAAATCCAGGCTCTGCTGCCATCATTGAGAGTTCTACTGTTTATGTTAAGGAGGCCAGGATTTCACCCTCAAACCTGACTTCTGAGGGTATTCCAGCTTTTCAGATTGTTTTGAAGGAGTCCATAGTATCATTAACTAATAGTTTGCTTTTTCCATTGTGACTTAGTAAAAAATCTTTCACTTTTTGACTACTGCTATCACGTAAGATGTTATATGGTGGATTGAGATTGTATTTAGTTTTATCTCTGCATGAAGATACTGCATAGTGTCCTATGGGAGCAGCCTTGGAGAAAAACTGTATCTTCCCTGATTCAGCATTGCTCCAAGGAGGAATTAAATTACTGCAGCTCTTTCCATGCTCTCACTTGCCCCAGTGTCTTTTTGTTCGCTTAACTCTACTGGAGTTGTTAGTATATTGTGGAAAATGTGGAGTTAAGCTTCTCTATTTCCTGCCCTCTTCATCCACTCCCCACCAATCTGCTAAAGGGGAAGGGAAGAGGTCCTAGGAAAGCAGCTCTCCCATCTTCCCCAAAACTGGTGATCGGTCATGCCAGGAAGGAGATGGAGGAGTGGGTTTTAAATGTCTTTGCTTACCTGCATGGTCCCTTCACGGTAGCACAGTTGTGCCCTCCATAGCTAACTTCTTACCTTGTTGGACCAGCTACATAAGCCATTGATTTATTATGCCAATAAATTATTTAAAAACAATTGGAAATTGGCACTTCAGTTGTCAAGCTCATTCTTCGTGAATCCTTTTTTTTACATTATTCATCCAGCTGTATCAATCACTAACTTCACAAAGTGAACATACAAGGAAGCTGTATACTCTAGGGAGAGTATTGTTTATTCTCTTGTAAACTGTGAGAAAAGCACCTAGACTAAAATTGCTTCCTTGATATAACCTGACCTTAATCATTATGTCCTCTGCACATTTCAGGATCTTATTTTACCCTCAATACCCATGAATAACTCTGATTAACATGGATATGATCCTGATTAGTATGAATAGACAGACCTCAAGGAGACCACAGAACCCTCTCTTGGTTGAAAGTAGAGGGAAAAGGATCATTTCTATCTTCGAAGGCAATCTTTCAATAAGGAAATTCTTAATTATTTTCCTAAATGTAAATACCTATTAATAGGCATCTGGGTAAAAGTAAAAGAGATTTTTCATAACTTAAGGAAAAAAGATACTGTCACTTTATGCTGTTAACAAGAAACCCAAAGTTCGACTTTGGAGGGTAAAGTTAAGAATTTTCCCTTATTTTTTAACACAAGTCTAGTAAAATCTTTTGCCATTACCAGCAAGTTAAAGCTGCAGTTTTCTTTCCTTGACAATGGCAAATGCTTATGCAATCTACTCAGAGAGAAAGAGAAGGAGAGAGAAAAGAGTTTACATTTGAAAATACATTCTATATGAAAGAACAATAAAAGAGAATATTGCAGCTTTATACAAAAGGGTCAACAGACATGAAATTGAAATACAGAAAGCAGAACATTCGAGCCAAGTTGTCAAATCTGATTAGCCCTTGCCTTGTGGAGGCTATTTCTTACACTAAAATATACTCTCTTAGTCAGTGAGCCACCAGAGTATGATTAAAGACAAGGGCTTTAACTGGAGGGAAACAGAGTTGTAGCTAATGTTAACACAATGAGAAGCAGTACAAACTAAAAGGCACTTGAGAGGACATACACTAGCCAGTGCCAAGGACTTTTGTTTTGATTATAGGCAGTACACTCAGTTGCCAGTTGTGTCTAATGATGGCACATATTCTTTTATGGAATTCACAAGCACGAAGTTTAGTACAACACTGAAAAACATCAATAAAATTTGACTGTATTGCTTCGTAAACAGAGCTGACACACCATATTGGTACTGAGGCTACAGTACTTTTCAAAAACACCCTAACCTTCTTTGCCTATGCACAACACGAGCAATTATACACAAATACAGGTGCAGGAGTCCACTTGCTGTTACTCTGATTATTTTCTGGCCACTAGGCTACAGACAGCATGTCCATCAAAAGGACCCCACTGAATACACTTTGTGACAGCATCTTGGATTTTGCACAGTAAAAATAAATCTATCCATAAAAGAAAATCAAGAGAAAGGGAGAGAAAGAAAGACAAAATGAACTGTAAGTCATCATACTTGGTCTCAACACCAGCATTTGATTATTTCAAATGAAACCAACAGAAAAAGCAGACTGTACATGATTCAGATTAACACAGATTGTTGTCCATGTTTATCAGTTACACCCATTGAAGCTCCTGAGAAAAGCCTGGCTCAGTGTCATCAACGCACTTTTCAGCCTGTACAGTAAAAGATCAACAGTTCCCAGCACAATCAAGTCATGTCCTTCCATTCCAATTCTCTGACACTTTAGTTACTTTATACCTTCATGCTTCTGAGTAAGAACTCTGTGTGTTTAGTTTATCTTTTTTCAATTTAACGCCGTCCACTAGTTCAAAATTGTAATTCTCCAGTGCAGATAAGTTCCTGTCTGACATCCCATTGTGCCAACAGGCACAATAAAGAACAACTCCACAGATGGCTCCTAACAGCACACCCAATGCACTCATGGCTATAATAGTAATAAGAATAGGGTCTAGGGTCTTCAGCACATTGCCTGGCTTCCTGGAGATGTTATCGTTATATTCATCCCTTTCTACAGGATACGAAGAAGTAAATCCTGAAATGGAATAAACAATTGCAACATTTTTAGGACTGAGTGTAAGAATTGATTTTTAATTTGAGTTAGAGTTTTGGAGGAAGAATGTCTAGTTTTTAACAAAAGTTTCTCCATTATTTTTCTCTCTGGAAAAACAATTTATAGCTAAAACCTAGAAAATTGCTCAGATACTGAATATTATGTGTTTTCCCCTACCTCTGGGTTTGCTGTAAGTCATTACTGATCTGATCCTTTTGGCTTGGGATTCAAGTGAGTCCTGAGATAATACAGCAGGCAGGTAGAATACATCTGGGTTCATTTGTTCAGTATTTTGTCATTTTGTATAACTTGACTACAGACTTAGTTTAGCCACATGGGAACATTTACAAACCAAAAGACCAATTTTGACCTCAAAGCCATTTGGCACCAGGTTTACTCTTTTAACTTCAATAGACAAGAATTAGTCCCTGGGATGTGAATGCTGGAAAAGGAGTGTTTTGTCTCCTCATGTCATCATGGTTTCCCAGAACCTTTCTGGATTTATGATAGAGATATGATGATGGATGACCATAAAAATCCTGCTAATTTTGTAATTAAAACTGAGAGAGAACTTGGAAAAAAAAAGCATTGCCACTGACTTCAGCAGAGGCATGTCTAAGCTCTTTGTTTGAAAAAAGGAAAATCAGGATAATAGGATGCATTTAATGCTACATTTACAACTATTATTCTATTGCTGGGGGAAAAAAACCACAGTATTTTGGTAGATTGCCCCTAATGGGACATTTTCAGTGCAGTGTGAGAAATGATTAGCTGGGAGAGTTTTTGGCCTAATTACCTAGATACTGTAGGCAACATAAATTATGAGATATGATAGGATTTTTTCAACAAAGGAAATTAACTTTAGATAAGAAAACTCTAATCAAGCAGATTCTATTGTGAGATTTAGTATAGAAGTGCATAGCTTTCATGCTTCTGCATGATTTCATGGACTTTTATTTAAAGCTGCCTTAAATGTCATATATATTATAATTTATATAATAAAAAAAAATCGGAAACATTCAGTATCATCCATGATTACAGCACTTAACAAAAATGGATTACAGAGTTCCCAAATGTACATGAAAATATGCTGTCTAATATATTCCATTTTAATAATAAGATTGCTTTTACCTGTTTGATTACTTTCTGGGTCTTCTTCATCTATTTCCTTCTCCACATCAGTTGATTCTAATGAAGCAAAGAGAATTGACATTGATTATTAGGGTTACAAACACTGATTGACTATCGTGCTGGCAATAATGGGATAGCAGATTTTTCTATGTTAGAGCATCATTATGTCAGCTTGACAGAGCCGTTCATTACGATGGGCTCTGAAAATTAACAGAAAAAAAGGTTTAAAAATTCCCCTCCACCCAATCTTGGCACAGTGTTAGAGTTATCAGCAGGGGTTTTCCATGTCTGGGAAAGAGAAATCAGTATGAGAAATTAGCATCTCATTCACTGTATTTACAATTTTGAAGCCCAATTCTTCAACCCTTCATCAGCAAAGTATTTAATCACAAGAATAGTTCTACTGGCTCCAGTGGGAGCTACTTTTCTGAGTAAGGACTACTTGTGTGAGTAAGGGTTGCACGATTGGGTCTTTGATTTGAACAATCAATCAAGTGTCATGCTTGTCAAGAGGGTTAGTGACACGATGGACAAGTGCTCTCCACTTGGCTCTGTCTGTTGTCAGCCTTCCTGCTCTATTTATATGTAAATAAATAAATTGTAATTGATTTGAACTCCAAGGCCCAAATCCTTCAACTAGCATCCAGCCTGAATAAGTGAGCCAGGTGCTTAGGAAGTGTGTGGAGTAAGTAGAAAATTATTCTCCTAGCTAGGCAGCGGTGTGAGAGAGGGGCCAGCCACACTGCAGCTTAGCATTATGGTTCTAGCATTCTGCTTCACGGTGGCGGGGTTGCTGTGTGTGCATTGTCCTCCACAGGGCTGGATCCTAAGGTTTATAGAGAATGTACAGTCTCCTCAAATCCACCTCCACCCTAGACTATGTAACCAGATTGGATCTGTCTAAAATCTGTGTAACGTGCTGCCGAAGTTTATTAAGCCCCACTCTAGCAGCTAATGGACACATAGGCTAGAATTATACTGTTAACTCAGATGGTATGAGTTTGTAATGAACATCCTGGTTCCATTCTCACTTCCTGTGATGGGGTCATTGCCAAGGGCTTTTTAACCCAAGGACAGACAGCACAACACTTTTTTTCCTGAGATTGCTGCCAGATTAACAGCAGTATGTGCTGTACATAGGATCATCACTGAATACAGTAAATAGGGACTGTTCTGTGTCCAGATGCTCACAAGTCTCTCATAAGTACTCAGCTTTTCTACTGAGCAGCTGAACATGCCATGTTCTTATGCTGCAGAATACACCCCATCTTTAGAAGCTGATCATTAGAAAAAAGCTGTCACAACCATTGCAGAATTATAAAACAGCAGGTGAAAGAGGCAAAAGCTTTTATAATACATCTGGATTTTCATAAAACATTTGAAAGTGCTTTGCAAAATCTTATCTCAATGATAAATTATGTTGGTGTAGATAGGATACAAACTAAGAGACCATAAATAAAAGGTAGTGATTAAGATGTCAAGTTTTTGGGAAGGTGATCAGTGAAGTGGAACACGGATCACTATTTGTATATCTTCTATAATATTTCCACTGATAGTCTAGCAGAGGGACTAAACAACTAGTCAGAGATACTGACTGATTTTACTAAGCTGGTTAGCATTTTGAGCATCAATTAAAACAAAGACATGATACAAAAGGACTAAAAAACTTAGAAACACGATGATCTAAAAAGTCTCTTAATTTCTATTTTCTGTGACTACATGATTAATCTTACCTTGGGATGTTGTTCTTAGTTAGCAGTTGGTATTGTAGAAATGACTTCATTCAAGATGATGTCATACAGAAGATTAGAAATATAACTAGTCTCCTTTATTTGCTCCAACACTAACACCACACCTACTGCCAGCTGTGGACAGTGTTTTAGGGCAAAGCAGATACAATTTGGGTTATGTCTATGGTGCAATGCAATGCCATGTAGAGAGATGTGTGCTAGCTCTGAGTAAGTTGGTATAGCACCAAGTCAGCTTCTGGGATCTAGGGAGGTGGCTGTACTTGCTTCTGGTTTTGGAGAAAGTTCAGTCAGATATAGCCTGGATATCTCAACATGGTGCTGTTTTATGCTCTGTAGACATATCCTTAATGGGATCTTTAGAAATTGAATGTTGGCCCCAGTCTGTAGTCCTTGACTTAACTGCAAGTTTTAACTGGGGAAAGACTCAAGCAGTGAGCTGGATCATGGTTCAGGGTGGAAAAACTCTCACTAATATTAATAAATAATAGCATAATATGACCCTTTCTCAACAAAGCAACAGTGACTAGAGCAGAATGAATCATATTTTGGCTGGGACTTTTTAGTGGTTTCTTGCTATTCATACTTACTTCGGCAATCCTCTTGTGCAATGCGGTTGTCAATATTAATGTCATCGACAGCAATTCCTCCAGTTCCTTTTCCAATTTCTCCCTCAATGACCACCTGGAAAAATGTTGTAAGTTTACATTCTTTTATTGCTAATAATAGAGACTTTTTAAAATAAACATGCAACTTAAGTTCACATGGTGTCAGATGTGCATACTTGGCTTGTTATCAATCAATACTGGTCACATGCCAATGTTGATTCAATAATTTGACAACTTTTCTAAAGATTTTTACATTATCAATAATAGCTGCAGTGCAAGTGCAACATTTGGACATATGAGAAATGATTTGTAAAGTAGTTTTTCTGACCTTCTCCAACAAATTGCTTATATTGCTGTCACTGGAATACCATGAAATATGCTGCTGTTATTTACTGTCATGGCAACAGCATTCCACATACAGGTATATAATATTGTGTACAAAATTGTCCATTGACATTTTCTACAGTGGCCTATAAAATACAGCCAGCAAAATCTCTTAGACCTTGACTCTGTGGATCCAAAGCAAGGCTGACTGATCTTACTTGATAATGTTTCATAGACTTGTGAAGAAGAACACGTCCTTCCTTCCAGCAGTTCCCCTGGTGTCCACTCAGTGTCCACAGATCTTGATCATAATCATCTGGCTTTTGGTATCTCAGTTTGATCTTCAGGGTGCCAACATGGGGGCCAGACATATGATACCAGAATGTCATACAGTGTGCCGAGTTCTGCGAGTAAATCACAGGGCTTAGCAGCCGTGCGACCTTTCCTTTCTGGCTTTCGTCAGCTTGTGAGTAAATGAAATTGCCATCTCCTGCTGTGACATTAATACTGTGTTAGAAAGAATGACCAACTTTTACTTTTCATTAATCTAAAAAACACTTCAGAATCATTCTATACTCTTCCAGATGTATATGTCAGAAGCTTCACTAATGAGCTAGCAGGAAATGATTAACTTGGGAATTCTAAGGAAATGTAGGGGAGATCACCACCAACTTGGGGGTCTTCAGGAAGAGACTGGACAAGCACCTGGTTGGAGTCACATGACCCCAGCACTTTTTTCTGCAATAGGCAGGGGGTTGGACTCAATGATCCACTGAAGTCCCTTCTGACCCTAGCATCTATGAATCTATAATCTAGCCTGATGCACCATGGATGTCTCTCTTTAGTAGGGACATATTGAAAACTAGAGCAGACATCATAATGCACATGGTGAATCTCCATTTCTGAGCAACTGCAAGTGAGCTTTGCATGTCATAGTGAACATCAGCCACAGTACTATGATTTGGTTCATAATTAGGCTTCTCCATCCTGGCAAATTTTTAAAAAATCACTATGGTGAGTTACAACAAAAAAGAGATGATATTAATGTATGTTTCCTAAGAATTCCCAAGTTAATCATTTCCTGCTAGCTCATTATATAAATAAATAAATAAATAAATAATAGGTATATAAATACGCCTTGGCCTACTCATTGATTTTAAACTTCATTGCAGAAGAACAAGGAAGTTTTTTTGGCTCCCTGCCTGCCATCTGACACCTCCAGGGAAAGAATTCTACCTGCTCAACACATCAAAGAGCTACTCAACACAGCTCTCTCAAGACACTCTCATGGACCCAGAGGGACAGACTTCCATCTTCAGCTCCCTCTGTGCAAAAATTAAGTTTATTTCCTACCTATGGGGACTTTTTACCATCTTGTACCATCTACACTTTTCCCAGAGCCTGATGAAGGGACTTTGATCCCGAAAGCTTGCAGAAAAGGACAATTTTCTTGCCATTTTCCAGTTGGTCAAATAAAAGGTACCATTTTGGAACCAAGAGTTCTAGTTTTGTGTATGTCTTTTTGTCTCAGACCAACACGGCTACCAAGTACGCCCTTGGCCTACTCTACATTTTTCTGTGAAAGGCTATTTTAAATCTGCTTTTAAATACTTTACTGTATTTTATTTTATTTTCTGTTAGGAATAACCATACAAGAATAAAATGATTTTACACAGCCACGTTTAGAGATCAGGGTCTGAAACACACTGAGTGTGGTTGAACTGTTTCTCAATAAAAATATATTGCCATAATTAATTTATCAATTAAAGCATCCCCAGGGTCACTTCATTATCTTAAGGCCGTGGGGAACAAACTTTTTGGTACGTGAGCTGCAAATTAACCTCTCATCCTCCCAGAGTGCTATTCCAACCCCCTTCCCCTGCCCAATCTGCTGCTCTGGCTCTTGCTCTCTGTCCTATATGACACTGTGCTGCCTTTTCCTTCCCTGTTCTGCTGTGTGCCACACAGAGCCTCCCTGTGCCACTTGTGGCACTCATGCCACAGGTTGGTCACTGTGTCTTAAAGGATAAAGTTGGCATAATATATTTTTGAGACACTCTCAAAATTATGGATCAGGTTTTCCAAAGAGTACAAGAAGCTGATACACTGGGATTTGGGCACTGAATTTATGTAGGTTCCTTTGAAAATCTGAGTCATAATCAAGTTAGAAGAGAAGAATGGACATTTTAATCAATTTTGATGACAGGCTAACACCAGACTGTCTCTTGTGATATTTTTTATTTCCATCCAACAGTGAGACATTCATACTCTAAATACTCAGTTGTATGCCTGGGTCCTATGCTCAATGAAGTAATTCTCCCCCAGACTCACTGGACCTGGGTCAGTTTACACAAGCTAAGAATCTTAAATGTGTAGAATAAATTCCTGCCAAAGAACCAGATGTCAGAACACAAAGCTTACCAAGAAATCAGGTATCAGTGAAATTCTAAATTACCCAGCAACAGTCATATTCAACGTTTAAACAAAAGAAAAGACAGGAGGAAAAAGGTAAGGTAAGATTATGGAAGCACCAGTAGCATAAGTAGGGCAGGGCAACTGGAGCATCCCCCTCCACAATGAAGCTGTGCTGGATGCCCAGCTGTGTTGTTACAGCTCTGGGGAGCACAAACTATTTATTATGATTGTTTCTGTCTTACTGCAGTAAAACTTTCTTCATCTTCTCCAGCTAAGGTTTCCATGCCTTCATGTTCTTACATCACTCTCTGTTGTTCATCTGATGACAAACATGTATAAATATGCCCAACAGATGATAGGGAGAACATCCAGATGGTGACTGAAGAATAAGGATTACTGATGTAGTTGCAAGACATATCAGTCCAGATATACATGGTGGTGCAAAGATTTTCCCAGTTGAACCTTGAGTCATATGCATATTTTGTAAAGCTTGCCTAGTGTCTTAATGATTGCTTCAGGGAGGAGACTGTTAGAATGAAAATTATTTTGTAGGGATTTACTCAAGTGTAAACGAGAACTGAATGTGACTAAAAATAAGTGTTGCACCTCCATAGTATAAAAGGTGCTCTTGGACAGCAATTGCCTAACTTCAGTGACCTCAGGCACTGGTTGGCTTGTTGATCATTGCATTTCCTTTCAGATTACTAGTAGTCTGCCATAATACTTATTTTGTACCTGCTGCTGGGTGGGTGGCAAATGAGGCAGTGGGGAGGGGAAGGCCACCTAAGAATCACAGGAAATTCGGAAACCGTTGTGTGTTGCAGTGGGAGGGAGGAGTAAGGCTTTAAGACACTGCCTTAAAAACTTATCAAGGCTACAGCTACTGGAAAGAATAAGTCCTTTACCATATCAGAGTCCAGTGGCAGCAATAAAATCTCTTCAAGGAATATAATTTCTTTAGCTCTTGATTGAAGACAAGTTCTTCCTCATAATATTCTTTGGTAGCAAAGTGCAGATCTCTCTCATTTTCAGAATATTATTGGCGTTCTGGGTCAGGAACTCTGTCTTCATTGTCTTAATTAGAGCTTTACTTATGCATGCCTTTTAGGTTTTGTCAGTCTCTGGCTAACACAGCTTTTAACCTCCTTTCAATGTCAGATCCTACTGAGCCATTTCACATTACTTTACATCAATTTTTCCACCATTACAGCCTTCCTTTCAGCTAACTGCATTTAGTTAATTTGATGCCATTTATTTGTACAGTGCCATTTATAGTCAAAGTATTTTAAGTTTTTTTCTGAAACTGCTGTGCTTGTCGTAAGATTCAATTGAAAGTGTCTCAGAATTTAAGAAGTCCAATTTTATCTAATTTCCTTGTCATTCTCATTAAGCAAAGGGGCTGCAGAAGTGAAAAGGGGGAAGTCATTTGTAGCACATTTGATTAATCTACATGTATGAAAAAAAGAATGTTAAAACTAGAGGTGTCCAGGTCTTGAAATGTCCTTTCTTTCTATTTGTTGCTTTATTGTGCTGAAGCATGAATTGGGCAGCACTTCTGGGGAAAAAGGTCAAGCATGAGTTGGGCAGCACTTCTGGGAAAAAAGCCCAGCCAATCAGTTTCTTGAGATGTTATTTGTAGAAGAACCATGGGTGGGCAAGGGAATACCTAGAATCTCCAACTAGTGTTTGAGGAAGATGAATGTTTAAAGAAGTCTTGGAAGTTACAACAGCAGTTTACACATTGTTCGTTGGCAGACTATACCCATAACTTAACAAGAAAATACAGGGCTTCATTCATAATTATATATCTCACTAAATAGTGATCATAAGCTGAGTGGCAGGATTGAAAGGTCTCTGGACATCTGAAAGTCTTATTGCCCCATAGTACTCCACATTTACTAACTGGGGACAGAATTGGCTAGGAGTAGGGAATGGGTTAGGAGTAGGGAATACTGTTCATTCCTGTCAAAAAGTATACTTCCTCAGAGGCAGTAACACATTCAGGTGACTGTAATTAGGCACTATCTTCTTAAAAATATGTATGTTATAATGTAGGTGACTTTACTTGATATAGCAAAGTCTGAATTTCTGGAGAAGCCTTTGGAATTATACAAAATGACCCTTCCCTTTTAAGTTGGCTTAATCATGAACTCATGATTACCTGTGTGATCTTGAATAGGTCCAGTTTTGCTAGTGAGGACTGCCCACTTTAAGTCTACTTGACTGTCATGTTCCCAGTGGCAGAAAGTCTTGTGAGATCCCCGGCCAAATCCACAGCTGAAATCATATGCTGGCAACTCTGGAACAGAGGGAAGTAAGGAGGAAGAATGCCATTATGCATGTAAATTACAATTTGTATTAAATCACCACCACCACAAACTGTCTAGATCAGATGATGGAAGTAGCTATTTCTACTTGAAATTCTGAGAAGCCCCTACAGATCAGGATTGCAAGGTATAGCTGAAGTATCAAATGATTTCCAATAGCTGCTTTAGCCATATCTCTCTTCTGGTTGTATAAGTCAGACTGTGTGACTTTTCTGTAAGCTGATACACTTCTCTGTTTTTCAGACCTTTTTAGATAACTTTTATTGAAAACCTGTTCCTAAAAGAGGAACACTGTCCCAGCTGTCAGAATCTTTTGCTAATTGTTCATATTTTTTCATACTCTATTGTTTCCCTATATGTAAGAGCTCACAGTAATGTTTAGGTTAGCGCAAAGGCAAGTTCAAAACCCTACTGCAAGGACCAATGGATCTTTGTAAGAAAGAACTTTTTCTCAATCACAGCCTACAGATTTAGTAAAATATTGTATCAGCATGTTTCAGGCAGTTAAGATGGCCCACAAGATGGCAGCATTGAAATGAGCAAACTGAAAATGGGAAGAGACAAATGTGGCCCATTGCCAATTCAACTCAAAATAAGCTTCAAAACAAGCTACATGTAAAGCAAGGGAAGTCTGGTATTATGGACAGGATGAGATCATATTTTGTTTTCAAGCTTCTCTTCAATTCTGCCCAAAGGTTTAAGACCAAGTAGTTTATTTTTTTCAGTTGAACTTGGTATTTGAATGGAAAGATTATACAGGGCAGATTTCTTTGTATTCGTGGATTCTAAAACCTGTTTCAAAATCTGTTATACTCCATTCCCATCCATATGAACTCTTGGAAGAAAGGGTTCACCTTAAGCAATGACCACTCCATTAACACAATCTCCATTCCCTGTCCCCAGTGCAATACTGTGACTGCTCAAGGCATTACCTTCTGAAATCATTAATCAGTCATTTCTCAGTCCTTATCAAGGAAAGACTTTCATTAACTTCGAATGAGAGTTTTGTATGGGTAAAGACCAAAAACAATGGGCCCCATGCTCTCATCAGTATCAGTTTTGGATAGGACTTCTGCTCTTTTGCATTCTTCTTTCTGACAACTCACTCTATTCCAGTATTTCCTCTTTTTATTGTGGGTGAAGAATGGATAGGCAGAGATGGCAATTTCTGTTGAGGGAAACTGGAACATAACTCCTGTACGGCATGCTCTCCTAGGGGCTGCAGGGCTTGGGAGGTAAGGGCAGAACTGTGTAGATTTCCCATACTTCCTCTGGATCCCTGGATTATATAACCCTGGACCTTGGGGCTTCAAAAGTTTGATGGAGCAAAACTCCCAGCTTTTCCACAGACCAGGAAGACTATTTGTCATAGAAGAAAGAATGAGTAAGAAACTCTGCAATATGAAATTCATTAAGGTTTCTCTTTGAAGGGAGGTTTTTAAAGAAAGATTATTAAGTTCGTGAAAAATATCCCTTTACACCTAAGAACATCTAGACAGAGTTATATTGCCAGACTCTAATACAGGGGTGGGCAAAATGCAGCCCATGGGCCAGATGCGGCCCTCCAGGCCATTCTATCTGGCCTGTGGGGCCCCTAAAAATTTTAGAAAATTAGTATTTATCTGCCCCTGGCTGCCTGTCATGCAGCCCTTGATGGCTTGCCAAAACTCAGTAAGCAGCCCTCCTTCCAAAATAATTGCCCGCCCCTGCTCTAATATCATAGCTATGGACCTATTTATAAAAAAAGCACTATAGGAAGAACCTGATACACCATTAATCTTATTTGCCCCCAAAAGGATTGCAAAGTTTGTGATGCGAAGTCTGTGATAACCCTTAACAGTCTACAAACCCAGTACAGGAGAACTGTGATATGCACATTACATTGATTGGCAGACATTGCACCATATTAATGAGCACAAATAGCAAAAAAAAAGTTTTCCTTAGAAAGGAGACAAATAACAGGGACACCATACATACACAAATACAGTTATACATACACATGTATGCACATGGTTCTGAATGAGCCAGCAGGAATGCTTCAGAAGAAAGACTAGGAATTTTATTATGAAAACTGTGAACACTTCCTCACATAACACGTTTGAAACTTACTGCCACAGAATGCCATTCAAGCCAAAAACCTAAGAACATCTAAAAATAGATTGAACATTTAAAAGGATAATAAGAATATCCTGAATTATAGTAGTAATACTAAAGAAGTACGGGAAGTGAAGCAACACCTTGTGCTTTGGGGTTTAAGAAATCTCTGTAGGTAGAGATTTAAATGACACTTTACTTTCATGGGAGGTAATACCTGTTTCTGCCTAATGTTGACGTATTTGGTATCATCCACTGATGGTACTGTACTGGACTGGATGGATTATAAGTCTGATTCAGAAGTGTTCCTAAGCTTTGATATACTATGATTTTAGACAAAAACATGCTTCTTCAGGAGTAATCCTATTGATGGTAATGGGTCAAATATCTCAACGTACAAAATGGTCCCATTAAAGTTAAAATGATGCCTCATGTGCGTGAAGTGAGTAAAGTTTGGCTCACTATATGTACTCCATTACTTAAAGCATTCCTTGAACCCTGTTTGTTTCCTCAAAAAATCTTCTATTGCTAATGTATACTTCAGAAAAACAGCAGCAGGCAGGTAGATATTTCAGATGCTGAGAGAACAACTCAAAGGAGATGTGGCAAAATGGGCAGCACAAATTACTTTAGCTTCTTTTCCACCGTGGAGAACTCATAACAACAGCAGAGTGTCCCCAATGCCTGATAAAAAGTGTTTGTGCCTGAAAGCTTGCAAAGAACTTTCTTCCAACTATCTAGTTGGTCTAATAAAAGATATCACATCTACCTTGCCAAAAATCAATTAGGGGCTTCAGGGCCCTAAAAGAAAAAAAATAGGCTTTTGACCATTTGGCTGAAGCATACATCTCCTAGGTTTTTTTTGTGATCCCTGGAAAAGTTGTGTCACCTGACCCCTAATATAAGATAGAACAGTTCAAAACCTGCTCTAAATTACCCTACCAAAGATCACAAGGGGTTGAAACAGTAGCTGTAGTCATACCCTCATTTTGTATGTCCATGCACCTTAGTTTGCCAGCTAGAAGGAAATAAATAGAGGAGCTGTTGTTTGGTCTCTATAACAGTGTAAGTTCTCCTTATACCAGGGTGATCCTCCAGTGAATATTTAAGCCATCTCCAAGTTCGTTTGTATTGACAGCAAGGAAGGCAACTGAATCTTAGACTGTTTCTGTTAGAATCAATGGCCAATGTGAGACAAAAACCATATGACACTAAAAATATGGGGGCTCATGCAACGGGGAGAGATTTATCTTCTCTGCAAGTAGACAACAGCTGTGCCTCTTGGCTACATCTTGTTCCCAGCTGGAATCATTAATGTTGCACATGGATAAGTAAGTCATTTGAAAATCTAGTTGGGTGAATTTCTTGCAAGCCTATTAATCTTTCCTGCCCACAGTCTTTGACAGATTTGTGCAGCTCTGCCAACTAGAGAAGAGAAGGAGCATGATGGTGTTTAGGCTTCTAAGGAAACTGCATATGATGCTACTACTTAAAGATGTAGGAACATTAAAATGGAAAATGACCAAATAACTGTACTGCTTCAAAGTGCACATATTGGGACTAATTCTTATTTACACCCAGGCCTTTTATACTACTGTCAGTGTACAGTCGCCTTAAAATGAAAGCAACTTATATTTACAGATATCTTGAGGTTCCTTTACCCTACTTTAGGAATGTATAACTACCCATTCTAAATGATAATTAGACCCTATATATATCATATAATTATTTCGTATAATAGATCTTAGCGCCAGGGTTCCTGAATTATATTTTTTCTTAAACCAGGCATTAAGCGTTGTAAGTAACAAAACAGTTGCCTTCTTCAACATTCTGATTTACCTGGACCTTGCACATATACTGAGAGCATATAATGTAGCTAAGTCTACATGTCGGTAGGTAAGAGCTGAGCATTTCACCTCATTTTAAAAATCAATTCCTTACCATTGCAAGTAAGTTATTTAAAAAGAGCTATATTGGTGAGGAATAGAATTGACTCCTGACAGGTAGTTACCTTGACAGGCAGGTTTGTTAATAATATATTAGATGTCAAGGTAGCTGGACACTTTTCAGATTTGGGGAACAATATAGAGTCTCACCTAAGAATTTTCAAACCTTGAAACATTTTTGTTATTTTGACATAATTATTCTTTCTAATGTTCTTAGGACTTGGCCCCAGGGAAATCAATGGCAACATTTTCATTGATTTAGAATTTGTCTACACAGAGATGAATTCCAGATACTTATTCCTGATTAACTATTTCAGTTCCAAAGTGAATTAAGATAATTCAGAATAAGGTACTCTTAAGCTGGAAACATAAAATATACACAGGAAATTAATCAGGAATATCTGTTCCACTTAAAATTCATAACCATCGTCAATCAACATTGACATCCCTCTGTAGATAAGCTCATGCAGGGACTAAGGATTAAATCTATGGGCTCACAACTGGTTCAAGTGCAGAAAGGTAGTTCTAATCCATTTGCCCAGTTCTGGGTCAAGTGGCAGCCTAAGTGGTTTCTCAGTAATTCAGCATCGCTTCAAGACTTGTTTAAATTACACTTTTTGTAGCCAGTGACTTCAGTGGCTCAGAAAGTGGAAAACTATCTTGCATGGTGCCTTAATAGAGAATCCAGTATTTTTGTGTTCACTCACTGTTCTGCCACATACAGAACAGGATTTGGGGATTGGATCTTATCCTTTATTCCCTGAAAAGGAGTAGTGACCAATGACACAAGTGGCTTCCTCTGAACAATGTAGGGAAATAACATTGGAAAACTCTGGAGAGAACCTCATAGGAATCTATCTTTATAGCAGGAAAAAAGCTGGCTCAAGAAGG
Source organism: Gavialis gangeticus (assembly GCF_001723915.1). NCBI lineage: Eukaryota > Metazoa > Chordata > Crocodylia > Gavialidae > Gavialis > Gavialis gangeticus. The sequence goes on along the minus strand of NW_017729004.1, from coordinate 32,451,269 downwards.
TGGTGCAAGAGGGAAGTTAAATGAAGACAATGAGGAGATCCTGAAAGACCCTTGCCAAAAGCAGTCAGTCATATGATTGGACAGTTCACTCAGTCCCACAAGAATAAACATAACTTGCACATGCAGCTAAGTGGGGAATGGAAAGTATGGTTCAAGTAGGGCTTAGAGTTATTGCAATTAATTTTCTTTCTAATTTACAAAGCTTAGAAAATATTTAATCTTAAAAAATCTTCATTTTAGCCAAATTCAAAACAAAAAGTCATTTCAAAAAGAAAAATCAAAACAGTTTGTCTTGGAAATGCTGAAACACCACTTCCTTCTACTTTTTGCCCTCCAAATTGAGTTTTTGGTCAAAATCAACCTGATTCTCTGAAGCATTTTGATTTCAGCAGAACTGCAACAATCTGAGTGTTGCATCACAGTTTCCCTGACCAGTTCTCACAAGCTGCTTGTTCCTGTGGTGGTACAGGAGGGAGCAAGTAGAGCTGTCTGTCTCATGAGTCCATCCTGACTATAACAATGGGCAGAATAATAATTGCTGACTAAGCAAATTCCTAGGACAAGGCAATCAAATTTTGAAGTGGGGAAAATTTATATCTCTGCAGCATGGGAACTGAGAGGTTAAGAACAAAAGCAACCTCTAAGATAAGTCAAGTTACTGATTAATCAGGTCCACACCATCAGTGTTCATAAGGAAGCGTTCTTATTCTTAGTAACATTCTTTTTGCTTGAAGTGCAGCCTGATGGTAGCATATTGTTAAGGAAACATTGATATGCACTTACACACCCTGTTAATAAATTACTGTGAGACTGTGCCTGATTTGGCTTTAATAAAGGAAATGGGAGTAACTGAATGCTGAACTCTTTACCTCCTCACAATTCTGAATACAAAGCATTTAGAACTACTTATTTTGGGGTTAGGGACAGAAGTTGCACATAAACCAGTTTAAGTGATCAGAAACTGATTTAACCCTGCAACCGAACATAAGTTCAGTGAACATAAACCAGTTTCAAAATGGCCAGCTGGGATCTGAGCCGGTGGGGCAGGGAGGGGGGAATTAACCCCCCTCCCTGCCAGTTCACTTCAGGCTACTGCCAGGGCTGGCCATGGCCCCCCAGCACAGCTTCTATGCAGCTGAGCGTGCACTCTAGCGCCCCCTTGCGCTAGCCTGGGTCACTGCATTTCCTAAATGTCTATTCACTTGCAAATCGGTTCAATTTAGGTAGGTTAGACTACCCTGTAAAGATTGAATCAATTCAGGCTCCAGCTTTTTGAATGTCTGTCCCTAGCCTTGGAGTTTGGGGCTTTTCCCTATAATTGTACAGGATATTAAAACTCGGCAGACCTCCGAGGAAGCCTTGGGAAGCAGCGAGTTCAGGATTTTAAAAGCTGTTAGCTATTGTATTGATTAAGGGAAGAGAACCCACTGCTGATGATGGTGCTTTTCCTCTCAGTGTAAATTGATGGTAGCAGTTTATTTAACACCATTTGGGGAAGTGGTTGCTAAAAAACAACATTGTAAACATACCAACTCTGTGGTGAAGAAAACTGGCAAACTTTGCTGGTCTCAGTTTTGCAAAACCTTGCAGGATATAAATAGTGAATCTATGCGTGTGTGTTTTTTCACTGGAGTTTGCAAACATGCTTTGTGTCATAGATGTGCTGCATTTAAACAAAGTGTGCTGTGTGATTAACTTAGTTTAGTTTTATCACCATTTGGCATTTGCTGATGCAAAAATGAGATCTTGCTTTCTGCTGGATATACATGTGGATGAAAGGAATGAAATATTTACTGTATAGAGTTTAGAGACCAGATGCTCAGAGTTTACATCAGAGACTTTTTTTGAAAACAGAAAGCCAGGAAGTGCTGCAATACATTATTTTTACCTTTGGCATGAATTCTGGGTATCGAATTTACTGTGTATTTAACAAGAAAATATCTTTCTTCATACCTGGCTGCAATGTAGTATCTGTTATCGTTGGTTTTTCTGTAGTCAGTACTGTAGTACCACCTGAAAAATATCACACATGATATAAGATATGGAACAAAAAAGAAAGACAATGCAATCATTAGGCAGTTCCTAAATATACATGTAAAATATTATGTGCATGTTTGTCTGCTAGACACGTAAGTGAGCAGGCATGCACAAACACAGAATTATTATGGTTAAAGATTTGGTTTCCTTTATCAAAAAAAGAAGTTAACAGAAATAATCAGCAGCACTTCAGTAGAGCTTTACATCTTAAAAGCTCTTAACAAGTCATCACTCATTAAACCTCTTATCATCCACAGTGACTGTCTTCACTACAAATGGTGAAGATGAAGTGAACTGCTGCAGGTCACACAAGAAATAAGTGGTTGAATTAGGAGTGGGATCTAGGACTTCCCAATGACCATCTCTGCACTCATTCATCTATATTATAGTGACTCCCATGTCAGAGACCGAGTAGACCTCCATTAGATAAGTCTGTCTGATGCTTGCCACTGCAGGATGTTTCAGCATTTTTGTATAGTTAACTTGTGAGAAATGTTCACAACCAAACTGTAGACTAGATGCAACAGGATTTGGGCTTGAATTTGCCTTGGATTTGCATCAGCCCATGAGAGTGAGATGTACTAAAAACCCTGCTTGTGTGATGCAGACCAAGGGATAAGGGAACCTTTCTATTGCTTGTTTTATTCTTGGATCACGTGGGCCTTGGCTCCTTCCTGCACTCCATTATTTACTGCTGATGGATTGTGGACACTTTGCCTTCACATGTTTCATCGTATTGATAAAGGAAACAAAAAACAAAAAGGAAAAATTGTGTTCCAAGGCATAGGCTACTGCTTATCAGCCAAAGAATCATTCTCTCAGTGGTAAACAAGCAGTTTAAGTGTTAGAAGAAGGATGATTAAGATGAGGTCCAATGCAAAGAAATACCCAGTCTTATGTCTGAGAGGATGATCTAATGGACAGTTTGATGAAGGAGCTGTAGGATAAACAAATACATTTGCTAGATATGTGGTTAAAACTATACGTGGCCTACAGTGTAATTATGACTGTTTTACTAGGCAAAGTTATGTTGATATTCACATGGGTGCAAATACTACTGAGGAAGAGAATCTGCCAGCTATTTATACATTTGTGAAAGTATAAACTTAATAAAGGGAAGTAGCTAAAAAGTCACCTCTTCATCTGTCCTGTACCCTTACTGGGATACATGTAAAACCAGTGCATTTCCTTCTTTACATTGGGGAAAAATGTTTTAAATCATTTAAAATGTGTCTACATACATTTGTGTTATTTATAATTCACTTAAGATACAATGTGTCTGTGCAGTGCCTACCATGGTGAAGGCCTGACATGAGTTGGGATTTTTAGGTGATAGCATATTGAAGTAATAAAAAATAATCATCTTGAGATAATCATTTCCTTTATATAAAGGCATTGTGGTGCGATGGGTATAGGGCACAGGGCTTGGAATCAGGAGATATTGGTTCTCTTCCCCAAGAATTCTGTGCTTAGGAGAGACAAAAGGCTGCAATGGTTTTTTTGGATAGTTTTACTGCACCTTGTGATGTACTCAGTTGGCCAGGGACTATTGTGTATATTTCTCCCATCCCAGGAGACAAATGGGAATGAAGTTTCTGTGTTCAATGGACTGTTAGAAATAATATAAGTGAACAAGGAATGTCCTCATGTGCTCCTTTCATTTCCCCTGTATACTATATAGCCATACAAAGGCCATACAGAATATGTCCCTAAGTACTGCACCTTGCAACTAGGAGGCTCAATTAATTTGCTCCATAAGTGGCCCCAGATTTTTTTTTGTACTGGCTCTGGAATTATGTATATGTAAGAAAGTAAATGCATGAAGTATTTACCAGTATCAAAAACTTTTTGAGATAGTTTAACAGCCAGACAATAGATCCTTTTTCTAATTCACTGCTTTGGCTATTTTATAAAAAAATTAAAATAATCTGGGATCTCTGATTTGAAAAGCAGGGACTATGGCTGAAGTATCATACCTGTTCAGAAGGGGGGTTATTTTTTTTTTTACTTTGAGAAAAACTCCCTTGTTGCATTCTGAATTTACAGGAAATACTGGGAAGGCTCAGAAGGAGCTAGGTTCTGAGACTGAAGGTTTTTTTACATTCACTCTTGGAAGTTCTACTTGTCTGCTTCCAAAAAAACCCCTTCTTTTTACCTAAGGTTATCCATAGTTTCATAGTTTCTATGGTTGGAAGGGACCTGAACAGATCATCAAGGCCGACCCCCTGCCCTAGGCAGGAACAAGTGCTAGGATCTTAATACCCCAGCCAGATATCTATCCATAGTCACCTTCGTCAGTGAATGCCAGATTTCAACTTCATTTTATCTCATAGATATAGGAAGCCATAAATATTTATAAAGGTGAGCATGCAAGGGGGTGCAACACAACAATAATTTGTTTCAGTTTGTCTGAAAATAAGTTTGATAACTACAGGTATATAGCTCTGCTAACTGAGCTTGACCCAACAGAGTGGAGACATAGCCTTGCAAGTGAGCACTGGTAAGATATCTGAATTC
>NW_017729004.1:32428165-32441715 GCF_001723915.1 Gavialis gangeticus | reverse complement strand
TGTCTGAAAATAAGTTTGATAACTACAGGTATATAGCTCTGCTAACTGAGCTTGACCCAACAGAGTGGAGACATAGCCTTGCAAGTGAGCACTGGTAAGATATCTGAATAGGTTGAAATAATATAAATCTTTTCAGGGAGAAGGAAGCTCTGTATAGAATGGCCAAAAAACCACTATAAATAGCTTAGGTCAGGGCATGTGGACAGAGCAACATGGTTCTGGGTTTCCTTAGCTTGCTTTGTGCATGCTAGCTCCACAACCAGACACAGTACCCACGTCAGTGCAACACTGTTCCTGGGCTACTTTGCTCTGCTAATTCTGTGTTGTACATGTAGACTTGCCATGCAAGGTAACCCATTATATCTCCATACAGCACTACACTGTGCATAGAGACATAGCCTTTATCTGTGAGTATACGATCTCATTGCAGACCTCTGCTTTGGATTCCTATCTCCTCTTCCTATTCCCTGATGATGAAAGCAGTCTGAAGAAGTTAGTAGCCATCCCTTCATGATTGTACTGAAGGGTTGGTAGAGAAGGTCATGGGTTACTTTCTTTTTGTGCTTGTGTGTTTGTGCTTTCATCAAACAAGCCTCTGCACAGGGTAGTGGCTGAAAAAGGAAATGTACTACAGATGGATGACAAAATTATGAAATAGGGCCTCTTGTGTCTGAGCACCACTCTCATTTTGAGTTCAGTAAGAGAATAAACCTTCTGAAAAAGGTCTGTCCGCCCTTTATGTAATTGGGGAAAGTAAATAGGACATTTGATTACATGCAATCCCTGCTCCAAAAATGACCTGCCTGCCTGCTAGTTGCTATTATTTGCCTCAAAAATTACACAGTGGAGAAAACAATCAAAAGTATTGTCACACACAAAATGCAGATGCCTATGTTTTGACAGTGCTGACAATGCAAACTGCATACCAATATCCATTCATCATGAGTGATTAAATCAAGATAAACATTTAGCTGGTAACTAGTGACTGACATGAACTAAAATGAGGCTGCAATGGAATGAGGATGGTTTCTGCACCTGTCAATTGGTAGTCATCACCTGTTCCACTGTGACAGTTTGCCTGGTCATCATCACATTCATCCACAGGTTTGCCCTCTGATGTGGTGGGGACTGATGTAGGAGCTGAAACAAAACCCAGGATTATTTCATTAGAATATGTTCTGGAGAAAAGTTTACTAGCTGCAATATTTTGATGAACAAAGTATGCTGTCTTTGTTTGCTATCGCAGGCGAAGAAGAATTACTTTACTTTACATGGGGGGAAGTTATTATTTCTGTTATTATCTGTACATAAACTCCCTTTCACTCCCTCATTAAAACTGTCTTCAGTGTCTGAACTGAAGCGCAGAGATGATTGGGGGATTCGATTGTCACAATATCCTTTTACTATTTATGATTTGAGGAATCATGGAGGGAGTGGGGCAGGAAACTTAGGAAATGGAGTAGATGGTACAAGCACCATCATTTTGCTGCCAGTCAGAGTACCTGCAGGTGGATTTGTGTTCTGAAAAGGAGCTGCTTGACTGGTGTATGCTGCAGACTGCAACTACATACTCACATGCTACATGTTTTATGGGCTATGCTGGCAATTTCCCACTGGGGCAGTGGAGTGCTGGACTGTACAGTGAGTCTGCATGTAGGGGGAATAAAGAAGCAGATGGAGGCTCTTCCTACTTGACAGGCAGGAGAGAGGCTCTGCTACCCTGAAGGCCTATGTACTACATCACAAACGAACACTGTCTTTTGTTCGGGGAGGCACCCTTCCCAGGCAGCACATACATGTCAGTCAGCAGCACATAATAGTCTGGGGCTCACTACTTGTTGTCTGAACAACAGCAACATGTCCCACCATGTATAAACAGGTCTGTCCAGCAGGATCATGCCTCGATCATAGGATTTGGTTCTTCCTTTCATTTCTAACTAGGTCAACATTTCCCTTTCAGGATCATAAACTATACAGAATATAGTTAATTTAGCAAACATTAGTCTTAAGCTTTTGAACTAATGTTAAACCAGCCACCATTTTTAAACATCATCAGGGTCATTATACAATTCAGACTTGAAAAACGGTGAACATCATGCTTTCCTCTGAGCACATGAGAGACAGGAAGTGTCTGAGTATAGTCTGGGTAACACTGACAGGAAGGCATCTTTAAGTAGAAGGGCTGTTTGCTCAATTAGTAGCTCAGGGGTGTTTTTTAAAATAAGCAAGACACCAATCATGTTGGTCATCCCTTCTGGCCACCTGCTTGCTTATGGCCAGTAAGGACATTATTATGGTAGCTGCTGAATCTTTGTTATTGTGCATAAGAGCAATGATTTGTGCAAAGTGCCTAAAACAGCTAAGACCCAATTCTGCAAAGCAAACAGAGATAACAACTAGGGCTAAGTACAGACAGTCAAAAAGCCTGAGGCTGAATTGATTTAGTCTTTGCAGGTTCGTCTAAGATGCAGAGATTAAATTAAGAAACAACTGGACAGACATTTACTTTTGATTCAGGAATGCAGGCACATGCCTGCTGTAGCTCAGGCCAGAAGCCAGGGGGTGCCAGAGCATGTAGCCAGCATGGACTGTGTGTTCACTTCTTCTTCCTGCTGTCCCTGAGGTCTCTGGGATTTGCAGTCCAGAATCACAACAACAGGACTCTTTAAGGTTGCTCATCACTTCCTCTTCTTGCTTCCAGATGCCTCTGGGATTTGTAGTCCACAGTGGCAGCCAGCAGTAAGTTTTTAGCAGGGCAGGGCAACTCTGTACTTGGGAGAAGGGAAGTTTAATTCTTCTCCCTAGCTCCAGACCCCAGACCCCAGTCGGGGTTTGCCAGGGGGGAGGGGGGAGGGCAGACTCTGCCTCCCTGCCTCCCAAACCCTTCTCTGCTGGAGAAGATAGCACAGCCCAACCCAGGGCTGGAAAGCATGCTGGGATACTGGGGAATGTGATTTAACTTGAACCAGGAAGAGATCTGGAGCAGAAGTTTCATAAACCAGTTTAACCCAAATCAGTTAATTCTGATACTACATTCAACCAGGTTTATCTTACACCAGTTTCAGCCATTTTGAAACTGCTTTATGTGCACTGAACTTCTGTTACAGGTTTAAATCAGTTTCTGATTACTTAAACTTGTTTATGTATAACTTCTGCCCCTAGTCTAGGGAATTGCAAAACATAGTCACTAGACCTACTGTTTAAACTTCAGGTTTAGGTTTTGCAGTAGAACTACAGTTCACTGGCTCAGTACAATATCCTAACAAACTTGATACAAACTTTTGTCTAAACTGGACTACTCTTCCCAGTAGCAATGTATCAATGTACTTAAAGCCTGTACAGTGACGTATTCCTCCCCCCTCTTCATCAACCTGCAAAGCTAACTGCGCTTTCCTGATTGGCCAGGAAACTTCAGGCTGGACTGAAGCTCCCTCAAGCAGCTCCATTCTGGGATATGATATGTTGTCTCTGCACGGCCTGTATATGCCTTAAAGGCATAATTTGTCCCTATGCCATCACTTAACTATCCTTGAAGTTAGAAAGTTTTCCCTAATGCCTAGCCTAGGGAAAGTTTTCCCTAATCTCCTTTGTTGCAATTTAGATTCTTTTCTTCTATGCCTATCACCAGTGGACATGGAGTTTATAATCTTTTATGTATTTAAGGACTGTGATAACATCTTTTTTCTGTCTTCTGCTCTAGACTGAATAAACCCAATTTTATTCTTGCAGGTCACATTTTCTAAAGCACTGCTTATCTTTGATGTTCTCATCTGGACTGTCTTCAATTTCTCCTCAATTTCTTTAAGTGCTGCCCAAACCTGGACACAAGGCTCTGGCTGAGGTCTTACCAGTGCTGAGCAGAGGGGAAGGATTACTTCACATTTCTGACATATACTACTCCTATTTTTACATATCAGTATGATGATAGTTTTTTTTATAACAATATGAAATTGTTGACTCAGGTTCAATTGGTGACCTATTATAATCCCTAGAACCTTTTCTGTAGCATTACTAACCAGTCGTTCCATAGTTTGTATTTGTGAAGCTGATTATTCCTATATACTTGTACATGCTGAATTTCATCCTATTTATTTCATGCCATTTTTCTAATTTGTTAAGTTCATTTTGAATTCTAATCCTGTGCTCCAAAGCACTTGCAAGCCCTTCAGCTTGGTATCATCTGCAAACTAAATAAGTGTGTTCAGGTAAGCATAAAGACTGTGACTCCTTTTAGCCTCTGTCCAAATGCATAACCACCCTTTCCATTAGCATTATAGAGTAGAACACAATGTAGTCCCTGGGATCTGATTCAGGTTTTGATCCTCTTTAGTTGCAAAACTCCCACTGAGTTCAGTGGGAGAAGGATTGTATCCACAGGCTGAAATCTTCATTGGGCAACATTGTGTTTTCTTTTAATTTTATTGAACACTGAGCACAATGACACTCAGGAGATAAGAATATGCACAGGAATTGGGAACTTCCTACAGGAACTGAGAACTGTCTCAAACCACACCACTTTCCGGACCATGTACAAGACATACTTCTTCAACCTGGACTTTACAAACAACAACACATAGGTCATCAGCTTTAACTACAAACACACAACATGCCCCTTGGGAAAGGGGTGGAGCAGGAATAACATGCGATGTAGTTTCCATCTAGTTTGTTTAATTTTTCTTTGGAACATGCTCACAGGCCACTATAATAAACATGGCAAAACCCTAACTATAATAGGATAACTATGCTTAATATAACAAAAATATTGCAGAAGGTCAAGACCTGTATAATTTATAGCTGCTACCCTATTGCACCATCATAATTTATTAATATATTGCATAAATAAAAGTATTAATTATATAACAGAAAGCAAGCCAGTGTAATACTGTAGAGCAAGGATTAGCAGTCTATCCCCACAGGTTAGATCTGGCCCATGGTGCCACTGGATCCAGTCTGTGGAGCTGGGGCTTTGATAGGATTCAGCAGAGAGGGGTCTCTGTGGCATTTATTGGTGGAGACTTTGCCCATGCTGTGGTTCTATAGTGGAGAACTTCATCTGTGCCATGCCACAGTTCAGCAGTGGGGAGAAGCGGCAGTGGCTCCTAGGTCCTTTGTGTTGACCTGCCTTCTACCCAAGCTGAGCCATTCTGGCCCACCACTGGAAAACATTGCCAACTGTTGTTATAGGGCACTGTCTCAAGATCAATGTCTCATACTTGCTTTTCTTGGCCTTTTATTTCCTATGGACCTGATCCAGGATTTGGACTTTAATTAGCAAATGAGATAAACAATAACAACTATTCAAACAACTTGTCAACCCATAACACACTAGATAACATGATGCCCAACTAGCAGGACTAAACCTTTGTTTGTGAAAATTTTCCTGCCCATTCCCAAAGGCCATCTTTTCCCATGTTGTACTGTACCTTACATAGACTGTAAGCTTCTCTGAGTCCAGGTCCATTTAATTCTCTTTGAAAGTGTAATACACCTCTCCCATGTCCTTTACAATTAGCCATGACATTTCTCAAGGGCACAGAAAAGTTGATGAAGACCATTACTGTGATTCAGCAGGGGGTGGGAGGAAATAATATTTGTGGCCCCAACAAATTCAAGGGTCCTCAGTGAAAGATTTGACTGAGCCAGGAAATTGATGGTAGTCACAAAGTTCTATGTGCAATCTGTACAGGAATATTAGTGGCAGTGCCCAGCAGTAGTTCAGTTAGAGTACATATCTATGAAAATAATGAAATGTATTAATCTGTGACAGAGCAATTACCTTCAAGCTCACAGCCTAGGAGTTCCATTCTCAGCCCTAGGCCTCCATGTGTGGCTCTCTCAGGGTAGACACGGATGAATCTGGTTGTTACAGGTTCAAAAGCCCGTAGCTCAGGCGTATCATAGTTGGTGTTGCCTTCAAAAGTCTGCAAAGTGTGACAAATGCTGCTTGTTAAAAAAATAGACACTTTCAACAATTGTTTTTCCCCCCTTAGGTCTCTAGTATTTGAATTGGATGAGAAGTAGGTCAAATCTTCCACATTTAATAAGTGGCTGACACTCCTATCTTAAATGAGGAAGGAACATATAGTTAAAGCCTCACTGAAATGTGACACGTTTCATTTTTCATCAACTCAGTAGCAACCAATCCATCAGGGTCATAACAGGAGCTGAGTGTTTAATGAGACATGTTTTTAAATGACATTCTGATCTGGGGTATAACTGGGTGACATTTTCAGCACTTCATGGGGAAAAAAATGACTGAAGAGAAGATCCTGTCACCTTTTAAGTAGCTACAATAATAACCCAACTATTTGAGAGAATATTTCAATCTGATTTCCCCCCAGTGACAGAATCAGAGTTTCATACATTATAGTTATTTCAAAAAGGTGTAAATTAAACTCCAGGAGCTATAGCAGCAAGTGTTCTTCTAGTCAGCTTGCTATTGAGTAAAAACAAAAGGTAAAAGCCTGCCTACTGACAAAACTGAAATGAGTACACATGTAATCTAAGGGGACAAGGGAAGTCAATGGACAAGCATCTAAGATAAACTTCTCTCCTCTGAGTTGTACTGTTGATCTCTTACTTGCATTTGTGCCATTATTTTAGCTTCTGATGTCCATGACATTCTGCACATGGAACAGATTATTTTAATTTGTACGTATATTAATATCTAGATACCCCAATTGAGATCAGGATTCCATTAAGTTATTTGCTATATATGCCTATACTTCTCGGCATGAAGGTGTTCCACCTTAAATTAAGTGCTACTTAGGACTCTAGAGGCTAGAACTAATGCTCTGGGGGGACCTGTGGAATTCTGCAGTTTCCCAATGGAACAGGATAGCAATGACGCATTAGTAGCTGTAGTGGATCACTTCTAAGTATTGGGTGTCACCTACATATCTTCCCTTTGCCAGCTAAGTAGCACTTAGGAGGTAAACAAAAGTAGCATGTCTCCCAGGAAAAAGCCTTCTGTCCTGGAGTCTTACAAACATGTGGCCATTGTCCTGTTTCAAGTACCTGTGAAGTATGAAAGATAAAATGTGCTAACGTTTTTTCCTGGGACACTTTGGTGTGAGTCTGTGCAGTTATCATGACACATTCCAGCAACAAAACTGTCAGGTTGTGTGCTATCACTGGCTACCAGAGCTGCGTGAAGCTTCAGGTACTGATTTGACTTGGACGAGATTCGGCCTGATTTGGCGGCTGAATCTCTGAATCTGAATTGAATGAGGAGACCATTTAAAAGGTCTAAATTGATTTGAAGTTCTCTGAATCAATTTGGAAAAGATTTGGAGAGCTTTGGAGTTTTGTGCAGTCCCTGCTCACTGCTGCAGGGAGATGGACCCAGACTCTGCGCTGTTAAGTACGGGGTGGGGGAGAGGGGGAGTTGGAGAAAGGGAGGGGACCATGTGGGGACCCCTGCCAGGTCCCATCCCCTGCCTGCTCCCTCAGCCCCCCTGAGTGCCCCTGACCCCTGCCCGCTTTCCCAGCACCCCTCCATGGCTGCTCCACCCAGCTCCAGCTCCCAGCTCTTTAAAAAAAAGCCCGCGCTCACTGGCTGCTGCCTGGTGGGGGGGTGAGTCCTACAGCCCCCCACTGCCCCATGCTGTGTGGGGGGCTCTGCCATGAGGCCCCTGGCCCCTCCCCGCTCTCCCAGCTGCCCTGCATAGCTGCCCCGCCTGGCCCAGCTCCCAGTTCTTTAAGAAAAAACAAAAAGCCCCACACTCACCAGCTGCTGCAGCAGCCTCGGAGCTCCTGGGGGCTTGTGGCAGAGCCCCCCACATAGCATGAGGTAGTGGGGGGCAGCAGGAAGCCACTGAATCCATGTGTTTTTTTGTTTAAAGAGCTGGGAGCTGGGGCTGTGTGGGGGAGCCATGGGGGGAGAGTGGGTGGGGGTCAGGGGGCTTGTGGCCGAGCCCCCAGCACAGCATGGGGCAGCGGGGGGCAGCGGGGATTGTCCCCCCACCTGGCAGCAGCTGGTGAGTGCCGGGCTTTTTTTTTTAAAGAGCCAGGAGCTGGGGTCGGGTGGGGGATGGGGCTGATTCAGAGATTCAGCTGATTTGCTGGCGGATGAATCTCCAAATCAGATTTGGTTGAATTGATTTGGGACAGTGATCTGAATCACCAAATTGAATCATTGTCCTCTGAATTGGCCGAATCTGAATTCAAAGCAAATACTAGCCGCTTTACACAGGCCTATTGCCTACATACTGTTAGAGAAGCTGCAGTGCATCTTGGAAGGGTTATGTGTGTAAATGGCTGTGCCACTCCTGTTTTGTTCAAAACCCAGGACAATTAGGACCCCTCAGATGAGACAGCTGTTTACAGCCTTAGACATAAAGGTGGAGTAGGATTTGAGTTGAATAATTTACAATCCAAGAGCAAATGTAGGCTAAAGGAAGTTTTATAGGTGGGGAGCTGAGGCACAGAGCTAAAGCAAGAATTGGTCAAACATACAGAAAGAGCTGTGGCATTACCAGAAACTGAACGCAGAACTTCTGAATCTCTGTCTGATGCCTTAAACAAAAGGTTATCTTTTCCCTGAATTATAAGATATATAAAAACAGAGAGAAAAGAATTGTTTATAAAGCACTTTAAATTCTGTTTTATAAGATCTGACTGAATTACAGTACTAATCACAAAATCCTTTGAACTGGAATCCAAATTTGAGATTATGGTGACATTTTAGGGAACTTTCAACTCTTAGTCATGCATCATGAAGCTTCTTTTTTGCATTGATAGGAAAAGCAACTGCCAGGTAGCCTTCACATTTGAATGAGAGCAGCACTCAACATACAGCAATTTCCACCTAATGATCCAAAGATAGACAAAGAGGAGTGCAGAGAAAAAACTGATTTTGTTTTTTAATGCACAGAGGCCACAGGAAAAATAAAATAAAATAAAAATCAATAACTGGGCGTGTTTCACTGCAAATCTAAAAGTATGTCTTTTGGTTTAAATTTCTATATCGTGAGCCTGTAGTTCCCAGCCTTTTTTTGACAACTGTACCAATTTACTTGACTAAGACCCTGGCTGTAATAGCTTGTGCCGTGCTGCTTCTTATTCAGTTCTGTGAAGTTTGGTCCACAATTAATCTCAGGCTGTTTGGAAAGTGTCAGATATTGGGCTTTGGAGCAGACCAACCCTTACTGCAGAGGGTTGAGTAAACTCAGCACAGTTGAATGAATGATGTAGAGTGGTAATGAATGATGTATCGCAAAGAACATGCTTTTACTCCTTTTTAAAATCAATACGAGCAGAATGCGGCCTGAAAGTGGGGACATAAGTTTGGACTATTATGAAAACAGGAGATATCAATAATGTAAGTGTGCTGGTAGCTGTGAACCATGGTATTAAAAAATACTTTCAGTAATGGCACTACTGCACCCAGCTGGCATGGTAGGCTGAATCTTATAGCTTTCTTTATACGGCATTAGGTTAGCTGCTTTTCTAAGAGAACTTGGAGAAGTTAGAAGGCATTGCTCTTTGGATCAAATTGATATGTAATTATTAAGGCTTTCTTTTTATATCTATGTTAATGCATTCAAAAGGTCAGAGAAGCTGCCTATTGTGTGAAAAAGGAATATAGAATGCCATTTTCTGTGTAAAAGTGAGTAGATGTATGTATCTAAGGAACCTGTATTCCTTTCTAATAATAGTCTTAATAGCAACATATAGTAATGAAAACTGTTGCGAAAGACATCAGTGCTGAGTACTGACATGTAGGCATTAGAATTCAGTAGGCAGCTAGAATTATATTGAATCATTGTCACTTGCAGTGCAGACTTGCCTGCGATTTAATTTTGAGTGTTCATTTTCACCATACTTTCATCTTCTTTGTATAGGTGGAGGGAGAACCATAAAGAAAAACTCCAATTTGTGTAGAGAATTTCATACAGGAAATTTTCATAAAATGCTCTGATTGGTTACAAATTTAAATTATAACAACTGAAAAAGAAAAAAAGCTAAATACTATCGGCAAGAGAGAAAAGGTTTGCTTCCTAACAACATTTTAAAGCACAATCAATGTGGTTAGAGAAATTAAGGGAGGTTGTTTCAGGTGACAGGAGATACAGAGAAGATACTAGCACTAACATGGCATGCCTACTCAAGATGTTTACTGTTGCTTTGTAGTAAATGTTTCATGTCTACATGTGCAGCCCTATTAGGCCTCAGGAAACTAACTAACTCCATAGCAGTTATACAAGTATCACCCTGCTGCAGAGTTTTTTCGTGCACAGCAACACAAGTGTAGATGCTGACCCGGCTAGCTGGGGCACGAGAGTGAGGGGGCTGCCTGCTGGCTAGCCTCACACTGGAACACCCTTGTGCCCCAGCAGGCCCCTCCACAGCACATTAGCCCAGGTTGGAGCAGCCCTGGCACATCAAGCTGTGTTGGGGGGCCCCCTGCCATCCAGGGCTGCTCCAACCCAGCTCAACGTGCTGCGGTCCTGGGTGCATGTTCAAACGGTGCACCTGGCTACAATAAACTCTGGTGCAATATGTGCTGGGGTTTATTGTTGCATGCTAATAGCACATGTATGTGCGGCAGGAGCGATGTGGCTGCAGCCCCGGGAGGCCCCCAGAACCCCAGGTAAGGCTGCTTGGGGCCAGCCCAGTGCTGGCCCCAGCTCCCCCTATCCCACCCGGGGTAACTTGCTGCATGTCAGAGTGTGTGTGGCACAGGTGTTCCTTAGGGACAACAAGTGGCAGCACAAGGTGCACTGCCGCTGGTTGTTCACGGGGAACCAAACGTCCACGCATGTCTGGATGTGGCCACAGTGTCTAAAAGGCTTGGAAAAACAGAAAAGGTCAGTAGGAAACCAGTAGAATGGTGCATGGAAAGACATATTTCAAGCTTCATAACATAGGCAGGAGCAGTAACATGAAGGGTGTTACATACAAGAAAAGCAAACATCAATTGAATTGTGAAATTCGTGGTAAGCCAATGAGGTTATCTGAGAATTGAAATGAAGTTGAATACTCAAGGTGAGAAGAGCAAGCTTCTGATCATGTGGCACTATGTAAGAATTAGAAATTGGGAGACCACAGAGCTGAGAATTATAATAGTCAAAGCAAAAGGAAAGCTGTGGATGGTAGGGCAGAGTCAAGAAGGTGGTAGATGCAGGGCCATGGTTTATACAAGTGATTCTCAGCCTGAGTACCAGGGTGCCCTGCAGTGCCATGAGATCCTTTCAAGGGTACCACAGGGGGCTGTGCAATATTTGCATTGTTATATGTGCAAACACCTATACAATTCAGAAGGTTAACCCAGAGATTTCAAATAGTATTCTTTAGTGTCAAAAATATTCTGACCTGTTGTGGTCTTTCTGAGTTTTTTGCAACAACAAGTAAAGTTACGAACTGGCATTTCAGAGGGGTGCCTTGAGTCTAAAAATGTTGAAAACCACTGGTTTATGTTGTAGATGTATAATGCTGACATGCTTAGCTTTTCAGAGCTTTTCCTTTTTTTTCTACAGCATGCAGTTGTTTGCTTTCAAAAGTCAAGATTGTAACCAAGTGAAATGATGTGTTTCATTTCATAAAACAGAGCTGTTTCTAATCCACTTTCATGCTGTGACTCATTATAGCTAACATTCCATACTATCCAACTTCAGTTACTTTTTAAAATGCTACATTCTTGTATTAACATTTTAAAGCCACTAGTCTTCCAAATCCTAGGATTTATCTGATTCCTTTTTAATAAAACTTTTTCTATGGAAGAAAGTTTATTAAATGTTCTGAATTTTGGGGAGGATTTTACTGTTAGACAACACAAGATTGAATTCCAGCTTCTTTAATCTCTGGAATTAATTTCTGATAGTGATGAAAGCTATTGGTGGACTTACTGTATTTTTGTTTTTTTGTCAAACTGTTACCTTTCGACAATGATGGCAAGTGCTTGGATTAGATAACAGAAAGCCATGCAGCATACGGTGTATCACTTTGAAAGCATATGGCAGTATATTTTTTTCTCTCATTGAGAAATGGTGTGGAAGTACACGTCAAAACAACATCCATGTTAGCAGGGAACTGGTTAGATCCCACTGTTGATTTACACCCGCTTCACACTTTATGATGAAGTCAAAACCCATGATAACAGAAAAAGTTGTTT
This sequence comes from Gavialis gangeticus, assembly GCF_001723915.1. Lineage (NCBI taxonomy): Eukaryota > Metazoa > Chordata > Crocodylia > Gavialidae > Gavialis > Gavialis gangeticus. The sequence continues at coordinate 32,429,600 of NW_017729004.1, read as the reverse complement.
ATTGTAAAGGTTGAATTCATTCTGTATTTATACCCGGAACAAATGATGGAAAAAAGATAAGCAAGTGAAAAAAGTCTGATATTTTCACTGAAGTTAAAATCAGGAAGAATAAAACTAAACTTTTGCTTGGAAAAAGCTACATGACATGGCCATAGGGAGGGAGAAGGCATCCTTGCTTTCATTTTAGGAAACAGCCTTGCCCAATGGCTGCTTGGGCCATAGAGGAAAAAAGACCTTAAATCTATTTTTGAGTCTAACACAACTGGGATAAAGAACAGCTGCCATGCTGTGGGATCTTGTTCTGTGTTTTTCATTTGTTTTCCTTTCTTGATATCCTTCATGCAGGAAAAGCTCATATGTATGTTACCTTGCCATGATAATTCCAGTGGTAAAGCATTATTCCTTGTAGAGTAAAGGTGATATCCTATATCTATAGAGTTAGGCGAATATTTTTAGGCAAACATGTTTAAGGACATGTTCCTGACAGAGGAAACAAAATAAGCCAAGAGATGAATGAGATTTTAACTAAATATTTTTAAATGTTCCACAGTACAGTGATGGCCTCTGAGAAATATGTATTCCAGACCACACCTAAGCACATGCATTATTGGGGCCTGCTCTCATTCTATGTTCTCTTTTTCTTCCTGTCAGCCTCCTTATCAGTTCTTGTGGTCCTCTGTGTCACTTCCTTCTTTGTAAAGATGTTGCTACTTCTGCTCAAGCATGTGTAATTATTGCCTTCTCAGGCAACTCTAGAATCCTTCACTAGTAATAAAAGATAACATTTTTCACTTTGAGCATTATCCATGGCTGATTAAAATCACTGGGAGTCTAACCATTGTTTTCAATGGATATTGGATCAGACCTTTATAGGACACTCTTCCTCTGAGAACCTTGAAAAGAATTGCATGCAATTTAGAAACTCTCTAGTCTCTCCTTTTATAGCTAGGGGAAATGAAACACAGAGATTCAGTGGCTCAGTTAAGTTCACATGAACAGTGACAAAACTACAGCCCATTTCATTTCCTCCCCATGAATTGCTATGTTCTAAAGGATTCTGGGGCAGAAATGAGACCCAAAGATAGCTGCTGCACATTGCTGAACAGAAACATGGATTTTGCCCTTTTAATAGGAATGATAAATAACAGGGCTGTGCGGGGGAGGCACACCTGGGCCAAGGGTTAGCGAGGTCTTAGTAAGGGAGCGTCTGGAGGGGCTGGACATATTCAAGTCAGCCGGTCCACCCTAGAGTTCTAAAGGAACTAGCCGAGGTCATTGCAGGTCCCCTGGCACAGCTTTATGAGCACTCATGGTGCACTGGAGAGGTGCTGGAGGACTGGAAGAGGGCCAATGTGGTTCCAATCTTCAAAAAAGGGAGGAAGGAGGACCCGGGAAACTATCGGCCAGTTAGTCTTACCTCGATCCTAGGCAAGCT
>NW_017729004.1:32401768-32427730 GCF_001723915.1 Gavialis gangeticus | reverse complement strand
CCAGGAGTGACCAGGAACAACGGTCACAAGCTAGCAGAGGGTAGGTTTAGGTTAGACATCAGAAAGCGCTATTTCACAGTCAGGGCGGCTAGGATCTGGAACAAACTTCCAAGGGAGGTGGTGCAGGCTCCTACCCTGGGGGTTTTTAAGAAGAGGTTAGATGAACACCTTGCTGGGGTCATTTGACCCCAGTACTCTTTCCTGCCATGGCAGGGGGTCGGACTAGATGATCTTCTCAGGTCCCTTCCGACCCTAGAAACTATGAAACTATGAAATTTCAATGGGTGTTTTGTTTATGAGCTGTTTCGACGCATTTTGAGCTCGAAACAGTGAAATCAAAACAAAATGAAAGGCTTCAAAACAGCTGCGAAACAAAACGAGGGCACTTGAAATGTTTTGAAAATTTTGAAATGTTTTGAGTTTCGAAGCTGGGCTTGCTGGCAGCTAAACAGAAACTAAGGAGAGGGAGGGGGGAGAGAGGGGAAGGACTGCTCTGATATTGGCATGTGTAGCTGGCCAGTGACTGTGATCCTTCCCTGAGGTCCCTTCCAATCACAATACTTTGGAGGAGGGACAGAAAAACAGCATAAAAAGCATTGTTTGAACTGAGCTTTCGCTGTGCCTTCACATTTACAAGTGACACAGGTTTTGCTTTGAACAGTTTGAGGTGCAATTTCCCAGAAACTGCTGCACCTATCTCCTTGAAACTTGGCAGGCTTCATGGCCTCAGCAGGGGCTACCGTCCCTGCAGTTTTCATCCCACTGTGCCTTAACACGCACACAAAGTCACACATGGCATGAGTTTTGCTTGTCAGCAGTTTGAGGTGCAGTTTCCCAGAAACCCCTGCACCTATCTCCTTGAAACTTGGTAGACTCCCTGGCCTCAGCAGGGCCTACCATCTCTGCTGTTTTCACCACCCTGTGCCTTCACACTTACAAGTGATATGAGTTTTACTGTGAACAGTTTGAGGTGCAGTTTCCCAGAAACCCCTGCACATATCTCATTGAAACTTGACAGGCTTTGTGGCCTCAGCAGGCGTATCATCCTGGCTGTTTTCATTCAAATCAGGAAAGAAATGACAAAGTTATAGGCATTTTCGTGATTCTCAATTATAGCCTATTGATGAAACATTGAAACGTGTCAAAACAATATTGAACCAGCGAAACAGTTTTGACGAAACAAAATGGAACAGTGCTTCAAAACAGCAAAACGAAACGCTGTCCCTTTGAAATGGTGAAATGGAAGTTGAAATGAAACAGTGCTGTTTCACACAGCCCTAAATAAGCAAAACTCAATAGCCATGATCAGCAACTTAGGACTGGCTCACTGGTGCATGAAAATAGGCACAGTACTGTTCAGTAACATGTCTTTAGATTGGATGCTGTCTTTCTGATTAACTTAGGGTCACCACAAATCCTTTTCCAAGATCTGACCTATGCAAATACTTAATAATATTTCACTACACTGATTAATCCCTTACCTTTATTTTCTTCTTGCTGGCATCCATGATCATTTTCCAGTCTGATCCATTGTTGCCGTAGCCAATCTTAAATTTTTTCATGAACACTTTGTTTTCTCTGTGCTTGCCTCCCTGCACAATTATGCCCCGTACTATTTTCTCTTCACCAAGATCTATTTGAAGCCACTCTTTGGTATATGGATGAGTAGTTGGTGGAAGCGCCCAGCCTGAGCGGCTTGTTATAAGACGAGCATTTTCTGGGATCCAAGTTCGATCTACTTGACTGGATGCAGTAATCTGAGAGTCGGTAATAAGTCCAGACACCATACCCAGCATCCCAGAGCAAGGGTAATCTAGAGAAGAAGATTGTATTAAATCATTCATCTCTGCAAAACCCATGTAGCCAAAAACTAGTAAAAGTAAGAAATAACACAAAATAGAAACAACTTGACTCTTTTTTTCTAAATCACACATCTTTTGAGCAATTTTCATTTTTTAGTTTAACTCAAATTTTTAGTGCCTGATGTTGGCAGCAGGTGGAAGTACCAAAATACTGGAAATACTTCTGGCATGATGGGAACCAGGAAGCATCACAAGTCATTGTCCATTCTATTTGTATGAGTGTTCCACCCTTGTTCCTAATAAAGGGGAGTAAGGGTCACATTTGAACTTGTGGATGCTTATTCAAACAGAAACTTCATACATACTGTGATGAGCCCATCATTTGTTCTTGATGCTGGAAAAACATTTTGAAAATGTAAACCAGCCTAATGCTCATTGACAAATGGAAATCTGGCCTTATGCATCTACCTGTTGGAAATATTTGGAGATTTACATGTTCACATCTCGGATATTTTTTAAACCTCAGACCCTACTATGTCCTATAAAAAGAACATGCAAATCCTTGTGCTCAAAATAAGAAATTAGGCATGGAAGATGGGCATTTATGCTCCCCAAATTTGATAATTGGCTGATTTGAACAACCAAATACAGCTGTGGATATCCTGTTTGAATATTCTTGCTAGCATGGGGAAGTACTCAGTCAATGGTTGGTCTTATCAGACCCAGAGGCTGGGTGTAAAGATGTTTTGTCCATTCTGTATTACTTTCTCATGGCTTGAAGATACAAATCTAGCAAAAATACAAATCTTAGCAAATCTGCTTCTGAAAGCCCTTGGTCTGACTGGGACTGGAGACTGATAGATGGGAAGCATCAGGATGGTGAAGGAAGTAGAACTAGGGTAAGAATTGTAAAGAGCTCAACACAAGAGAGTAAAATAATTGAAAGAAAACTAATGACATCAATTTTTCTCACCTTGAATTTGAACTCTCAGAAATGATGCCAAAGCATTATCCATGAATACTCAGGGGGTTGTCTGATTGGTTTTAAAATGTTGCTTATTGCTACTTACTTCTTTATGTCAAACAAATATGGCTGTAGAGGGCACCTCCAATGCAAACACAGAAAATGTGTGCAGAATAGAACTGATTAAAAAAGATAGTGCGCCAAACTGCAGAAACAAGTGATATTAAGTTTTTCATATTGGCACTTACCTGTTATTCTACAGCCATAAATTTCAAATCTCAGAGATATACCATTTTCCCAGGTCATGGGTTTGATACGAACAAATCGTGTTAAAACTGGTTTGGGAAAAAATCTGTAAACAACATCTTTGGGGTTGGTGTTCCCTTGAAATACCTTTTGAGAGAAAGGAGAGGAGTTTTAAGTAATCTTCTTTTACATTTTGTTTATAATTCTTTGTTGCACAGATATCAAGGATACAAAATTTAAACAGTTTTTTGCACAGTGGAATACTTAAGCTCACAGCATCATTCCTACAGAGAACTAAGGTTCTTTCAGGGAAGATATTGAAGAAGACGCAACATACCTAACAACATTAAGCATATTTTAAAATCCATTATAGTTGGACCAGGATAATTTGGTTGTTCCTTGAAGGTCACATCCAGACAAACCACACTTAGTGTAGCATTTGAGGAGGTATGAAGAGGTGTGGGTGCAGGTGATATGCTGCCCTTATACCCCTCTGAGAACTCTGTGGTCCTCAGGGACCCTTGTGTGATCTGGGGTGCCTCTTGACTTATCACTTATGCTAAGGGATTTGCCTGGAGTAATGATATACAGCCAATTATGTTAGGTCTCTTCAATTTCAGGAGTGTCCTGTGCTGGAAGAATCCTCAGCTGCCTACCTACTACAGCTGAATGACTTCTGCACTTAAAGATTTGCACAAAGATACTAGGGTATGAAGTAGGGTTTCTGTCTAAATCTAAATTAATAAAAGATCTAGATCGAATTCTTTGAGGAATCATTTGCATCTAGATTGTGGAAAGTGCCTTTACTGAATCAGGATAAAAAAATACACTTCTGTTTGTCTATGGAGTATAAGTTTTTCAGGGTATAAAGTTACTATGTTAACCTATCATTTTGTAAATGTCTCCTTACAAAATTCTTTTGCATTGGATAGTGGGAATCTATTTAATCTTTATAACAAATTACTTTTAGTCTTATGAAATTCTCTCTATGCTCCTCAAGGCAAATAGTCAAACAATAAAAGTCCTCAAAATAAATGTTGTACTGGACTTTATTTTCTTGTTGGTATCTGATAATCAGATCCTGTGTAATGGGATGAGAACTTTGAAAAGTCGTTGTCCAAAGAAGGTGACTCAGTTTCCTGCTTCTTACTCAAATAGCGCTGAAACCAAATTTCCTGTTGTTTCCATATGTATAATCTTAGGAATTGTCCTTTTATGGGAGATTGGGCAGTTTCTTACACTTAACTCCAACTTTCCTGTTTGTCATTCTCAGTGGCTGCACTGATCTGGAGGAGAGGTCAGAGGCTTGCAGATATCAGCTCATCAGCCTAAGCAGTTATTTCTTAAAGTCTTTAGTGAACTGAATGTTTTATCTAGGGAGAACCTCTGCATTGATGCCTGGCTCTAACCTCTCTCTTAGCAAATTCTTTCCACGAGGAATTGCTCTGTTTTTTCTTAGTGAGTGAATCGGAGAGGGGAAGAGCTTTGTGCATTGTTTCTGGCTAAAATGCACGGAACTTCTGGTTTATATTTTAGCATAAAGCTTTCAAAATGAAGGCCTCCTTGAAGAACTCTGTAACTTCATGTGGTTGTTGTTGGTTCAGTAGTCCCAGCCCCCTCTTTTTTTGTTTTTTAAATAAGGATGTAAAATTGAGAGTAAGCCTCTGCTTTAGATTCAGTTCAGCTATTTTTTTAATATCCTGGTCTACAGAAAAATGTTGCTAGTTTCCATCTGCTTTACTTTGACCAAAGGGAAGGGTTTTTAAACTTCTTATAAGTAATAAGAGAGTTGCAAAATCTTTTGATGAATAAAGCACACCATGTACAAAGGAGTCCATGTAAAAGTTACTGTCCTTGGAAAACTTACAATTTGAGGTTGCTTATGAAAGAAATCTGATTTTGAAAGCATGGCTTGATTTTGAAAGGCATTTCTTCAGAAACCAGGACTGAGAGCCAGGAACAAAAGAGTTCTAATATCAGCTCCAAAGCTCACTTCCACCACGGTTCTATTGCTTTATATATGGGTTTGTATACCCTCATTATGGCATTTGACCTTCTCAGCTTCTCACTCCACAATGGACACTATTGGGAATACTGGGATAGCCATCTGTGCAACTGCTCATATGCATCGGGTGAGAAGTATTTGGTGTATCAATAAAACAGCTTGAAAGAATACATATAAATGGATTTGGAGTGCTGCAACTTGATTTTGAAACTCTTACCAAGCTGAATCCACACCTTCATTTTTGGATTTGGTCATTTTTAAACTCCTGGTATTTACCAAGCAGTTTAAAAGTTCACTGATTGTCAAGAGAGAGGTAGTTAGCAGTGTTAATCTGAAGTCAAACAGGGCAGGGGTGGCACCTTAGAGACCATTCATAGCATCTGATGAAGTAGGCTGTTTTCTACAAAAGCTTATGCTTTCTGAACCAGTGAGTCTTTAAGGTGCCACACAACCCAATTCTACTTGTTAAGAGTGAATTGAAACAGAAAAGACTTACCAAAGGCTTATTTCCCTCTTTCAGTGGAATCCAGTCTTCTCCGTTGGAGCTGACCTCTACTCGGTATGTTTTCACATAATATATTTTGTTAGTTTCTTTCGAGGTAGCTCCCTGTGTCCCAATGCCAGAGACGAAGCGGATAAGACCCAGATCCACCTGCAGGAATGAATATGGAGATGTAGCCAATCCAGCTAAACCATAATATTACAACAAACTTGGAAGGAATTATAGGAAAAAAACTTGTTTTCTAAAGACTGTAAGAAATGTATATGGGACATGTCTCATATATTGATAGTAATGTCATCCTTAAATCCTGTTCTGTAACTTCATCAGTTACTTCTTATTCCCAAACTATGTTAGCATAGTACATGGGAGTATTCTCCTGTTCAGTAGGAAGAGGAAGTTTTATATGTTAAAAATATTCTGTTCCATACAACAGAGGCACCTGCACAGGAACTAGTGAAGTTCCTCAAGAGTTGGCTTTGACTCTGATCCTATTTAACAGTTTCACTGATTAGCTTGCCACAAAAAGTAGGAGTTTAATATTGAAATTTGCTGATGACACAAAAGAAGAAGACAGCGTCAATACAGAGAATAACTGGAATATCATACAGGGAGAACTGAATGACCTTGAATCCTAGAGTAATAGAAATGGTATGAAATTTAATAGTATGAAGTGCAAAGTCATGCACTAAGGGACTAATAAAAGAATTTCTTCTAAAAGCTGGGAGCTCAACTGCAAGCAAAAGAGGAGGAGACTGACCTTGGTGCTTTTAGTCAGTCACATGATTATAAGCCACTAGTGTTATGCAGTAGTAAAAAAGGAAAAATTGAGTTCCTAGGTCATATTAAGCATGATATTTTTAATAGAGATAGCTAAGTGTTAATGCTAATACCTCTCTTAACTGACAAACCCAGAGCAGCTTTATCATTAGAATATAATGACATTTTATGGGCTGCTGAGGAATTGAATACTTTAAATGCATTTCTATAAAGTCTGTCTTGTGTGTATGTATGTGTGCATGTTGGATGCCTTTTCTTCTCCCCCTTTCCCCCCTTCCCCCTGTCATAAACACCCATGCACAGCCAACATCTAAAGCAAGGTGTCAAACTCATCAGGCCCACATACAAACCCCACATGCTGAATCCGGCATGCAGGGCTGGTTTGGTGTGAGTACTGTGAGTGCCTTCGACTGGCCTTGTGTGCTGTGTACCACATGTATGCTAGATCCAGCTCCATACTATGTGGAGCATGTGCTGAATCTGGCCCCATGCACTGAATGGAGCACATACTGGGTCCAGCTATGTGCACCGTGCAGGTCTAGCCCGGGACCCACAGGTGGCACAGAGAGCCAGATGTCTTGCAGGAAGGATTCAGCCCATGGGCCAGATCATTACACCCATGATTTAAAGGACTGAGGCTGACCTGAAAGCTTTCTCACAGGCATGGGGATGAGCAACTTTTGCTGCTACTTTACCTCTTTAGAGAAAATGGTAATTGATACATTTTCATTAAAATTGAATCCATTAACCTGCCTTCATCGGTATCTGTAATCTAGTGTTTCTTTCTTCCAACAAATTGTTTCATTTCAATATAAAAAAATATCCAAAAATACCAGTCACATTAATCTATACCCCCCAAAAATGGAGGAAAGTCATCAATTCCACAGTGTTGAGTATGGACTTTGCTCTTGATTGCATATGGAAATTACCGAGGTAATACAGTGATGGGCAGCATTACAAAACCCTAAAACAGACTGATTTGTAACAGTGCTGTGAGACTTTTAATTAATTCTGAATGAAATACATTTATAAAATTAAGTTCTAAGTCAACATAAGCCACTAAAGCTTAAGAACTTGGTTGTAAAAGTAAAACAGACAAACAGAGATTGTCTCTTTCATTGCAATACAGCTATCACTAAGGAATGAAATACTTATATTTTGGTTAAAATAATTCATTTTCAATAACAGCATCTTCCAGACATTAATAAGTTGAAACTATGTTGAAGTAACCCGTCTTTTGTTAGTGTCTCATGCATATCTCAGCCTTTTTATTATTTTCGTAGTATGCAGGATGCAGAAAGTACGTCCCCAGTGTCTTACAAGCATCCTTTTTCCTGGATGTATGTTATACATCCAAAGGCACTGGAGCAGTTAAATCAACATGCACTCAGAAAGCTGAAGGAAGTGTTATTCAGGACAGACTGGCTGCTATTTCAATTTTCATGTCATATATAAGTTGTTTTGAAGTTCTGCAACCAAGAACAGTAGCCTTGTGTGGGAAGGATAGAACTGGCTTTAAGTGCAAAGCCCTCGTATCTGCTATGGTTTTTAAGGCTGGTAAAGCCTATACTTACATTGTAGCTTGCTGAAGCTCCCTCCCCCCACCCCGTATCTGAACTTCTAGGACTGAAATGCTGCAAAGTTGTGTTTGCAATTGGGAAAAATTCTCTCTTTCTCTCTCTCGTCTCTCAAAAAAAAATTCCTAATACTGCCTTACAAAAACAATCAAGTGATTTAAAGTAACTAGAGAGTCTCAAATGTTAGATTGTTGCAATCTGAAAGTTAATGGGGGAATCTGGGCATCATTGCACAGAGCAATCTCAGTTTAACTTGAAATGCTCTCAAAATTGTACTCTGCTGATTGTAAAGTGTGCTGCATTGAGTCATGTCCAATACCACATCCAGTTCCAGGCTGAAGTGCACTCAACAATCTAGAAGTCTAAGGGAGTGTAGTGCCGAGTTATTTAAATGAACTGCTGCTTCTCTTAAAATTTGAAACAGCTCTTCAGTTTTCAAATGATTAGGGTCCCAAGTCTGAACTGTTCCGACTGATTTGAAATGACTTTAGTGGATTTTCTTTTTCTTTTTTTTTAAATACACAATAAGTACTTCATTCTGAATGAAGTCAAGCAAGGGTCTATTATTAGAGTTCTAGACATCTGAAGCCAGGCTAAAACGTAATATCAAGGGCTAAGGGAACAGTTTGACTAGTTGACTGTAAGGCAAAAAATTGTAACTGGCAAACAACTGCCCTTTCAGCCACCAAGAGCTAGGTCCACCAAAGACCTGAGGGTCTGTCCACATGTAGCTATGTAACACCATGTACAGATACCCATGCTAAGTCTAAATGAGATGGTATGTTTTGACAAAGTATAGTGCAGTGCTTTGCTGACCCTGGAGCCAGCAGAGCTACATCAGCACAGTGATCTGCCTGAGGTAATTTGACCTGCTCCTCTGGGCTAATTAGCCTGAATGATATGCCAGGCTGATGGACAGCTGCACTACTGTGCCTCCAATTTTGGAACTAACTCATGCTTCTCACCACAGTGCTGCTGTAAGATATGAAGTGCAGCAGGTACTGGACCTAGGTCTTTCTACTGGAGGAGGGTGCCATAACTGCTAGAGAATTCATGCTGTTTTTCTGTCTCAGTGGATTTTCAGCTATTCAACAGCAGCAGGGGCTGAGCATATCACACCCTAGAACATCCTGTGGTCTTGTGATAAGAGCATTCATTCACCTGGGATGTGGAAGTTATGTTGAAAATCCCTCAATCAGAGAAGGAAATTGAACCCTGGGCTTCCACAAACTAGGTGAGTGTACTAACTCCTGGGCACTAAAGAAAAAGACAACATTTCAGGTTACGGTTTCTGAGAAGTTGTATTCATTTAACTCTGGGAGAGGGCTTGGGGTTGCAAATTCCAAACAGAATTAGGCAACTGCCTGAACTCCAGCATAAACCCCTGCCTCCCCCAGACTATGGAGAAAGTGCTTCTTTCTTTTCCCTGTCCTTCTGGGTAGCCTAGGTGGTCCCCACTCAGCATGATGGCTTTTATGGATCCTAAGCTTAAGTGACTAACTCTCCCTGTGCATTGTATAGGAAGCCTAGAACCAAAAATCATAGGTATTATAATACTAGGTGTCATAGTACCTAACTTAGTGATTCTCAACCAGAGTGACATGAGATCCTTTAAGGGTGATGCAGGGTACCACCCTTAGTGCAGTTTGGTGTGTGCAGATGCTTACAAATGATTCACAAGATAAACCCAGGGATTTCAAATAGGAATCCCTAGTGTCAAAAACATCCTGACCTGTAGTGGTCTTTCTGAGTTCTTTGAAACAGAAAAGTTACTCTATTGTTTTCTGTAGGGAAAAATGAGCAAAAACTAAGAGCTGGCATTTTCTGAGAGGTGTCCTGAATCTACAAAGGTTGAGAATTGCTGGCTTTACTCTTTTTCTGGATCTAACCCCAAGTTTATTAATCCTTTTACTAAGCAGGGTGATAGAAACAACAGGTATATGGAGAACTACACTGGAAACCATTTGACACATTCTTCTATACTTCTAAACTTACTCTCACAAAATAGCAATAAGAATTCTTTTTATTAATCCCTTTGTGATATCCAGCACTGCATTTTCCTCTCTCATGTTCTCATTTCTATGATCATTAAGGATATGTAAAGCTTTATAATATGTTTAGAGAAAGGCCATGTGGGCATAATCCACCTCTGCACATACTCAGTGTAAGGGTTTTAAAGGTTGTATAGGTCTCTGCACCAAGCTGAGTTTCAACTCATATTATCCAAATTCTTACTATATACTGGGTGTGTCTACATGTGCACATTCAATGCACATTAGCTCTATTTAAGGCACTTTAAGGGTGTGTGTCTGCAAGTGTGTGGTGATTTTAGGCTACTTAAGCCTAAATTTGATACCTGCATGAAGCAGTCGCATTAGTGAATGTGTAGACACGCTAATGCACATTAACGCAGTGCGTGTCAATGGATAGACACTGCATTAATGCACATTAGTGAGTCCGCACATGCGCTAATATGATTTAGCTTTTTGCACCTAAATTTAATGTGCTTTAATGCGCATTAGCACGTCCACATGTAGACATGTGCCTAAATTGCCTTAAGCAAAGGCGCATTAAGATTAGGCGCACATAAATACATGCCCACTGAAACCTGAAGGTCCCAAAAATATATTATGACAGCTGCTCAGTGATACAACTTCCTAGTGTCATCTTCAGAGGGCAGAAACTCTAGGAAAACTATTCTATAATTCCATTAGATATTCTCATATTAGGTATTTTTAGGGGGTTCTAAGTATTGGGGGAACTATGCCAACACTTTTCAGTTGGGTCAGTGCATCACTTCTGCAATGGCTTCCAAGCATGATCATGTACAGAGTTTGTTAATTCCATCAAGCCATTTCTGGTTATGAAATGAACAGGAATATTTGACAGCTGGCTTTTTGTTTTATATTAGATGCATTTTTGTTCTTTAGTTTGAGGAACTTCTGTTTCACGTTAAAATGAGCTGCAGAGGGATGTGGTGATGAAAGACTGTTCTTCTGAAGCTAAACATCAAATGCAGTCACTAAAATTATTTGACATTTCACTCTGCGTGTGTGAGTGATAAATAAACATCTGGCATTTATTTTATGGGATGCAAACTATTTTGTAAAAGTTATTGCAATTTGTGTGCATGTTATCTGAGCTAGTCTACTCAGTCTCCAAAGCTGGTATTGTGATGCCTCACTTCCCATACTGGAATTCTAGTCTTGAATACGGTATCTCAGTAGTTTTCTTCAGACTTTGGTTGTGTCATTCAGATTAAAATGTATATCCCTGATCAGAAATGACATATTAGGGCCTGATCCCACAATCACTGCTGAAAGTATTGTGATGATGAGACTATTGGTGAGTGCTGCACATGATGACAGATGTTTACAAGACTGCTCCTCTAGTTTACATGAAATGAGAAAAAAAAATCAAACATACCATTTTTCTGGTAGAGAAATAGTCTTATGAAAAGTAAACTGGCATTCTTACTTACTGCATTGGGCATCTTAAAGCAACTCCTTTCCAGTGAAACTAGATTGCGAGATGCTGAATGTTTCTATGTATGAACTAATTTTCCCCTTCTTATTCTACAGTGCCTCTTAGCAACCACTAAAAATAGGCTATTGTCTTAGGAATTGCAGATGACATGTTATAGATATAGATATGCAAAAAGTGATGCACACATTTTATTCCAAGCCCTTTAAGTGGGAGGGTAAAGAAGCATAGTTAGCACAACACAGTAAATCATGCAGCAAATCTCAGCAAACTCCTGGTTAAAGACCACCATGCAACCTGCAAGACAAGAAATGAATATCCTTGCTTCCTACAAACATATATAATCATGTCAGGGTCTCAGAAGCTTTCCCCCCACTGCAAAAGGAAAATCTGCCTTGTTCAATAAAATATAGTCCACTGAGGCCATTATGGCAAGGGAGCGGTTGTTACCAGCTTCAACACCCTGATTATAGGTCTGTTCAACAGCCTGAGAAAATAAAGGACAAAGAGCTGGAGTTTGATTAACAACAGGAAGCTTTTTGTTGTGAGCATCTCTTGTGGCTTGACACTACATACCAAAGTAAATATTTTTGGTGAATTATGTCATTTCCTTAGATAACATGTATTGCTTTTGAGTCAGATTAAATTCGATACTTCATTGTTCTACTATTTCTTTTAACAAGAGTTGTTCAGCATCTTCTTTAATTAGCATAGCCTATATGCTTTATTAGTACTTGCTGTTAAGCTGATTGATCAATCACTGTCTCATGCTGTATATAGAACTATTTTTATTTCCTTTTTTATCAGTATTTAAGTCACAAATATTACAGTGTCAAACAGAAAATAGTAGTGTCTTTAATAGAAACCATAAAAGAAATTCTATTGATTTGGTTAGCAAATCAAATTAATCCCAGTAGTCTGTCCTTGAAATTTTGGTCATTATAAAAACATAATTTCAAATGGCACGGTAGATATAAACTTTCAGCTTGGCTTTAGCAAAAAAAAAAAAAAAAGAAAAAAAAAGATCTGTTGATTTTCCTTCATCTTTCTGCACAATTTCTTCTGATGTTAATAGCAGCTGCACACAGAAAATATACTTGTTCATGAGAATCTATCCTGCATCAGTGAATTCAACAGGGCATTTCTCATTGACTTCAGCAGGAGCACTGCTAGGGTCCTGAATCAGAAAATCACTTAATCACATGCTTGATATTGCTTATGTGGTTAATATTAAACATGTGTTTAAGTGCATCCTTAGGGGATGCTCTGCATTAAGGTATAAGTGAGTTTTCAAAAACGGTTTTAAAAAATGGGTATTAAACATACACATGAAAGAGAAGATGGGCAAACATTTGTATCAAAGGATTAAAATCTCCTACCACCTGAACAACAAATGTCCTTGCTTTTACAGCAGAAATACTCCTCATACTCTGGGTTATTTTCCTAAATTTCCATTGCTGATTTGCAGCAGTAAAGTGTAAACCGTTCCCCATCTGAAAACAAGGAACAAATTCAAGCAGACTGCTGCATTCAGATACTAACACTAGTGCTGCAGTTTGAGTAGAGAGAGATTTTTCTTAGAGGCAGATTAGCCAGCTTCTATAGGACAAAACTCTGGGAAATGATAAAAGTATAGCTGCAAGGTATAAAGGAGTATTAGCCATTGTCATCACCATGCATGGTTATGAAAGAAAAGGACATAACGTGTAAGAAAAATTAAGTAAAAAAAGAAAAGAAAAATAGAAAAAGACAAATGAAAAGACCTCTTTCTTTGACACAGAAAAGATAATGCTTGTGAGGGCCGTGTTGCATCTGGATTCATGGCACATTCTCCCACTCTTATGTTAATTTTTTTTGCATAAATCAGAAGCAACTAATTAAAAAAGAAATATTTAATTCTGACATGTTCTTTGAACTGGTGTTCCATCTGGTTCTGTTTGAATAGTAAAATCTGCTGTAGTTGTAAAAATTGGCAAGCAGCACTCTGGTAAAGAGAAACAAAAGAGACTCAGTACAGCAGGTTAATACACTAGCATTTCAACTTGAGACATTTCCAGAATTCAGCAAACCAAGTTGTTCCAGTATGGAAACTATCAAGATCAAATGTGAAAGAGAAAATGCTGTTAGTGGGGTGGGAGAAGCACTGCCCCAGCATACATTAGCTCTGTGTGATATTTATAGTGTTAGTCTTTGGAAAGAGTTGGATTTAAAAGCATGGAGAATGCAATATTCTGCTGAAACGGGCTAAATGGATTTTGTGAAATGCATTCACAGCAGATACAATGGTAAGAAAAGGTCCTTCAAACACTCATTTCCACCTTAAGTATTTTTTTAATTTTCTGATGTAGTAAATTACATTCAGATGAATTAGAAAAATCTCCTCTTCCAAATTTATTTCTTACTTGATAACTCCTTAGAACCTGGACACTGAGATACAATAAATTCTGATAACAAAGAATGAAAAATGTAATAGTATTTAGATTTCTATGGACTCTAGGATCCAAGTAATCAGCACCTTCTGCAATTTGAAACCTCTCTGTAGCAGCGAACAGAACGGCTGATTAACTCCCCATGCTTTAGAAAGATTGTTTTACATCTTCTGGGAGCATATCTTACTGTGAAATATTACTTCTTTAAAACGAAAACCTTTGCTTCAACACTACATTAACTTGCAGACGGATAACTTGGACATTTACAATGACTTGGTCAGATAAAGGAAAAATGTGAATGGCCCTTTTTCAGCAAAAAATACTTAAGAATCCTTGCTGAGCAATAAATGATTCAGGAACTTAATACTTTTAATTAACGCCTTTGAATACTTATTTGTAATTTACATTTATTTTTAAACCTGATCTTAATCCTGCAATCTGGAATGAAGACAAGTGTTTTGTGTAGTCTGAGCGTAGCCTTCTCAAGTTTGTGTTAAAAATTATAGAACTGGAAAACTGTGTAGCAATACTTACAGAGCCAGTCTCTTTTAATGGAAGAACATAATTGTAAGATTTTTCTCAAAGTAACTGAACAAACTAACTTTCATGAATGAAAAGCAAGCACCACAAAGACTCGCAGACAAACTATTTTACAGGTGAATGCCTAGGCTTTGTGTGACTGTCAAATTTCACCCATAGAGTTGTGCTGTGAAATCCTTTTACTCTGTTCCAGTTACACTAAGCCCAGGTAAGTATGTCCTGTGGAGATCATAGCCACATTACCTAATAATCTTTGAAATTTTGAATCAAAGTATAATACTTTATGCATGTAAGCATGCATATATAACCTTAGTTGCTCCCTATTTTTCTGCTTTATCACCCATACTAATGTGATAGAAGGAAGCTAGTAAGTAGGAGGATGATATATTATGATGGATATAACTTCTCATTATTCAGACCTTGAGCAAGCAGAGATATCTGCCTGTGTAATCTCTTTCATGCAAGAAGTGTCTCACTAAAATCACCAGGGTTTTCTACAAGTGGATTCTTTCGAAGGATTGGTGGTATGGTTATGTCAACAAAAATTATCATAAAATGGCTAAATCACCATTTTTTAAAAGAGCCATCTTCTTTTCTTTTTACAAGATAGGGCTCATATCCATGTGCATAGAGATAGGTAAGCAGGCTGTGTTGTATGTGAATATCCATGGCTTCTTGGAATCAGTTGGTAGTTGTGTCATTCTAGAAATCTGGCCCAATCTCTGCAAATCAGGTTCAAAGTCGTATTTCCTTTTCAAAGGGAGAATTGTCAAGTACAGCTGTGCAAAGCTTCGGGTGCTGATTCAATTAGGAGGAGATTCAGCCCGATTCAGTGGCTGAATCTCTGAATCCAAATCAAATTGGAAGACCAATAAAAAGGTCCAAATCGATCTGCAGTTCTCTGAATTGATTTGGAAAAGATTCAGAGAGTTTTGGAGAGCTTTGGAGATTCAGGCAGTCCCCACGCACTGCCACCGGAAACTGCACCCGGACTCTGTGCCAGTAAGTAGGAGGTGGGGGTGGCTAGAGGAGAGGGTAGGGGACCATGGGGGGACCCCAGCCAGGCCCCATCCCCTGACTGCTCCCCCAGCCCCCCTGAGCACCCCAACCCCTGCTTGATCTCCCAGCCCTGTCAATGGCTGCCCCACCTGGCCCCATCATCCCAGCTCTTAAAAAAAAAAGAAGCCCTGCAGTCACTGGATACTGCAGCAGCCATCAGGGCTTCTGGGGGCTTGTGGGAGAGTTACCTACGCAGCACGGGGCAGTGGAGGGCAGCGGGGATCACCCCTCACTCCACCTGGCAGGAGCCAGTGGGTGGGGGCTTTAAAAAAAAAACTGCTGGGATGCTGGGGCCAGGTGGAGCAGCCATTGATGGGGCTGGGAGAGCAGACGGGGGATGGAGGATAATAGTAGAGCCCCCCCATGCAATGTGGGGCAGTGGGGTGCAGCAGGGATCGCCCCCCTGCCTAGCAGGACCTGGTGAGGCATTTTCAGGCTTTCCTTTCCCTGTTTTTTTTGAAAGAGTTGGGACGCTGGGGCTGGGTGGGGCAGCCATTGACTGGGCTGGGAGAGCAGGTGGGGGATGGGGCCTGTTTGATTAGGATATTTGGCCAATTTGGTCGTGGCCGAATCTCCAAATCAGATGTGGTTGAATCGATTCGGGACAGTGATTCGAATCACCGAATCAAAACAATGTCCCTCGAATAGGCTGAATCTGCATCTGAAGCGAATACTATCTGCTTCGCACAGGCCTACTGTCAAGCTGGATAGCCCAAAAAATGACTCCACAATTCTTGCATTAAACATAACATACATTACCTTTTGTTTCCTGATAGCCTAATACTAAGTCTTTAAATGTATACGCTTTATGCATTCCCCCTGGAGAAAAAGCCAGCGACTATGACTATCTAAGTGTTACATTTCTACTCTGAGAATTGCTGTTCCCCCAGTAGAAAACATGAGTGTACACTGTTCATGCCATTTCTCCCAGAACAAAAATGGCAGTTCTGGGAAAAAAATAACCAAACTCCAACCAGGTAGAAGTGGTTCCTAGGAAAGTTTCAGGAGCAGATTTTTCCACCCTTCTCATAGACTGCTTGTCTACAGCCTGTGTCTGCAGCACCTTAGTCTGCCCTGTTCCTGGGCACTGAGACCTGGGCAGAGGCAGCAGTGTCTCAAGCTCCCTGCTCATTTCTCACAACAGAGTCCCCACTGTGAGGAGTGGATGTGGGCTTTGTTGTGCTACTGGTTCCTGGGACTGGCCTAGTAGGAGTAAGGAGCAGCAGCCACTGCTCTTTGCCTCTTACAGTAGTCCTTAGTTTGGGGAAAAGGCTGGGGGACTTTGTAGTTCTTTCTAGCTTCCCCCTGCTGCCCAACTGAGTGGTGGAGACAGGATTGGAAAACCTGGGATCTGGGAATTGGGCTCAGAGAGGCTATCCCCAAGCCCAGTTCCTGGCCCTCAGGCCTTAAATTCTTTGTGTGCCACTCAGTTGGGTGATACATGCAGCAAGCTAAAAGCTTTGGAGCTGGGACTCAGGTCCAGCGAGGCTCTCCCTGGCCCTGCTTCCCAATGCTTCTGGCTTCAAATCACCCTATGTGCAGTCTGTCTGGGAAGCAGCACATGAGACAGTTTCTGGAAAAGGCATGGGGGGGTGGAGTTCTGGACTGCATGAGACCATTTAAAACCCAGGGGGCCGCCTACTAACAACCTGCCCCTCTCTCAGGCAAAGGAGAGGATAGGCTGCCAAGTAATGGGCCTTTTAGGCTAGGGGCAGACATTACACATAAGCCCATTTAAATGATCAGAAACTGGTTTAAAACTGTAACAGAATATATGTTCAGTGCACATAAACTAGTTTGAAAATAGCTGAAACCGGTTTGAGCTAAACCTGACTGGATGTAGTATCAGATTTAACTGATTTGGGTCAAACCAGTTTATGTACGGTCTGTTCCAGACCCCTTGCTGGTTTAAGTTAAACCAGACTTCCATGCTGTCTGGGCTGGGTGGGTCTCTTTGCTCCACAGAAAAGCTGGCCCCTCTCCTCTGCTTCCTGGCTGGAGCTCTGGCAGAGACTGCAGGCTGCTCTTCCCTCTCCCCCTCACCACTCTTTCTGCCTTGCTGAGAGGTGCAGATATATTAGCTAGCAGCCCACATGCTAGCTATCATCCATGCTATGGCAGACTGGACAAAGGCAGAATCAACAGGTAGCTGGTAATGTTCCTCTGTTGTTTTCTTAATGGGGTGATAAACACTGAGTTGGGGTGATAAACACTTTGCCATAAATTCCCTGCTGGGCTGGTGGGGGGGGGTTCCTCCCTAATCAGAGCCACTTGCCTGAGCCTGGCCACGCCCCCCATTCAGCTAAGCACTGTAGAAGGGAAGGGATGGCTGCTCTAGCACCCTCTGGCTTCTAGCCCGAGCCATTGAGGCATTTACCTGCATGTCTGAGATGTCTGTGCAGTTACAAACTGATTTAGCCTAGCCAGGTTCGATTAACTTGTGAAAAGTGAATCAATTCAGGCTCAGGCTTTTTGAATGTCTGTCCCTAGCCATAGTGTCCCCTGGCTGGAGAGCTCTCTAGCCAAAGGGGTAGAAGATATGTATGTTCCAGCTCCAGGGCTATTTTTCTACTGGTAATAATTTCATAGAAATTACCAGTAAAAATGAACACCTGTATGCAGTCTATATCTAGATGCTGTGGTGAGAAAGCAGGAGAGAGAGAGAGAGAGAGAGAGAGAGAGAGAGAGAGATGCATACCAATATCACGTCCAAGATTACTTCACAGTGTTTCAGAAAGCGATGTGGCAAGGCTTGTAACCCAGCAGAAGGTGAGTTCCATTTGATAGTTACTATTTAGTAGTAACTAAATAGCATTGGAAGGGTACCTGCTGCCATTCACGCTCCTTCAATTCCAGAGGAGGTGGAGAGCAAGGAGGAACAGTATAGAGACTAGTTAATGATGATTCAAACTGCATGAACTACTCTGAACATTTCACTTGGCCATCAGTAGCTGAAAGGGACTTGGCATTTGTACACATGCATGTGCTGCAGTGCTGGGGGCTTTTAAAAGCACCTGGTGCTGCATCTTATGCAATTGTATAAGTGGCAAAATGTGCGTCAGTGCTGAGAAAATGGTGGTAGCATGCTTTTGAACGAAAACATATCGAAGGCCACCATTTTCTGTGCGCTGATGTGCATTTCACTGCTTATACAACTGCATGTATATTGACTCCAAGATGAACATGGGCTGGCAATGCGAGGTCACGGTCAGTAGGGCTAACCGTACCTTGTTGTGTATCCACAGATGCATCTCAAGCAGGGCCAAGGAGGTGATCCTCCCCCTCTATGCAACACTGGTCAGGCTGCAGCTGGAGTACTGCGTCCAGTTCTGGGCGCCGCACTTCAGGAGGGATGTGGACAGCATTGAGAGGGTCCAGAGGAGGGCCATCTGCATGATTCAGGGACAGCAGGGCAGACCCTATGAAAAGACACTACGGGACCTTAACCTGTTCAGCCTTCGCAAGAGTAGGCTGAGGGGGGACCTGGTGGCCATCTATAAACTCAGTTGGGGGGGACCAGCAAGGTCTGGGGGAGACCTTCCTCCCCCTAGCGCCCCCCGGGGTAACAAGGAATAACGGCCACAAGTTGTTAGAGAGTAGGTTTAGACTAGACATCCGAAGGCACTACTTCAGTCAAGGCGGCTAGGATCTGGAACCAACTTCCAAGGGAAGTGGTGATGGCTCCTACCCTGGGGGTCTTTAAGCGGAGGCTTGACATCTACCTGGCTGGGGTCATCTGAGCCCTGTTTTCTCTCCTGCCCAGGGCAGGGGGTCGGACCTGATGATCTACAAAGTCTGTTCTGACTCTACTTCTATGAATCTCTGAATCTATGTGATGCAGTGCAGTGCACGTCAGCTCGTGTGCAGAGCGAACTCAATTAATCTCAGAGCATGAAAATGTATGTGTATAAATGTCTGATGTGCAGTGTGGCTGTTCCTCAGTTCTACTCTTTTTCCAGCATGATTTTAGTTTCACTCACATGGATTTCATTTTGAGGGTTTTTCATGGTCAGAGGGTGATGTCCTAGAGCCTCTATTCTTACCTTCTGTGCTCCCCACCTCTGTTCTGCAGAAATTGCTCCCTTCTGGCTATATAAATGGCGCGGCAATCTAATTTTGGTTTTGGAAAGCAAACACAGGAGTGGAATGTCCTCAGTAGGAATGTCACTATAAAAATGGTCATTGGCAAGAGTAGTTAATTTTTGGGGCACAGAATTTTAGACTTATTTCTATACAACATGGGCCATATGTGTCATCAGTAGAACTTGATCTTAATAGGAGTTGCGATGATGAATGGAGGAAAGTGACTGTGATCCTAAGAGGGACAGGTCAGAAAGCCACTTTATACTAAAACAATTCACAGCCTTAAGTGTAAGTAGCTAAAATGTACTGCTTTCCCAATTTATGTCACAAAGGGACAAGTTTATCCTTGAAATAGCTTTAGTTGTTAAAGCTGCACCAGGAATAAATTTGGCCCAATGATTTCAACATAGGAGGCCACAAAGAAGAGAAAGAACAGGCTACATAGGTACAGCTGGTTGTTAGAAGTTATGTGTAAACAGTCAGTCTCTGAAGAGAAGCCAGTTGTTCCTGAGAACAGACGAGATGAGACTCAGTTTAATGTTTGGTCAACTGTGTTTTCTCTGCTGGAAGCTTTTGTTTATCAGACAGCTATGAAGTTAACACTGATGCCTTTTTGTAGATGAATTAAAAAAAAACTCCTGAATGAAAACATTAGAGGTGAACCAAAAATGGAATTCTTTCCCTGCTGAAATACACCCCTCTATTCCTCCTGTCTTCTCAGCAGGGAGAGAACAAAAAACATGAAAGAGAAGTTGAACTGCTTTCTCATGGGCAGGTATTTACTACTTGGAGGGAATCTCATTTAACCTTCTGCTTTAATTTTTTTGCTGTTGCTGTGACAGTGTCACCTAGCAGATAAAGCAGAATTAAACTCAGACAAAATAGTGAGAAAAAACATGGACAGAGGAGGCAAAAGGCAGCAGAGCAACAGAAACCCTGGGGCATGGTTGGGGGAACATGGATGGACTCACAGGACTCATAAGCCCCTCAGCTTCATACCACTTTACAGGTGTGGACAGAATGAGCAAAAATGTTCAATAGTCTCAGTGAGGTTCTCAGCAATACGTCTGTCATCCACAATGCAGGGGCAGGCCCAGAGGAACAAAGTTCTTACCTCGGTAGCAACTGCTCTTATTAGAACATGCTTCAACTGTGTGCTCTGACCTACAGCACTATATTACTAGCTGCTCCCCTAAGTCATCCACTTCTTGTTCTTCCTTTCTACCTCTCCTGCAATTTGACACTTGCCCTATCTTGTAAATTAATTTGCTACTGCTGTACTTAGAAACAAATCCTGCATCCTCCTTCATGTTTGCAGAGGGCCCTGGCTGCCATGGAACTGATGTTGTTCCCCTGCATGGTGATGGAGAGGGGGAGGGGAGGCAGGGCTGAGTTGTGAAGTTGAGCTGTACAAACAAGGGATATGTGGTCAAATGAAATGTTTCATTCAACCTGAACTGAAATAGCTTGTCTTGATTCAAGCATGTATAAGGCTTAATTGTTTTAAAAATAAAACTGATGAATATTTGGAAATTAATTTTCTTTCAAAGAAAAATATTGTTATCTTTGTTTTAGAAAATATTTTTGTTTCTTTTCCCTACCCTCCCCGCCCAGCACCAACAATTTGGAGAAACTTAGAGGAAGGCACAAAGCATTGCAGGAAAATGAGAAAAAAGAGGCAAAAGCAGTGCAAAGAGTTTTGTGCAGTTCTCCAAACGTCCCTAACCCCTCTCTGGTTTCCTTAGGGAAAAGCTGGTGATTCTTTTGGTTTGCATTAGCACCTGTTTTCTAGGGTTTTACCATATTGTTTCACTACTTGTTGTCAAACTGTATAATTTTTTTCCTTGTCAATAAGTATGGGGACAAGAGCTTTATCCTGGATCAGTTAACCTAGGTCCTGGGTTGTGTCATGGTCTATAATGGTACTAATGTTTAGAAAGGAAAACCGCTGTATCTTTCTGTACTCTTATGTAAACATATCTGAAGGCCATAAGATAACCACAATGATTATCCTTACAAAGCTGAACAGATAATTCTAGATCTTTAAAGTGTTTTGGAGTGGCTCTATGTACTGAAGAATAACAGGGACTGAGTATATAGACTGCATAAATGACTTGTCTTCTAAAGGGGGATGGAGGCAGCTGGGGGGTGGAAGAGGAAGGAAGTGACAATTATTGTGCACTCCCTATTGATGGCTAAGTCCAGCAATGAAGCCTGGGAGCTTCACCTCTCAGGTTGCCCTTCAAAGCTGGGGAGGACTCGAAAGCTGAGTCTTTTCAGGTTCTA
The DNA here is from genome assembly GCF_001723915.1 of Gavialis gangeticus. NCBI lineage: Eukaryota > Metazoa > Chordata > Crocodylia > Gavialidae > Gavialis > Gavialis gangeticus. The sequence continues at coordinate 32,405,977 of NW_017729004.1, read as the reverse complement.
TCTTATCGCACATAGTAGCACGATGCACTTTGCTGCAGTGCAAATGCCAACAGAACAAACAAAAGGGAAAAAAAGAAAAAGAACTGCCCCCCGCCAAAACCAGGCACCAGCAGCTTGCATTTCCCCAAGCTGTCAAATGAAACGTTTTGATAAGCTTGCACGGCAAAGCCAACGTAAACAACTGTCTGATGTAAGAATAAACCTGGTACAAAAATGAATGTGGCATACAACAGGCTACATAAATACTGCCTGAATTTTTAAGGGAATACCTGATAAGGAAATGAGCTAGCTAGACAAATGAAGGTCCAGGACACCAAATGATGAACTAAAATTATTTTCAGATCTGTTACAGAAATAAATACGCTATGCAGCAATTTATACCGGTTCTCTTGCTGTTAGGTGTCACTTACAAGGGGATAAATATTAAAGAAACCTAGGTAACTGCAAGTTTAAAGGAATCAAGACAAATGTGGAAGAAAGTTTGTGGAGCAGATGTGCCTCTTCCAAGCAGACATACTCCATATACATAAATGTTTAAAATTAATGAGTATATATATTCACCCACAATATCAGAGTTAGCAATATACAGTAAATATACAGCTGATATTTTAATCAGCTAGGATTCTCAGGGCATGTCTACACTTGCAATTAATGCACAGCAATAAACCCTGGTGCATACTGTGTTGGAGTTTAGTGCTCCTGGGCACTGTGTTTACATACACACCTGGGACTGCAACATGTTGAGCTGGGTCGGAGCAGTCCTGGCTGCGAAAGGGTTTGGGGGGATCAGCTTGCCAGCCTGGGGCTGCTGACCTAGCTTAGTGTGCTGTGGAGGGGCTGGCTGGGGCACGAGGGTGCTTCAGTGTGGGGCTGACAAATACATACATTGCTGTGAAGTAAAAAAACTCCACCATGGAATAATACTTGTGTTTACAAGTACTAACCTATGGCAGAGTTAATTTATTCCATCCTAATAGCTCTGCATGTGTAGATGCTGAGATGTTTACTGTGGAGCTAATTAGGCAACTCCGCAGTAAACATCTCATGTAGACATGCCCACAGGGTATTAATGCAGGCAGGTCTGTTCTTATTTCCCTGTGGACCTATGGCAAAATCCACATTGGCCTTATAAGCATTGGGGCCCAGGAGAGTGACTGAAAGAAATGGAGTTAAGTTCTCTAGCTAGTCAATATGGAGAATGTGGGTGTATATGTAACATGAAGCAGCATCTTGATGAGATGCGCTGAGCTTGCTTCACACATGCTAGCTTTCTAACTGTAAACAGTGTAGCCATGTTAGTGCGGTACTGTGCATGCACCAAAAAGCTCTGCTTACTTGTTGAGGAGCTAATACAAGAAAGGAAGGCATGGGTTGTTTCAGTGCAATCATGGGGCGTCTCAGATGCTGCTGCCTTGGATATGCCTTTATATACCTCTAAAGGATAAACCATAAGTACCGCCATACTGAGCAATGAGTTGCATTAGACCTATCCAGTCAGAAGTGTGGAATGTGTCGGTCTATCTGGACAATCACCCCTCTCCAGGGGTTAGTCATCAGAATATGGGCTGTACATTAGATACCACCATCTCTTTTGGTTCCTAAGCTTACAGTCCTCCTCTTAAGGTAAGTACTTAACCATCCATCTCCTGAGGGTGTTGTCACCCACATTTTACAGAACGGTCTAGCAGTTAGAGCAACCTCCCAGCAAATGAGAGAACTTGCATCTCCCCTAGCTCAACACTGAACCACACGGGTATTGGCATATTCTCAAGGGAGACCTTCTAGCTCTTCCATTGATCCTGGGCAGCACAAAGGCAAGAATCATGAGACCAGAAGGAAAACAAGCAAGAGGGAGCCTGACTCAGGAACTGAGTGGGTAGGGTACTTCATGTTTGAGGGTGTGTGCTGGGCTTTTGTATACACTCCTCTTCATGCACTTTGCATTAGACATCCATTTAATAGTAAAGAAAAATAATTTTGAGACTGGGTGTAGACCAATTCCCTCCTAGCTGAGAACTTGAACCATTAGACTGCTGAGTCAGGCTGCCTCTTGCTTTCTCTCCATCTTGCCCATGAATCTTGCATCATTGGCACCTAGAGAGCTCTGTGTTTGTAAATGCAGGCATTGAATATATTTAGATATTTAATGAGTTTTGTGGCTGCTGAAGCAGAGATATTCTGGATTGCTTTTTGTAACCCATACATCTAAATTTTGTCTAAGTCCTGTTTAATCACTTAGCACACTGAAATGGATCTGGCTCCAATGCCAGACCTGGTATACATGGCTTTCTGTACACCAGCTGCTGGAGGCAACAAAAAGCTGGGAACACTGATTTTGCGTTAGATCAGCTGATCCTCCTGAGGACAACAGGGTCTAGTGGTCACTTTGAATAGATGTCTACATGCCACAGAAGAGTGTGATATAAGAATCAAAACTAGTGATTTTCAACTATGGTGCCTCAGTACCCTGGGGTGTCATGACTCATGAGATCCTTTTAAGGGTGCCACACAGTATTAGCACTGTCAGGTGTGTGAACACTTACAGATGATTCACAAGATAAATACAGAGATTTCAAATAAGAATCTTTAGTTTCAAAAACATTCTGACTTGTTTTGGTCTTTCTTAGTTCTTTTCAACAGGAGAATTTCTCTATTATTTTCTGGTAGTCAAATAATGTGTGCAAGCTAAGAGTTGGCATTTTCTAAGCAGTGCCTTAATCCTAAGGATGTAGAGAACTGCTGATCTAGCCAGACAGACAGAGAGTTAAGGGAGACAGAAATGCCCTGCACCATATCCAGAAGCCTGAGCTCAGTGTAAACTAATTGTTTGTATGCAGGGATGAATGCAGAGGGGCTCTGGTGATGTGGTCACAGCCCCCTTTGGCTGTGCACAGCACGCACAGTGAGCTTTCAGAGCTCACTGGCATGTTAGCAGAGCTCCTGCTGGGAGTTGTATGTGTGCCTTGAGAACTATGGCTAAGTACAGAAAGTCAAAAAGCCTGAGGCTGAATTGATTTAAAACTAGGCAGCTGCATAGGTTGAACCGATAATCAACCGAACCGACATTCAGTTTTTAATTGGGAAAGGTGGTGAGGGGAGAGGGGGTGATCCACACAGACATGGGTATCAAGCAGGCTAAGGAGCAGAGGGTGAGGCAGCCCCTGTTCCACTGGAGCAGGTAGCATAGTTCAGGACTGCAAAGCATGCTGGGATGCTGGGGGACTGTGAGTTAACTTGAACCAGGAAGGGAGGGGATCTGGGTCAGAAGTTCCATAAACCGGTTTGACCTAAATCACGTAAGTCTGATACTACATCCAACCAGGTTTATCTTAAACTGGTTTTGGTCATTTTGAAATCAGTTTACGTGCACTGAACTTCTTCTTCTGTTACAGGTTTAAACCAGTTTCTGACTGCTTAACCCAGTGTCACAGGGTGGGGCCCAGGAGTGGCTGTGATCTCTCCTGGCGCCCCTACCGTGCCAAGTTGGGTCTTGAATGCATCCTCTATCTCGCCCGCCATGACTTTGATGATTCTATACTATTAATGGGAGGCTGCCTTTACTTGACCCCTCAGACCCAGTGCTCTTGCCTTGCTTGTCCCTGCTGCATCCAAATGGATTCTCGTGCCCCCAACCCTATGGGCATTGCGTGGCTCCTTCCGCCCGTACTACCACGCCCCAAGCCTCTCAGGTGTTCCAGACGTTATCGTGTCTCTACTCTTCCTTAGTGGCCCTCTCCGTGGCCCCTACTTCTATGTCCACCCTCACCGGGCTCCTTACTTCCGTGCTCGCCCTCCCCGGGCTATAGTCGTACACTCGCCCTCACCAGGCTCCCCAATCTTGGACTGGCCGTCACCGGGCTATAGTTGTCCACCCTCACCAGGCTCTGTAGTCTGGTACTTGCCCTCACTGGGCTCTCTGGTCATACACTCGCCCTCCCCTGGGGCTTCTCCGTGTCCTTGCCCTCTCCTGGGCTTCTCCATGTCTGCGCCCTCTCCCGGGGCCTCTCTATGTACGCACCCTCTCCGGGCTTCTACTCGCGCGCTCACCCTCTCTGCCCACACTGGGGCCTTGCTCGTGCTTCCCGCGCTCCTTGCCTGCACTCGGGCCTATGCCCACGCTTCTCGCGCTCCCCGCCGGCACTGGAGCTTACTATGCTTGCGCTTCTCGCGCTCGGGGCTCAGGCGGCCTCGGCCTTACCTGGCCCCAGA
>NW_017729004.1:32400364-32401757 GCF_001723915.1 Gavialis gangeticus | reverse complement strand
TGTGCTGCCCTGTTGGCTGGCAGCTAAGCCCGAATCACCATGGACAGTAGCAAGCACCCTAGTGCCTGCTACACCCAGTTTATGTGTAACTTATGTCCCTAACCTATGAGCTCACTGGGTGGTCAGTGCAAGGTCTGCCTAGAAAGTCTGCACTGCTGCTCTTTACTCCCCTTCTCCACTCCTGAATTCAGCAGCACTTGAAAGAAGTTCAGCCCTTGCTTCCATGCAACTCTGAGAGGGGGGCTATGCACCTGTGCCACTCATACCCCCTTTCCTCTGCTGCCTAATTCAGTAGGGGAAGGTTGGAGGGAAAGAGTGAATAGCAGCACCACTCACATCCTGTGATCTAGGTCTGCTTGAAACAGGGACCCCTGGACAGACCCCGTGCTGACCAGCTGGTGGGTTCATTGAGCTAATGGTACATGTGGAACTCCAGCCAGAGCTGCAATGACATGCAGGTGAGCACCAGAGTGCTCACTAACATCTAGAATCACAGCAAAGGGTTGTGGCCATACCCTTTTCAGCTGTGTGGCATATGCACAGCGAGATCTCTTCACACCACATGTGCCACAACACCAAAGGGAGTATGGTTACACCTCAGTCACTACAATCCTGGATCTGCCCATGCTTGTGCTCTTAATAAATTGACTCTGGAGAGTTTACATGGTTTTGCAGGAGGGAAATAAAATTGCACTGCCCAAAAACCATTGTTCAAACCACAGAAGGAACAAAGATGATTTATGCCACATGGACTAGAAGAAATATTTTGATAGAAACTTGCAGATTCTGCAGTAAACTTAGCCAAAAGGTGTTACCCACAAAGGGTTTTAAAATCTGCACTGTTATGAGGATTAATGATAGCATAGTTTACCAGTGACCCTAATAATAAGTCTCCTTTCAAAACCACACACACATTATTCTCAGGTGCCTTCAGTTTAACATACTCTATTTGGTGTTACGCTCTTTCTACAGCTCTCCATTCTTTCACATTGGGGGAGCTAAGTTCTATTACAGAGGCTCAGAAATGTAAGGGACTGCCATGTTTAGGACTGTATGATTTTTGCTCAAGGGCTTCCAAAACCTGATATGAAAGTTATTTAAATATGGGGCTGTCATGTGTTACATTACACACTGTATACATATAACTGTTGTTGCTAAATTTGAACATTAAATGTACTCTGTAAAAATACAGTTACTGCAGCCAGGGCAGAAATCAGCCATCCCTTTTGAGGAAATGTCTTGAAAGTGCAATCATAAAATCCTTACATGTTATGGATTTCATTAACGTTGTACTCCCCTAGGATTCCCAATTGTACAATAACAGGAGTTCTTTAAATTTTAAATACCACAGACAGGAACAGTTTCACTAAAAACAGATGTGGAACCCTTGCCC
>NW_017729004.1:32368503-32395364 GCF_001723915.1 Gavialis gangeticus | reverse complement strand
CATGTTATGGATTTCATTAACGTTGTACTCCCCTAGGATTCCCAATTGTACAATAACAGGAGTTCTTTAAATTTTAAATACCACAGACAGGAACAGTTTCACTAAAAACAGATGTGGAACCCTTGCCCTGGCCTTCTTACTGGTTCTAAGAGCTGAAACTGGCTGGTAATTGATACCTATTAACATGTTTGTTGTTTAGATTAGCCAAATTGAAACACTATACTGTTTTTCCCATGAAAAGATACATTAATGAGGGACATTTTAACTTAGATTTCAGTGGCAATTCCTTATCCTTAATTAAATTAAATTTAAAGGCTTGAGGGTTTTTATTTTTAAAAAAATTCTGTTATTTTACCTTTTAAAAGGAATCTGAATGTGTGAAATGTAGTGAAATAAGCAAGTAGGTTTAACTGAAGGTCAGGGAGTCAGTAACAACCCATGTGACATTGAACTAACTTAGGCTTGTTTTTGCTAACTCTCGTCACATGCATTCCCTTCATGTCTTAATTCCATTCTTATTAGCACATTCATCGACAATATTTATATGTTTCTAAATTCCTCCCTTAGCACGCTGGAAGCGATCCAGCCTGGGGTGACTCTGCTACAGACAATGGAATCACTCCAAGGCTCAACCTCGTCCAGCAAATTTAACAAATTTGCATAAACCAAAAGAGCATGGAGACAGAGGCCAATAAATAATACAATGTTGTTGGTGATTGTTTATGTCTGTGATTTTGATGAGTATTTCAAAACAAAAAGATAAGAAGAAGCTTGTCTGGTGTGCAGTTGATGTTCTGACAAGCTCAAGAATTAGTGAGAAATCTTTTACAGCCACACAGGGAGATGTTAGTGTTTCTACCACAGACCAGATCACATGTCTGCAGCTGGAATTCATGTAGATCTATTTCCAATAAAATTACAGCCAATATTTTGCTAAGTTTCTTGATTGAAATGGTCCTAAGAACATCAACACGTACAGACATTCAAAAAGCCTGAGCCTGAATTGATTCAATCTTTGCAGGTTAGTCTAACCTGCATAGATTGAACCAATTTGCAAGTGAATAGATATTCACTTTTGATTCTGGAAATGCAGCCACATACCTGATGTGGTGCCAGCTAGAAGCCAGGGAGTGCTAGAGCAAGCTCTCCCTTTCCTTCGGCAGCAGCCACAAGGCTGGAAAGAAGCTCACCTGGGGGTGGAGGGTATGAATCATAGAATCATAGAACCATAGGACCGGAAGGGACCTGTAAGATCATCAGGTCTGGCCATGGGCAGGAAGTTATTGGGCTCAGACAAGCTTGACAAGGTGCTTGTCCAGCCTCATTTTGAGCACCTCCAAGGAGGATGACTGCACCACCTCAGCTGGGACTGCATTCCAGATTCTGGCCACCCTTACAGAGAAAATGTTTTTTCTTATGTCTAGCCTGAATTTGCCCTCTATTAATTTATGCCCGTTGGTCCTTGTCCTCCCTTGAGGTGCCTTCCTGAAGAGTTGCTCCCCTAGTTTTTGCTGCTTGCCCCTGACGTACCTGTAGGCGGCTATCAAGTCACCTCTCAGGCTTCTACTCAGACTGAACAGGCCCAGTTCCTGGAGCCTCTCATCATAGGACCTACCCTCCATGCCCTTGACCATATGTGTGACCCTTCTTTGTACCCTCTCAAGCTTATCCACATCCTTCTTGAAGTGCGGTGCCCAGAACTGGACACACTAGCCCAGCTGAGGCCTCACTAATGCTGAGTAGAGAGAGAGGAGTACCTCCCTGGATCTACTGGCAACACATTGATTGATGTATGCCAGAGTTCTATTTGCCCTTCTGGCAACCTCACCACACTGTTGGCTCATATTCATCTTCTAGTTGATTGTGATCCCCCAGGTCTCGTTCAGATGCTGTTCCAGCCAGTCGACTGCCACCCATTGTGTAGTAAGCGTTCTTCCTACCCAGGTGAAGGACTTTGTACTTCTCATTGTTAAACTCATCTGATTTCATTCTGCCCATGAATCTGGTCTTTCAAGATCATCCTGAATCTTTCCCCATCCTCTGGTATGCCCACGTTTCCCCATAGCTTGGTGTTGTCCGTGAACTTAATCATTGAGCTTTCCATCCCCTCATCCAAGTTGTTAATAAATATATCAAAGAGCACGGGTCCAAGCACTGATCCCTGGGGGACACCACTGGAGATGGGCCTCCAGGATGAGGCCATCTCATCGATTACAGCTCTCTGGGAGCAGCCTCTAAGTCACTTGTCCACCCACTTCACTGTAGACTGGACAAGTCTAGTACCCTCCAGTTTGATTGAGAGAATCTCATGGGAAATGGAGTCAAAGGCTTTACTGACATCTAAGTAAATGATGTCAACCTTGTGTCCCTTGTCCAGATGGCCAATTACTTGGTTATAGAAGGACACTAGGTTAGTCAGGCATGACCTACCCTTGCCAAAGCCATGTTGGTTGCTTCACAACACCCCATTCAATTGCCAGCTTGTGACTGATGGCCCCCTTAACAATTTTTTCAAAGATTTTACCCAGGACTGAAGTCAGGCTGGCCAGTCTGTAGTTTGCTGGATCATCCCTCTACCCTTTCTTAAAGGTGGGCACCACATTGGCCTTCTTCCAGTTGTCCGGGACCACTCCTGAGTTCCATGATTCTTCAAACAGCTTGGCCAGTGGTGCTGCTATAAGCTCAGCCAGTTGTTTCAGGACTCTCGGGTGCAGGTCATCTGGCCTGGCAGACTTGAAAGCGTCCACGTGTTGTAGAAGGTCTCTCACCTGTTCAGGACTGATTTCAAGTAATCTGTTGTCTTCCTTATGTTCCCTGGGCCTCTGGTCAAGCAAACAGCTTCTGTTTGGTTTCATGAATATCAATGTGAAGTATGTATTTAGGAGTTCTGCCTTTTCCCGGGTGTCGATTGTTGGCTGCCCCTGAGCATTCAGTAAGGGTCCCACAGTGGATCCTGATTTTCTTCTTGCTTCCTATGTATCAGTAAAAGGATTTTTTTTGTCTTTTATGCTGGTTGCCAGTTTGATTTCCATGCCTGCCTTAGCTTTCCTTGTCTTGTACCTGCAAGCCCTGGTAATACAGGTGTATTTCTCTTTGGTAGCCGATCTGTTCTTCCATTGCTTATATCCTTCTTCTTTCTTTTTCAATAGCTCTCTACTATGCTTTTTAAGCCAAGTGGGTCTCTTGGTTCTTTTCCCGCTTTTTGTCCATGTGGGGATGGCCTGTTTTTGAGCTATGAGAATTGCCTTCTTAAGGAAGCACCAGCATTCTTGGACTCCCAAATCCTCCAGTTGCTGGTTGCAGAGGGCCTCTTCTACTAGCCTCTTGAGCCTGCCAAAATATGCCTTCCTGAAATCTAGAATGTCTGTTCTGTTGACTGATTTCCCAGTCTTCCGGTGGATGGTGAACCTTATCAGGTCATGATCACTGTAACTCAGAGTACCACCAATTCTTAGATCATCTATGATGTCCTCCCCCTTGGTCAGCACCAAATCCAGAGTGGCCTTACAACTGATGCATGTCATGGCTTCAGTCCTGATGTCATCAGGGTCCACCTGCTATTGGCTGGGGCATCTTGTTCAGGCCCACAGTCCTGCCTGGTCTCCTTGGCTCCTTCTCCAGATGCAGGGCCTGACACTAGACATCAATCCTTGATAGTCAGTGGCCTGTCCATCTCCTCCTGTAGTTCCCTCACCCAGCCCTCCAGAGTCTCCAGCAGTGACCACATCCCACAAGTGGGAGCACTCATGCCCCTGATCCCAGCATCCAGCACATGTGCCAGGCATCCATCACAGCCTGGAGTGCATGGAGGCTGGGACCTTAGGCTCTGTCTTTGTGAAGGCCTCTGAGGTACCAGGGGTGGGGGGAGCTTGGTTCATCCAGGCCAGGAAGCCTGGGGGTGCACTGTGCACCCAGCATATTGCAGAGTGAGCTCTGGTCACATGGCTCCCCAGGTGCAGAAAGTGAAAAACTTCCATTGGGACCTTTAAAAACTTTAAAATCTAATGGCTTGTAGCGAGTCTTGTGAGAGCTCGCAGCATGTGAGATTATGGTGCGCCACTTGCAGGGACTGACTACCAGACCTGACCTGTCCCGCCGGAGAAGAGGACTTGCAATTCCTCCCCCCCTTCTCGAGTTCCCACACTAACTCATGTGTGGTAGGCCCAGAGTGCACCTGTTTGCTCCCTAAGTAGGATCTGGGGGCAGGGGGTGTGACCCTCCTCAGCTCTGCTCAGCTGCCTCCTCTAGCTAGTGCTCACCCACTGCGGGCCCCACTTACCTTCCAGCTCTGCACCAGGGGTCCGGTTAGGGTCCACCAGAGGGGTCCACGCTCTTAGGGACATAATGGGCTTGCACCCGTGTGTCTCCCACCAAGAGCTGGTCCTAACTCTATGGTCAAGCCTTGGCAGGCTGCTTAGCGTGTTTGGGGAGGTGCTGCCTGGGCCAGCTCTGGCCACACCCCCCACTGCATAAGAGGCCAATGGGGTAGAAAGCTGGGCAGATCCCAGCTGGGGTCCCCGTGCCTGTGCCCAGGATGGGAGACAGGAGAGTTTAATCTCCCTTCCTCCCCCAAGCCTGCTGGCCCATGCCCTCACCACCTCCACTTCAGCAGGGAAAAGTCTGACAGGGGCTGCTCTGCCCCCACCAGGCAGACTGCGCTGTGCCAGCCAGGTTTCCCACCCCCACCCTCTTGTCAGCCAGCCCTCCTTGCTCCAGCTAGGAAGCAGAGGGCAGGGCCAACCCTGTTCTGCTCAAGCAGACAGCACAATCTAGGGCTGCAAAGCATGCTGGGATGCTGGGGGACTATGATTTAACTGGAACGATGAAGGGGTCTAGGACAGAAGTTCCATAAACCGGTTTGACCTAAATCAGTTAAGTCTGATACTACATTCAACCAGGTTTATCTTAAACCAGTTTTGACCATTTTGCAACTGGTTTATGTGCAATGAACTTCTGTTCTGGTACAGGTTTAAACAAGTTTCTGATCACTTAAACCGATTTATGTGCAACTTCTGTCCCTAACCAAGGGGAACAATTATAACACATGCCCTCTAGATGTCCCTGTTAGAGGGATATTTCTCCCTCTTCAGATCTGTAATAGAAAATTTTCCTTTGGCAAAAAAATTAACCTTGCAGGGGAAAAAAGAAAGAAAAAGATAATATTTCTCATATGCAAAGAAAGGTAAACTGGTAAATGTAGGAAATTAATATTTAGAGATATATGTTTTAAAACCTTTGCACAACATAGAATTGTACATATCTCATTTCCCCATCCAATCTGAATATATGTACACTGGGTGTCTGAGGGCAGACATGGCTAATTTATAATATAGGAGAAGTCTATCCAATGTAAGAGTTTCAGCTTTAGCTTTATTGTTACTCAGCATCTTAAAAATTTTCCTGTGTGTAGTTAGTATTACTTTATATTATGCTATGGTAGAGTAAACATTTATGCAGCATAATTCACATTATTAGACAGCTTATAATTGTACCCAGAAAAAAGCAGTCTTGAACCTTCACACAAGAACGTTTTAATCTACTGTGAATTTTCTTTTAACTAAAGACTTACTGGTATCGTAAGGAATATGTTTCCAGTGGTTTGGCTGTGAACCATTATGGATATGCACATCTTTATTGGGTATTTTTATGTAGAGGAAAAATGGGGTTTCCACCCTTTATTCAGGTAGGCTCTCATACATGTTTTTTTCTGAAAATGGCACCAAACCAAGACTTTTTGTGTAAGATCCTGATTTGTGACACGCGAAGACCAGCACATTTTATAAGTTGCTATATGTTTAAATAAATAAAGATAATCATAATATCAATTATAACCATAATACAGAATAAATTTCTTCCTCTATTTTAGATATCCAGAGGCCCCCCCCAAAAAAATTAAGATAAAAAACATTGCACTTCCTGAAAAGTGCAGGGGCAAAAGATGAAAGGTTGTATTTTCCTCAGCTCTCCAAACTGTATAAATCACAACTGTAGGGCTGTGTCCATTAATACTATATTCCTGTTGTTAAGAAAAAGTAAAACATTATAAAGAAAACAGGAACATTTTCCTTAGAATAATATATATGCCAGATTTCAAGGAGAGTTAGACACTAACTTAGAAGTTAGCTGCCTAATGGTTTTGTGAATCTGGTTCCTAGTTCATAACTGAAAGGGTAAAACCTTATGGCTGCTTGTAGACATTTAAAAAACAAAAAACAAAAATGTGCTTCACCAGAAGAAGCAGTGCATTACTTGGACTTGGCTCGGCAGTGTCTGTATAGATCAGGTGTTTCAGTGAAGATTTTTGGTGCTTTTATTTGAAGTTGATTTAATCAGCTATTACATAAAAGTGCTGTACAAGACCCACTCAAGTGCCTGAGCCATATAGACTTCAGGCAAGCCGGGTCCAACTAACACGCTGCCTCTTCTGAGCATGTGCTGGGCTTGGCGCAGGAATGCGTGGAATTTAAAGTGCCGCGCTGGCTTTTTTTTGGGCGTGGGGGGGAGGAGGGGTTAATGTTTGCAAGGAGCCCAAGTGTCTGTCTAGTGCACACATACAGTTATCATAAGTTAATAAAGAACAGTGACCACATGAATTAGATTTGGCTACTCTTCTTGTTTTGATTAGGCATCAATAAGTGACAGGAAAAAGAAAAGAAAAAAGAAAGAGAGAAAGTCAGCTATAGGAACAGATGAAACACATGGAGTTCGATTCTAGTGCATTCCACACTTTTTGCACACACATTCCAGGGATTTCAGGTGGCAGTGATTAAAAACAAACCTAATACTTCTTAAAACTTGGGGGATTTTAACATTTGTTCCTCGGGAAGAAATAAAAGTGAGCTGATTTTTCTTTTTTTTTTTTTTTGCGGCTCTGATTAAGTCCATCATTTACAATTAGCAAATTTCCAGCAACTCAGGATATGTTGGGGCCTCCTAAGCAGGACACCTGAGAGTCCCATTGTGTTCTAAGATTCAGGATGGAGAAAATTTCCCTCTCTTTCTTCCCCTTTTTGACTACAGCTCAACATAGTTTTAAGCTTTCTTGCAGATAGCAAACCTCACAGGAAACACCAATGTGAACATTCTTATTGAAGGCTAAGGATGCATTGTTTTTATATGTCAGTTAGTAATTTCCTATTGAAAACAATAGAAGCAGAAAGAATGCTCCAGTATTTAAACTACCGTAAGCTTTCAAGCAGCATTATTAATCTAACACATGAAAACATTTATCTTGTTTGTTGCTGTCTGCAATAGATTTTGAAAAAAAATATACATAATGCAGATACATATGCTTTCTTTCCCTCTGTATATGTATGATAGTATGCACAGCTAAATAAATTAATATCTCCCTTTTTAATAGAAATGAATTTATTTTTATTCCAAAGCAATTCATACGGATAGTTATAACATATTCAGGAGTGATATCAACACCAAACTATGAACCTGAATTAGCAAATGCTTATAAACTTAAGTATGCCCACCAAACTCAGTGAGACTTTTTGTGCATAACTGTCTGCAGGATCAGGGCCTATCCCAACAGTCTCAAGAGCCAAAAGTGAGTCAGGCTGAAAAACGTTCTGTTTTGTGACATGGAAGGATATTTCCTAAGGATTTGACTGAAAACAGTAAATTCATTTTATTTGTAACATATTTGAAGATTGGACTAAGGCTTTTTAAGGTGAAATTCTAGTCCATTAAAGCACCGTGCCAGATAATTCTTAAATATTATCAGTAAGAGATAACACATGCTCAGTTTACTGGGCCATTCTACTTTAAGCATATGCTAAACTAATATTGACTTTTCCACTCAACCAAAATCTCTGTTATTTGTGCCCAGAAGACTGAAAAAACAATAGACGTAGGAAACATAAGAATTAATCTTTCTGACCTTTTCTTTTTTATACCTTTGGGAATCAGTGTTTGTGTGGGTTTAATAATGAATGCTAGATACTCATTTGAAATGGGTCCTATTGTATGCAGAACTATTCTACAGTTTTATTTACATTTGCCATCGCCATCCTGAATGCACTTTACAGACATAATTAATATTCTCTTTGGAGCTGTATCTTCTTACCTGGATCCATTCTCTGCTAGAATCTTCTCCAGGGGTCCATCCATTTTCAGAGTAATTTAGTCGGGACCTTTCTGAAGACCAGTTGGTGCTATACTGGGAGGAGGCAGTGATTTGGTCAGAGTGAATTTCTCCTGATTCCATACCTAGCGGTTCCATGCACTGGAAATCTGAAGAAAAATAAATTACCTTAATTACTATAGTCCACTACTTCAGTGTACTCATAAGATAATGAGAATGTTTTCCTGCTTTGCATACAAAAACCTAAAGAATTTATTTTTATGTGAATTTGAACTTTTTAAACAATTTTAAGTAAGGTGGTTTTGGGATTGTAGTGTCATTCTTACTACTGTCACTTGAGTTGCCATGGCAATTCCTGGCATAATAATGCTATACAAATATTTTTAGCCCAGCATTGAAGCCATTTCAATATAGGACAATAGAATTCCCTTTCCTAGGGTAGCAGAGACACTTTAGTGAATTCATAACATACAACGATTTATGCTCAATCTATAAGTACATGCAGAAATGGAAAAAACAAGCAAAGAACTATAAAATAATTTTATTTTTAATTAATTGCATTGCTCTTCACAATGTAGTACAACAAAGTTCATTTTTTCTCTGTATGCCTTGAACATTGCAGAAATAAACAAGGTTTGAACCTGGGCCAGGGAACTATTGCTAACCAGCTGTGTGTTAGAGGACTTGGTGGTCACCGTCCCATTTCAGTGAACACAAAAATACTGTGACAGTTTAGTATTAATTGGCAGGCCTCCCACAGAAGCCAAAAGGGTGAATGGATCATGAAGATTCAATTATGCTGTCACATCTAGAGGAGACAATTTGGTCAGGGTTGAGACATGTTTGCATGGTTATATAGACAAATCTACACTGCCATGGTTTATATTGTATATGTTTTGTGGAAAAAATAGAAATATCAGTCTTGAACTATAACCATTTCTTTTCATGGGCCTACCCAATCCCTTCCAGCCTCCCCAAATTGGAGGTCAGATAGACTAATACCTTTAAAAATGTTCAGACATAAATTATACAATTAAACAGCTAACAACTTGAATCCAGCAAAAAAAAGAACCGCATATGATTTAATTTCATTTTTATAATGACATTTATTCTATTTACTTTGGGGAGGGCTATAAACTTTCCTCTCAAATTGGGGAGTGGTTTCCTTATCTTGTCATGATGATAAATGACCCACCAGAAAAGGTGGGTTTCTATAACATTACAGAGAAACACTTTAGTACTGTGAAGCAGTGAAAATGGAGTGAGGTAATAAGTGATGTTAATTAACTCTGGGCCAGAATCAGTTGTATTGTGAACATGTTTATACATAAAAAAGTGATTCTTCAGGGAAGGAATTTTAATGGATGTATAAAAAGGTTTTTAAATGAGTTGTGACAGCTATTGCTTTTTAAAACAAATGTTTCTGTATGCAAATTTTGACTTTTTAGTAAAAAAATCAAAAACCAGAATATTTTTGGTTAAAAGATTGGATTTGAAAATCACATTTTCTATTCAGAAGTGCTGTCATAGTGCTTTGTGGGAATGGTAATTTGCCTAAATTCTTGATCCATGCCTAAATACTTCCCTATGGGCCAGTCTGGCCAGACTGGATTTCCCATGTGATATAACAACAGACTTTACGACGACAGGCTGAGAGCCATGGGGCTCTTTAGCCTGGAAAAGCGCAGGCTCAGGGGTGATCTGATGGCCACCTATAAGTTTATCAGGGTAACCACCAGGATCTGGGGGAATGTTTGTTCACCAGAGCGCCCCAAGGGATGACGAGGTTGAACGGTTATAAACTACTGCAAGACCATTTCAGGCTGGACATAAGGAAGAATTTCTTTACTGTCCGAGCCCCCAAGGTCTGGAACAGCCTGCCATCGGAGGTGGTTCAAGCATCTACATTGAACACCTTCAAGAGCAAATTGGATGCTTATCTTGCTGGGATCCTATGACCCCAGCTGACTTCCTGCCCTTTGGGCAGGGGGCTGGACTCGATTATCTTCTGAGGTCCCTTCCAGCCCTAATGTCTATGAAATCTATGAAATCAAAGTTGTTCTCTTTTCTTGAGCCACTACAGTACATCCTTGAAGTCCTCAGAGTCTGACCTGAAAGCCTGATTCCCAACTGCTCCAGGGCAAGGAGTGGTTAAGTAATCTTTCTTTGTCTGGAGTCTAGAATCACACTGAAGAATCATGAACATAAGGCACCAGTTTCCGTTACCATTTAAAACAGGTTTTGCTGCTGAGTGAATAAATCTGTGTGTGCATACACATAAACAAGTTTTTGGATTGCATTGTATTTCAAAGATGAAATGAACCCATCACACTAAAGGCTCTAGCACAGCTGTTCCGTAGCACAGATGTAGGGTGATTATTAAGCAGATGCCGATAAGGACTCCACATT
This sequence comes from Gavialis gangeticus, assembly GCF_001723915.1. Lineage (NCBI taxonomy): Eukaryota > Metazoa > Chordata > Crocodylia > Gavialidae > Gavialis > Gavialis gangeticus. The sequence goes on along the minus strand of NW_017729004.1, from coordinate 32,384,863 downwards.
CTTTGCATCAGGATAAAAGGTGCAAAAAGATCCATCAAAATGGCCAGAAGACCCCAAGCACAGCATGTACAGGAGAAACTATCATAGTTCTGCATTCACATCCCCACAGGTTGGAATACATTTTCGTCCATTTGCTTAGCTAGAGGATTGAACTTCACCTTATGGGAGTTTTTTCCTCATTCTTCTTTGAATAAGTGTATCAAAGTACATTCATTCTGGGTGAATCTCTCTGGAACTCAGTGGGTAGGACAAAGAAGAGAGTGTTCTATTTAAAGCCCTGGAACCTAAAGGGTACCATTGTTTTAAGTTCAAGCCAAGAAAGGAAATCCTCATTGGACTGTTGGGCCTTGGAATGGAATCATGGGCCTTTACTGAAGGTTACAAGCCAGGTCTGAAGGATGAGTGTGAGAATGAAGCATTTGGGAGAGAATCTGTAATAGAACAATTTCTAAAATATCTTATGATACACTTTGAGGAGGGCTAAGTACAGTAAATCTGTTCTTTACATGTCGGAATTTAATCATCAAATTAAATGTTCCTTCTTGTAATAGAAGAAGAATAGAAGGCTTTGAGGAGTGGAAAGCATGTTCATATTTCATTGTTTCAGTGCAGCTCTTCCACTGTTCTGCAATCCCAGGTTTTCTTTGCCAGTTCAGTTTTCCCGATAATTCTTCTAACTTTGAGACATTATTGTGAAAGAAAACTATGAGAAAGCAGCTATTCAAAGGGTAGATTATCTTTAAAAAAGAAAAGAAAAACATCTTTATTTATTTAAGAGTTCTTTAATGTTTCACATGGCACTCAATGTGTAAGAAGACATTACAGAACATATTTACCACAGGGCTCTGCAGGATGGATAAATACTCACCTTCTGATATGCTATTCTGTAAGACACTGTAGTTTGCTGAGAATCCCTCTTTTGCAATTGCACTGTCAGTGTAAAAAACCATTGAAAGGATTCCTGTTGAAGAGCGAACTCGACCTGGTGTGTTCTGTCCACAGTAACGCCCTATGTGAGGACCAACTGAAAAGAAACAATGTATAATGGTAAATTAACTTTCTCCTTCGACAATGGATGTCAATACAGTAGTCTCCTAAAGAGATTCCTCAGTGGAAAATAAGGACTCCCTACAACAGTTTAAAATTACAACCTCATCAATATCTAGGTAATGAAAAATAAATGGCTCACCCTACCATAGGGAACTTCACTATTACAGCATTTCAGAAAAGCAAATAAAGCTCTAATGAAATATAGGGCTAGATTGTCAAAGGCTACACTTTTAAGTACGCTGTTATGGGCAATGGCGCACACAATTATACGCACAAGAAGAAGCAGATGTTGTTTTCAAAATGTGATTAAAACATCTGCCTAGATTTGAGGGGCTCAGCTTGCACACCCAGGCTATAAGGTACTCCTTTTCTTGTGATAGTAAATGGGAGTTGAGTCCAGTATTTTGCAGAACTGGGCATTTATTTCAGTGGTCTTGCAGGCAGGCTGTCATCAGTTTTTCAGCAAATTTAGAAAAATACTTTTGCTCTTATAGTCACATAATGATCAATGACCCCATGCCCCCCCATTTGTCCTTTCAACAGCTTCTAGCACTTACTTTCTTCCCTTCACTCAAGTGCTGACCAATGTAACCAAGAAAAAATTAAAATAATATATGAACAAGTCCTCCACCCATCCCTCTGGCATTCCTTTGAGAGTGTCATTATATTTATCTTAAATAAATATATCTATCTTAAATATCTAATGAAGTTTGCAAAGGAATGCAAGAGTAATGATGGGAAAATTGCTTCTACTTTCAAAGTTGCAATATTTCCAATATATATTCCTGTGAAAGTCAAAAAATCCAAATCCTGATATCTTTCTGTTGTCTTTTTACACTTTCCTCTTAGTTAGTTTAACTGAATCCAGCATATGCAGGCTTCCAATGCTGTGCATCTCTCAGGGATAGAGCCCCAAAATGAAGAAGACTCCATTTCTGTGTAAAATAATCAACATGGGTTGTACTACAGTGTGGGCAAAGAATTAGTCCGAATATTGCAGATGACAATATTCATACTGTTGGCTTCCCAGACCTCATTTAACACATCATTATTGTTATAATTCTGGTTAGTTTTCAGTTTAAAAGATAAAACATTTCTAAATCTTAATTATTCAAAATGCAAGGAAACTCATTAGCTAACATAATTTCTGTAGACACTTATTAGTGTCTGCCAACAAGTTAAACAGTTCCAACTTGGAATAGACATGCAATATGAGCTGCACTTCTGTACTAAGCCCTACTGCTGCCAGAAGGAAGCAGCTCAGATGATACAGCTACTGCTGCCAATGTAGATTTTTCTATCCATGTTCTGGCTGTAGTCAGTTTTCAGTTGCCTTGGCAATCTCATTACATGTAAGATACTAGTCCCCAGCCAACTCCACTGTTTTTCCCCATGACTGCTCTAAGATAAATGTATAGATGTAACAGAATACCCTGCAAAGGACATGCATTGAATTCTTTCCACTAAATCACTTACGATCCTATTTTTTGAAAAAAGAAAGCTGCTCTTTTGGATCATTAGCAGCACTGCCCTTAAAAAAAATCTTTCACATCTTCCTGGATATAGCCTGCCCCTTTAATTGTCTTTTTTCTTGGATGGGCAAACAGCTGTAACCCTGCTACTTCCCACTCTGGCCTTTGATCATTGCCGCTCTTGACCTTACTATGGACTATAAGACAGAAGGAGAGATATGGCCACCATACTATGGCCCTCCAAGTCTTCCCCCTCCCATTTCCTGCAGGGAATATCCTTTTGAAATAGCAAACAGAAGGGAACTTTGTTTAAAGCACATTCAGACTTTAAAATTCACCATGACTCACTGGTTTATAATTTTTAGACATACTTGGTAATTCTACATTTCATTCTTCTGAATATTGCCCCTGGTATCACAGTATTAATCCCTTTGCTAGCTGAATAGATTCAGGAGCCAAAAACTTTGCAGAACATGATACAAAGAGGTATTGAATTTTCTTGCACAACATGTAAACCTTAGCCTGCTGAGCTAATACATTATTGATCTGAGCAGAACAGGATGAAATAAAGATTCTTATTCTTCCCGTATAAATACCTAAAATACGTAGAGTTGTCCTTTTTCCATTTAAGTCTTGTAAACTTTTGAATGACAGTAAATTGCTTAATGATGTTTAGTGTCACTGCACCAAACAGTACACTATGAAGAATACAGTTTGAGCAATACCACTGTTTATTTTGATAGACTGTGTTACTATTTCTGTCAGTGTCCTACTAATCCTACCCAATCATGAACTGGAGGCAAATTGTTACTTCTGTGATTTGTGATAAAGGTACATGTACATTTCAAGTTGATGAAACCCCTCCCATAATCCAGCCAAAAGATCTGTATTGGAATTTGGGCTGCTGACACTCAGATAACAGAGTGAGTGATTCTGCTGGAGATTAGGTTGAAATATCTGTTTGTAGCTTTCAGCTGTTGGGGCTTATGACATTCATCTGGCATCCCACTTGAGAAACTGGTCCAGATGTGTATCTCTTGGACCTAAACTATGCCTGTTAGGGAACCAGTTCCATATTACCAATAGGACAAAGGCACCTATGAGCCTTTCCTGGTTATATCCACTTGATGCTTGTGCTCTATCTATTTGTCCCTGAGATCCTTCCTCATTTCTCAGCTGATCTCTGCTGGACAGATGAGATCATAAGGAAAAATATGCTTTGCATTTAGGTTCAAGGGGTGGAGAGAAAGCAAAAAATTGTTTTCCAAGCTCTTCCCAAAATACAGAGATTACTGCAGTCCACTTCAGTTTTCAGCTAGAATAAATTCCTTAGCTATGCTATGTAATGGGAAGCAGCTTTCCTGGGACAAGGCTAGTTGCTTAATACCCACACATATGCTTCTTTTTAAAGTCTGTACAACTGAAGCCACAAAAAGGATGTTGAGCTGCAAATCTAGTGTGCCCCTTTGTGTCAATGGGAGTCATCTTATTGCTGGAGAATTTATGCATATTTGTTGCCTTATACATTGGCCAATGGGCCACATTTCTATCCTTTATAACTCAGTCTGAAAAGAAAAGGGGGAAAAGAGGGATATTATCAGCCCTTCAAGATACCAATTTAAGAGTAAATTACCTAATTCAGTGAATATTAAAATATATTTAAAAAAATGTACTGTATGCCACACACAGTGTTTGTGTAGAATAACAGCTTTCTCACTGGCTAAACATTTATGCATAATGTACCACTTAGAATGCTAACAGGGAAAAATGGACTTCTATTCTAATAGTTCCAGTAGTCATAGATGGAGAGCTTTTTACATATTTTATATCTTCATTTGTTTTCACCAGAGTGTAGAGAGCAAATACAACAGGAAAAGAGCTAGATTAATGGCAACCTTCATTTGCACTGATGTTAACAACTCTAGCAAAGTGTTATTTTTTCTTGTATAATTCAGTGCAAGCACTTGTGGTATTGACCAGAGGAGTAATGCTTAGCCTGTGGTTCTGAAACCATATGTAAACTCCTTTAAATTACTTTTGAGCCTCTGGTAGACAATCCATAGAACTTCAAAGAAAGCTGCATGATGGATATGAGCAATTCATCACTTAAGCTCATCATGGTTTTGAGTAAACTATTTTTCTTTTAAGTCATCAGTGGATTGCTCTGAGTCAGGGTTGGCTTTGAGTGCTTTTGTGCTCCAGGGGCAAGTGCTTAGCTTCCTTGCATAAAGTCACACATTCACATTTTGTGCCTTTGCTCCCTTCCTCACATTAAGCCTCTCAGTGCCCCATGTTATTGCTTCTCTTAATAGGAGGACCGTTTTGGCTTAGTCATTTGCAAGAGTTCAAGAGTTGACTAAATTTCCAGATAGCCTCAAATGTGCTATCTCTATGGTTGTGTTTCAGAGAGGAGCACTTGGGATGGAAAAGTGACCTCTGTACAAAATTATGCAGAAATAGCTCATTGTGAGGCTCTCCCCAGCAGGATGTTAAGCATTTTTGTCCAGATACAGCAAAACACTTATGCCTATACTTAAATTTAAACACAGGAGTAGCCTTAATTAAGTCCCTTTGAAGTTGATGGGACTACTCACAGGATTCAAAGATCAGAACATATTTAATTGCCTTGTAGGAGCAGGGACAAACTGCTCAGCACCAGCCAGGTGAGCTGAAACTCTACAAATGTGAAAGAGCAGTTTGGGAGCAACTTGCTCATTAGTGACCATTACTGCTGGGTGGACATTTTCTAGTGGAAGGCTTTTCCATCAGAAAATGCTGGTTCCTCTCAAGTGGAATGTTTCATGGAAATGCATTAATTTTCACAAAATTTCATTTAAAAAAGATCAAAGTAGAGCACCCTGCTAAGGTCAAAATGTAATGTTTTCATTTTCTATCATGAAAAAATGTTTTGATTCCTTTTTTAAGTTATACAGTAACCACAAAACTTCCTACAAAACCATGTAACTATAATATTCTAATATAATAAAAGACTTAGTTTGTCTGTCTGTAACACATTTGGGCAACTGTGCATTCACCGCTGAGAGGGGGGTGCATGCAGAGGCCCAAGTTTGAGCTCCATGTGCAGGCCTGGGCTGCGTGAGCCCAAGTTTGAGTTGCTGCAGGGGAAGTTGTTGGTGGTAATGAGCATGCCCTGGCTTCGCTATGCCTCCCTGCCTGAGGGCGAAGGGGGAGATCATGGTGGTGGCACCCCCCAGTTGCCTGGCCCCCAATGCCTCCCAGAACAGCCGGCAGGAAGGAGGAGGCAGCAGGCAGGGATGGATGGAGGCAGACATGGGCCAGGCAGATGCAGAGCAGTGGGATGGGGGGAGGGTAGAGTGAGGTTGCACCTGGAGCAGCCAGGAGGGGGGGTAGAGTGGGTTCAGAGCCAGAGTGGCTGTAGGGGTGGATGGAGAGGAGCCAGACGTGTGGCTCCGTCCCCGCCTGCACCTGCCCTCCCCATCATTGTTGACAGGCATTTTGATAGTATCATTAATAAAGTCTTAATCCTTGAAAATTCTTTTATATAGAATATAAAATTCTATATATTCTATATCCTTTTATATTCTATATGTACATGTGTTACTTGTACTTTGGGGGAAGAGGTCATGTATATTAGAATATAATTAAAGATGTCTATATAGCTTGGCTAATAATCTCTTTAAGTTAATGCTCAAGTTAAAACAAAGCACACTACTAGGATAGGGATAGACATTCAAAAAGCTTGAGCCTGAATTGATTCAATTTTTGCAGGTTAGTTTAACCTGGCTAGGCTGAACCAGTTTGGAACTGTCCAGACATCCCCTCCGGACTGAGGAAATGCAGGCACATGCCTGCATGAGCTCAGGCTAGAAGCTGAGGGGTGCTAAAGCAGCCCTCCATCCATTCTTCTGTGCTGAGCGGGGGGGCGGGGGGGGCGGTCAGGCCCTGGCAGGATGTTTTGATTAGGGAGAGGTTCCCCTCCCCCCACTCCTGACCAGCAAGGGAGCTAGCAGAGAGTTGCACGGCATTTAGTTACACAGCAGGGAGTTACACAGCGAGTAACACAGCATTTAGCACCCCACCAAGAAAACAAAAGCTTCTCTCATTAGTTCAAGCTCTTCTTAAACAACTTTTTCCAAGGAAGGAATGGAGAGACATTACTAGCTGACTCGCTGATTAGCTCCAAAAGGTCTTAAGTGGACACTGTCCTTTCTGCCTTACACAGACACCTCTCAGCATTAGCTAGCATACTATGTACTGGTTACAGTCTCTGCTGTGAGAGGTGGGGAGGAATCCCTGCTTGAGCAGGGGGTGGTGAGGGGGCATGGAGCAAAACGAAACAGGCAGACCTGGCTGTGCCTGCCATCTCTGCCAGAGCTCCAGCCAGGGAGCAGAGGGGTGGAGCCATCCCTGCTCTGGAGCATTGAGCCCCACCCAGCGCTGCAAAGCATCTGATATGCTGGGGGGCTCTAGTTTAAGTTCAACCAGGTGGGGGTCTGGGACGGATGTTGCATAAACCAGTCTGACCCAAATCAGTTAAGTCTGATGCTACATTTAACCAGGTTTATCTCAAACCAGTCTCAGCCATTTTCAAACTGGTTTATGTGTACTGAACGTGTGTTCTGTTACAGGTTTAAACCAGTTTCTGATAACTTGAATCGGTTTATGTTTAATGTCTGTCCCTAGGCTTAATGTTCATTGTTAGGTCTCATCTATTTGTTGAGTTTGTTATCCAGCTAAATTCATTTTACAGCATCTTTGTACAGAGCCTAACACAATGGAGCTGATAACAGCTTATTGCAGGCTGCAGTCATTACTGCAAGGAAATAAATATTAATAACCCCTAGTAATTTTAATAGCAGTATAGCTTTGGTCTTTATCTTGTTATGGGACATGGGGACAAAGGACTGGAAAGGACTCCCTGGGCCACCAAATCTAGTCTCCTTCTGCCATATGTAACCACATCATCTAATCCAGGAGTGGCCAACCCATGGCACGTGTACCACAAGCGGCATGGGCAGCTACTGTATAGCATGTGATGCGAGTCCCAGGCACACAGTAAAGGGGGGGTGTTGGAATGGTGACAGCAGGGCTCCAACCTCATGCTGCTGAACAGGGGTAGGCATGTGCTTCAGGTGTCATTGCCAAAAGACAAGTTAATGCTTTCCTGGCTGTTCAGCTGCTTCCAAATTAATGGCTGTGTATCTTCTTTTGTCAAATAAAACTGTGGCAATTGTGAGGTGAGGGAAGGATTAATGTGCCTCGTCAAGGCAACCTCTTCCAGCAGCAGTACCTTCTCCCAGTTCTGCTTATGGATCAGAGTAGGTAGGGATCAGAGATGGGCTGGCTTTAACTTGTGGCATGTTACCCGAAAAAGGTTGGTCATTAATGATCTATCCTCTTTCATAAACTTTCTCAGCTCCATTTTACCTTTGGTACTCCCACTGGAAAACTCCTCCCTGTTTTGATGCTAAGAAACCTTATTTTAATTTTCAACCTCAGTATATTTGTGGGCAGTTTTTACCACTTGTTCTTGTGCCAGCAATTGTCCCTCAGCTTACATAACACTTTTCCCTCCCTGGTGCTTACCCTTTTGATGCATTAATGGAAAGCAATCATATTCCCTCTCAGCCTTCATTTTGCTAGGCTAAACAGAAATATCTGGCTGAGGAGTCATCTTCCAATGAATGATGCTTCAAATATGTTCTTAGAACTACCACATGCCCCCACAGAATGCATCTGAAGAGACATTTCACTGTAGTAAGAAGGCAAGGTCAGCTGAGTATTTATAAAACTGTAAACACAATTATCTGATGCCAAACTCCTGCTTCTTCCTGAGAGAGTCAAACATACTTTGAAATCATGGGTGAACTGGAAAGCTGGTAACACTTGTTGTTAATTATTCTTCAATTTGATTCAGTCATTTTCTTGAATCAGAAAATTACCACTTTGAAAGCTTCTTGACACTAATAATAATGCAATTCTTTCTCAGAATATTCCATATAAGTTGGTTGATTGGATCTTCTTTTCATATGTCAGTTTAAATCAAAGTCCTACAGGAATTTAGGCTGGAAAGATTTAGGTTTATATGCAAATAAACCTATTATTAAATGTTCCACACATTGTTATAATATTGTTACAATACTGTTTTCCTATCTGAGGAATTAAATGTAGAGTAGTCTCTTAGCTATTCCCTTGGCTTTTTCTTTTGTACTTACTGGAGAGTGCTTAAAAATAGAAAGATAAATCAATTAAATGTAAAGCAAGAGCAAAACAAACATACATTAAAAAGCAGATACCTATTTACTGTAGCATCAATGAAAGCTTTTATTAAAAAGGAACCATTTCACAAGACTGCAGATGCATTTGTGATGAAAAGTAGATTGAGCTGGGTACTATGCATATTTAATCCTGTTCTATGGTAGGTTGTAAGGGATGTTGTTATTAAAATGAAATATTATTACCTTAGAGTGTTAACGGTTTGCAAAAACCTACTTGGTGCTATTCACAAACTCAAAGAAGACACCCTTAAAAGCAGGTAATTGCATCAATGAAGAAGTGAAATTGCTTTCATTCTGTCACTATTCTGTGAGACAAGGCCTGTCCTGCTTTATTTGGCTGTAAGTTACAAATAGAGGGGAAAAAGACAACAGAAAGACGGTTCTCTTTAGCTGCTTATGGCATGCACAGAAAGCTTGTAAAAGGCATCAATAACAGTTGGCTGCACATTACTGCTTGCATGATTCCTGAGGACTGCCAAGTTCTGATGTGTGCACCCTAAGGGGAAGTGCTCAACCTAATGTTAAACTCCAGCAAATCCAAGACAACAGCAACAACAAACTGCAAGATATCATCATATACCATCCTCATTAGTGCTCAGAGTTCGGATGCACAGTAAGACTTACCTGTCTGAATTATTTTAGCATTGAAGACACAGTTCTGCCTTTGTTGAAACCAATGTATGCTGCCTCTAAGAACTGATATTGGCTCAAAGCCAGTTGTTTAATGTTAGGGACAGTTTGGATAACAACATTAATACTGTTATGTGCTAGTCATGGGCTTTCTTGTCTGTAATTAAAGAGTATCCCCTCTTTTCTCCTTCAACTCAGCTCATTTTGTTTAAATCAAACAAGGACCTCTAACACAATATTTTAAAAAATGAGACTATGCCTTCTGGAGCTGACTGTGGAGCAGTGCTTCTGTATGCTGCAGCTCATTTTTCTCTTACCATCAGGGAAGCCATCCCAGATTTCCAATCGGTCATAACGACAGAGTACTCCCCCTGGAGGATTTGAATCGGGTTCTAGTTCAAAGCTTTCAAATTCCAGTATAATCTCTGACATCTTTGGTGCAAAGATAATGTAAGTGCATTCAAGGCTATTGGGATATTTTTCAGGGAATCCTGGTGACTTTATCACTCCACTCGATGACGTAAAATTTCTGGAACATTCGGGTCCTGGGTGAAGAAAGAGAAATACTTAGCATCATCCTACCCAGCAAGCTAGTTAACTGGGAAACAAATTAAGTCATTTTGTCTTTTTAACAGCAGAGGTGGATTTTCAATGAAACACCTCATTTTAATCACTGTATTAATCATTCAACCAGCTTGTTCCTATTATTGATAGTCAGGTATTAAAATGTAATTCACATTTATTGTGTGATCTCCAATTTTCAATTTGTGTGGAGCAATATGAAAACTAGTGCCAGCTCTAGAAAAATTATGACAAATACAAAGTCACGTGGGAACAATGAAAGTCTAAGCTGAAGAAATCTTGACAGAACCCTAGAGAAATAATTATAGCCCCTTCAAGCTTAAATCTTTAAATCTTAAGGCTGACAGCCTTTTATTGGTGGAATAGCATGTTTTACAGAAGCGGGTGAGTGGATTCAGTAGAGGGAGTAGTGGTTTCAGATTCCTAGAGCAGTGACTCAGTAACTCTGCCAGATGTGACCTATGCCTCTTTGACAAACTAAATGTGAAAGGTAATTCTTACATGTACCAAGGGTGAGTGACTCATTCTGAGTGGTGTTGACACAGGTGCACCAGTAAAGTGTTGCTGTTAGTGCAGGCATGATAAACTGTGTGATTATAGGCAGTGTTGCTAGAAGTCACATAATATCAATGTTGACACACTAACCTTTCCCAACGTACCAGCCACAGCATAATTTGGTGTTCCATAAACTCTTGTTGGTCAAGCAGGGGATGACAGTGGGACAAGAAGATATAAAAGAGCAGATAAATGTATCTGTCTTCATGAAGAGATGGGTCAAAAAGCTGAGCTGATCCCTTGCTTACAGTTCATGTGTCTGTTTTCTTCAAGTCCCACAGAAACACAGCTGATCTGTAGGTGTGCTGGGAACTGGTACAAGCACTGACCACACACCTCTTACCCACCACGTTAATTCACGTACTTCCCAGCCTTTAAACAAAGGCATTTACTGGAAAGTGCGATCAAGAAGTCAAGATCTGGGAGACATCAGGGCCAGGTACACAAGTTCAAAATGCCTGTGGCAGCTTCACACTAATTTTTCGTGGCTTTTTCTAAGTGCCTTAGATTAGTTTGGGAATAAACAGAACTCATGGTTGCCTTTTTGGTGGGGGATGATGGAGGCAGCCTGCACTGGCCAAGGTCAGAAGGCGGGGAGTGTTCACGGCAGGCTGCTGGAGAATCCCAAGCCCAGCCGAGCACTTTGCCACCCCTGATTGGCCAGCGTGGCACCTCTCCGCAGCCCTGCTTCCCCACCAGCTGTCTGCTGTCAGGGATGACTGGGGGGCATGCAGAGCTCCCCACTGCATGCCCCCCCCAGCTATACTGGCTTGTGTCTGGAGGGCCTGGGACTGGGGTTGGGGTTACACAGCTGTCCATAGGCTGAGAAGTGGGGGTGGGGATAGAGGCTCCCTGCCACACAGCACCCTGCAGCTTGCTGGCTCAGGTCATAGAATCATAGAAAATTAGGATTGAAAAGGACCTCAGGAGGTCATCTAGTCCAACCCCCTGCTCAAAGCAGGACCATCCTCAACTAAGTCATCCCAGACAAAGCTTTGTCTAATAATCTTAAAAACCTCCAGGGATGGAGAGTCCACAGCCTCTCTGGGTAACCTGTTCCAGTGTTTTACTATGCTCCTAGTGAGAAAATTCTTCCTAATATCTAACCTAAACTTCCTTTGCTGCAACCTGAGCCCATTGCTCCTTGTTCTCTCATCTGCCACCCTTGAGAAAAATCTAGCTTCATCCTCTTTTGAACCTCCCTTCAAGTAGTTGAAGGCAGCTATTAAATCCCCTCTCAGTCTTCTCTTCCTAGACTAAATAAGCCCAGTTCCCTCAGCCTCTTCTCATAAATCATGTCCCCCAACCCCCTCACCACTTTTGTTGCCCTCCGCTGGATTCTCTCCAATTTGTCCACAACATTTCTGTAGTGGGGGCCCCAAAACTGGACACAGTTCTCCAGATGTGGCCTCACCAGTTCCCTTCTACCACTTTACAATGGTGCATCTGTCCAGACCCCCAGGCATTTCAGTCCTTCAACAAAGGTGTGAGACACCTATTGTATCAAATCAAGATCCTGAGCATGTACAGGGCACACTTGGAAGAATGCTGATATTCATGGTCCAGTGACACCTGGTCAGTTCCAGTGTGGGAAATTAACTTTGTCTGCAATTAAAATTCTCCTCTTGTTTCAAGTGGATAGAGCATTCATTCTCTCTCTGTGTCATAAACTGTGGTACAGGGTTGTTATATGCTGTTTAAGTATTGTCACTATTCACTCTTCATGAAGCTGCCTGTCCACAGTAAGATGATTTCTTTGTATGCCATTTATACTGCACTATGCTTCATGAGGCTCCTGAATTCAAATGAAAGGTGCAAAATAAAATTAGTTGCTCTCATTATCACTGTATTAAAAGGAGGAGGCAAATCCTGACTTGCCAAATGCAGAAGTGTCAGGCTAGCCCCTTACACACACCGTGATGTCTTGGTATCAACCTGCCTCATTTTGAGTGTGTTTCAGCTAATCTGGGGCAAGAAGCAGGATATTCCTTCAAATGAAATCCCTCATTAATAAGCCCTTTACAAATCTTGCCCCTCTGCCTGCCTTGTGTAGGGACTATCAGTAGAACCTGCTCCAAGGCTGTAATGAAGTTATCAACAAGGGAGAAATAAGGCAATCAAGAATAAAAGTCTCAGTCAGAGACAAATGAAGAAGAGCTGCTCCTGAGAGGGACAGGTTTTGTGTGTGACTAGAGTTAAGGAGGACAGTGCCGAAGATTTTTGCTTCCCTATTCCATTTTGGTGGCCCACAAAAAAAATGTCTCTGAGCTCTATGATCTCCTATTCTTCCTGGCTGACAGCTTCATTTCAGACCTTTCAGCCAGCATCTTAATTTGCTATCAGGGACATTGCGTGAGGCAGCATCTTCTCTCCCAACAACACTCTCTGCTCAACCCACTATCAGATGTAAAGTCTCAGACTCCACCTCTGACACAGCTTGTGTCTCAATCTTCTCTACAACTATGGCTGAGGACGAGTCTCTTATACTAGGATCTGAGATGTGGACCTTGGGTGTACAGCCCACAGAGCACACAGCTCAGAACCTGAAGCAGTGTGCAATGCAGGAAGAATGACACAATTTTTATTTGCACAAATTGAGGGAAACAGAAGCAAAGCAAAGAGTTGTTCACAACTGTCTTTAACACAAATGTCTAGTGTACTGCAGTATGGTTCAGCCTTGTATATGACAGTTAATAACATCTTGGGCTTGGGTCTCAGTCATCTGACATTTCATTTTAGGTTATTTCATTTCTGGAAGGATGCTTTAACATAGGTGTCTAATAAGGTTTGTTTTAATCAAGCTGTCTGTGCCATGTAGTTGATCTATACAGCATAATAAGGAACCCAATATGCAGCTTTGGAATTAACTATATAAATTAATTAAACATTACCTGGGAGGTACAGAATGCTTAGACATCAGGAAAAATGTTTGTTTTCCCACAATAACTCTAACTAGTACCATTGCACCTATGTAATAGTTTGCAATAGAATAACAGAAAATAGAAAATGAATAGAAAATGAGGGTTGGAGAAAGTTTTTATCTAACCTAAACTTCCCTTGCTGCAACCATTGCTACTTGTTCTGTCATCTGACAGAACCACTAAGAACAGTCTAGCTCAGGGGTTTACAAACTTTTTTGGTTGGGGTACCTCCAGTGGCCAAGCAGTGGGGGGATGTCCCCCAGCAGCTGGTTGATAAGCTTGGCCGAGGGACCTTGTGTAGCAGTGAAACTGGAAGTGCCACTGGCTTCTCTGCACCGCTACAGCATACCCCCTGGGGCCTTCCAAAGTACCAAAGTACCCCTGGTCTAGCTCCATCTTCTTTCAAACCACCCTTTAGGTAGCTGAAGGCTGCTATTAAATCCCCTCTCCATCTTCTCTTCTCTAGACTGAATAAGCCCAGTTCCCTCAGCCTCTTCTCATAAGCCATGTGCCTCAGCCCTTGAACCATTTTTGTTGCTCTCTGTTGGACTCTCTCCAATTTGTTCACTTCCCTTCTGTAGTGGGGGGCCCAAAACTGAACACGGTACTCCAGATATGTCCTCACCAGTGAAGGATAGAGGGGAATAATCACTTCCCTTGATCTGCTGGCAGCACACCTACCAATGCAGCCCAGTATGCCGTTAACCTTCTTTGCAACAAGTGTACACTGTTGGCTCATATTCAGCTTATTGTCCACTGTAACCCCTCATTCATAACATTGTCTTAACTAATGTGTATCAGTGTGAGATTTAAATGATCACATAAGGAAATAAACTGTTCTCATTGGTGCACTGAGTTGCCACTGGACTATTAAAAAAATATTTCCATTTGAAAACACTGACTTACAAGAACAACCTTTTCAGGTTATTCTTGTACTTGGTTTTGTTTTGTGTTTTAGTTTAAGGGCTTAGGCACCTGCAAGTAAGGTGCTGTAATACCTAATATTTAGGGGTCTACCCCTCTGGAGTTGAATTGCGCTCTGGTGTTAGATACTTAGGCTTGCACTCTTACACAGTGCAAGGTGAATCAAAAAGCCGGTTGTTGCAGGGATCTGCCTGAAGCTGCCTAAAGCCAAGAAGAAATGCTGAGCATATACTTGTGTCTGAACTCCTGCTTGCTCTACAGCTTAAGTACCTGAGTCTGGTCTACAGCCTCTGTCCACTAAGCATCAAGAACCTGGAGTTCTTTCCTGATGGCAGGTGTTTCCATCTCTTTTCTGAAAAAGCAAGGCTCACTGTTTTCTTTTAAAGCCACAGCCTAATGCTTGAGCCAGTAGTGTAAGTGTGGGAGAATGACTGGGGCACTGGTTAGGGAGAAGGCAAAAAAATAGTAGCTGCTGCCACCCCTCTCCCAGTTGCTCCATGTCACCAGCAGTAGCCTGACTGTGGCCACTGCCCCGTGTGCCACTGTCACCCAGGGTGCAGAATTGCCCATTTACTTCTCTGGGTTAAGGCAGTCACCTGGGAGGGGGGAGTTCAAAGTTCCAGTCCCTGCTCCCATCTATTGTGGATGCACTTTTTAACAAAGATGGGGAAAATGATAGAAAATTAGGGTTGGAAGGAACCTCCAGAGGCCATCTTATCCAACACCGTGTTCAAAGCAGGACCACCCCCAACTAGATCATCCCACCCAAGGCTTTGTCCAGCTGGGTCTTAAAAACCTACCCGGAAGGAGATTCCATCGCCTCTCTGGGTAACTTGTTTCAGTGGTTTACTACCCTCCTAGTGAGAAAGTTTTTCCTAATATCTAACCTAAACTTCCCCTGCTGCACCTTGAGACCACTGCTCCTTGTTCTGCCATCTGCCACCACTAGGAACAGCCTAGCTCCATCTTTGGAACCCACCCCCCTGCCTTCTGGTAGTTAAAGGCTGCTATCAAATCCCCATTCAGTCTTCTCTTCTGCAGACTAAATAAGCCCAGTTCCCTCAGCCTTACCTCATAAATCATTTGCCCTTCCTTTTTTTTTACCCTCTTCTGGACTCTCTCCAATTTGTCCAATTCTTTTATGTAGTGGGGGGTCCAGAACTGAACACAGCACTCCAGATGTGGCCTCACTAATGCTGAATAAAGGGGAATAATAACTTCCTTTGATCTGCTGGCAACACCTACCAATGCCATTAGCCTTCTTCACAACAAGGGCACACTGCTGGCTTACATTCAGCTTATTGTCCACTGTAACCCCCAGGTCCTTTTCTGTGGAGTTGCTGCCCAGTCAGTGAGCCCCCAGCCTGTCCTGTTGCATGGGATTGTTCCATCCTAAGTGCAGGATTTTGCAATTGTCCTTGTTGAACCTCATGAGATTTCTTTTGCCCCAATACTCCAGTTTGTCTAGGTCTCTCTGGGCACGTCTACATGTGCATGTATGTTGCATTAAATTTACCATGCAGTAAGTGGAAATATGCAAGCATCTACACATGCAGGTCTTAAAGTGCATTAACGCTGTGTGTGTTCTGACTTGGGACTAAAGTTAGGTGTCTACATGTGCATTACTGAGCAGTAACTAATCAGGTCAGCAGTAACTAAAGTTGGCATAAGTCATCATAGTTACTGCATAGTATGGGTGTGCATGTGTATATGCATACCCACACTTTGTAGTATTTTTTGTTTACTTCACTGTAAATTAAGTTTCATAGTTTCATAGTTTCTAGGGTTGGAAGGGACCTGAGTAGATCACCTAGTCCGACCCCCTGCCATGGCAGGAAAGAGTACTGGGGTCAAACGACCCCAGCAAGGTGTACATCTAGCCTCCTCTTAAAGACCCCCAGGGTAGGAGCCAGCACCACTTCTCTTGGAAGATGGTTCCAGATCCTAGCTGCCCTGACCGTGAAGT
>NW_017729004.1:32355296-32368067 GCF_001723915.1 Gavialis gangeticus | reverse complement strand
CTGATGAAGATGTTGAACAGTGCGGGTCTGAGGACCGAGCCCTGTGGAACCCCACTGCCCACATCCCTCCAGGTTGAAAATGACCCATCCACCACCACTCTCTGGGTGCAGCCCTTCAGCCAGTTGGCGACCCAATTGACTGTGTGGGTGTCGACACCACAGCCCCCCAGTTTCTTAATGAGAACGGGGTGAGAGACAGTGTTGAAAGCCTTTCGAAAGTCCAGGAAGACTATGTCCACTGCTACCTCTGCAACTAAGGATTTGGTGATATGGTCATAGAAGGCCACCAGGTTGGTCTGATTGAACCTGCTGCTAATGAACCCGTGTTGGTTGCCCCTGAGCATAATCTCCCCTGCTGGCCCCTCGTGGATATGCGCCAGAATAATTTTCTCAAAAAGCTTGGCCAGGATAAAGGTAAGACTAACTGGCCGATAGTTTCCTGGGTCCTCCTTCCTCCCTTTTTTGAAGATGGGAACCACATTGGCCCTCTTCCAGTCCTCTGGCACCATACCAGAGCACCACGAGTGCTCGTAAAGCCATGCCAAGGGTCCCGCCAATTCCCTCAGTCAATTCCCTCAGTATTCTAGGGTGGAGATCATCCGGACCAGCTGATCTGAATATATCCAGTCCTTCCAGAAGTTCCCTAACTAGTTCCTCACTAACCCTTGGCCTAGGTGCACCTCCCCTGGGATCTAAGGGGGGCCCAGAGGAGGGGTTAACTGTTCCATAAAAGTTACTGTGCAGTAAATGTGCCTTCTGAATCCTACCCCTACCCTCCGATGTATCTACTGTTCTCCCCAACTTGGTATCATCTGCAGGCCTGCTGAGGGTGCACACCATCCCATGTTCCAGGTAACTGATGAAGATATCAAACAAAACCAGCCCCAGAACCAATTCCACTTGATGCCAGCTGCAAACTGACTACTGTACTTTGAGCCTGATGATCCAGCCAGTTTTCTATCCACTTTACAGTCCATTCATCAGACCTGTACTAACTTAGCTAGCTTGCAAGAATGTTATGGGAGCAAGAGTCTTGTGGGAGATGGCATCACAAGCCTTGCTAAAGTCAAGGTATACTACATCCACTGGTCTCCCCAGTGCCAGTCACAGAGCCAGTCATCTCCCCCTTTGCTCACCAGGATGCAGGTCCAGATGTGGCTGTCCCCCTGCACTGCTTTGTGGTGCTGAACAGCCATGATATGCCGGTGCCCTGCCTGTGACATTGTCTCTTACTCCCTAATCATAGTCTCCCACCCCTACTGGTGCCCCATCACAGCCTCCTGGCCCTGCTGGTGCCCCTCACTGCCCACCCACAACCACACCTTTCCACCTACATGGTCCTGTTGGAGAGGGCCCCCAGCCGCCAAGGCTATGGGGCCAGGGACCCGTGTTCACAGCCCCCTGCCTCTCACAGCAGTGCCTGCCACCCATGGGAGTCAGCAGCTTCTGTTGTGGAGGGGAGTGGAGTGAGGACCTTGGCTCCCATTTCCCCATGGGTGGCACAGCAGGAGCAGAGCCTGTGGGACAGGGGGGGCAGATGTGGGCTGCTCACTTCAGGTTCAGGGACCTCTGCTCTGCTGTCTGCCTCCCCAGGGCCTCTGCAGCTCATTGGGTGGGACCCAGCATGGCAGGGCAGAGCAGGGCTGGGTGCGGAAGGTTGTTGCTGCCACTGGGAGTCCCAGGTCACCATGGTGAGGCCTGCCCGGCCTGCCCAGCAGCAGTGAAGAGCACAACTCCTAGCCACCACCCCTGCCGCTGCCAGGTGCACAGGGAGCACCTCATCATGGTGGCCCAGGACTTGTGGTGGCAGTATCAAGTGAACCTGCCTCACTCTGCCCTGCCACACCAGGTCTCGACTACTGAGCCGTAGAGGCCTAAGCCTGCAGCAGGCAGTCTGCTCTCCCTCCCTCCACACAAATCTGAGCAGCACATGCCCCCCACCTGCCCCCCCATGTCCCTCTGGAGTGTGGACAACAGCAGGGAGCCAGCCCCTCCCACTGCCCCCCAGAAGAGCTGCCCGCAGCCCCATCCTACTCCCGTCCTGGCCCTGTGGTTACGTATTCTGGCCCTGGACCTCAGCCCCATGCATCACTTGAGCTGGGCAGCAGCCCCGGCCCCAGCCCCAGCTCCAGCCCTGCCCAACTCCCTCTCTCCCTCACTTTGGGGGCTTCAATTCTGCCTCCTCCCCCCATCCCCAGACTGACCTGCAGGGAGCTGCTCTCCAGGCTGCCTGGTAGCTGTGTGCATGTGTACATGCACACGTGCAAATGGCACCCCCTGCTGATCACCCTTCTCCCGCTTCTGCCAGCCTTCAAAACCCACTGTTTCCTGCATTTTTCTCCTTTAAAGGAGAAAATCTGTTTTTCTCCTTAAAATGACAAAATCCAGGTTTTTCTTCCTAAAGTAAAAAAATCTGGGTTTTACTGTGTTTTTCCATGGTGAATGGAAAACCCTGCTAATCACCTTCTTCTCCAAGTACTTAGAAATGGTTAGGACCTGTTCCATGATTTTTCCAGGGACTGAGGGGAGGCTGACTGGTTTGTAGTTACCTGCATCCTCCTTCTTCCCTCTTTTAAAGATGGGCACTATATTTGCTCTTTTCCAATCATTCAGAGCCTCTCTGAATCACCATGAGTTTTCAAAGATGATGGCCAATGGCTCCGCAATCACATCGACCAACTACCTCAGCACCCTCAGGTGCATCCTGTCTGGCCCCACAGAATTGTACATGTCTAGCTTTTTGAAATAGTCCCTAACTTGCTCTTTTGCCACTGTTGGCTGCTCACCTCCCTCCCTGACTGTGCTGCCAGGTGCAGTAGGCTGAGAGCTGACCAGACCTGTGAAGACTGAAATGAAAAAGCATTGAGTACTTCAACCTTTTCTGCATCCTAGGTTGCCTCCCCCATTTAGTAAAGGACCCACACTTTCCTTGATCTTCCTCTTGTTACTGACATACTTGTAGAAACCCTTCTTGTTACCATTCACATGTGTTTTGTTTCAAAGCACACTGCCGCCATTTTCTCAGCACGGAGACACACTGTGCTGCTGATACACATGATGCGTGAGGCTGCCAATTTATGTGCTCCAGCAGACTTGATTAATCGTGTGTGCTCCGATGCGCTTTCCAATGTGTTGGAGCAGGCTCCCCGCGTGTGTGTAAATGCCCTCTGAGCTTACAGTGACTTAGGAAATCTGGCTCCAAATGCTTGAGTTGTCAAAGGAAATCTATGTTCCCATAAGGTTAAACTCTTTTGTGCTTTTACATTTATTCTCTACTTTGGGTCCTGGCTTGTGAATGTGTGATATGTTTATCTTCATCCAGCTACAGCTAATGTGTGGGCCAAGAAATGATCTCACCACCACCCTATAGCCAGTGACTTGGCAAGAGAGCAAATCAGAGCGGCGGCCACTTGCAGAACCTGTTAATCCTGAGAAGCTTCTCTCTTCCGGATGTTCTTGTCTCTATGTACAGCTGCCCATGCTCAATAGCCTTACTGAAACTCCTTGCCAGTCAGTCAGCAGGATGTGCCTGACAGCAGCCGGACCTGCCTCTCTCCCCTAGCCCCCAAAACAAAGACTGAAAGTGATACCGCTCTGATGTTCCCATCATCTGTTGGCCATGTGTGCTTAGGTCCTTTCTGAACCCTGCCTGCTATCTTTTGGAACTGCGGAGTGAAGCACTAACCAATTCAAGGCTTTATAGCACTATTAAGGTAGTAACCTCTGATATAGCAGTTATCAGCACAAAGAGTATCAACAGCTAAAAAAAAATCTTAATAAACCATTTTTGGAGATTACTGGAAAAGGCTGTCAGATTGTGCACAAACATGGTAGATTCTCAGCTACAGCTCACCCATGTAGCTATGATAACATAGACCAGAGGAGCACTCTCCCCTGGGATTTGATGGCATCAGCAATAAGACATTCATTTTCAAGCAAATTTTCATATTTTCAAAGTGCTTAGAGTAAAAAAGAAAAATATAGATAATAAGCTACACAATAATGAATTGTTTGCTCACCTCTTTTGAAAACTTCATAGCGGATGGAAAATCCTGCTCCATGAGTCTCATAGTCAGAAACAAATCTGATAAAGAGATGTGGTCCTGTAGATACCACAGGAGAGGGAGCAATTTTTCCACAGAACTTTCCCGAAGAGCGTCCATTTGCATTATCTCCATCAATCACTTCAACATAATCATACCTGGTGGATAAATGGGAGACAGAAACTTTCAACTTCCAGGAAAGAAAGAGACTTAATTAATTTAGAAACCATAACACAACAAAGATAATCAAGAAAAATGCCAGCTTGCTTGGAAACTGCATTATGCTGAGAGATGTAAGTGAAATGAAATAATTAAAATGGACTACATCATGTCTGTAGACATCATCTGGCAACATGGAACTATTAGGAAGAATGCTGTCCATTATGCTTGCAGACAATGTCAGCTAAAGTAACCAATTAACAAAAAATAGGAAATCTCATGAGCACAATTCTGTATTATTAAATTGTGTTTCTTTGTCTATGGTGGTGTTGTTATCAATACATAATGCATAGCATTCTTTTCAAACTGTGAAGTTCTGTTATGAATTCAAAAATGTCTTGTTGGCTGGAGCTCTGTGAACAATACTTTGATTTCTGTATGCTACCCTCTAAACATATGTCCACAGAATAATAAATGAATCCCTAAACATTTGATTTTGTTCAAAACTCTACTGTGTTCCAAGCCACTGGTAGAAAATCTGTCATTTTCCATGTTAGAAATAAAGCAAATCCCCGAATCCACATTTTAATCACAGCAGTTGATTTTTCTCAGATAAAATTTATTCATTTAGTAAATATTCTTGTTTAGTTATTTGAATCAATGTGTTTTTAATGCCTTATTATAATATTCAGATTCATTTAGCATATGGAACTCTGGTCTAGGTCTTCATCTTTTCTTTCTCTCTATATATACATACAGACAAATTCATCTATAAACTAAATTAAAACTATGGCATAATGGGTAATAGTAAAATTTTGCTTCAAGAGAATAGTGACGCTCTAGCATTTCTTGATACTCTGAATTAGAAATAACACCTTCAAGGACCTGATCCTGCAAAGCTGACTTTAACTGGCACTGAGGGAGATCAGTAATACCTGAAACAGCCTTCTCAGAGAAATAATAAAGACGATCCATTTCAAAGATACATTGGTGAGTGATTCTGGAGATTTGCATTGCCCTTGATAAAAGACAGGGCACAGATGTAATTGATGGCACCAGATTCACTCGTTCCTAAAACTGGGTGGTCTTCAGAACCTGGGTGTCATGTTGGACCCTTTTTGAATCATAACGACAGGGCTGAAACAATGGAATGCTTTTGTCTGCCTGGCAGTCTGTGTTTTATTGTGTCTCAATCATAACGCCTTTTTATTTATCAAGTTGCTCCTAGTCAAACAATCTCATTTACTTTTCATTATCCTACTACAGTTAACATTAAAATGTTGCCATTAATTTGCTTCAGCTTTTTATTTCACTGTTATGCTCATTGAAATGTCCCAGGATATATTAATATACCACAAATGGCTAAAAATGGCAGTAACATAAACTGCTTCTGACAATTTTAAAGAGATCAGAGGAAAAAATGTCTTCATGATGACCAATGTCATCTTTAACAACCCTGTTCCAAACTGTCTCAGGCACATTACTTATGTTTACATGAAGCCCCATGAGACAACTGCAAAGATGATATCACTAGTTAAAGTGGACGGCTTAAGGCTCTTTAAATTAAAAATGACATTACCTCATCTGTAAAAATTGTATGCCAGCTTTGGTGTATATCAAGTAGAAAATAAAGCTGACACTGATGGAACTGTAAGCATTAACATATGTGAAATATTGTGCTAACTGCATTTCCTCTGATGCATTTTATTTATTCTAGTAGCAGTAGTTCAGATTGTTAGCCTGCCTCACTGTCCCATTTCAAAGTGATGGAAACACAAAGAGGAAATGTTCACTTTTGACATACTTTTACAGATGTTTTGTCTGACCTACAATTGGACTTGTGACCTTTGTTAACCTTTTTTAGATATATAAAAGGGGCTTTGGGGGTGAGCTGGGGGAGGGTACACTTAAAAGAGGTTTTAGTTTTTTTTCTTGCTGTTTTGTATCTGTATAAGTATCTTCATGAATATCAACTCTGCTTATTTGGAAAGACCTACTGGGTGTTTCAAAAGAAGCGTATTACTAGTTCTCACTTATAAGGAATGGATAAGAAAGTTACATTTTCACAGTGACAGCATTTCACTGAAGTCAGATTATCACTGAAGTCAAATAATCGGCATAACCAAATAAGAAAAAGAGTTTTTTAAATAGCCTGATGTAAGGTCTTCTTTTGCCTGACTTGCTTAATGCCAGCTTTCTAAAATATTTAAGTGTCTTATTCCATGGAAATTAATGGGAGTTAGGCATTTAAATACCTTTCAAGATTGGGGCCACAGTGTATACTCTTGAGTTACATTCTCTTTATTACTTTTTCCAGTTAATCTGTTTCAGAGTTTGGATGCTGTTTCGGTGTTTCGGGCATAGGCCTGATTCTCTTTAACGGGGAATCACTAAAATGCCTATAACTTTGTAATTTCTTGCCTGATTCAGATGAAAATTGCAGGAATGGTAGCCCCTTCTGAGGGCATGAACCCTGCCAAGTGTCAAGGAGATAGGTGCAGGGGTGATTGTGAAAGTGCACCTCAAACTGTTCAAAGCAAAACCAGCACCAGCACTCAAATCTGCTCAGAGCACCCCATGCTGAGTGCTGGAAGGCACCTAGTGCTGGTGCTGGCCCCAGCCGGCAGCAACAGCCTGCTGTCATCCTGCACACAGATCCAGGGGCCCGCGCCCCCCGGGAAGAGTCTGGCACAGCTCCGCAGTCCTCCCGGGGGGTGCGGTCCCCAAGGTCTGCGCACGGGATGACAGCATGTTGCCGCTGCCGGCTGGGGCCAGTCGCAGCACCAGTCTTCCCAGCATTTGGCGTGGGGTGTGCTGAACAGACTCAGATGCTGGCGCTGGTCCCAGCTCTGCATTCAGCTCTGGGGACATGCAACCCCTGGGAGGGCTGCGGGCTGTGCGGGACTCTTCCCGGAGGTGCAGGCCCCTGGATCTGTCGGCAGGATGACAGCAGGTTGCTGCTGCTGGCTGGGGCCAGTGCCAACACCTGAGTCTGTTTGGCGCAGCCTGCCCCAAGTGCCATGCTGTCATCCTGCATGCAGATCCAGGGGCCCACCCCCCCAGGAGGGCTGTGGGGCTCCTGGAGGGTTTGGGCCCCTGGCTCTGCATGCGAGATGACAGCAGGCTGCTGTCCCTCCCCCAGAGTACTGAGATTGGAAGGGACCTCAGGGACAGATCACAGACACTGGCCAGCTATAGATGTCCATATCAGAGCAGTCCTTCTATCCCTCTTCCCCCTCCCTCTTCTTAGTTTCTGTTTCCCTGAAAGCTCAGCTCCAAAACTCCAAAATTTTCCAAAACTTTCCAAAACATTTTGGATGGTTTCATTTAGTTTTGGAGATGTTTCAGAGCCTTCTGTTTCCATTTGGATTTGGTGTTTTGGGCACCAAAACAGACCAAAACACCTCTGAAACAAAACAGCTGCTGAAATTTTGCACAGCCCTAGTAGGTAGGAAGCAAGAGATAGCAAGAGATGAAAATGAGGGATAGTTTGAAGAGTAGATGTATAGACAGAACAGATCTTTACATTGCAGGGGCTCTGTCTTTTGTTTTACAGCCCCAAATCCTCTTCTGCTGTATTTGATAGATGAGTTGCTGTACCAGGGGAATGGTATGTTTCTTATGGAAATCATATTACCCTGGATTACACTGTTTTATATTTGGAAAGGAAGTGTTGCTGTCAGTTTAGCACTTTTTCAAAATACCACCAAACAGAGACCAAAGTGTATCACAAACAACAGTTCCTGTGAATAGAAGAATGTACAGTCACAACTTGAGAGTGGTGTTATTGCCAAAAAAACTCAGTAAGCAGCTTGCATCTCCCTCTGGACTTGGTACCAGTTCCACTCCATAAGTTTGTCAGTAGAAAATGCTGTGCCAGGGATGCAGTTGGCACATTGGCATCCCTCTGAGGAGACTGAATATGTCACCTCAGCCGTGCACCCAGACGGTCTTGGCTTAGGGCCTGGAGTACTGAGTTTGCAAATTTGGAACTCCCAGTCGGCAATTCATCGCTCTGTTACTGCTGCCAATTATGTGGCAAATATTTCTTGTAACGTTATAGTCCTTTAGGGCCTAGACATAGAAATGTAAATATAAATATAGAGCTAAATGCTACTTGAAGCATTTCCTGAAATATAGGGTATTTAATGCATTTAGGGAGAGAGGAAAGAGCTATCTTAAGTGTGGGTAGCATTTTAATATATGCTTGGAGGTATTGTATTGTATTGTTATTGTAGAGAAGACTCTAGGCACCTTATACTTGATTCTGTAGTTCTTCTGGAATCTCCCATTTCTGGCCTCTTTAAAGACTTCAGATTGCAGCAAAGCTCCCAATTTCCTAACAGGGATGGATATGGAGATCTCTGCTGAGTGGAAGCTTGTTTAAGTGCAATACAAAGATGTCTTACGCTGTTCCCCCTTGCACTCAGTGGCCGAACATGCTGCTACTAGACAGTCCTAATTTTATGGTTCAATAAAACAATGTCTGGGAAAGATTCCCATTGGAATGATGAGAGAATATAGAATTCCTCAAAGAATTCTTAAAGGAATTGCAAAATAACTCTGTCTTTTTTGTGTTATGGCTGCACATGAGTTATAGCTTTAGGGGAAAGGCTAGGCAGTACCTATAAAAGAAAGAAGTAGACAATGAGAAATGTAGTCAACCTCAGAACACAGATTTTGGAGAATTCCTCATTCCCAACTTCAAATAGGAGATTACAGTGCTTTACTTGTGTCTGTTTTTGCTTCTGAATATGTTAGTGACCCCTGAAATGCACTATAGCAAGTCCTGCTATTGAAAGTAAAGTCAAACTGCTATAAAGCATTGTCTGCTGCTGAAGTCAGCTACTGTAGGAAGTTACTCACAATTTCTGGAGGTTTTCCTATTATTAAGGCAGCAGGAATTTATGACTTTTTCTTTAAAATTTGCCTCTCAGAGTCAAACAGTATTCAGCTGAATTCTAGAAATCTGCTCCTTGAGTGACTTGACCCTATGAACCAAGTAGTGATTGACCAAACAAGTGTTATGTAGACTTGCATGAACCGTCTATGTATTCTGCAGCCTGCTGTAATTTGTTCCTGTAGCCTGATCACTAATAATTTGGTCATCCACCTGTAAGAGATAAAAGATCTTTGCCAACAACTGCTCAAATATCCCTGCAAACAAAGAGTACTATAGAGTTGTATTGGACGCAGGTGAGGGCAAAATGGTCACTGGAGTTTTGGGTGGGTTTCAGCCTCCCAATCACACTGTGTGTGTGGAACAACAAAAAGAAATGTAATGTTCACTTCATATGGCTGTATTTCATGAATTGGTATTGGATCTTTTTAGAGACAATGAAGCAAGTAGAATTTACACTGAACAGTTCTGTATTACAAACAAGCTGCGGGGGTGGCAAGGGGTATTTCCCCAGAGCATTGGGAAGTATGTGTTTCCCCGGAGCATTCTGGGAAGTTCATTAGCACTTCGAACTTTTATGATGATCCACTTCTTCCTATTAGTTGGTTTAGAATGAATAGGTCATGCTATCTTTTATAATGAGAATTGTTTTTGCTTGGTTTGCCTGCACAAGCAGTATTTTTTTATTGACCCCACAACTCTTGCTTTAGATAAACAGAAGGGCACAGCAACAGGAAACCTAAAAAAAGAGTTTCTAGTTCTACTGCATCATAAATTTGTGCACCATCACTGACTGATGGTTAACTGTGTGGAATTTACTGTGTCGCTTGTGACACAGGCTAATTTGTATCCTGAAGCTCAAAGGACAAGAAGTGCAAAGACTCCAGGAATACCAACCCAAGTCCCAGTTTATTAGCTACAAGAAAAAGTAACAAACACCATTAAAGAAATTAAGTGCAAGGCAAACTGTGTCCCCTTCTGGCCCCTACTTCAGTGTCTGCCAGTCTTTCTTTCATCAGAGCTTTTCACTAGAATGGCTGTCTCTGGTAACTGATTTAATAGCCTAGAGGGGCTATCCAGTATTTACAGAGGTGGAATGCTATAGTGCTGCTCTACAACTCTACATCATTCTACTGCTGCCAACCCCAAGCATTCAGAAATAAGAAGTCAGGCTTCTTCAAAACAGGAGGTCATAAGAGCCCTGTATTCAATTCAAGTCCCTGATGTAGGAACTGCAGACAGCTATAAGGCTGGCTTTCGATAATCTCCCCTTGAGGCCTGTTGTACAGGCATGCTAGGATTGGAGCCCTGGGGTGGGAAGGATACTCTGGAGCATGCAGTACAATAAAGATTCATGGCAACTCTGGAGCCCATAGAACAAGTCATGGCAACTGCCATGACTGAGAAAACTGCTTAGGGCACAGTTGTGCTATGCCCTCCCCAGGGGCTTCTGAACAACTGAGGATCAGGAGCAAGCAAAGGTGGCTTAAAAGCCTCTTACTATGCCTTTCCCCTGTGCTGTGCATTCTGGGCTGTGCTTCTTAGGAATACAGTACAAAATCTAATCCCTAATTTATGCTATCTAAAGTGACAGGTATTTACACAAATTTACTTAAATATCCATCATGTTGACAGTCTCTCTTGCTCCTAATAGATTTTTGTGATCTCGAAGCTATTAATTTTTATGGAGTGTATGTATATGCATCTGATTGAGTGTGTTCAGAGTCATAGCCAGGCAGCTCTATGTCCTGGGCAGCTGTGGGACACCCAAGGCAGTGCTGACTGCTGTGGTGCTGATCTCAGAAGCATGATCTGCCACAGTTATGGTAATACCTATTTTTTGCTCCCTCCTCATATGCCAAAAAAGGGTGGTGCTCAGAGCTGCTTCCCTAGTTCCCCCCACCTTTGTTGTGCTACTGTGTGTGTTCAACTAAGGTCAAATCCTGCTAATTTTACACAAAGAAAGGTCCCATTAGCCACCACTCAGTGGGTGCGTCTACATGAGATGCTAACTGCACAGTAGCCGAATAATACTGCACAGTACCACATCACAGCACCAACAGTGCTAATATGCTACTGTGTAGTAGCATATTAGGTGGTCACCAGTGCTACTGCTCAGTAACTCTGTTACTGCACATTTAGTTAGTACTTGATTATACAAGTATTAAATAAATGTGAAGTAACCACTGCACAGTAGCATCTCATGTAGATCTGCTCAGTAATTCACAAACTTCAGTACTTTACAATGAGATTCCACAAAGCATGAACTAGTGTGGGCTTATTGTTCTACCAGACAACAAAATAGCATAGCAAATAAAAGGAAAGATAAGAGAAAAGCAACTGAATAGCATTCAGTGTTGTGAATGTCATAATTGTATGATGAGTCTCACAATATTTGGTGTTTTTCTTGAACCTCAGCTTCTTGAACCTCATGTAATTATTTATGAACCTGAGCTTTTGTTAAAAACAGTACATTTCTAGCTCTGAAGATAACAGGGAAAAGCTGAAAATATGACCCAGGTTCATCATAAAGATTTAAAACCCAGAAACAAATTAAAAGAGCACTTAATTAATAATTATGTTTTAAATCTCATTATTTTTCATAATTTCGGTGCTTGACTCATGATTTTTGCATACTCAGATTGTCAGCACTGAAGAGCTAACCCAGTGGATAGCTCATCTTGAACTAATTTATATCCAAGCAGTCTCATGGGGTACATACAACCATTTGCTGCACCTGGTCTAAGTTCATGTGGCTAACTTTAAGCTGCATGAGTGTAGACTGGGTGTACAGTTGCCAGTGCCAAGAGCTGTTTGGAGAAGTCAGGGTGGAGGGATGGCCAGGAAGGACGCGGGGCTCGTGAGTCCACAGGAAGCTTTGGTGGGAATGGAGCCAGGGGGGAAGCTGGTCGGGATCAGAAGGCGTGTGTAGAGAAATTGGAGGCCCTAAATTGAAGCGGTGGGTGTTTAAACCCACCGCTTCAATTTAGGGTGAAGTAAAACCCCATGTCATGCACACACCCCACACTTACTTGCCTCTCCGTTGGCAGGGAGGGGAGGGCGAGCTGCCAGCAGGCAGAGCAGTCCCTGGGCTGCAGGGGGGTGGTGCTTCCTTCCACAGCCGCAGCGCCTTACCCCCCAGGTGGCACCCGGTTCTTGTGGACCCAGGGGAAACAGCAGCTGCAGAGGGAAGCACCAGACCCCCACACACCTTAGGCAGGCAGGCAGGCTCCAGGGTGGGGGCGCGGGGGAAAAAAATCAGGCTCACCACTTTTCTTGGGTGGAACCTGCCTTCCTGGGCTGCTGCCAGGCTGCCTGCAGGGCTTTCACAGAGCCACGGAGCTGCACAGAGCCCAGTGCTTCGCTCTGCAGCTGTAGGGGCAGCAAACTAAAACTCTTCAGAGGAGTTTTAGTTTGCTGCGCCCCAAGTCTTTTAAGGTGCATTACACCGCTGAATTTCCTACAGCGGCTGGAATTAACGTGAAAAAACATTTATCCTGCTTTAAAGTGTTGTGCACACATGCCACTCATTTTGTCTACACGTGGCCAGAGGTGCTAGCAAGTCTATGGGGGAAGGGAGGTTGGTGGGTCCATGCAGGCATGTTGTCCATCCAGGGGTGGGAGGGTCAGGGGACTAAAAACAGCATGGTCAGGGTTGGGGCAGGGGGT
>NW_017729004.1:32352744-32355219 GCF_001723915.1 Gavialis gangeticus | reverse complement strand
GGGGCAGGGGGTAGGAAGACCACAGGCTGGTGTTACTTACTGGGCTTTCTGAGCCCCAGAGCTGCCCTCTGAATGTGTACATGGATTTTACAGATCAGGTTAATGCACTCCTGATCTAAGTCAGTTCATCTCTTCAGGTGAGCTAACTTAGATCAGGCTTGCATTTTTTTCCCAATTTAACACCTTGGAATGGTTGCACAGATGGGCATTTAGAGAGACTTAACTCTAGTTAGGTTGATCTAAATGTAATGGCTATACATATCCATGGAGAACAAAGGACACAAACTCTATTGATATACATCAGCGTAGCTGCAGTGACTTTATCACAGTTCACACAGAGTATTTGGCTAAATAGGACTCTATGGACACATCCAGACAAGTGTGCATGTGCCCTATATAGCACCATGGACCTCTCTGTGGTGCCGCACACCACACATGCTGTACATGCAGGCATTCCCTGCACTGCTGATCTGTAGAGAGGGAGGGAGGGAGGGGGTTTGAGCTTGGGGTGATCCTGGGGTCAAAAAAAACCCATGCCTAAAAAAAGTGGGCAGTGCACTTGGTGGCAGTGCACACCACCCAAAACCTGAGCCCGGCAGGGTGGAGCAACACTCTGGCTGCTGGCCAGGATGCCTACTGGAGGACTGCCATGGCTGCAGCTCCAGGAGGCCCCCCAGGACTCCATGTAGGGCTGCTGGGGCCAGCACAGTTGCTGGCCCCAGCCTACCCTCCTCTACGCCCTGGACAATGTGCCATGCAACAGAGCACGCATGGCACTGACATTCCCCAGGAACATGTAGCACTAGCACATGTGCCACTGCTGTTTGTCGCCAGGGAAACATATTCCCACTTGTGAGGACGTGCCCTATAGGTGCAAATGGGAACAAAATAGGTCTCCTTACATTTACTTAAATGTATTATTTTTAGACCAAGTTATGAGTGGAAAATTCTGAAACAGAAATAAGTGCATGAGATAAATTATACCTTTAACCACACAACTAAGTGCAATACTGACTCCTGCCTGAGGTATGAAAATCAGAAAGTATGGCCCACATTTTTCTCTTTATAATGGCATTACCATCCAGCTGCCCTGGGGAAGGTAAAAGTGGAATACAGCTACTGAGATATTCAGCAACCTTATCTGCAAAATACATTTAACTAAATAAAGGGCTTTATCAGAAAGGCAGCAGTAAAGCTACCATTGATTTCAGTGGAGGTAGGATTGAGCTTCAAACTATAATAAAATGATCCTGATACATAAAAATGAAAACCTCTTCTGGGAAGAAATGTTCCATTTTAAGTCTTGTAGTACAGAACTCCAGGCCATAAGTTTCTGGTATAGGAAAATTACATTTTTGAATGGAAAAAAGATATGCCTGTTAAGTAAGAGAGATTCACAAATCCATGGGTTCCATGTTAAGTGAGGAAAAAGCACTTAGCAGTTTGAAGACTTCAGAGACAATGGAGCTTTCCAGTGTCAAACTAGCGAAGTTCAGTATTTATAGGAAATTCACATGCCTTTAATTGCTCTAAACTCAGTTCCCAAGTAAAATGTGCCATCTGGAAGATATTAGAATCATTTACAACTTATTCACCTCTCTGTTTCACTGCAAAATCTCGCTTCTTGCCAATTTTCCACTGTTCTCCACAAAATAAAATGCAGTCTAATTTTTATTGTCTCCAAGCTGGTGTATCTACATTTAGGAAATCAAATATTTAAAAAACCACTGAGACATTTTTTTACATTTGTCCTTGTGACTGAATTAATTTTGTTATTTTTAACTATATGTCAACTTGGAGGGTTTATCAGATTATGTTTACATGGAACTTTTTTGGTGTGGAGGACTCTCTCGAAGCTTTGTGTGATAGTAACAAGCTTGATACACAAGATGGGGATAGATGGTGGTGACAGGGGAGAGAGAAAGAAATGAAGTGGTTGTGGGCGACCTTGCATAACTGTAGACTCTTTTGTGTAGAAGGCTTATTTCCAAAAATCCACAAAGAGAGAAAAGAAGTACTTAGTAAACTGTACTGTACTAAAGTTTAGTATTTTTTACCTCTTAAAAGTCATCTATCAATCAGAAACATCTTGTTGCTAGAACACTTACATTAAGTATCACCAAGTATTCCAAATTATTAACAAGTCAGGCTTTTCAACACTCCTGTGAGGTAGATTGGTAAGTTATCATTATAGTTGCACTGATGTGGAGACTTAGACAGAAACATTGAGAGAGAGAGGCTTAGTGCCAAACCTCTCCTAGAAAATTTTTGCACAGACAGAAATAGAATTCATATCTCCAGACTCCCTGTGCGGTGTTCTAACCACTTAAGCTTGATCTGACTCCTACTCATGTCAGTAGAAAAACGGCCATCTGTTTTAACTGGAGTTAGATTTACCCTCTAAGCATGGACTCAGTGCAAACCCGGAAACTTTTTAAAGCTATAGAATACTTGTGATTGGGGCTATAAAAGGTC
>NW_017729004.1:32342319-32347744 GCF_001723915.1 Gavialis gangeticus | reverse complement strand
CATATCTCCAGACTCCCTGTGCGGTGTTCTAACCACTTAAGCTTGATCTGACTCCTACTCATGTCAGTAGAAAAACGGCCATCTGTTTTAACTGGAGTTAGATTTACCCTCTAAGCATGGACTCAGTGCAAACCCGGAAACTTTTTAAAGCTATAGAATACTTGTGATTGAGGCTATAAAAGGTCTTGCATTAGTTCAGTTCCTGAAAACCAGCTAATTAGTGCTATTTTCTGTAACAGAGCTAAAACAAGCTTTTATACACACACGCGTGTGCATGTGCATATACACACACACACCATTAAGTCAATTAAAATGTCTTTTGATGTGCCAAACCGATTTAATGAGTTGCAGTTGCATTAATGCTGATAGCATGTAGTTCTGAATTCACTAAAAAGCCTTCTTAATTGGTAAGCTATGAAACCATCAAGGTTTCCTCCTGGAATATCAAAAGAGCACAGAGTAAGGTTTGCACTGAAATGAGATCAGAATCTTCGTGATCCCCTCTTCTTTCTTTGAAAATTAAAAAAGGAACACTTTTAAGTGATGGCAACCTCATATCACTCCATTTGGGAGTTTTGAACTCCTTATTAATTTATAATTATCCTGTTGGGATCTATGTGGTATATTAATCATAACCTTTGGAGCTCAGTTCATAAAAGTATTTGGTAGATGTTAGCTTTTCACAGAAGCTGTGAGAGTTTAGAACATAAAATAAGTTCCTAGCTTTTGAAATCCTCAAAGATTAGTCCCCAGTGGGCAGTCAACAACCTCTTTGAGCAACACCCATATTTAAAGAAACTTAGAGTAAAAGAGGGAGAAAATTATGGACATACAGATCTGCTTTAGAACACAGGTTATGGTAATTTTTTTCCATGGCAACCATATAGTGAAGCTGTAATAGCACAGTAAAGTCATAAATATCTATACAGGTATTTCCATTTAGAAGCTATGTTAAGAGAACACTATGGACTCAGTTTTGAGCAATCAAAAGCCACTGTGTGGTTTTCCAGCGTGGAACATCACTCTGCTTTTTTCAGCCTGGCCCTGATCTTGCACCAGACTCTGAAACAGACTCCGACCCAGGTGTGGACTCTGTTGTGGATCAGAGCCTTAGTATAGAAGATGTAGGTGTAAGTGGCAGAAGCCCTTTTAGCTTGGCATACCCATAGTAGCAGAATACTAGAGGACAATACATGTGTATACAAGTATATAGATTTTTACATTGTAAAGTAAGCGTTGTATTATTACATTGTATTATTTGAAAAACATCATGGCTAGGGACAGAAATTACACATAACCTATTTTAAGTGATCAGAAACTGGTTTAACCCTGTAACAGAACATCAGTTCAGTGCACATAAACCAGCTTCAAAATGGCTGAAACTGGTTTAAGATGAACCTGGTTGAATGTAGAATCAGACTTAACTGATTTGGGTCAAACTAATTTATTAAACTTCTGTCCCAGACCCCTTCCTGGTTTAAATTAAATCAAAGTCCCCAGGCATCCCAGCATGCTTTTCAGCCTGGGGCTCAGCTGTCTGCTTCAGAGAGCAGGGCTGGCTCTGCCCCTCTCCTCCCTAGTCAGAGCCATGGCTGGCTGAGAAAGAGGTGGAGACTGCAGGCACAGCAGTGTCTGCCTGGCTTCCCCCTGCTCCACCTTTCCCTGTCTCACTGCTCAAGCAGGATTCCCAGCAGCACAGAGCCCAGCTGGCATTTAGTCATGCCACCTATGCTAGCTAATTCTCAGAGAGGTGTGTGTGTGTGTCTCCAATTTCACTGGAACAAAGGCAGACAGAACAGTGCCCACTTAAGGCTTTTTGGAACTAATCAGTCGGTCAGCTGATAATGTCCCTCCATTCGTTCTTACAAACGCCTTGGAAAACACTGTTTAAGAAGAGTTTGAACTTATGAGAGAGGCATTTGTTTTCTTGATGGGCTGATACGCTTTGTGTTCTGTGGGAGTGCACACAGATGTGAGGGAAGGAGTGGGGCTGGGACTGGGGCAGGTGCTGCACAGCTGGGTAAGGGCTCATGAGTGGCTCATCTGGGGGGTGCAGCTGCTGCTGCTATGTGCTCCCTGGGAGATACAGGGGGCATGTGTCCCCAGATCTGCACGGGCAAGGGCAGGCTGGGCCTGGGGCTGCACCAGGCTCTTTCTGGTTGGGGGCTGGGCTGGGTTGAGCTGGGGTGGGCAGCAGCAGTGCTGGAGAAGCTGTGTGCTGGCGGGACTGCACTCTTCCGCCCTCAAGGGTGGGAGCAAGGTGCAATAGGGTATTTGGGGCTGTGTATACACTTTTTTATAGTAGGTGTTTGACTTTTAGTGTAAGATTTGGTTTTTTTCTGGTAACAGGATGGCAGTCCATTCCCCCCACCCCAAGAAGTATTTCTGGGTGGCAAGGGGAAGGACTTTGAGTGGCAATGGTCAGGGGTTAAAAGGTGGGACTTCTGGTCCCAAGATAGTAACAAGGGGGTGGGGCTACATCCCTTGACAACTCATCAAAACTCGTTAAGCAGCCCTCCACCCAAAATCATTGCCTGCCCCTGACCTAGCCTATATTGTGCTGTATACTCACAAAGAAACAAGCTTTGATGTTTCTTAATTTGTGAATGCTGAATCAGGTAAAATATATTAACATTTATTTTTGAATGGCATTTCCTAAATTACTTGAAAAGAAAGACAGATTTTTAATTTAAAATTTCACTAAGACTTTGAAGTGAGAATGGTGAAGTACATGTAAATGGAATTATTTAGCTGAATGTCACAAAATACCCTTTGCAGCACAGCTGAGAACATCTGCAGTGCTTCTCCTGTGAACCTGAGAAGCTGCAAATAGCTCTCCTTAACCCATTCACATAATATAGTTTCAGAAAGGCAGCACCTCTGAGCACCTTACACAATGGGTAGAAGCCCTGTATAGCTACTTTGCACCACCCACGATATACAGGGCTGAATGAAGGGGTCTTTTGCAATCTCAGGATCATGCATACCTTTTCTTTGTGTCATAAGGTTACCAAAGTACAGAATCTTTCTGATACGTGCACTGTATCCACTGAACAAAAAACTTAGGCAGCATGTACTATGCAATATGCACAGCAGGCAACTTTCAAGGAGCTACAGCTCAGTTAGATCAAAATAATATTTCACTAGAGCAGTGTAAAGAACTTTTACTTAGTGAGGGCTATTTCTATGCCAAGTTTCAGTTCTACCCACATCAATCTTGGCTGCAGAGATGCATGAAAAAAAGTCTCCAGATCTTTTTCTTAATAATGAGAAGGTATAGATTTTACTTTCCTTATATGCAAAAGGAGCTGAATCAGTTTTGCTCAGTTTTTCAAAAGAAGTTCACCTTCAGAGAGAGATTATTTCAGATAAACATTTCAAAGAATTTAAAATAACTGAAGCAGGATGTTAGGATGAAAATTATTACAGAAGCTTAACTACCACTTCTGCTTTAAGAATGTTTTATGTGGTTTCAGCTGAGACAATAGTAATGAACCTTCTATGGCTAAAAAGTGTGTTTTCTTTTAGTTGTAACTGGGTTTTGCATGCATCTGTGTAACTAGTCAATCCAACATACTACTATAGAACAAACACTTTGTAAGGATTAGTTTCTGAATGAAATATATATGTGGAAATCAATAATATCCTCAAAGTCATTTACTTAAAAAACAAACCAACTCCTAATTTTTATTGAAAATAGCTCACTATTTGCTCTAAGCTCTGTTTAGTATGGAATTACTCTGTGTGTGTGGGGGGGGGGGGAGGGGGTTTTGTAATGGGACTCTCAGTTAAATTGCAGCTGGTAAATAAAACAGTTTATCTGATGAAGCAACTTTAATACCATTCTATTGTATTTGTTATTTAAATGAAAAATAACTATAACTTCAGTAAATATATTTATATTAGGATAAAATATCCCATAGATGTTGAAAGCTGTTAAGCCTGAAGTTAGCTTATTTGTATCATGTATCCTGGAGAATGTCACCATTTTTATGAGTTTTGTGACCTTATGATTTATATGGGTCTTAAGAAATAACTATGTGTTTAGAAGGGAGGAAAACAGTGGCCAATAAACATTCCCAGTAGCCTAAAAACAGGAACAGCTTGTTAGCTGAGGTCAGCCATATGACCTAGAGCACAGTGACAGAGCATTGTTACAGTTGAAGCATGGGCCAATTCAACCATGCAAAAAAATTCAGCCCCAATGATCCACCCCTCATAAAAAGGCCTTATATATATATATATATATATATATATAAAAAGGCATGCAATAATTAGGAACAGAAAGGGAAATACAGATAGTGGCTCAGATTGATCTTGAGTATAAATTCAGAGACATCAGGAAAAAACAACCCAAAACTTCAGGAATGGATATGGCCTAAACTATTTTAAAAGAAAACAGAAAAATAAAGTTAAATTCCTGCCAAACTTCACAGGTGTAACCTAAAGAATATTATACAGCTCCCTCCTGATATGAAGCAGCCACCTGTGAAAACAAGCAAATATACACACAAAGAGATGCCTAAACCAGCACCCCCTGATTTCAGTGACAACTGGATCAGGACCATATTGCATAAATATGTACCAGATCAAAACCATAAGTGAGTATTTCCCCTATGAAGGAACTGGGGGGTTGGGGTGGGGTGGGGGAGTGGGAATTTAGCCCCTCCATAAAACTTGCTGAGAATTATTCCCTTAAACCATGGAGAACTCTGCTCTGAACTACATCAGTCTCAGCTTTGGCCCCCTCACACTTCCTGACAGCAAGATTTTGGCAGGATTTACACTGCTTTCGAATCCCCACTGTCTTTGGAATCGTTTCAGTGGAGAATCTAAGGGCAGCATTAATATATTCCCAGGATTCTGGGGAAACAGCAGGTTTGCTGGACTTGAGGCTTTCGTTGGGTTCTGCTAAGTAGGGAGTGATACTGTGAAGGTATCACTGTCCCTTTCCACAGATCCTCAGCCTAGACATTCCACATGTGCATATCCTTCACTCAGGGAAGTGTTCAGGTTGACTTTCCCCAGTAATAATCATACTGACCAAAACAGGGATGCCAGTAAATACAGTGGGCCATATGGTCCCTGTCTCTTATGAAAGTGGTTATGGGGGCGAAAGGAAGTTCTCTTACTCCTTATTACTCTGTAATGGCAACAGTGATTATTGTACTCTGAAGATAAAAAGGATCACTTCTCTGCACTTTTAGTCTAGTTCAGGGTTGCTCAATCTTTTGGCTCTGTAGGTTGGATGAGTGGCATGAGGTCAGTCCATAAGTTGCATTGAGCCCCACATGCCAGGATCTGGCCCCACACTGCCTCCACCTGGCACCACATGCCTATTTTGAGCCCATATTGCCCAGCCCTACACACACAGATCAGGCCTACACTCTCCATGAGCCCCCCGACCCCTCCCTTGTTCCCCAGC
>NW_017729004.1:32300928-32342191 GCF_001723915.1 Gavialis gangeticus | reverse complement strand
TTATTACTCTGTAATGGCAACAGTGATTATTGTACTCTGAAGATAAAAAGGATCACTTCTCTGCACTTTTAGTCTAGTTCAGGGTTGCTCAATCTTTTGGCTCTGTAGGTTGGATGAGTGGCATGAGGTCAGTCCATAAGTTGCATTGAGCCCCACATGCCAGGATCTGGCCCCACACTGCCTCCACCTGGCACCACATGCCTATTTTGAGCCCATATTGCCCAGCCCTACACACACAGATCAGGCCTACACTGTCCCAGCCCAGACTGGGCTTTGGCCAACCCTGCTGGCCATGCCCCC
This sequence comes from Gavialis gangeticus, assembly GCF_001723915.1. Lineage (NCBI taxonomy): Eukaryota > Metazoa > Chordata > Crocodylia > Gavialidae > Gavialis > Gavialis gangeticus. The sequence goes on along the minus strand of NW_017729004.1, from coordinate 32,341,891 downwards.
CCACCCCCCCGGATTGCACCCATACTGCCTCTGCCTGGATTGGGCCTGTGCTGCACTGCCCGCTGCTGGCCCTGTTGTTCTGATAAGACCTTGCTACCCTCATCTAGCCCTGTGTGCCCAGACTGGGTGCTGAGCTGCTTTGACCTGGCCTCATATACTGGAATCAGGCCCTGTGCCACCCTAAGGACTTGGACTGGCCCTGCATGGCCTTGAACACTTGATCCTGCACACACAGCTCATAAGGCCATGCTATCCAGGCCACAGGGCTCCCCACAGGCCCAGAAATTTGATAGTAGGGGAGCTGCCACTGCTCCCCCACTTTCAAATTATCATATCTACAGGCTGGATTACATGGCTCCAGGGGCCATATCTGACCCCCCATTGGCTGGGGGTTAACCACACTGGTCTAGTTTAGGGACCTATCCAGCTACACAAAGGGTGAGTCTACATGTGCTAATTTAAGGTGCTTTAGCCCACTTTAAGGTGCATTAAGGGCCTGTGTCTACATGTGTGTGCCCTTAATGATCCTTAAAAATGGCAGTTTTAGGCTATTCATGGCTAAATTTGATACATGCAAAAGCACTGTGTAGATGCATTAAGGTGTATTAACGCTGTGTATGGACTGATTTGGGACTAACTTTAGTCCCATGTCAGTCCATGCACATGGTGTTAATGCATTTTAATGTGTGTATGTGTAGACTTAAGCCTAAATTGCCTTAATATGCATTAAGTTAATGTGCATTAAATTTAGGCATGCCTAAATGCACATGTAGACACACCCAAAGAAAATCACAATCTCCACTGTGTAGCCTTCATGGTCCACTGTGGTTGAGAGGTTCTCCTGAGGCAGTGGAGCTCTGCATCTTTTTCCTTCTCTAGTGCAGTTCAAAACTGTGATTTATAGTTTTAAAATTATCATTGCTCAGTAGGTATTGTCATCTGAAATAGATATTGTGATGTCTGTTAATACAAGGCTTGTGAAGGCAATTCCCCTTCCCTTCTAGTGACAGTTGTCATAAATATATTTTCCAGAGACAAAATTTTGGGTTAAGTTTTAGAATATTACATCTCCAGTATACAAAGTATACCCTGACCATTGCATACTGTACCTATAATATCCAAATCTGATGGCTATAACCAGCTGTGATCGATCTTAGTTTCAAATAATATGTTAATTACTTGCTCAGCATTAGCCAGTCTGGATGTTGTTTAGTTCAGCCTAAGAAGAACAGATTTTTTTTTCTGATGCTGAGTGTTTTTTTCACTTTCATGTACAACTCCTTTCTATTTGAACAGCTCATGTAGTTCATGCTGCAGTCTAGGTGTTACTGCATATTTCCTTGTTAAACTTTACAGTGTAACATTACCACTTTTTGTTACACTGTAAACATTTCCAAGATACAAAATCCTGTTTTTTATTACAGGTCTGAAATGGTAAAAGCCCTCCTCCTCAGAACCATGAAGAAAGCCCCTTTAACAAATTAAATGTACACAATCTTCATTAGCTTTAACCTTAATTTGGTTTCAAGGGTATTAGAAGGTCAAACAGGTGCTTTTCTTTCTTCCTTCCTTTCTCTCTTGTAATTCTGTCTTAGTAAATGTAGCAAAATCACAAGGAAGTGTTCCAGATAACAGCTGAAATAAGAGTGAGGCAAAGTTCTGGATGACTCACAGCAATTACACCACTTCGGGACAAATGCATTCCTGGTATAATTCTAGAGAAGTCATTTTTGGCATGTTTGGCATATTACATACTATATTTCAGCTTTTCCACATTTATTGCACATTTCTCTCTTTGAATTAGATATCATGAAATGTCCTTTCCCTCCTCTGCATGGTTGCCATATGTTTAATTTAGAAACCATAGGAACAACACAACACAGCTTTAAGAAATATTTTGGATTCTAGCCTCTCTTCTACTTGAAAAACCTCAATTAAAAATAGCTGAAGAATGGAAAAGGAATAAGTGAAGATCACCCCCTCCCCCTGCCTTTCTGTCATGAACACACGGAAAATCCTTTATGCCAGCAACAAGGAGGCATCTTGGACAGGAAGGAGCAATATGTGGGTTCTCTGTGGCATCATGTTCTGGGAAAGTCATTGTTGTCTGTTAGCAAAATTTCTGTGCAGAGCAGTGATATCCCCTCAGTATGACATAACTTGTCACTGGCAGCTGCTATTTTTCTCAAGTATGTCTATACTGTATTTGGAGATATCATTGTAGTATATGTAAATGTACCTGTGGTAGCTTTCTTTACGCTTGGTAGCTTGAGTGCCCATAGGAGCAAAACTGTAGTGGCATAGACTAGGAAAGGCTGTACAAGTCTGTCTGGGATCCTAGTTAATTGTACAGCCCATAAATAAGCCTGTAGCACCACTGTTCTTGGCACCCAAATTAACTTGACAAGAGCTAACCAATCATGACTATGTGTGCTGTAACTGTACACATGTTAAGGAGCATTAATATGGATGTGCAGTCCAACTTGGGAGTAAACTTAGTCCCAAGTCAATGGACACACACTGTATTGATGCACATTAGTGTGTCTACATGTTCGCTAATGTGACTTAGCTATTCGTTCATACATTTGATACCTGCTTTATGCAGATATCAAATTTAGGCTTAACTAGCCTAAAATCGCCATTTTAAGGTGCATTAAGGGTGTGCACATGTAGATGTAATTGCAAGGCCAGTAAATGCACATGTAAATGCACATGTGTAGAGATGCCCAGAATGTATCAGTTTGGAAGCTGAAGGCAATTCAGTGATTCATCCTGCCTTGAGGGAAGGCAGTTCAGGAAAAAATCAGTCAGAGCTGTCATTCTTCATGGGCACCACAAACTGTTAATTAGAGCTCTCCTGTAGCCCAAACACCAATAAACAGTGCTATCGGGAGAAGGGTGCACAGAAAATTCACCTGGCACAGTATATATTTGAAGAGCACCTGCAGAGGAGGGCTCAGACTTGCATGAACTTCTGGGGACCACCACACTAAATAAACAATATCAACACTGATGATGATGACGATGATGATAACAATTAATCATAACGAGAGGCACTGGATACAGCGCTGGTCTAAGATTGGGGGTTCTGAAACTACTCTCTGTTCTGTCATAGACTTGTAAGGTGACCTTGGGAAAATCAGTTCACTTCTCGTTTTCCCCATTTGCAAAACTGGCACAATTATAAAACCGATTGAGAGTTCCTGTTAGAAAGTACCATCTAGAGTCTAGGTAACAATTAAAAATAAATTTATAATGCAATAGTGGCAAATGCTTTATCACTAGGATTAAACTAATTATAAATGTTATAGGGATAACTACCAAAACTGTCTCCTTGTTTCTAAGTCCTTTTAGGTTTTGCTTGAGTTTTCTAATTTTGCAAGTGGATAGCAAGTAGCAAGAACAAGTGGTTCTGAAACACTTCACCCTTTGGTGAATCTGTTATTCAAAATGCTCTTTTTGATACAAGGTATTGTTCTGGCCTTGCAATTACATCAAACTTCATTGTGCTACGCACCAGTACAGTAACATCTCTTCATAATTCTCAGATGCTTGGGGGCAGCCTTGTCTAGATGTGCAGAGATTTACGCACATAAGTCCCATTAGCGTTAATAAGAGTTTTGTATATAAATCCCCAGACACTGCAAAATGGCTCTTGTGTATCCTGTAGCTGCCAAGGGTGGAGTCTTACTTATAATGAGACTGAAAAGAGTATAGGATTTTTAATGTCTCTTCTGAATAAGGATGGACTTTTTCTGGGTAAACCTATGGTAAGTGTGATGATCATGAGATACTATATGAGTGGTCTGAGTTATCTACATGCCCACTGAAAATCCAGTGGACTTTACTGTCATTCTTACCAGTAGTAGACTCAGTGCAGCTAGAAGCCTGGGGATACTGGATATAGCTATTAGTCAAGTCAGTTAACTAGAATAGGAACAATGGAGAAGATGAGTTGTTTCCAGAATCCCTGCAGAATTTCCTACACCAAGCCTGACTGATTAGGCTTTTTTGGTGGGGGTGAGAAACAAATATTACCATTGAGAAAGTGCTGGCATTTGTGCAGTGTGTTAATTTTATTCCAGTGTTTTTTTTAAATAGATTTATTGCAAAAATGTCTTGTTGCACACTAGCCTTAAACAAATTTGTATACAGGATAGATTACATATACAACGTGTAGTTGTCAAAACAGTGTGATTTGATTAATGATGCTGTTAATTCTCTGACTTATACAGATCCCTCCCCTTTTCGGTTGATATCATGCATTGCAAGGTTAATGATTTTTCTTGCTAGCCTTTTCATACTTCTGTCATATTATAAATGGCTCTCCTTTTTGTTAGTGAGTAGGAATCAGGATCACTGTCATTGACACCTTCAGGCAACACCAGAGGTGAAGGCATCAGCAATAACACTACACTTCTGCAAGTCATTTGGAATTTGGAATTCCTGTCAACAAGTACGACTGGCTCCCTTTAAGCACAACATAAAGAGATCAGCTTGCTCTTCTTTGGTACGTGCTGTGATTCTCAGCGCTGTCAAGGCATACCGAAGTAAAACATGTTCACTCTGGCTGTACAGTCTTTTAAATGTTTTTTGTATCTTCCTCCAGCCTTAAGCTGATGTGCTTTATAATCAGAAAGCCAGAAAGATGCTTTAGGGAAACAACATGGCTTCATATGTATAGGTCTGTAAAAATATCCAGCTTTGATTTACAAATGGATCAAAGGTGTGTATGCTTTCCATGCTTAATACTCCCTGTGACCCTGTGATATCACTAGAACTTCTGGTTTTGCAGGAGCTCAGGACTAAGCTTCTGGTCAAACATTCATTGTCGGCCTGGTTCTGCTATCTTTAACTCCCAGTGGGTCTACATGAGATGCTTACTGCTCAGTTGACTAATTAGCTGTGCAGTAAACATCTCAGAGTCTACACATGTGTCCCTATTAGAGCGCACTAAACTAATAAACTCTGCAGCAGGTTTGCACTTGTACTGTAAATACAAGTACTATCCTGCTGTGGAGGTTTTTTTTATGTGTACAGCAGCACAGTTGTAGACACCAATCAGGTGGCTAGGGCATGAGGGTACTTCAGTGCAAAAACTGCCTACTGGCTAGCCCCACACTTAAGCACCCTTGTGCTGCAGCCAGCTCCACTGCAGCACATTGAGCCTGGCTGGAGCAGTCCCTGGCTGGCAGGCTGACCTCTGGGGGCTGCTCTGACTTGGCACAATGTGCTGTGGTTTCAGCGCATATGTAAACTGCACACTTTTTATAGCACTAGCCTCAATTGGTTAGCACTTCAAAACATTTAAAACCTATTATCCATCACAAACATGAGGCAAGGAACTTTAGTAAAATGACATATGCAATACCAGTTGTAATTATTTCCTATCCTTGTACAGAACACATTCTTTAAACTTTCCAAAATGTGATATATCAACAGTATCAGGTACAAATATGCTAATTAAATACATTAAGAACTAAACTGGACAGTCCTTATGCTCTTGACATCAGTGGGACTAGCATATAAGAAAGTACTCAGCAGTATAAAGATTGAATAATCTAATACAAATATTTAACTGAACAGACTTAAACCTTTTAAGATTAATACTTTACTGTTCTGTAATATGACCATCACGCAGGGATGGTATCTATAACATGGCAATTAAGGCTACACAAATAACAGATGAATAACTCTGGTAATAAGGTTATAACTGTATCAATTGCTACATACTCTAAAATACCTTAGCAGATGCATATGAATTAGAAATGTGTAAAGTTGAACCACTTAACACAATTATAGATAAGCCTTCTTATACTCAATCAAGGCTTATCAGCATCACTAAAGCCAGGTTTCCAATTTTTGTCAACTTAGTTTTACTTAGTCGATACCTGTTCCCAATCCTGCAGTTTCTGCTTGATTTAGGTACCTGTGACTAGCACACTGATATTTACAAAGGTATGCTCATACTTTCAGCAAGGGTTCAGATATTACACAAATGGGTTGTAAAGCACAAATTCAGTTTCTGCACAAATTGCAATAAGCTATTTAAAAACAGCATAAAAAGTAGAGATGAAAACAGGTTCTGAGGTAGCCTTGCTGTTGCTAGAAAGCAAGAGCATCTCACCTAATAATTTACACATGGCCTGTTGCCTGACATTTTAAAGGCCTTTTTGATTTCTTTCTTTTGGTTCTTTGCGTTGTGAGCCACTGTAGGGTGCAGTACATTGCAAGCAGTGGACTAAATACCAAGCTTATTTTGCTAATATCTCTTTTAGAAGAAAAAATGATTGGGTGCTTTTATAAATGGTTACTCCATGGGTGTCTGTAGAAAGCAACTTTTATCCAGTGCCTTTTAAAAGCTTTTCAGACAAAAACCAATCCATAAAACTGCCAAGTGCAAATTTTCAACTATTATCAAGGCAATAATTCTTTGACACCTTATTAAGCTGATTTGCTATTTCAGTTGGCACAAATTAGGAACAGAGTTTTATCTAATATAATATGATTTTGGAAATTAATTTAATTCAGGGCTGTCAAAGATACAGTCCATGCACTGAATCTGGCCCACAAAACCCTATCACCTGGCCTGCAGTGCTGCTCGTGGGCCTTGGACTGAACCAGGAGGCTGCATGTGACACATACCAGAAGAACCCCATGCACTGTGCACAGCACATGGGGCTGGTGCTAGGGCACACTGCACACAACATGCAGTGGGGCTGGGCTGGCTGCATGTGGTGCCTCTGCTGGAAGGGCTCTTCATTCTGGATCCAGTCCATCTTGCAGGCCCAGTTCAGTATACAGACCAGTCCCGTGTGCCAGCCCCATCATGAGTTTGGCACATTAAGGTACGTTATTCCCTTTCTGTAAATTTGTTGTGTATTCACTTTTTTATTATATGTATGTGGCCATAATATTAGGGCACAGTGAATTATATTTTATGGGAGAGGCAACTCTTTGGTGGGTGGACAAATATATATTTCCACAACTGTATTATGCTTCTGCACAAGGAGATAAGTCTGAAAATCTGAAATGGAAAAATGACAGATTGGGAACTTCAGCTACAAAATTCAAGCTAAAAGGATGCAAACATTTCTACATTAACTTAAAAAACAAAACACATCCTGAACTCAAAGGGAGGAAAATCACATCTGTAGTTTATGCCAAACTGGGTCAAAATATACATGTATTTAAGCGTGACATGAACTCAGTTGAAAGAGAACATGAAGTAGATACACAAAATCATAGAATCTGGATTAGATGCATAACCACTGCAAGTCAGTTGACTTTGAACAAGTTATAACAGGGACATTTGGTCCGTTATGTCTCCATTGGGTCAGATTTAGAGTAGGAGGTCTTGAATTAATTTGTAGTTAGCAAATTTTAAGTATCTGCATTTAAATTACACATGTAATATGTTATACAATCTGAGAAGAAGCTGTGGGGAGCTCTTGTCAGCTGTGCTCCGTATTATCAATACACACATATTAAAAGGTGAGTATCCTTTAGATTTACAGACTGATTTGGTTTGGCAGAGACTTCTCGTGGCTCATCTCATTTACCCTCCCGTATAACAGAGACTTATTTAATTATTCTCCAAATGATCACTGTGAGAAGTGTCACTTCTAGCCTTCGATATCTCTCTTGACAGCATGTTACTTTGCTTAAGTGATCTCATAGTTCCAGCATTTTCATAATATTTAACCTAAATTTTGTGGACTACAGATTAAACCCACTTCTTCCCTTAGCAAGCACAATGGCTTCACTGCTATCAAACCATATTTCTAACATGAAACAGGAATTTATACTATGCCTCTTTTCTCAGAATACTTGCCGTCAGGTTGACCTTTGACTCTCACACCTTAAATACATCTCCTGGCATCCTGTGCAAAAGAAAACAGACATCACTTGCTTCCTAAATAGTTTACAACTTTCCTTGGCTAATTAATCAGTCTGACACAAATTGCTGTTCATTTACCTTGACCTAGGAAATATGGACCAAAGCACCAGAGCAACAATTGTCAGAACCATGTTCAACAGGTATATATTTAACTGGTGATGGAAAAAGGGAAGTATGTTCACTTGGCTGTATTTTTCCATTCTGCTACACCAGTGCAACTTTCCTGCCAATGTGCCTACTTCATTGCAGGCAAAAATGGAATATGGTTTCATTGGGCCTGCTCCAATCCTGGTGTAATTCAACCAAGCTCAATAAAGTTGCTTGAGGGAATAATTTGGCCCAGTGTATTCAAACATTTGCCATCTGCTAAAGCACAAAAACCACAACAGAAAAGGCCAAACTGAAACTGCTCATTACAGAATGAGGACGTGAACCTACCATGGCCATGTGACACAGTATCATTTTTCAGATATCCTTGGGAATCTTTTCCCATGCTTTTGCAGGCGGAGAGAAGGGCTGGAATACGTGAAGTGACAGATGAAGAAAGGAAATATGGTTTTTCTTTTCCTTTTCTGCTATTTAGGGAAGAGGCTGCATTTTGAATAAATAGTAAAAGCACCTATAGGTTATAGATAGCCAAATAAGCATCTAAAATAAAGAAAGAAATGGTACACATCCTACCTTAGGCAATTCTCAAATGATCTCCCTAATAGAAAGTTTTTTCCTATCATGATTTATTGGTGATTTGCTTGTGACCTGAAACAACAGGGAATGGACAGAAGAGCAAATACTGTGGTGTAGTATACCTGTTTTTTTCTATACTAATGTAAATTACAGCATGATCAGGAACATACAAATTTGCTGCTCTAACAGGAGTTGCATGCACCTTTCACTACATTGTGGGCTGCAAAGAATAGTCTGTTTCCCTTTAGCAAATAGGTGCCTTGATGGACATAGACAGATGAAATCTAAACTCCTGTATATTACACCACAGTCTTACCCTTGATTCTTTCAGAAGACTGCATCATCTGTCCACTACTTTTGTACACAGGCATAATGCTGATTTCATCAACAAAATGGTTGAATGTTAATGCCATGAATAAAAGAGTAAAAGCATTGTCATATTGGGCCCTGGCCCACCACGTGAACTATACTCAAAACTCCAGCAGAACTGCATATGTGTTCCATATGAAGAAAACTAGCAGTATTAAATATAGCACTGCCTTATGTAATGCAACACCTTTGAATATGCTCATGGTATTCCCAAATCCTGGATGCTTGACCTCACATTTTTATTCTGCTACAACATATGAAGGAGCATTGACTTTAATGGATTCACAAAGGGTGTAAATCAGAGGACAATTTGGTTCTTAGATTCTATTTTTACACTCACGTAACGTATTGTCAGGGAATATCATTCATAATTTAATTGTTACTGAATCCAGAACCTGAGACGAAACAGAAACTTCAGCAGTACCTTAAATATAATCCGGTATTTTGCGAAGGAACATAACAAGTGATTCGGCGTCTATATAAATGATTATATATATTCTACCTAATGCAAGATCCTCAGTAGGTCTATATTGATACGGCTCTGTTGTTTTCAATGAATCTGAATTAAACCTGCTGTGAATATGGCCCTAATATTTAAATGTAAGGCTGATTTAAGAAAATTTGCAAACAAGCAATCTGAACATTTAATAGCTGCTTGTATGAGATTTCAAGCAACCTTTTCTAAGAGTGTGACATTTGCACATGTGAATTGGAATTATTTATATAAAACTAGCATACTGTCATAGAACACAACTACCCTCCACTTAGCCAAAAACATGTATTTGCACACAACTATACATCTTGCTTCTAAAGCATATGTATTAAAAAAGAAAAGAGCAAAATGGATCTGTGTTTCTAGATGCTGTTCCTAAGGAAAACAGCCTTGGAAACATTACCAGCTGATGAATAATAGCATGACAATTTTTACTTGGAAACATGAGCTTCATTGTTTTTCTAGCAACATTAGTGTATGGTTTGAACTAATACATGTTTTAGGACTGAGTTCATCTCTGGATAATGTCTGGCAGTTATGTCCTCTTGGGCAGGAAAGATGCTCATTATAGTGGAGGTGAAAATATTACTTGTCATAAAGGTTCAGTGTAAAACTGAAAGTCTCACACTCCATAGGCTCCATAACCCAAGGAAGTCTGATTGGTTAGAAAAACCTCATGCCAGAAAGAAAAAGATGTGGTCGTCTTATTTATTTGTCTCACTTGATTTATAATATTAACTATCATGCAATATCATCTCAATATTCCTCAGTGGTAATTTATTGCATATGATTTATTACATCATATTAGGAGTATGTGTATATGGAGAGAGAGAGAGATACTGTCTGAAGTAATTCATTAGAGCAACTCATTGAATTAACGGCTGTGGCATTTGCACTGGTTTTCTATCATAAACATAAATGCACTTAAGTACTCTTGAGTCCCAACTACAGTGACACATTGGAGAACATTGGTGATGCGCAGGGGGTGTACCCCCTGAGAGGAGTGCTGCCGACACTGCCTGTGGGTGGTTACCGCTCGCCACCCCCCCTTTGCTGCCAACACTGCTGGTGGCATCTGCAGGTGGTCTCCAATCACCACTGACCACTGCCAATGCCGCCGGCAGCATCTGCAGGTGGTCACCAACGACTGGTTGGCAACTGCCACTCCCTGCCCCCCCTGCTGCCAACACTGCCACAGCCACCTGTGGGAGCTCCCTGCTCACCACTGCCACACCCCTGCTGCCACCACCACCTGTGGGCAGTCACCATGCCCCCTCCAGCCTCCGGGAGCATGCGTCATTCATGTTGGAGAATATTTGTAGAAGCCTTGACTTGGCTACCCAGTGGGCAGGCAGAATTTGTACTTGCAACATGAACAGTGGGTATTAGTCTGAGTCATAGCATCTCTCAATACCTGATTTTAACCTGCAGTCTGGGCATGGGAAGTGCAACTGTTCAGGATCTAGATGTAAATGTGACCAGAAACTGTACCTCTAAAAAAAAAAAAGCCATCATACTGTGCTGTCAGGTGAGGAGGAAGCCAATAAGTAAATGCAGATGAAACACAGATATAGCAGAATAGACACAGACACAGGGGCTTAATACAGAGGTTCAAAAAGTCTGAGGTGAAACTGATTCAATCTTTGCAGGTTTTTCTAAACTGTTTAGATTGGACCAATAATGAACTGAACTGATGTACGGTCTTCCGGTGGCCAATGCACATAGAAGGCTGCACTGGCCCACGCCAGGAGCCTGGGGGCACTCACGTGCACCTCATGTCATGCTGGACACTGCTAAAGGCTGCTGAAGCTACTCAGTCGGCAGCCCATGCTAATTGGCTGCTGGACATAGGCCCCCACCCCCTGCTTTCAGCTGCAGGAAGGGGAGAAGAAGCAGACAATCTCTCCCCAGCCCCGCCCCTGGCCAGTCGCCCGCTTCTCTGAGAGGTAGGAACTTAGGTGGGGGGAATGTACACCCTGGCCCAGCACTGGTCCCCACCCCCCAAGCAGGGGTCTGCATGGCATGGTGGGGAAACCCCCATGGGGGGGGCTTTTCCCCCACCCACAGTCCAATGAGCCTGCTACACTATGCAGACCCAAACTGGAGGATAGGGCAGGGGACTGTTCCCCCACCCCCTCCATCTTGCTGGGCTGACAGAAGCAGGGAGGACTCAGGCTAAGAAGCAGAGGCTTTACTGTCTCAGTTCTGTGACAGCTGGCGGCGGGGCCGGCCCTGCTCCACTGGAGCATCCAGCACAGTCCCCAGCATGCTGGGGGACTGTGAGGTAATTTGAGTTGGGAGGGGATCTGGGACTCAAATTACTGATTAAATTTAACCAGTTAAGTTTGATAATACATCCAACCAGGTTCAGCTATTTTGAAAGTGGGCAGGGCCGAGAAGAGAGAAAGGAAGCGGGAAAGAAAAAGGGAGGGAGAACAGAGAAAGAGATGAAAAAGGAGAAAGAGAAAGGAAAGAGAGAGGAGGGGGGTGGAGGCTAGGTTGTGCAGGTACGCAGGTGATATATAAGTCCAATCTTTGCCCTGAACAATAGGGCTGTGCGAAGCTTTGGTTGCTGATTCGATTTGGAGGAGATTTGGCCTGATTCAGTGGCAAAATCTCTGAATCCAAATTGAATCAAGAGACCCATTAATCTCTCCAAATTGAATCGGAAGCCTTCGATTTGATTTGGAGCGATTCGATGATTCGGCCATAGACACAGCTGTATATGTTTTTTCTACGTACCTTGAAGTACCAGGCATGGCTCATGAACGCTGAGATGATGGGGTGGATGGAGCATCCCATGGGAGTGCAGGGGGGTCCCCTGCATGCTCGGCAGTGGACCTGAAAGTGGACCAGAACTACTTCTGGTTCACTTCTGGGTCTGCCACCAAGTGAGCAGGGGACCCTCCCCATCCCCCAGTTTGGCAACTGGTGCCTCCTGGGTCGGGGGGGGGCACCCAGGGACTCCCCACAGCTAATTGCTGACCCAGAGGCGTGGGGAGAGAAGTCCCCCATGTGCTTGGTGGCAGACCCAGAAGCAGGCCCCAAAATACTTCTGGGTCTGCTGCTAAGCACACGACCCCTCCCCCCCAGGGCTCCTGTGGGACTCTCCATCCTCCCCACCATCTCAGAGTTCATGAGCCATACCTGGTATCTCAAGGTACATAGAAAAAACATATAAAGCTATGTCTATGGATGAATCACTGATTCTCTGAATAGGAATCAAATCTTCAGATTCAGATTCGACTGAATCGAATCAAAACAGTGATGAATCAGTGAATCGAATCAGTGTCCTGAATTTGAATCCAAATTGAATACTGCCTGTTTTGCACACCCCTACTGGACAATCTTATGCAGCAGGGACAGGAGACCGATGAGGACTGGATACGAGAGGTCTTCATTTTCCTGGCCATGTGCTTCCTCACTTCCTCTGCTGTGCCCTGCTGCTCGAAGGCCAGTGCTCCATTCTGGACTGATGACTTCCAGGGTGGATGGTCATGAGAGATTTGCTCCCATGACTCTGGGTTGATGCCAAAACTCTTTAGAGACATTTTTAGGGTGTCCTTGTACCGCTTCTTTGGTGTGCTGTGAAAGGATACTCCACTTGACAGTTTGCTGTAGATTTTCTTTAGCAGGAAAGTGCTGGGAATTCTTGAAAGGTGGTGGGCCCATCTTATCATTTTCATTGACGTTCCGATGCCTCTGTGGTCTCAGACTGACTTACAGAGTCTGCCAAAGGCCATGCTGGCTTTTGCTAGCCTCACATTGACTTCGTCATCAATGTTGACAGCACAGGAGAGCATGCTGCCTAGACAGGCAAACTTGTTGACTATCAACAGTGGTTGGCCTTTAACTGAGATGCATGGTTCCTGGGGTGTTGTGCCAGGTGCAGGTTGAAACATCACTTCCGTCTTCTTTGTGTTGATAGTGAATCCAAAGTTGTTGCAGGCTGATGAGAATAGGTCCATGGACCATTGCATGTCAGCCTGTGAGCCTCACATGACACACAGTCGTCAGCGAAGAGGAAGTTGCGAAGCATGGCTGTCTGAACTTTGGAGTGAGACTGGAGCCTGCACAGTTTGAAGATGTCTCTGTCGAAATAGCACCTGATCTTCATACCAAGGTCATCATCTTGGAAGGCATCTGACAGCATGGCAGGGAATACCATGCTGAAGAGGGTATGTGCAAACACACACCCCTGCTTGACACCATTTGTGACCGGAAAGGGGTCAGAGCATTTGCCATTCGCAAGGATGTGTGTATTCTGATCACTTACACCGGCTTATGTGTAATATCTATCCTTAACCAGGAAGCTCCACACTTAGATCAACCTGTTGTTAAGGATGAGATGAGTTCTATTACACATCTCCAAAGCTGGGAGGGGCAAGTGAGTTTCTCCCGAAGATTTCATTGATTTCATAGACATTAGGGCTGGAAGGAACCTCGTAAAATCATCAGGTTCAGCCCCCTGTCCAAGGGGCAGGAAGTCAGCTGGGGTCAGATTGCCCCAGCAAGATGAGCATGCAAGCGTTTCTTAAGGGAATCCAGAGTAGGTACTTGCACCACTTCTGTGCGGAGTCTATTCCAGCCACTGGAGGCTTAGATAGTAAATAACTTTTTCCTTATGTCCAGTCTAAAATGGTCTTCCAGAAGTTTGTGACCATTAGACGTTGTCTTCCCTTGGGGTGCCCTGGTGAACAGATGTTCTCTCAGTTTCTGATGCACACCCCTTATGTACTTATAGTTCACCTCCAAGTCGCCCCTGAGCCTTCTCTTCTCCAGGTTGAAAAGTCCCATGCCTGTCAGCCTCTTCTCATAAGGATTGCTCTCTTGAGCTCTAATCATGCGTGTGGCTGTTCTCTGTACTCTCTCAAGCTTTTCCACGTCCTTCCTTAAGTGTGGAGCCCAGAATTGGATGCAGTACTCCAGCTGTGGCCTTACCAAGGGTGAGTAAAGCAGGAAGATCCAGTGTCCTGTCAGGCAGGGCAATCCCCTTGGGCTGGTGGAAAACTGATGCAAGATAATCATTGAGGGACACAAAAAAGTGTTGAGGATTCTGAGAAGAAGAACAGATGTACCTTGAGTCCTTAAATTTTCCTGCTACTTTGTTACGATCTTTGTCCCTTGCTTGGTTCCTGTCCCCCTTTGCAAGAAGAGAATCATATCTAAGATATGCAGACATTTCCACACAAAACATATAATTTGAATAAGATAGCAACGCAAAGCACTTCTGTCATTTAAACAGTGCCTAAAATCAAGATAGGCAGGGTCTAGGGGACATAAGAACATGACATGAAAACCTTTCTACAGTAGTTAAAAGCACTTTATGCTAGGTTTGCCTTCAGTTTTTCCCCCCTCTGCCTGAAGTTGCTGAGATAGACAGTACATGGCTGACCTTTGGAGTGGGAATTTTGTAAAATAAATAAACTAGATGGCAGAGTATAACAGTTACAAACCTCTTCAGAATGCCGTATGTGAACAACTTGTAAACAGTCCATAAATATCACCTGCTGGGGTGAAGTCAAGAAAGCTGCAGCAGAATTCTCTACTAACATTTTTTTTCCTGAAACACTGAACCATCTGGTAATGACAATTTCTTCTTTAGCTCTTTTGTTGGCATGTGTCTATAATTATAAAACTTGTTACTATTAACTTCAATCTGGAAACACGATCAGAATTAACCCTATAATATGAGTTCAGTAGAAGTGCTGCAGTGCTGATTTAGCACACAAAGAAAGGCAATGGAAATGTAAATTTACCTGGAGGCTCAAGGTTATTTTTTGTCTGCATTGCAACTCCACCCAAATGCATGGGGTTACACCAGTAGAAAATTTGGTCCTATATCCTTGAAGACTGTTCCTACCCCTGCTGAAGTCTGTTGGGTAAAACTCACTTTGACTGGAAGTGGTTGCAAGACTAGACCCTTAATTTTTCTTCTAGAGTTTGCCTTGCTTATGAAGAAGTTAGGATCTGATCCAGCTCCCACTGAAGTCAATGGTAGCCTTCCCATTGAATTTAATCAGGCTGTAGCTGCACTTTAATATTGTTTAAACTGAACAACATGGTTGTGACCATTTTTGTTTTTAATTCATTTTCAGAAATGACAGCAGTAATTTGATTGAGTTAATTCCTTACCACATTTAGTTTTTGAGATAAAATAATTTTTTGAGTTCCACATGTGCAAAGAATTTCTGAAAGCCTCAATGCTATTGTACTCAGAAAACTTCTAAAAGAATAAATTGATTATTTCTCCTTTAACAAATTGAGTTTTAGAATTCACTCTTTGGCTGGGTTTCATCTTGAGAGTGAATTTTTACGGTTGCTTTTTAAATCCCTGAAAGTAGGGGTTTATAACAGAATCCCTGACATGTTTTTTAACTGCTGTGCAGCAGTTCTAGCTGGCACCACTCTAACAAGCACTGCTTTTAATCCAGCAGAATATACAGCACAAGAATTGCTTTAGGTTTTAGTGGATGGGATTGACGTGGCTCCTAAATGAATTGCCATGAGAAATGGAATTAAGGACAGTATGTGCGGTTTAATAGCTTTATCATTATGAACAGGCACAAAGGCTGACATTTTAAAGTCATTATCCTTTGGTGCAAACTTGTACACTTATACTTTTAATCAAGAATTTCTACTTCTTTTGTTGCTTCCTGCCTTTCTGAGTTCCTGTGATATAGTTTCCATTCTGGCCTCATCCTGTTTTGCTCCTTTTCTTGTGCATTAAGGAGTCTAGCTCTGTAGCAGGTTAGCATTTTAAAAGCAGTAGCATATAATAAACAGGAAAGATTCCCTTAGAGGCAGAGTTGTTTTTCATTGATCAAAAGACCACTCTGGCATCTGTTTCTTTCTTAATAGAAATATTATTTCTTTTAAAAAGAAGACAGAACTGTAGATTAGGGTGGCATCCTTTTCTTTGTGGAAGTCTAAGGAAGAGACATTGCTGGCATCATTACTAATGAATGTTGTATAGTGTTGTTTAGCTGCACACCCTTTTAGCAGTCACAGCATACTACAAGCAGAGACTAACAAATCAATTTGCTAAGTGAAAATGCAGTGTGCTCATTTTTTCCCAAGGTCCTAAACTACAGCATTTTCAAGACTGATTTCTAGGGAGCTCACTATTGTTTAACTAAAAGCCTTAGGAGTGATGCACTGACATGCTAGCAGCCTATGGATTGCATCTAATTGGTCTTTTTTCAGGCTGTGGACTGCTAAAATTAAAGACCCAACATACAATGCTTTCTCTCAGTTGAACTGCTTCTCTGTGTTCTTGTCTGTCTTGAAGCATGTTTATTAAGGCACTGCAGATAGGTTTTTAAGTATGTGCCTAAATTTCTGCGTGTCGGCATTCTCATTTAATTCAATAGGTTACAAGCATGTGTTGAAAAGCTTTCTAAATAAGCACCTCAGTCTTTATATGGGTTTACTGAAATTCATGGGAGCTTGGCTAGAGGAAAGACTGAGGAGCACTTCAAAATGCATCAGTTGTGTTTTCTGAGTTAAACAGTCTAGAAATTTCAGACTTTGCCTTTTCATTTTCCATTCCCTTCCACTTCATCAGCTTGCTTGTTCTGATAACCTATTTGTTCTGTTTTGCTGTAGAAGATACGTTACTGCCAGCCATTGCTTCACTGCTAGGGACCCACTTCATGGAAGCCAGTCCTTTTGAACTCTGTTCAACCTCATCTTATTCCAGCCAAGGTTTTTCCTTGGCACATCAGGATCCAAAATGACCTCTCATTATAGAATTGGACAAAGCTCAAGAAAACACTAGAAGTCTCACACTTTCAAGGGCCTTGGGCCAGGCCCATAATGCCTACCCTGACCTGAAAAGTCTCTAATAAGACTTTTCCCCATAACCATATTATCATCTTCATTTTATACATATTATATTATGTATAATATATTATATTATACATCTTCATTTTAGTAGAACAATCTCAATACAATATCGGTTCCTGGAGGCCCCATTGTTACTCCTGAGAAGAAAATAATGGCAGACCTTTGGCAAATGCAGCTGATCTCTGCCTGTCTTATCCCTGACCAAACATTTTACAAACATTTTGCAAAGAGAGTCTTTTGAGCCCCCTTGCTGTAGTCAGCCCAAAAGTCACAGTACTGTATGTATTTCCAAGGCTTCTGGCTTGTGTCTGTGGGTGTGAAGGATGCTGACACATTCACATATAAGCACACAATTTGTGCGCATAGAAAGAATCAGCACACAATCCATCCGCTCAGAAGGTGGGGGAACCTCCTGCCTGGGTCCCAGAGAATGATAACCTAATCATTAGGTAACAGCTTAGGAGGCAGGCTGCTGTGGAAAGCAAGAACTCTGTGCAGTAAAGAGCCTTCAGAATCAGGCCCTAATATAGCAGCTGTAATGTTTACATTACAAGTTAGTAATTAGTTCAGCTCTTTCACATATTAACAATGGGACAGCCCTCTAAGCTAGGACAGGAAAAAAGCAATAGTTCTGTCAAGTGCTTTTCCCCCTTTAATAGGTGAAACAATTGCCTATCATCTCATCAAATTATCCTAACAGAGCAGAGGTATAGCAAGCTCATTTGAGTGCCCAGGGCGGGGTGAGCATAAGGGTGTGCCAACCACTGTAGACTGGGGGAGGGATGAGGAAGTGGGGACAAGAACCTTTCAGGGCTGCTGCTGCCACTGCTGTAGCAGCATTAGCTCAGCTCTGACAGCACCAGCCCCACGGCTGGGCTCTTTGGATGCTGACTCTGGTGCTCCCCTTGCCCCATGTCAGTTATGCTACTATAACAGAGACTTCCTTAGGCAGCACTGACATAGTTCATGGACCAAGCATGCCAGTATTACTAGGATTAAAGAAATAACTGGAAACAAACATTGGGGCACATTTTTCCCCAGTGAAATGTCAACTGCAGCTCCACAGAAATATGCAATAATGTTACCATCTGTGTCACTTTATTCAGGCCAGATCCATGTTGTATCAAGCACAGTGTTCACATACTGAAGCACAGCTTAGTTATTAGCAATTACAAGCAAGGCTCAGTTATTAGCAATGGGATGTCGGCATGCCGTTCAGATTGTCTGGGCCTCTTTTATTTATTTTTGAGAAACAATGAACATGAAACATCTCTGCTGGACCCTGACTTGGTGTTTACAAAGACAGATGTCTTTTGCAATCAAGGGGGTGGATAGGGAAGTGGTGAAGGCAGGGTGATGCTCAGTCACTGGGCCTAGGGACAGAAATTACGTGTAAACTGGTATAAGCAATTGGAAACCAGTTCAAATCTGTAACACAACAGAAGTTCAGTGCACTTAAACCACATTCAAAATGGCCGAAACCAGTTTAAAATAAACCGGATAGATGTAGTATCACACTTAACTGACTTAGGTTAAATTGGTTTATTGAACTTCTGTCTCAGATCCCCTCCAGATTCAAGTTAATGCACAGTTCCCCAGCATCCCAGGATGCTTTTCACCTCCCTTGCAAACCCTCTCCCCACCACAGGGTGGGCAGGCTAGCCTTGCCACAAGCTGTCTGCTCCAGCCAAGCAGGGAGGCATGCTCTAGCTCCCCCTGCTCCAGACCTCTGCCCTGAGCCACTGCAGGCGTGTGGCTGCATTTCCAGAAATCAAAAGTGAATGTCTGTTCACTTGCTTATTGGTTCAATCTACACAATTTACACTAACTTGTGAAGATTGAATTGATTCAGCCTCAGGCTTTTTTACTGTCTGTACTTAGTCTGAAAGTTACTTTCATCAGTGTTTGACTTGTACCTAAGGGTTCTTATAACAAAAACCTTTCAGGAAATACAAGGGGAATGGAGGGGGAAGGGGGAGGAAAGAAATGGCAACAAAAAGCAAAAGATGAAATGTGTTTTCTTACTGTAGTCATTTCAGAAGCTTTTTTGGCAGATAATTGCTAATTATCTGTGAAACATGGACATAATCCAGAAAATAACTGCCTCATATCCCCCGCCCTTATGCTTTAAAAACGTCTTGAGGTAGTGTATAATGACTTTGAACACATACTACAAAAGGTGGCAGACCCAACAGACAACAAATGTCTATTAATAGCTGGGAAAAAAACCCTGTTCCCTGAGTATATACCCCAAGCACAAATTCATTTCTGTTCAAATACGGAAGTTTCAAGAACAGATATTTTACTGAGCCCTTCTAAGTCATCAATTTAGTTTTGATGTTACAATTACAGGAAAAGTAATGCTCCTTTCAAATACAGTGTTGTGCATTGGTAGACTTGTCAACAAAATTAATATTGTACAAAAATCCTAAGTCGTAGTGTTGAGCACATAGTTGTGGCTGTTCTTCCTTGGAATTTTCCAAGAATGCACATTAGGAGAGGCTGCAGGGTACAAACTACAGCTGCCTGACAAAGAAGCAGAAGCCTAATTTTACAGAATTCTTCTCTGTACTC
The DNA here is from genome assembly GCF_001723915.1 of Gavialis gangeticus. NCBI lineage: Eukaryota > Metazoa > Chordata > Crocodylia > Gavialidae > Gavialis > Gavialis gangeticus. Next base: position 32,322,023 of record NW_017729004.1, on the reverse strand, counting down.
TGCTTAAATAAAAACAACAGGCTGATTCATTGCTTCCAAATTATCCATGCAAGGAAAGTGGATTCTCCCATCTCCCCAGCTAACCCATAATGGGAGTTTAGGATCCCACATCCTCAGTGCTTTGCTGGGGGAACATTCCATAAACTGTCTCTCTGCCCCCCACCCGCTCAGAGCACACACATTGAAGATGTCATTGCCATAACTCACATATGTAAAACTATTCAATTGCTTGCTTGCACGATCAAGCCCTTAGAGCAGGCCCCATTTTTGCTTCCTTTTCTCTCACTTCTCTTTACTTCTTTCCCTCTTTATAAATAGTGAAGTTGTGGGAACCTGTTGCCTTTTTACTATATAATGTTTCATCTATAATACATGGTAACATTCATTACCATTTTTTATCAAAATCAACACATTCCCACAAACATTTTGATTTTGATGCACTATTTGGTGGAAAAGTGTTCCAATAAAAAAATTTCAATCATACTGAGTTTTGCTTTTCAGTACCATAACAAACAAAAAAAATGTTAAGTGACCAATACTAATGTTCTATCTGTACTTACCTGGGTATCTGTATTAGTACTTTTCACAGAAGAACTCTATTGAAATACAGTTTGATAGGAAGATGTTAACATATTTGGCCACTAGGTTTTTTGACTGGTCTTCTTGAAATGGAGTAATGATTGAAGTGTGTGTGCGCATGTTGGGGAAAAGAGAAAATAGAGAGAAAGTGAGCAAGTAGAAAGGTATGTATTTGAGGTTGTAACACAGATAGTTTCATTGTTGTCTCATGTTCACTCCTAGCTTTCCAAAAAATACCCTTTTTGGTAAAAGCTACATCTTTCAATGGTAGTTCAAAGGTAATTTTTTTTAAAGTTTCAACAAAATCTATTAATCCATATTTGAATTGCAAAAGGGTAAGCAGACCCTTTTCCTGATGTAAACAGGTTCTTGGAGCACTGCTACAACTTTGGCTGGCATGATATGGCCTAATGATTTCTCAAAAATGGCTGAACTTGACACCCTGAAGCTTACCAAGTGGCTACTGTTCACTGAGTTCTAACATCCAGACCATTTGGGGATGGGAAGAGGGAATTTAAAAGAATGATAATAAAAAATAAAGGAAGAAATATGAAATAGATTTTAAAAGAAAAGTTTTGAAAATTGCATTAGTGTCCAGTATAACATTTCATTATTGTTCAGAGTGTCAGCCAGTGTAAAGGAGTGGTGCTCTGTTGAAGTTAATGGGGTCACATAATTGAATGCCAGATAAGGCTTCATATCATAGTGTAAATACATATTATATTATGTATTAGTTACATCAGTTTTAATCAGTGTCATTTCACTTACTTAAATGGAATTATATCACCACTAGATTGGTGTAATAATGAATCAGTCCCCTTTAATGTCAATATCAATGGCTCCATGTTATAGTTTTTGCTGTAATTTTTTAAAAGCATGAAATTCACCCAGCGCATAGGGCATGCATTAGGGCCTGGTGGCAGAATGCTTACAGCATCTTGCTTTAATGCCAGACTCATGAGTTGGATATTCATGTCAAAGGCTGGCCATGCTGGCTAGGGACAGACATTCAAAAAACCTCAGCCTGAATTTATTCAATCTTTACAGGTTAGTCTAACTTGGCTAGGCTAAACCAGTTTGTAACCACACAGACATCCCCTCTGGACTGAAAAAAACTCAGACACATGCCTGCAGTAGCTTAGGCTGGAAGCCGGGGGTGCTAGTGCACCCCTCCATACCCTTCCACAGAGCTGAGATGAAGGGTGGCGGGTGAGTGTGGCCAGGCCCCTCTGATGTCTCGTCCCCCCCACAGTAGCCCAGCAGGGAATACTTATCACCCCTAACTCAGTGTTTATCAACCTATTAAGAAAACAAAACCTCTCTCCATTAGTTCAAGCTCTTCTTAAACAGCTTTTCCAAGGAAGGACATTACCAGCTACCTGTTGATTAGCTCCAAAATCCTGTCTGCCTTTGTCATCTCCTACAGCATGGACTGCAGCCAGCATGTGGTCTGCTAGCTAATGCTGAGGGGCCTGCTGTGGAGCAGAGAGCCCTGCCCAGCCCAGAGAGCATGCCGGGATGCTGGGGGTGTCTGGTTTATCTTAAACCAGCAAGGGGTCTGGGATAGACATTGCATAAACCAGTTTGAGCCAAATCAGTTAAGTCTTATTCAACATTGAACCAGGTTTATCTCAAACTGGCTTCAGCCATTTTCAAACATCTGTTCTGTTACAGGTTTAAACCAGTCTCTGATCACTTAAACCGGTTTATGTGTAATGTCTATCCTTAGCCGCAGGGTCAAAAATGGGTATACCTTAACGATGTCAAACCGATAACCATTTAGCTTGGGCAGATCTTTGATTTTAACAGAGTTCATGCCTACCTAAGATAACTAGGAAGAAAAAGGTGCTTGCTAGGCCGTGAGTTTTCTTCATCGAGATAACATTGACTATGCAGTAATGCATAGAAGAACAGCAAGAAACAATGAAATCAGCTTTCTCTATTTTTTCCCTGAAAACCCAGCAAATGTATACATAGCTCCTATTCATTTCAACGGGCACTGCAAAGCTGTGACTGCAGACAGAATTGAGTCCTAAGGGGCAACATGAGATAGTTAAGACTGTAATGAGAATCCACTGTTGCCAGCTCGTGATTTTTATTACAAATGCCATTATATTTTGTGTTTTTCTTATAGGAACAACCCTGGAATCATATATTATGAAGGAATCAGCTTTATTTAACACAGGGGAAATTTCTAGTTCTCATGCTTGCAAAGAAAAAGCTTGAAAATGTCAAACTTAAAAATGAACCCAACATGCATTATTTTATAAGATGTCATTATTTTATAAGATGTCATGTTACTCTTTATTTTTTGAGGCCTGAATGGTAGGGTTACACTAGTTATAGTAGGATTGACACTATTGAGAATATGAACTATTGTCTTTCATTGTGGAATGATTTAGTTTTTAAATAGCTTTTGTAAAAGAGGAGGGGTGAGATTGTCTGTGTCAGAAACTCAGAAAGAGTAGTGTTAAAACAAACTCGGAATCCTGGCTAAAGTCTTATATATGAGTGTGGGGGTTGTGTTGCACAATGCTTCATGCATAGCCTGAAAAAGGCATCTGACTGGGCTTATTAGTCATTGATTTATCATTTGAAACATTATAATGCTACTTGCCCTATTGTCCCACTAAATGTGTGCGTTGGAAAGAAAGTGACCATGTTATACTTAAACTAAAAGAAAATCATGCAAAGTACATCAGAAAAGTGCCCTTATTGATGGGAATGGGAGACCAGAGAGTGATATACATAGAACGCTAATGTTTTGTTGACTCTGGGTGAAATCTTCTTCCCACACAAATGAGTTGGAGTTTTGTCATTGACTTCAATGCAGCCAAAATTTCACCCTCAGTGAAAACTGACATGGTTTTCCCAAAAGTAGGCATAGGGAAGTGGGTGCATCTACACATGATTAATCAGTAGAAATAAATTCTGGAGCCTATTGCTCTGGAGTTTTTTGCTCCAAGGTGTACCATTTGATGTGTGTCTGGGAGCCTCTGGAGCATATTACCCCAGAGTTTGTTCATGCACAATACATGGAGGCTGATCACAGCAGCCCTGGCAGGGGACACAGGGCAGGGGGAAGGGGGTAGCAGCTCGCTAGCCCAGGCTGCTCTAACAGGGATCCATGTGCTGCCAAGTAGCTGGCTGGGGCACAAGGGTGCTTTGCCGCAGGGACTGCCTGTCAGCTAGCCCTGCACTGAAGCACCCTGTGTCCCAGCCACCTGGGGTGGCATCTACACATGTGCTGCTGTGCACAAAAAAACTCCTCAGCAGGTTAGGACTTGTATTTATTAGTTTTGTGCACCCTAATAGGGGCTGCCGTGTAGACACAGAGACACTTACTGCACAGTTAATTAGTTAACTGCACAGTAAACATCTTGTGTAGATGCATCCAGCCTGATGTGCTTATGTTGTAAGGTCCCATCCAGAAACAGCTTTAATAAAGTGAATAAAGAGTGAACAATTTAAAGCTGTCCAAAGTAGCTCTGAAAGTGCTCCTTTCTCCTTCCACACATGAGAACACAGCCATTAGTGTTGCTGCTGTTAGGTTCAGTACTCCTTGGGGGACACTATTTGCAAAATGGGCTGGTTTCATACTGACAATATGCACGTACTTGAAATTGCTTGCATTTGGATGCCATTTAGTGTTCGGTTTTGAGTTAATATTGTGTCTGTTATTTATCTTCTCATCATGGGTAATATGTCTCTTGTGGGTATGAATTCTTGTTTTTATTTTTTGTTTGGATAACACTTATTTTTGAAAATCAGTATATGCCAGATACTTATGTACCCAATAGCATGTTGTTAAAACAAAGTTTAACAGCTAAAATGTGAACAAGTACAACACAGTGGCAAACAACAATGATATATTGCATTTCTAGCTAACAATCTCAAAAAGCTTAATAAACATTAGAGAATATATCCTCAATATGCTTGTAAAACAGGGAATTATCACTGTCCCTGTGAAAAGGGAGACATAGAGAAGTTGAATAACTTGCCCAAGGTCAGACAGAATGCCAGTAGCAGTCCTGGGAACACAACCAAGATGTCCTGCATTCCAGTCCTTTTGCATTAGCTTCTGTGAATTTTTGAATCATTAATAGAAATACGGGCCAGATCTTCAGATGATATAAATCAATGTAACTCCATTAACTTTAGTGGAATTATGAGCATACACACCATTTGAGAATGTGCATTCAATGACAATTTCTTTACATATTGAAATTGAAGGAAATTGACCATAATTTCTTGCTAATACCTAAACAATACTGTTCCAGAATAAGCAGTTATAGTTTATTATTTATAATAGGACAAAATATTTAATTTCTAGTAGTTTGCTACATTCAGCTTTTTACATTTTATTCATTATGAAAAGTAATAAAAGACAGAAATAATAGGTCACGCTATGGAAAGATAGTCTGCCCCATTAAGGGGTAGGGGTCCCATTCTTTTAACTGACCCAGCTGGAAAGGGGTTGCAGAAAGTCTCATCATGGCACTGATTCCTTCCTGGATTAGGGGAAAGGACCAACCTGCTTAATGAAGTGAAGCAGTCATTTATACACCATCTACTGTGATACTATTAACAGATCATTGGTAAAGGAGAAAAGAATATGGAAACAGCTAAAGGGCATACCACACTTAGGTTATTGGTGTTAAAGTAAATCAATATTCTAGCCAAAAAATAAACAAATATGCTAATTTTTGGTTCTCTAGTGGTCTATACTGAGGACACACCAAACACATCTCATTTTTGCATCTCCTTAAACTATAACAGTTTAGAAGCCATTATAATAAAAGGTGGACAACCCTTTAATGTAGGTACCCACATTATTAATATACCCACTGATATTGCCATAAGGCAGCTTGTTTGACTTTGGTTTACAGAAGAATTATTCAGCTGAAAAGATTGAGGAGCATTGTCTTCATGGGTAATGAAGCCCTTGGATGAGAGACTGAGAAGCAATTTGTGTACCTAATAGACAAACTATCTCAGCTGATCAAGGTAATAAGGGACTTTGAAATAAAATGGGGAAGTGTGATAAAGCAGACAGTCCAATTATTTGAAGAATGTCATCTAGGGTAATAGTAAAGAAAAAAATATATTGAAACAACTAAAGGACAGCACACCTACTTTATTTTATGATACAAAAGCTAAGTTTGGCCCTGATGTGAAGTCAAGGTGGTGAAAATATTAAAATCCAGGCTGAATATGGCTCTACATTGTTTAAATGCTGTATTTGTTTAAAACATAATTGCGTATATAAGTATATGCATGTGTTTAAAACAAATATCAGACTATGTATATAAATATTTTTAAAGATCTATAGGATTGAACCATATACACGTTTAAAATATATTTATATAAAAATACTTGTGACACATTATGAAATATACACATGCATATATAATGCATTTAGTATTTCAAACACCACGTAAAATTACACTTTTGAAATGTAGTGTTAGAATATACATTGAGAAAATTTATACATCTATTACAGTTAGCTGCCATCTGGAATGGAAGGAGAGTCTAAACTGTTTGCTGTAAATGTATGTAAAGAAGTTTTGGATTTGAGCCCAGATATGAATATACAAATAGATAAAGTTTTTAGAATTGTAACACAAAATCCCAGAGGTTTTGTGGGAATGTCAAGAAACACTCAGCAATCAGAACATGTATCTACCACGTTAATACATTTTGTGCCCCTGTCTCTAAAACAGATTATGGAGATGGCTATGAAACAAAAAAAAATGCTTTTAAGAAATATCTTTGCATATTTTTCTAGACCTAACTAAAGCTACTCAAATGGAGCAACAGCCTAGGGTTTCTGCTAAGCATAGCTTTCCGAATGAGGGATATAAACCTCTCATTTTGCATCTCACGAAGTAGAGTATTTGCTATGGAAATAAGAAATGTAGCCTACATTTCTATATGGTGATCAAGCTAAAGCTTTTTTAAATTGCTGATCTGGTTCTCTCGCTATAGATGAACATACCAGGAAATAAGTCTGTAGAAGCTGAGTGGTTTAATGACAGGATTCCACAATGAAGCTAACGCTAAGGCTAGGGACAAACATTCAAAAAGCCTGAGACTGAATTGATTCAATCTTTGCAGGTTAGTCTAACCTGGCTAGGCTGAACAAGTTTGTAACCAGACATCCCAGGCATGCAGGCACATGCCTTCAGTGGCTCAGGCCAGAAGTTGGGGGGTGCTAGAGCAGCCTTCCCATCCCTTCTACAGAGCTGAGCTAAGCTGAGTTGAGTGGGGGGTGGCCAGGTCCAGGCTGTACGCTGTGATTAGGGAGGCTTAGCAGCCCAGCAGAGAACATTTATCGCCCCTAACTCAGTGTTTATCAACCCATTAAGAAAACAACAGAGGGACATTACCAGCTACCTGTTGATCTGCTTTTGTCCTGTATGTCACAGCTCAGACGTAGCTGCCAGCATGTGGTCTGCTAGCTAATGCAGAGAGCTGTCTGTGAGGGCTGGGGGAATGAATGCTTAGCAGACAGTGGGGAGGGGGTGGAGGGAGCAGAAGCCAGGCAGAGACTGTTGGAGCTGCAGCTACGGAGCAGAGGGAAGGGGCCAGTCCTGCTGTGGAGCAGAGAGCCTCACGCAGCCCAGAGAGCATGCCGGGATGCTGGGGGAGTCTGATTTAATTTAAACCAGGAAGGGGTCTGGGACAGACATTACATAAACTGGTTTGACCCAAATCTGTTAAAGTCTGATACTACATTCAACCAGGTTTATCTCAAACCAGTTTCAGCTATTTTGAAACTGTTTTATGTGCACTGAATACCTGTTCTTTTACAGGTTTAAATCAGTTTCTGATCATTTAAACTGATTTATGTTCAATGTCTGTCCCTAGCCTAAATCTTATCAACACACATAGCAATTTGTCCTGGAACTGTTACTATTAAAACAACAGAGAATGAGGGATATAATGTTTATGGTGATTTATGATATAATATGTTAAAACTCAAATTAAATCCATTTTATCACATAAACATGTGAAGGCAATTTTTAGTATATTGTAAATTGTCTTGTAAGTATCTGAAATGCGTTGTTATAAATTATTATTCATTTGTATAGCACCATAAATTTATGCCCCATATCATTAAAAGAAGATCTGCTAACATTATTGAAGTAGTTATATTGTTTTAATTGACTTCAGTGGGTCTACTTCTATGTGCAAGACAAGCAAAATTTGGTTCAGAAAGTAAGAAAGTGTTCCCCAAAGCTCAAGGTAACCTAGTGAGGAAGGAGTAACTGTTTCACAGATCTTTAAGTCATATGAGGAAGACTCCACAAAATATTCCACAAAATATCTGTAAAGACTTGGGCTGGAGGAAGCATGATGGGGATGGGAGCCAGTCAGGGAAGATGAAGAAAACAAAGTAAATATGTGGGTCTTTAATAACACTGCAGTGGCAAAAAGGATGGCCTTAATGGAGGACTACTTTTTCATGGCGTTGAGGCTCAGCTTTTCAAAAGTTTGGAAAGCCATAAATCCTGCTATCAGCTTTACATCATGGGGATTACTTTTTCCTCTGAATATTAATTTGTAACAGTTCCTACAAGCTAAGAGTTTTGCATTTCTAATGTCATAATTGCTCTCATCAAATTTACCAAAGATAGACTATGCAAAGTCTGTACTACCCCCTTCTTTTTAAAAGGGACTTTCTCCCTGTATTCAGGCATTCACTTTATAAGACAGATACTTTTAATGTAATAATATATTGAACTACAAACACATCATTTAACTTAAGAGGGGCATAAGGCTTGCTGTCATTGCAGCACTGTCATTATTTTACAAAGTTTAGTCACTACATTTCTGTGATTTATCCAGTTTCTTTTTGAAGAAACTTCCATTTTATCCTGAATCTGAGTCACCTACTTTAAAAGGGATATAAGTAGAAAAGAAATAAATTATTTTCTTCACTGTCATTTTTAAGTGAAAAGCCATCTAAAATTGCCTATGAATATGTACATTGAATCCAAAGATGTGCAATCCCTTGAATTTTTAGACTTTTTAGACGTCTCATACAGGTTGTGACATCAGCTTTGTAACTCAGAGCTTCATATGCATTATATATCAGAAATGATTCAAAATTAGTCTTTTGGGGGTATTTTTTAAACAGTGATATTGTGCACAAAATTAATTTCCTTACTGAAAGTTTAAGTCTTGGAATTGTTAGTCTCATTTTTTGGAAGATATTGCAGAGAAGCAAATGACCTGTACTCCTAAAAACTGTCAGGTGACTTATTAAACTTCTCTCAAACCTCATTGAGGAAGTTCATTAAAACACTTTTTACAAATGACCAGGTGGTTGTCTCCCATGGTACATGAAGGAAATCTGTCACCCTGCTTGAAAAATTATTTGGTTACTTGAGATAAAGTACTAATCGTTATACCAAGCTGTAAGGTTCTGTGATAGAGAACTGTGGCTCAGTGAGACAAGCACCAAGGTCAATAAAAATAAAAGCCTAAAATGAATGCAGACCCAGTTTCAAAAGTCAGTGGTGGATGGAGGCCAAAAGAACAAAGTCTTTTCTATGGTCCACTTGAAAACACGTTATAAGATCCCAAATGAAAATAACTCACTTGATTGAACTAGTTCTAAAAAATATTAATTTTTAACTTTAAAATGAAAAGAGTTGTGTGAATGTGCGTATTCTATAATCGTATCTATCGCTGACAAAGTTACCTTCCTTAGCATTGTGACATTGGATCACATCCTGAAGTATTATGTCCAAGTCAACTAACAGGAAAATAGTAGGGATAAGCTCTTTTTCGTTCTTTATTCTGCGAAACCATTGCCTCTTGCAATCAGGATTGATTACAAACACACAATTAAAAGGCACTTGGAACATGATCTGAACACTAATCCTGTCTCTTGTTCTCTTTATACCTAATTATCAGTCTTAAGATGGGTATTAGTGCTTTAATTAGATTTACTTTTGGAATTTCTGCTGAAGCTAATATATTTATATTATATACATACATTTATGAATGGATATACCCCCATATATGTGTATATAGTAGATATGTTTCTAAAAATATTTTGCATATTTAATCTATATGTTTATACAGAGATATATATCCATGTGTATCAGCTATCCGTAGTTAATTCTTTATGAACACTATGAAAGAAAATAATTCAGTTTGATTTATATATAACCAAAGCATATAAAAGGTCTGGATATCATAACTATCAACAGTTATAAAGTTATAGCTTACAGCAAGTTATAATTTAGCATATTATTTTCCATTAGCACTCAGGGCCTTGTTTTAAATACATTAACATTGAAGGGACAGTGCGGAGTCAAAAGAATACAGATTACTTCATGTGAGTGACTCCAAGTACCACCTGTTCTGGTTTACAGAAGATCCTGACCTTATGCTCTGTCTTTTTTATAACTGATCCCAACATCTCATTGATTTCAGTTAGGTCAGTGCATGTAGAAAGGCTGCAGAATCAGGCCCTAAGTATTCCATCTTATACCCTTCTAACAATTTTATTGCTTGATAATATAGCATTTCCACATGCACGTCTCCCACAGCTTGCTTAATTATACACAATGCATTAATATGAGCACCTGCATATATCAGTGTTATTTGTATCATGGGTACTGCAATAGCATAGGGAGGCCTTAATCAAGGTTTCAAGCACCACTGTGCTAGGTACTGTTCATTTCTATAGTGAAAAAATGAGCTCTGTCCCAAACTCATTGCAATAAATAATATATAAAAGGAGACTCTTTCTTATGGTCTGATCAAAGAGTGAAATGACACTGGATTAACACGTAAGAGGCAAGGATTTTTGTGGGTAGTATCTCTTATTGGACTAATTGCACAGTAGGAACAGCCTTGGATGAGCTTTTGAATGCAGTGCATTCTTCTTCAGGTCTGAGGAAAACACAGGCACAGGCACAGCATCAGTTTGTCTGGATTTCACTAATAACATTGTTTAAAGAAACACAAAAACAAACAACTATACTTTGCAGAAAATATAGTGTGACAATAGAGACAATTCACAACAGTTAACTGATTGGTTGGGCAAAAAAAGGGCCTGGCTATTACCTCATATAATCAGAAACATAAAATAATTTCCAACTTCCTTTAACTCTTACTTAGTTTCTAAAGTGTATTAAAATTGCAGAGGACTATCTTTAGACACTTCTGTCTGTTACTTGGCTGCTGTTACAAGTGGAATCCTATAAAACAAGGAAATATACTTTTTATAATTTCTTATGGTGAAGAATGCTTAATCTAATAACAAATATTAAAGGGAAAAATGGAGAATACCAGCCTCCTTCTCAGTTATGTTTAGTGTCCTCTCCAAAGATGATTTTCCCCACAGTAGGCTGGAGGCTGGTTAAGCTCCTTCACATGCTATAACAGGTATAGGCATGCTCTAAACCAGTGGTGCTCAACCTTTTGGCCCCACAGGCCAGATGTGTGACCCAAAGCCTGTCTGTGGGCTGGACTGGGCCAGCTGAGGACCAAATTAGTCCCTAGGGCTTTGCACTGCCCCGCACTCCCCCATGCCCTGGAATTGGGTCCTGGGGGCCAGCATTGTCCCTGCCCTGAACCTGAACTCTGGGATCAGGTGCTGGATCCAGTGTGTGGAGTCCAGGACTCCCCATGGAACCAGAGATTTGGCAGCAGGGGAGCAGTGCCACCACTCCCGCTGCCAAATTCCCAGACCTGTGGGGCCCTGCTGGCTGGATAACATAGTACCATGGGCCATATCTGGTCCACAGGCCAGAGGCTGAGAGAGACTCCTACATCAGTAATCTAAGTAGCCAGTTATTTCTTTTAAACTGATTGGTCATTTAACAGAAAGCTACCAGTGCAGCTTATTTCTTTGAGGACTAACAGGCTGTAGTAAGCCTGTGTGTACTTGTAGGCTGTAGCTTCTCTGAGGCTGCTGACAAACATGACCACCCCCCCAAAATCAAAACAAAACAAAAAACAGCACTTTACTGGAAGAGGAAGCACGCTAATTTGACCCAGTTCCCCAGATCTGTATCGATCAAGCACCAAAAAGTGCCCAATCTGTATAGATGTTGGGCAAGCTGGGTCAAAATAATGCAATGCAGCTTGCGGGCATGTGCTGCGGTTGGCACCGGGGCATACTGAGCTTAAAGTAAAGCACTGGGCAGGTCTACATGTTGCCATACAGTGACATTACTATGCTGCCATGCTTCAGGACTTTCTTTTGAAAGTACTAAAGCATGACACAGTATGGGTGGTGCATGCAGTGCACGTGTAGATTTCACCACTATGGCACTGTAGCAGTGTGCTCTACCCAGGGAGCATGCCTCTACAGCTACATAGCTGATGATTACATGTAGATACACATGATTACTACATTGCCATAGTGTGCTATATGGTGATGTAGTGTGTCACTACATTGCCATACAGCAACATGTAGACGCACACCCTTTGTTTTCTTTTTTCACGTCTATAAGCAGGCTATATGAATTAAGTCTACAAGGTGTCACTCTGCCCTGCCTTCTGTCTGAATTCAGATTCACACGGCTAATTGCCTCTCTTAAAATACTCATTGATATCAAAAGTAGCAGCAGGAGTTCCTAAATCTATTGTTTCCTTATCCCTGTTTGAAGGTCCAGTGGTCTTGAGTACATCAGGATGAAAATATAGGTCCTCCTCCACCGGCAACTGGTGCTGAGTTTAGTTGTTTCTGTACTTAGCCCATAATTTGTTAGGTTGTATCAAGAGAGGCATAGTGAGCTCCTTTAGCCCCCACTAGGGCTGGACCAGTGTGAGGGAGGGGGGAAGATGCTGACAACTGGAAACCAGGGTGAGAGTGAGGGAAGGGTAGAAGTCTTACCTGTCTGGGCTAATTGCACTGTGAAGGCAGCTGCTGCTGCTGTAGTAGTGTCAGTTCCAGCTGTAGCAGCCCTGTGGTACCCTGCTTGCTCCCGCGTACCCCTGGTATGCTCTTTGGCACAGGGAAAGGACTTTCTAGGGGGGTGAGGGTGTCATCTCATTCACCCTGCTTACCCCCTGCCTCCTACATACACTGCTGGGTACAAGACTGTGCTTGCCTGTTTTCTATGGCTATGCAGCACTGGGCTACTCCTGCTGTGGCAAAGATTCCTAGTGGGGGGCATTCTGGTGCCCCTGTATAGTCAGTGCCAGGGGCTACTGCCTCACTCCCCCCCTCCCCCCCAAATTATGCTACTGTGCATTGACCCCGTCCAAATCAGTAAGTCATTAAGTTCAACACCAGTTCAAGGAGGAACATGGGGAGCCTTGTTTGACATTGATTGTCAAAAATGACTGAAATGTCTGTAAGACAGCCTTACTATAGGGTTCAGGTTCTGATTTATATCACAATCATAAAGAATAATAAATAAAATTCTATACAACTCAATGGAAAACTCTCACTGGCTTCAATGAGAGCAACAGCAGGCCCTGTTTAGCTATGCTTCCATCCTGTGCTGCCTTGGTGAGCGTATAGCATAACTTACACGTAAGGGATGAAGGATGGCCTTTGTGTTCCCCACAGTCCTCGCAGGAGAACAACAGGTCAATGCCTGGGCACAATTTTATACAGCCTGAAAGCAGCTGTAATTTCTCCCATCCTCAGCAGACCCAGGGATCCTTTTAACGCCAAAGATTGCTGGTATGTCCCAACAGTGTCTCCTTTCCCCTTGTTTTGTCATCAAGGGTGCGTATGGCTTTGGAGAAGTTACAGTAATTGTATGCCATCCAAATATCTCTTACATAAAGTCAATTTTGCTCAACCTACTGGGGCTTACACCAACTTAGCACTGGAGCAAAGGATGGAAAACCAGAAGGCTTGCATTTCAAAGACAACGAAATGAAAACTTAAGTTTTTCAGAAACTGATGGTGGTAACAATGGTGCGCACAACACAGGCCTACAGATTACTGTAAGTGCTGACACTTACTTACCAACTGAGGTTCATTATACAGAGACATTATTTAGAAATGTAGTGGGTACAGGAAAGCCTTGCCCTATTAAAGTCAGTGGACATTTTAGTAAGGGTCAGGATTTTATTCAATGCCTTGATATGCACATTACTTTTCCAGCTCAAGCATTTTGAGGGGCTTCACTGAATTATAAAAATAAGTGTACATATTTTGCCAAATCTCTCATAACTCACAACCACTTCTATTGAACACTAAACTAATCCCTGGTAAACACAAAGTAAAGAATAATTAACTAACAGGACCCTCTTTCTACAATTTGGCTATTTCCAGTATGATGAATTTTTTCATTTGAACTGATATGACAAAAACACATTTGCCCAGTAACTGTCAAACATGGACATCATTATTCTCTGTGTTTCTGACAAATGCACAATCAAGTAACTGTACTACAGTGGTATATCCATGTAAGTCTTGTAAAACAACACCGTTAATTCTGGCAATAGAGTCAATTATTTGTCAGTAAAGAAACCACTGTTGGGCTTTCTCTACCCAAACCTGCACCTTCTGCAAGCCCTTTACTTCTGAAGCTTCACATTTATTCGCTTAATGTTTTTAACCTAGTGTCTGTGAAATTTTTATTGCTCCCTAGATAATGACATCTGATCTGAATGTAACCACACACCTCCTTGCTCAGCAGCATTTGTCACAAACCATTATAAATTATCATGCTGATAGCTTGCATTGCTGGGAAACCGGAAAAGTTCCATAAATTCAAAGTACTGCATCAGTGACATTCTTGTTTATTATCTAGATATAAAGTTTTACAAGATTCAAGATGGCTGCATTTACACACTAGGATACTTCAGCAACACAAGACCTGTACAATTTGCTATAAGTGCTGAAAAGCATTTACAACATGCAATATACATTGGAACATTTTAAGTAATATTCAGCCATATGATCTGTTCCCTCCTCTTATTTTTAACTGTATCCTCACATCACAAGAGGGCTTTTGTCAAGGTCTGTCTAAAAGAATGCAAAATAATCAACAAACACAAGCTAGTTTTCCTTTAAAACCACAACTAAATTGGGGTTTTATTCTTTTATTAATGTAACTCTAATTAGTATTAAAGGCATTATTATATATGTTGTGAGGAAAAGATCTTCCTATATTGTTACGAATTTAAAAGAAGTTTCTTGATATCAGTCTTTGACTGTTTATTGTTTATATTTTTAGGCTGCAAAACACAATTGTACACATCCTGCTGAGGCAGTGTATTTCCAGAGCGCTTGTTTGGTAATTCTGTCTTGAGGATATTTTTCATTAGAGCTGCCTAGCTTGTGTGAAAGCACACTTAATTAATTACTACTGTGTCTGTGTGCCCCAAAATGATAAAAATTGAGTTCTCTAGAGAAATTTCAGTCCTGCTCACTTGTAATTTAGAAAAACCCCAACCAAACACAACTTTGTCATAGAGAGTATTACCATAAAACTTACAGAAATATCACGTGACATACCTGAAGAAGATTAGAACTCAACTGGAGAATATTCATCAGTTAAAATAAGCCATGATTGTTAGATATATTTAGGTCTTTAATATAAAACCTCCAAAATCTTAAAGCACAGAAATGCTAAGACCTTAACCAGCATAGCTAATATTTAGGTTTCCAAAGCCTAATTCTTCTCCCATATTCTTCTTTCACTGTGTAATTTCATTGGCTTTAATACATGTATTCCTGCTAGCAACAGTACATATGGAAGGTAGACAATGTCAACCATTGGCTTGCCTGTTGTTACAAAATAACTTGACATCCATTTTCCTCCCTGGGCTCAACTCCATGTTTTTTACAAGTCCTAATTATTATACTTTAGGAACCAAACCTTAGAAGTACATTCTCTCTCATCTTTGCCTCAGGGAAAAAACCAACCAACCAGCCAATCTATTGACAAAAGGACTTCAGGATTTAGCTTAGGATACTAATAATCTCCATTAGTCTGCTATATGAGTATATAGGACACACAGTCTTTCAACAGTTTCCTTTTCTTCCTTCACAGAAGCTTACTTTCCGTCTCTAATTTTTTCTTGCATGTCATATTGAGCTGTTTATCAATTTCCAGTGTTGTAACTAATACATTAGAGAACAGCTTGAACTGCCACATAGGTTTCATAGACATTACAACTGGAAGGGTCCTCACAAAATCATCGGGTCCAGCCCTCTGCCCAAGGGGCAGGAAGTCAGCTGGGGTCAGATCACCCCAGCAAGATAAGCATCCAAGGATTACATATGCAGCTCTTACACTGAATATCATGTTAAGAAATCAAAATGTATGTAAATTCCACAAAGTCATTATGAAATTTTTTTTTTACGTTAGTCTGCTGTCTTACCCACATTTTGGTAAAAGTAATGTGGATTTCTTAAGCAGACAATTCAAACTGCATCATTTGTTGATAGGTCCCTGTTAATATAAAATTATTTCAGTAACGTGCTCCTAAGATTTTGAGCACAAATATATTCTCTCGACGCAAATGAAGAAAACTTAGGTATAACTAAAGTGGTAGTTAGATAGTAAGTAGCAGATAGACTAAAAGGACCATAAACTTAAAAGCATAACAGAAAACAGTGGAATTATCATATTCATGTCAGCTTTAAACCATTCTTGCTGCAGAAATCCTGCCTACCCTGGTACACCCCATTGTTACAGACAGCTGTTAAAAGCAACAGCACTCTTTGGAGCTAGAAATGATGCACCATAGGTTAACAAGAAAACATAAGAATGGATCAGGGATTGATGGAAGAGGGAAACTGAATCCTCCAGAACCCCACAACACTAGGCCTTATGTTTAATACAACCCTATGTAGCAATGATTATTTGTTGTTTCAGTGGTTTAGATTTTATGTTTTCCTTTTATAGTGGTCTCAGATGGGAACATTTGAAAATGAGGAAGGTGAACACAGAAATGTTACATTCCCGTCTCTAATCTCTACCTAAACTGCAAACAAAATTGTTCTTCAGATAAAAATGTCCTTAAGCATTAGCAGGAATCCTGCGTACAGAAGGAAAACAAAACATAATATTGACAAGACAGGCAAGTGGACCTCTCTACATGTACAACAGATTAAAGAATCCTGAGCTATGGTGGCTGAGGTAATAACCATGTTCAGAGATGCAACTTTGATTGGAAACTAGAACTGGTTGTAGCATCCTGCCTAGAATTTCAAGCAAGTTACATAGGTTACAGAAGGGAAGAATTTGGTGGATCAGGAAATCAGTCTTATATATATGGTTTGAATGCTAGTTGCAGTTGCATTACCTCTGTAAATAGCTGCCTTAATAAAGAGTTAGTTCAATTTTACAAACCTAGAGTCCTCTTATGGTACTACCTAGCCATAGCACATAAAACACTGGCCTACACTGGACTATGCACAACACGGAAAATTGATTAAATGTAAAGTGAGCTACTATACTCTGCCACTACTGACATTCACTCCAAAGGAAATCAATGTTTATAAAATAACTAAATCAACTTGTGATTAAAATTAGGAACCAAGAATACATATATGAAAAAAAAGTTTTCCACTAATACTGACCCTCTTTTCCCTATTGTCTCATATCTTCTCTCCCCTTCATAAAGCTGAATTTAAGCAGCAGTCTAGTGAGATGTTGAGGGCTCCTGGGAAGTGCCAAGCCTCACTGACTGGCACTGATTTTTATCCATTTTTGGAGTTTGGGGCATGTATATGAGGTCATTAGATTGTCACTATCACTGAGAGAGGCCATGCTTACTTTACATAAAGAATAATTAAAACATGTTCTTGAATCCAGTGGCATGAAATTGGGGACTGGCTATTACAAAATGGCCCTGAACATCTGATCAGACTGTATGCTGTCTGTCCATTTCTTGGCCCAAAGAACAGAGGTACAGCACAGCTTGTACAGGACTTTGAGTGTGGATAAGCAGGAATGGGGCTATGGTTATTTCTACCTTCAGTCTTCTTCATATCCCACTCTGCAGAGGCAGTAGTCTGATATAGACCAGCAGCAGAGGGAGGGGCAGGAGAGAAACTGTAGCTATCAGACTGCTGTCCACTACCCATTACTAATTGATAAGAGCAAATTCTCAGGCTAGTCCCGTCTTATTAAGAGGAATAATTGTGTTGATATAATCTCCAATTCTGCCCCAGAATGATTGGAGAAGCTGTGTGTTTCTTTCATTCTAGTCACACTCCATGTAGTATTGTAATGCTATGTGAATTTATGGTTTCTCCTGTCAAGTATAAGTACTCAAATGCAGTTTTTAGTAGCAGAACATTACAGAAGGCTTTCATTTAGCTAAAAAATGCTCTTACTAACCATTTTAGGGTATATGGTTCTTATATAGTTTTAGTGGCTCACTGTTAAAGAGGAATGCAAACCAAAGCATTAGTCCCCTCTTTCCACTCACTCACAGCCACTTCACCACTACTGAATGGCTGCAAACACTGAGGAGAGCGTTTCAACAGGGAAAAAATATATTAGGCTTCTGTATCCAGGAAAAGGAGACAGAAGGATTAAAAGATTAAATCAAACATAATCTTACTACGTTTTTCAGGCTCAGAAGCACAACACCCAACTTTAATGTCTTTACCACTAAGATGTTACCACTAATCTAGTCTAGATTCAAATCTCTCATGAATTCATTTTCCACGCAAATTTGCACACGTCAGTCGTTTTCCCCCAAGTAGATAAGCAGCATGTTGACATTATAAATATTTTTATCCACTAGATGGTGCTATGGCGCCCTTTTCAGAGGCTCTCACTTACTTGCAATCTCTGTCCTCCAAATCAAAGTGAGGGTTGAAGTTGATCATAATTCTCTGGTATGGTTCAGGAGCTTGAATCAGCCATTCACATTTTTGGCTTGGATGGTAGGAATGAGGATAGCCAGGAGAAGTAAGGTACCCAGGATTTACAATTTTTATAGTATCACCACATTTATCTGCAATGAAAACAAACAGATTTTGTTTATCCTCCCCAAACCATCACACTTCTTCATCTAGTAACCTGGAAGTAGTCAACTGTTTGCCGTTTAAATGTTGTGTTTTCTACAGTCTCTATAGTAAACTTTTTACTGTGTGCTACTGGTTAAAGTAGATCACAGTTCTTGTGAACTGGTGGTAGTAATGGGTAATATTTGCAAATGGTGGTTGTAATTTAGAGAGACCACATTTCAAAACAGTGTTCCTTTACAAAGGCTCACTTCACAAATACAGACAACCGTATCTTCACAATTGATGGTAACATTGGCTCACAGGGATTTCTTTTAGACTTAATTATCTCAGAGAAGTGTAATCTCATTAGGCAACAAGTTTTAAGTGGAATGGGTCTAAAAAGATGCTGTCTGCCCCCTGGACAGCTATTTGGTAATAAGCCTGGTCTGTGTCATTGACCATCAGGGGTTGTCTTGTAGCCCCCTACTTTGCTCACAGCAGACCCTTCTTTTGTTTATCAGCCCATAAATCTAAGCAATTTGAAGTTATCAGTGCTCTTTAAATCCAGACTAACAGAGAACAAAGTGCATTTAGTGAAGCAGAAATCATCCAGTATTACTCCTTTAAGGAAGTTGGTTCATGCCTGGGGACCAGATCAAAGTAATGAAGCAGAACCCCTTTCTCCCCCCAAAAACAACAGCAACAAAAGGTTTATTTCTAAACAGTTGAAAAAGTTACCAGTCACCAGATGCAAGTATGAAATTTAGTCTTCTACATCTTGCTCCTTTGCAAACAATGAAATATGATAATGTTTCTTAGCAGACTAAAGAGAGGAAAGTAATGCAAAGCCAAAAGGGCTTTGCCAAGTTGGTTGTTCCATTGTCCAGGATAGGCTTGCATTGTCACATTTCATTACTATGGATTTCCTACTGTGGATCTTCAGCCCAAAAAACTTTCCCCCATATACCAATATTTCGTTTTCAGCAATAAGATATGGCAATAAACTATAGAAGAGAAGCAGGTATGCACTAATAAATAAGCCCATGTATCACTATTTCCCAATAATGGTATACACTGATTGTAACACTGTATCTAATAGATTCCCTGTGGAAGGAAAATGGCATTCCTTGCTCTCAGCATGAATTTATGAATGTACAGAATTTTATTACAGGAAAACCAGGTCAAATGGAAATGAAAGATGAAGTGTGCATCAAAAATGCATAAAGCTACACGCATTATAGAAATCATTTGCTATAAATTAGAAGGGAAGGAAGTGATGGAGTCTATGTTTTTTTTTCCCAAAGACCAGATATTCCTACCCATGCTTTCAAAGACTGCATATTCCTACCCATTCCTAGGATGGCACTAGCTTATTGTCTGTTTCCCTTTTGGCTTTGGAAAACATTTTCCCCCCATTGCCAAGAACAAAAGGTACTGCCCTAAATGTGCCACTAGTGATCTTTTTGCCTATGGTTCCAAGAGACCCTTGCATTATTTTCAGCTTGTAGCAGACTCGGAAAGCAATCCTGCCTCATTAAATCCACTCCAGCTCTGTGCAAACAACATGGCAGAATCTGGCATCTGTTAAATGAGTGAAATAAAACAGTGCTGTTTCTAGTCACTTGACAGAGTCACTTCAGGAGATGTAGAGGTGCACTCACTACCACCATTGCTCTTTAATCTGCAACTTCTGGGAAAGTGACAGTATAATAAGATAATGTGGTCTGTTAGACTCCCCGGCTCTGTGAAATCTCTCTGACACTTGATTAAGAAGAGCAGTTTCTAATGTCTTTGGGCCGTAAGGACTAAATAAGGTTAATGAATTAATTCAGCAGGCACTGGTACTGGACGAGGGTGGACAGGGCATTAGTAGGTCTGGAAAGTCACAGGCGAGGTTAACAGCCTTGGTGCCTTGATAGGGCTACTGCCTCATGTCTGTGACTATACACAGGCAGCCTGCTCCTTAGCTCCAGCAACAGCCGCCGCCTTCCCTGTTCCTTCCTGAAGGAAGGCTATTGCCAAAGCACACCCCACGTACCCCGTCTCTCGGTCCCATACAGTCAGTACAGCCCCAGGATTTTCCCACGCTGGCCTCAAAGCCCGGCCAGAATAGGGAGTCCACCTACACAGGCTGCTTCAGACAGAAAGGGAAGGGCACTGCCCACTCCTCACCTCGGGACCCCACTGGAGCTCACTAATGCTGCCCCGCTTCAGACTGGCACAGGGCAGCTCTCTGAGGGAGGGCTCCAGCCCCGCAGCCTCCTCCAGCGCCGTGGGGAAGAGGAAGTGGGAGTCCACTCCCTCCCTGTGCCCGCCACGCCACTTGTGGTCTCTGTTACCGAAACCATATCCCACTGTAAGCCTCTTCCTTTAATCACTTGGATTGAAAACCCAGTCAGGCCAAAGTAAATATTTGATCATTAGTTCATGGGAATGGCTCAGGGTTTACTGTGGGAGGAAGAGCTGAGGCGAGCTTGTTCCTGTCAAACAGTCCCTAGCCTGCTGCTAGGGCGGGACCGCTCGGGAGGCTCGGCGCTGCGGGTCCAAGTGTCGCCTGAAAGTAAAGTCGCTGCCAAAGTCCGTGTCGGGGATCCCCGCCCGGCCGGGCCCTGCG
>NW_017729004.1:32295725-32295928 GCF_001723915.1 Gavialis gangeticus | reverse complement strand
CGAGGGCGAGGGCGAGGGTGAGCGCCGCGCAGTGCAGGAGGAGTCCCCAGGCCATCTTCCCTCGTGGGCAGGCAGCAAGCAGCGGGGAAGCAGTAACCCCGAGCCGAGCGCCCCCT
Source organism: Gavialis gangeticus (assembly GCF_001723915.1). Classification (NCBI taxonomy): domain Eukaryota; kingdom Metazoa; phylum Chordata; order Crocodylia; family Gavialidae; genus Gavialis; species Gavialis gangeticus. Next base: position 32,295,812 of record NW_017729004.1, on the reverse strand, counting down.
CGGCACCCGGCTCGTTTCCGATCCCAAATCCTCCCGCGGGCGCGGGGGCAGAGGCGAGCTCCGCTTGACATCCTAGGTTTATAAGTT
>NW_017729004.1:32284252-32295084 GCF_001723915.1 Gavialis gangeticus | reverse complement strand
GCCAGCCCGCGGCTGCCCCGGGGTGAGGGGCAGGCGGGAGCCGGGGCATGGCCGGGGCCCTCCAGCGCCCCCCTGCAGCGTCCGCGAGGAGACTCCCCCGCTCCTGCCCGCCTCCCCCTCCTGCAGCCCCGCTGCCAGGGCTCCTCTCCTCTCCCCGTCCCGTCCCTTCCCATCTTCGAAGTCTTCCTTCCCCAGCCTGGGTGTCTTCTCGCCCCTTACCACAACCTCTCCTGCCCCCTCCATGCCGAGGGGCCGCCTGTGCCTTCTGGGGTAGGGAATGCCCAGCTCCAGATACTTAGCACGCAGATCACTGCATCCCTGTGCCCCCAGCACCAGGGCACAGGCGCTGGCTGGCGAGCAGTGGGACAGGATCGGGATTACAGGGGCCTTCGCATCTTTCTTTCCTTTCTGTCCAGCTGCCATCCTTGCTCTGCCCGACTGGCCTGCCTTGAAGGCTTCCCTACTGCAGCCCTTTACGCAGGGCACATGCAGCTCCTGGATTCAACGGGACTGCCTTTATTGTGGGAGCTGTGGTAGGGGTAGAGAAAGGCCTCTAAGGGCTGAAAGGTGGATGGGTCTGCTCTAGGAAAACAGTCTACAGCTGCAGCAGGCTGTCAAGCACCTCCTTCTTCCTCCTCGGTGCTGGGAAACAATTTGTTACTAGTGTACAGTGGGGCCAAGCACTGTTAAAACTTCCCACCACCACCACAACAACCAACAGATATTAGGGAATTCATACCACAAAGAGATTTTTTTAAAGGATGCTGTGAGAAAATGATTTGACCCTATTGAAGCCAGGGTCATTTGCCTCGTGCAGTCGGAGCATAAATCCCTGTCCCCTGGAACTGTGGGTGAAATAATTTTCAGACACAGTTGTGTAAGTCTGCAGTCGCATGCAACAAAGCTACAGACATGTTGTAGCCCTGCTGAGAAATCACACTCAGCCTCAGACTCCTCCAAACTTGACTCAATCTCACCTCATTTCCATTATCCATTCTTTTGTCTTTCTGAGCAGATGGTCCTGTCCTTTGAAGAACTGACTATCTAGCTCATCACTATCTTATAGCATGCCCTCTGTCATAATTGTTGCTCCTGAATGCCAGGCACAGGACCAGATATTCTTCTGTTCCCTGATTCCAGTCTCATCATATCCAAAGTTCAGTTGCAATTTGTTCTCATAATCATAGCTGAATACCCACTTCTCATTCCTCCATCTCAACCCTTACCTATGCCTTCGTGCAGACTGGTCCCTGTCTCATCAAAAGCTGGCTGCCAGCTGCTAGTCAGACTTCAATACAGTAAGTTTAGTCTCAGCCTTTTCTCATTTCCCTGTTTTCAGTCAGTCTCGGCACCCATCATACACTTCTGATCAATTGTGATGTATATTTTATGGATGGCACATTAAGATTTCCCCCCCGCCTTTCTTAGTAATATTCCAGTAGCTTGGAGCGGGGGTCTGGGATGACATTGCTCTGATTATTAAAGAACAGATGCTGAGTGGACACACTATAGCACACCCCTAAGATGGTGCTCTCTCTAATATAACTGCTAAGCTGACACTTTTGGAGACACAATGTAACTTTTTCAAGGAGGTGTATCTACTTTTTGAGTTAGTAAATTCCATATTTCGGGTCTGATTGAGTTTTTAATAACTTGTGTTTAAAACAGTCTCAGAGGCTGAGTATAGTCTTATTTTTACTTATTGAACAAACACCCAAAGAATAAGTGTATTAAAATGTTACACATCATCTGAAAATGATGGCTCTCTTCCTTTGGGACTAGTGTTGTTCTGTTGTGCATCTCTATGAAGTTAAAGAGAGAATAAATCCATTCCCAAATGCATTATTCTAGGGTGCTCCAAACAAAAACCCATCTGTCTTTTGATTTTGTTTTCCTAACAGATACGCAAGTTCTTTTTTCATGTTTTAAATGCATATTCTGTCTTAGAGTACTTTTATTTTGTATATTTTAAAAGAAATGTAAATAATCAAAATTAAAATAAATCATGTAAATACAGAGCAAATAGATTCACCATGTATGTGGAGGCAATATCCATGTAATATTTTGAAAAAAAAAGGGATGATTGCTGCTTTCACTACCTCACCTGTCTGGTGAGCACTAAATCCATATCCCAGGACTACGTACAACAGTCTAAGGCAGGCCTGTGTAACTTCTAAGGGGCTGGGGGTTGCATAACCTGTGGCTTTTGGCCCCTCAGTCCCATTCCCTGATTGTGCACTGTGCACCTGCATGGTGCCACTGCGGTACTGCACGCCCACTTGGGCAACCCCTTCCACAGCTGCAGTGCATCCTCAGCTCCTCAAACCACTCTGCACCACACTTCCCTGCCCCCTGAGCTGGAGACAGGAAGGAGTGGGGGGCAAAGGCACCAGAGACCCTGGCTGCTGTTGCATCTGGAGTGACAGAGGGACTGGCAGACTGGCAGGAGCCTGGGGGGAGGGGAGGTTGCAACTTGTGGGCTGTATGTGGCCTGCAGGCCACCAGTTGGATAGCCATGTACTAAGGTATAGAGAATCTATGGTTCCTTTTCCCTTATAGAGATGTGTCCACTAGACTGCAGATCCAATTTTGCTACCAGACAGCAGTAACCTCCTTTAAAGCAGGATTCCTTCCTTTCTTCAGAACTAAATTGAGATCTTGAGTTAGATTTCCTTTATATTATTCTGAGTGTGCATGATATTGTACCACAACTCAGCATACGAACATCTTTTCTCTTATCATATATCATCCATCTATTTTTTCTGTTCAGCTCTTTCTTGCAGACACCCACATGCACACTCTTCCATCCATGTATGAGCATCATCAAATATTGTCTGAAAGCACCTTGCCCCCAGTTTCCATTTATTTATTATCTGAACATGTTGAATCTTTAATCATCTAAAATATAAACTAGAATCAAATGAAACACTCAGAAGCCTGTGTTCTGCAATCCATTTCTCACATTTTGGTTATTGCATTTTATTGTACTGATCCTGCAAATGCTTTCATATGTGCTTAACTTTACACCTTCATATCAATAATGTGATATCCTAGTTGGGGCTGGCTGGGGTTGTAACGTCTGAATCTGAATCTACTTTGTGCCAAAGTTCATGGAGTGGTCACCTCTAGGCTTTTGGTTCAGATCCGTCTCTGCTTTGAAATTTGATTTAATGTTTATAATGCCTTATTGAAGATTGTCTGCACTTCCATTATAAACCTGCTTCTTGAGAAGTTTATAATGCAGCCATACAAAATATTTGCCCTGAGCTAAATCATGTAATATAAAACTTAAACCACCAAATGAAAAATATAGTTTGTCATTTAAACGACAGTAGAGAACAACTTTGAAGTTTACCTCTTTTCTTCACTCATGTAACTCAGAAGTAAATTTAATTACAAAACGTAGTTTGGCAAGCAAATAATCATGAAGGTAGACATATTTATTTGGAGTTATTTTGAAAAAGAATACAACAAATTAAAAACATCCAAGATATTAGCTTCTGACAAACAGAGATGTGCACTGTGACTTTATATCAAAGTAATCCCATTAGTTTTTATTGCAGATCTGGGAGCAAAGCTAATATGTGATAGTTTCTTTATCTGGTTCTAGTTCACGCTTTGTCTATTTGTAATCCTCTCTTCTCTGGCCTTCCTGTTTCTCAGTTATCTGCTAAAGTAGTGTCTGTCCAAAATGAGGCTTTCATGTCATCTCCTCTCCTGTTTCTTTGGCTCCATCAACCATTTCCCCAAATCTCCTAGATGGCTTCCTGTCTTTTACTGCCCTGAACTCAAGCTTCTTTCCCTTATCTTTAAGATCATGCATACACTTGCCTTCCTCTACAGCTTTCTTTCCCCATATGTTTTCACCTCCTACAATGTACATCCTCCTACTCACTCTCACATACAATGGTTTTCTCTATCCTATAAGGTGCATTTCTACCCTGCCTTCTGCTGTCTCCAAAATGCAGCCACATATATCTGAAAGAGACTCTTTCTCTTTCTTTTTTTCTTTCTTTTTTTCTTTTTTATACTGGAAGATCTTTTCCTCTTCCATAGGCTTTGTTCTGTTCTATTCAGTTCCTTAAAATGTGCCCCTCATTGTGTTACCAGTAATCTCTCCTGGAATCTTTTCTACATTTACACAACTCTTTCCTGCCCCTTTTTCTCACTCAGCCATCTCTCCAAACCTTCCTTTTCCTGAACTATTGTTTGTGGCTTGACTTGCCGTTGTTTTTCTTTTCTGAATTAGGCTGTAAGAAAAGGATATGTGAAGCATAATTGAATTTGTGGCAATATATTACCCTAACTGATATTTAATGATAAATTAGTAAGAAATAACAATACCTGGTAGACTAAAATGATTCTTAAGTAATTACCAATGATGAAAGAAATAACACCTATAGTTCTGTCTGAAGCTAAGGATCTGATCACATTCCTATTGAGAGCAAGGATAAAACCTTCATTGGGTATCTACACATGTATTTATACTGGCTTAAGTTTACTGCACAGTAAGTTACTGCACAGTAAGCAGGAATAGACCAGTGTCTACATGTGCAGGTTTTAAAGTTAGTCCCAAGTCAGTCCACACAAAAAGTGTTACTGTGCAATAAGGTGTCTACACATGCATTACTGTGTAGTAACTAAACAGGCATAAATTTGATACCTGTATGATGCAGGTATCAAATTTATGGTCAAGTCAGCATAAGTCGCCATATTTACTGCATAGCATGGGCATGCATGAGTAGAGGTGCACTCATACTGAGCAGTAATTTTGGTTACTGCACAGTAAATGTGCACTTGTAGATGCACCCACTGACTTCAAAGGAAGAGAAATCATGCCCTAAATTATGATAAAAGTTCCTTAGATAATAAGCTGTTTTTATCAATTTTAGTTTTTCACCTTATTTAGAAAAATGATATACCAGTATTTGTGTTTCAGTGAAGATAACAGCTCAACATAAGACATAGACAGGCCATTTGATATGTATGGCTTCACTAAATGAAAGACATATGATCATAAAGAATACAAAATAGTGTTAGATTTATCTTTGTATTTCCAATCTTTTGGTGATCTTGGCTAGAAAAATTAATGTCTACCTCATCAAATCTATCCATCTCTATACATTATATATAATTACATTACTTTGTTATTGTATATTGTGGATATTACTTCATACATTTACATTTTATGTAATAATGCTAGAAAGGATGAAATGTTATTAAGAAAATGGAAGCTGTCATCAGGATGCTGCATTTTTGTCATGCACCTCCGTCCGCTGGAATGCAGCAATCACTGTAAACAAGCAGTTGTACTGCATTCATTACAGATCAGGTTCCTGTTCTCAGTCATCTTTCATCTTCTTCAGTAAATGTTCTCTATCATAATTTTGTCTGTCACTTATTCCAGCTGATGTTAAATGTCTTTTCAGCTAAATGCTTGGTTGGGTTATTTATTAACTCGGGAACATTTGCAATGGCATACACACCAAACGGAGGACCCACTTGTAGACTATAGTGGATTGACCAGAACTCTAAGAATGGTACTTAAAAGGATTAAACTTTAGGCTACAGATTATCTCAGGTGAGTTGGCTTCCCCTGTTAATAAGGGTAATCAGGAACTCACAAAATTGAAGTAGCAACTAATATGTAGATTTTTTTTTATTCAAAGGATTGTGCATTTCAACTGCCATCTGATCCAGCTAGGTTAAATGTAGTCGATTTATGTAGCTCTCACTCGTGTTGTTGTATCTTAAGGCTATGAGGTCAGATATGGAGGTGGCACTTAGACTTTGTATTAGCAAATACTATTTCAGATAGGGCTTGGAATTAGAGAACAATACTTATAATGTGTTTAATCTAATGGACTCAATTCCTGGAAGTTGTAGCACTTTCTTTTAATATTTTTCCCTTATTGCCACTTCTGTAAAAATTCTGCTGTGGAAACACTGCCCTTCACAGAAGGATGCTTTGAAAAAGAAAGATATTCACATTTTTGCTGTTATTTTTATCAAGAAAATTCAGTTTAAAAGGAAAACCTATGTTAGCTGTATAGCTGGAGAGCCAACAGAGTTCTTGAAACTGAGTATGTGGGGCATACTGCAGACATGTCAAGAAAACAAGAGGTAGGTGATGGAAAATTTAACTAATAGACATTCCTTAAACTTATTTGGGGGGTGGGGGTAGAGTGAAGGTGGTCTGTGAAATATTTATAGGAAAGGCCTATTTTGAAAAATTGTTTTGGTTCTCTATTTTCTTCCTGTAATTCTCACCACCTATGTTTTACTGATACCGGGCATGTCTACACATGCGTTAATGCGCATTTCCTAATGCACATTAAATGTAGTACCTCCAATGTGAGGTAGTAAATAAATACTCATTAGGCTGTCCTAATGCGCAGTACTTATAGATTTCATAGACATTAGGGCTGGAGGGGACCTCACAAGATCATCAGTTCCAGCCCTGTGCCCAAGGGGCAGGTAGTCAGCTAGGGTCAAAGGATCCCAGCAAGATAGACATACTGAAAGTGTATGCTTTTAAAGTTAGGTATCCAGGTTGTAGCCATACTGGTCTAGAGGAAAAAGCAATCAGGACTCGTAGTAGAGATGATATCTTTTATTAGATCAGCAAGAGTTTTGCAAAAAAATGTCTTTAATTGCAAGTTTTCAGGCACAAACATCCTTCATCAGGCATTGGAGGAAAGATTGTAAAAGTTCTCTTGGGTAGAAATGGAAGTTCATATTTCATAGGATTTTACAGAGGAGTCAATAGATGGAAAACTCCTCTGGGCAGTTGGTTCATAGCTGACTTGGAGTCTCTCACCTCTTGTGAGGTTCTGTGATGATGCAAATTACCTCAAAACAAAGGCAGGAGCAGCGTTTCAGGTTTCAGGTGGTCACAGTTGCTTCCTGCTTTGGAAAATATGAAGATTTCTTTTTAAAAATCAGCTAAAATTCAATATCTTCCGTGTATTAGGTATCCAGGTTGTAGTCATGTTGGTTTAGAAGAAAAAGCAATCAGGACTTGTAGTAGAGATGATATCTTTTAATAGACTAACAAGATTTTTACAAACATTTTTTTTCAGTAAACATCTATTGACTCCTCTGTGAAATATGAACTTTCATTTCTAGCCAGGAGAACTTTTACAGTTTTTCCTCCAATGCCTGATGAAGGGTGTTTATGCTTGAAAGCTTGCAATTTAAGTCATTTTCTTGCAAAATCTTGTTGGTCCAATAAAAGATATCATCTCTACTACGAGTCCTGATTGTTTTTTAAGTGACACTTTATGCACAGTAGTCTATTTTACTGTGCATTAGTGTAATTTCATGATTTTTTATGTGACACTTTAATGCACTGTAAAATAGGCTACTGCGCATTAAAGTGCATATTTAGATGCCCCCTCTGGCCTCTCTCCAGAAGTTGGGCACAAAAAATCTAGCTGCAATGGGAGCAAGCTCAAATCATAATTTGTGCCTCTTTTATGGAAAAATTAATATTCAAAAGAAGCTTTCTTGACAATGGCCAGCTAAGATATTCTTTAAGTCTGTCACAAAATCCTGAATCTTATTTTGTGAAAATGGATAGAAATATTGTACTTACTTTCATGTCATCTCCCAGACGCTTTTTGTGTGACAAACTACTTAAATCCATTTAGCGCTATAGTTTCATGATGACTGCGTAACTTAGAATGGATTTCATCTAGAGACTCTGTAGAAAGGAACAGGGTTAAGTAATGTAGCTGCCAAGCAGAAGTAGGGTAGAATGCTAAATTAAGTCGATTTGGGACTAAAACATGCAAACAGGTACATATAGGGTAAACTTTCTGAATGACAACCACAAAAGTGATCTATCTTAGTTTTGACAAAGTTGGAAACTTAAGTGGTAACAGTACCAGTCACATAGGCCTCATATGAAACTGTACAAAAAGGGAAACAAAGTGAATGTGGATGACAGTGCTTACTGAATCAATTGAAGAATCAGTGTGGGCCCATTTCTCTTGGACCTACCCCTTTTGCAAGTTCCTGATGCTTATATCTGTATTGGTAAATGGGGTAGCTGTATGTAATGCTTATTGTACTGCTGGTGTACTTTTGGAGAAAGAGTAAAAAAAAACAATTGTCCTTGTGACTTAATAAAGGAATCTTTGGCTGAATTATAGTCATGCTTTACTTGAATCCCAACAGACTTACATTGCCCAGGTTGCTATAGCAGCTAAAACTTCTTTTGTAAAATTGTCATCAGCCCCTGGCTTTTGGTAACCACATAACCAGATATATTATTTGTTTAATGAAGGAGCTCTTCAACAGGCTGCTTCCAAGTTAGCTGTCCAACAAGTATGTGATTGCTGTGTGTAGTATTTTATTCACAGAGGCCATCTGGACAGGCTTGACAAAGGATTCATATAATTTGCCAGAGAACATCTTGTTTGCTGGAAAAAAAAATCAATTTTCAGTGTTTCTCTAACTGTACTCTGAGATGTTGTTTTTTTCCTTCTCAACTGCTCTCTTGACTTTACAGCACTGAAGTTTCTTTGTCATCATCTCAAGATTGATAAACACAATATTGCTTCCTTATCATGTCTGTAACTAAAATGTCACATACAGAAGAGTATGCTAGCATTAATTTCAGGCTCTAATTATTAACCCCTCATTAAGTTATTCCAAAGTGGCCCATGGTTGCACAGAGATTCCTGCTGCTTCCCTGTTGTTTTTGAGATTTTCTTTGTAGTTTGCTTATCATGCATGTCTATAAACATTCATTTATTTTTTCTTCCACCTTTGGGCCAAATTCCACTATAAGAAAGAACTCACTAAATAACAAATAAACAAAGGTGAGTTGAATTGACGTGGATAAAAGGTCAAAACACACTTATGGGCAGAGTTGCTTTGCTAGTTGCATGTGAGAAATTCAAAACATGTTCAGTTGGAACTGAATGGAAGTGAGGTGGAAATGAGTGGAAGCGTTCAGTCAAAAATACTGTGGTGAGACCAGTGGGAAGAAAGAGTCTAGTTGAAAAAAGGGACAGGCAGGCAGAATCAAAGGGTGCCAATTTCCCCATGAATAATTCTGTAAAAAGCACTTGTATCAGAGCTCAATCCTGTAAAATTCTGAGTATTGCTATAAGGTGCTGTTGAACTGCTACTGAACATTATCAGGAGTTGAGGGAGTTGGCGAAACACTCAATATCTCACCTAAGAGCCCTATACTTTGAATGTTTGAACCCCTCACACCAAGAGCTTAAAAATCAGTATACATCAAAGCGGTTTTTCACTCAGTGGGTACGTCTACACATGCAATTAATTTGAAACAATAAAGTTGGAAGCAGTTTGAGCTAAGGTAAACTACTCCTGGGCACAACATCTATATATGTGCACCTGGGATAGCAGCAATTTGAGCCAAGGTGGAGCAGTTTATACCAGGGCTGCTCCTGGCCTGCTCTGCCCTGAGCTTCAGGTGGCAATGTTGGGCAGTGGAGGGGCTGGCTGAGGTACCAGGGTGCTGAGCTATGCAGTTAGGCATTAGGCAGGAGTCTGGCCCCCTGCTGCCTTGGTCTGACTAGGTGCAATTTATACCTATGGTCAGCATCTACACGTACGTTTAATTACACTGAATTACTCTGCCATAAGCTAGAACAGTTGGGGGCTACTGTTGGTGATGTTGATTGGCTTGCTGTGGCCTAATACCATTGCATGTGTAGATGGCGATGCTTTACTCCGCAGCTAGTCTACTCAGCAGTAAAGCACATGTGTAGATGTGGCCAGTTGCTTCTAGTTAGGAGAGGGCTAACATTGTCAGGCCTCTGTGATAAGCTATCCTGTTGAAAAGTATGTAACAGTATTTAGAAAATGGATCTAATATAATTTTGACATATACATTACACAATATAGTAAAACATTTTTTAGATAGATTGAAATGATATAATTCATATTTAGGACCATGTATTTTATGAATACATGGGCCATGGAAAAGTCATGGAGCAGGTCTTCAAGGAATCCATTTTCAAGCACTTGGAAGAGAAGGTGATTAGGAACAGTCAGCATGGATTCATCAAGGGTAAGTCATGCCTGACCAAACTGATTGCCTTCTAGGATGAGATGACTAGCTCTGCAGATGCGGGAAGGGCAGCGGACATGATATGCCTTGAATTTAGCAAGGCTTTTGGTATGATCTCACACAACATTCTTGCAAGCAAGCTAAGGAATTATGGGTTGGATGAATGGACTGTAAGATGGAGATAAAACTGGCTGGATTGTCAGGCTCAAAGGGTAGTAGTCAATGGCTTGATGTCTAGTTGGCAGTTGGCAACTGGTATATCAAATGGAGTGCACCAGGGGTCGGTCTGGGGGCTGTTTTTGTTCAATATATTCATCAGTGACCTAGAAGATGGGATGAAGTGCACCCTCAGCAAGTTTGCAGATGATACCAAGCTGGGAGGAGTAGTAAATATTAGGGATGTGCGAAGCAGGCCCTATTTGATTCGGATTCAGATTTGACCCAAATCAGGGACAGTGATTTGATTTGTTGATTCAGATCACTGTTCCTGATTTGATTTGGCTGAATCCAAATCTGAAGATTTGATGCTGATTCGGAGAATCAGCGATTTGGAAATACATAGACACAGCTTTAAAAGTTTTCTCCACATACCTTGAGGTACCTGGCATGGCTCATGATTGCCCCCCGAAAATCCAAGAAGCACCAGTCACTGAGCTGGGGGGCCCCCCAGCACACTTCTGGGTCTGCTGCCAAGTGCACTGGGGAGCACCCCATGCTCCTGTGGGATGCTCCATGCGCCCTAGCATCACAGCACTCATAAGCCCCTGCTACCTAGAGGTAT
>NW_017729004.1:32283699-32284241 GCF_001723915.1 Gavialis gangeticus | reverse complement strand
CAGTGATTCAATTCATTGATTTGGATCACTGTCCCTGACTCGATTTGACTGAATCCACATCTGAAGATTTGATGCTGATGCAGAGAATCAGTGATTCGGACATAGACACAACTTTCAATGTTTTTTCTGTATACCTCAAGATACCAGGTGGCTTGTGAACGCTGCGATGTTGGGGTTGACGGAGTGTCCCACAGGAGCATGGGGGGGTCCCCACATGCTGGGTGGCAAACCCAGAAGTGGTCTGGAAGTACTTTTGGTCCTCTTCCGGGTTCACCAGGGAGTGCACAGGGGGGCCCCCTCACACCTCCCTGGCTTGGCGATCATCCTCGGGCCACCCCGGGTATCCCCCCAGACCCAGGAAGCACCAGTTGCTGAGCCAGGGGCAGTGTGGGGGGGCCTCCCGGATGCTCTCCAGCAGACCCAGAAGTGGACTGGAAGTGCTTCTGGTCTACTTCTGTGTCTGCTGCCAAGCATGCTGGGGAGCCCCCTGCATTTTTGTGGGACACTGCATGCGCCGCAGCATCGCAGCATTCACGAGCCAC
>NW_017729004.1:32266993-32278699 GCF_001723915.1 Gavialis gangeticus | reverse complement strand
TGAGCTGGGGGGCCCCCCAGCACACTTCTGGGTCTGCTGCCAAGTGCACTGGGGAGCACCCCATGCTCCTGTGGGATGCTCCATGCGCCCTAGCATCACAGCACTCATAAGCCCCTGCTACCTAGAGGTATGTAGAAAAAACAGTTGAAGCTGTGTCTATGTCCAAATCTCCAAATCTCTCCGAATTGATTCAGAGGGTTCCAATTCAATTCAGAGAGATTAAAGGGTCATCTGATTCGATTCAGATTCAGATAATCAGCTACCAAATCAGGACGAATCTCCGCCAAATGGAATCAGGGACCGAAGCTTCGCACAGCCCTACTGGAGAAGTTAAGCTTACTATTATAATCTGTTACTGCATTTTAACAGCATGCTACTTTGCTGCCAAGAAGCATACTCAGGTTCTTTAATCTATTGACCTACTGCCCCCAAAATAAGAGTATTGCCAACCAAAATCAGCTCCTATTGAAGAATAAGGTATTCAAAACATTGGAAAGAAAAAATATCTGAGCAGCTAATCATATGATTTATCCAAGAAGTACTTATTAAAATGTATTTATTTTCTTAAGGAACTCTGCCCCCTTTCCACTGCCTTACAGCAAAATTAAGTATTTATGAGTGTTAACTTAATATAAATCATATCAAATTAAGTTAATTTTGTTTAACAGCTAACTTAGCCTTATTCCAAAATTTTAAGGTTTTTTTTTTAAGGGAACGAGAATGAAAAAGTCATTTGAACTAGAGTAGCAATTTCATTGCCCATGCTGAGGGAAATGCAAGAAGTAAGACTGTCCCCTTAGGCTGCATCTGCGCAAGCATGGGCGTTTGTTACCCCAGGGACAAGAAGCAGCGGCACACCTTGTGCCACTGCTACTTGTCCCTGGGGAACCACTGTGCCACGCTGGGTGGGATAGGGGAGGCTGGGGCCAGCAAATATGCTGGCTCTAGCAGCCTTCCCTGGGGGCCTCAGGGAGCTGAAGCCATGGCAATCCTGCCTTTCAGAGCCTGGCCGGCAGGCAGAGCATGGCTCTGGCTGGCCAGGCTCCAGTTTTGGACAGCATGCGCTGTCCCTGCATGCACCATCCCTCTTTTTTTTGCACAGGATTTTTTTCACACCGGGATCTCCTGGGGTCAACCCCCTCACCTCCCACTGCCCACTTTGATACCTGAATGTGTGGTGTGTGGTGCTGCAGAAGGGTCTGCAGTGCTACATACCACATGGCTTTGCTCATCTGGATGTGGACTTATTAAGGGGTAAAAAGTAAATCTGAAATAAAATTTTAGATGCTCTCCATATTGATGTATGAATCATTGAACTGGGCACAAACCTTCCTTATCTAGTCACATACTCAGGAGCTAGCACCACATGAGGGTACCCTTGTCCTGGTTGGCATCTCATGTAGCCAGTCTTCACTTCCCTAGGAGATATCTCAGCAGCTACATTCCAGGACCAGGAAGGTCCAGCAGAGTTTGCTTCTGCATTATTCCCCATGCCATTGAGACTAACAGATCCAATCTTGCCATCTGTTAATACATTTATTTTTGGTTTTCATAATTTGCAGTACTACCAGTAACAGGCTAGAAATTGATTTTTAAAACCATTTGATTTAAGAAATCTTAGTGCTGGCCATATGTTTCACCTTCTTATGTCATGTCTAAGATATGCTAATGTCTGCATTTCAAAAACATGCATATTGAGTCACATGCAGAAGTACACTATGGTCACTGCTAGAATTGCCATAGCTCATGTTCTGATTGCTATTTTGCAAAGATATTAACAAGTTTTACAGATCAAAGCAGGCTCTTTCTCAACATAGTTTAACATATATAAACAAAATCTGTTTCAGTAACTGTGAAATCATTTGCATTCATAATTATAGTGGATTTTCTCATAAATTGCAATCATATCCAAGAAAACACATAAAAATAGAAATATGTTACTTGTGGTTTCTCGTTCAAAATGGGTTTCTGTTTTATGAAGCTGCATTGATACAGAATTACATTTACTCAAAACAAAAAACCTGAAATATCATAACGTGGCAAGGTGATAACAGATCAGATTCAAAAGGACTAGAGTTCCTCCCGAAAAAGGAGTTAGAACCTTTGAAATCATTACTACTGTGATAGGAACAAAACTTTCACCTGGAAATAATGCCACACATTATAGACATGTGATGACATTATTCCAGCTGAAGGCCTCAACTGAACCAAAACATTTGAATTTTTTATGAGGTTTTACATTTTTGATGAAAATATCCTTGTGAGGAACTGTTACTAGATTAAAAAATATGTCTGTCAGAAAAATATTCAGGTCTGTGGTGTTATGAAAGCTCTTGGAAGTGACGATGGATGCTCAGTTGATCAAAAGTCTCACCTGATTTAAAATGCTCAGAAAAAATCCAATTAAGCTAAGTAGAGACCAAGAAATCAAAATTTTTCCTTTTCCATGCAAGCACCTGCATATTTTCATGAATTTAAGCTCTTATTTGTAGATGTAGCCTATATAGAAAATAATGAAATCTTTTCCTTTTCAAAGAACTCTAAATTATGTGTAAGCTCCACTTATCCAAAACATTTCAGGTACATAAAGAACATTCAGAAAAACAGGTTTTAATTGATTAGGTTGAGTGACTGATGCATATATTCATTTCTCAGTATATTACCATAAAATCAGATTCTGATTTACCAAGTTATATACCTCACTCCTCATGGAGAACTATTCAACATAAAGGATGGCAGAATCTGGCTTACAATGAGATTTATAGTATTCTGAATAAAAGTTGCAGCATAATAACTTTTGACCATAATTGTTTATTTAAATTGTTTTCTCCAAAAACAGGTGATTAGGTTAAAATAGAAACTGACACATTTTCTCCATCTCAAAGACTGAATCTGAAAACTGTCCTTCTGAGGTTTAATGAAGTTTGAATACCTTCTTAAATGGTCTATATTCTCTGCATTTCCTGATTGCAAGCTGGAATTAACAAAGGAAGTGCTGAAATATCACAAAGCTGAGATCTCCGAACCAATCTGCAAAACCCAAGAGGTGATGCAGAATAAATATCCAGTTACTTGAGTACTTAATTCAGCAGTAGTAAACTTAATCTGTAAAGTTTTCATTTCAATCTAAACTTCCTCAAAGTTCATCGGTTTCGGTTTGGGCCTGCAGAAATTTCCTAGCATGCTCTAGGAGAGCACTGAGAGGTTTGTGTCTGTGTGTGTGTTCACACACATACACACATGTATGGAAGAATACTGCTGATACTAAGAAAACTTTAAGGCAATGCAGCTGCCTGATTTACTGTGAAATCCAGAATTACCATACCAAACCAGTGGCTTGGAAAAGAGAAGGGCCATTTACTGTGCCAAATTAACACATTTGGGCTCTGTTGGAATAGCTTGGGAAGCCAATCCTTGAGCTGAGGGCTGTTCACATTAAATGCACAGCCATCATCCCCAGTTGTTTAACTGTGTTAGCTCAAGCATTTCAGTTGATACAAACATGCCTGGGAGCGGCCTTGCTAGGGAGCACTTTCTCAGGAAGCCAGAACCCAAATCATTTAACACTTTGAATTACACCTGGAAGCCAGAGTCATGACAAAAGAGATCTAATATACTCTCTATGGCTAACATTGCCAATTGCATTTAACAAAAATGGTAGTTTCCATCAGGTCTTCAGATGTAGCCCCATGTAATGTAACTAAATGTAATGCAATAACTAAGTGTAAAAATCAGAAAGGAACTGATCACAAGTGGTAAGATGATCAAGATCCAAAGGGAAATTTAATAAATGTATAACCAAATACAAGTATTTTGGCTCTTGATGCCACAGGTAATCCCAAGTACTCCTGAAGATGTGAAAGAACTCGAAATCATTAGCTCCCTAAATGAAAGATAGGATGGCAAATCAACCCCCCCTCCCACTCATAACACATTAACATTGCCCAAATTAAGCTTCTGCCAGCTTGCCCTTATCTAAGTATTAATCTCCGCCAGGCACAGAGGAAGCAAAGATGCTGCACCATCTGGGGATCTGATGAAAATGAGGCAGAGAGAGAGCTGTGTATAATCTGCAGCTTGATAGTACCACTGCCTAAATTGTTTTAGTATCTCCCTTAGTATCCCATATAGGAAGAGGAATAAAATTCAGCTCGGTAGAACCTGCATGAAAGAACTTTCTGGAGGAGCGACCAATTTATCAAAACAGCTTCTTTGACCCCTTTGGGCCAAGTCCTGTTCACCAAAATCAGAAGTTTTTCCATTAAATTCAATAAGAAGAGGATTTGCCACTTGGAGAGAAAAATAACAAAACTAATTCAAGTAATAGTTGTATTGCTTATCTAACCTAAGAACCACAGGTATGATGGGGCCTCTGTACATGCCATAAAATTGGGCTTTAAGCAGCTTAAATACCCTTTTGTACCACTTTAATGGCATTGCTGTTTGCACGTTTGGCAGTGTATTCTGCTTTAAATGACTTTGGTATGTAGCAAGATAAAACACCTCCAAGATGTTTTAGTTTGCTACCTAACAAAGTGCATCAGAGCATGGGGCACTGGAAGCTGGCGTGTTCGGGGCTTGGTGAGCCCCACACAGCTCGGGGGCTGTGGGGCCTGGCAGCAGCCTGTGCAGGCAGGCTCTACCGATGAAAAAAATATAAAAGCGCTGAGTCTGATTTTTTTTTTTTTTGTCCCTGGAGCCTGCCTGAGCTGTGTGGGGGCCCAGTGCTTCCCTCCATGGCTGCGGGGCTGGGGGCAAGTGCCTCCCTCTGTGGCTGTGGTGCCCCCAGGACCGCCTGGGGTGGGTGCTTCCTGGGGGCCCCCATGGAGCTCAGGGACTGCTCGGCCCCACTGGTATCTTACCCCCCTCCTCCCCTGCTGCTGAGGAGGCAGGTGAGGATCAGACCCCCACTCTTGTGTATGTGCCACAGAGGTTTAGTTTCCTTTTCAAATGTCCCTGAGAAGGGAAGATAAAAGAATGGGTGATAACTGGCAACATTGTGAGTGTGTAATATTTTTTGTTTTTTGAGATCAGAGGTGCCATGTCTTTGTGAGATGGTATGTTCTGTTCCCATAAAGAAGCATTCATGTCTCAAATGGCATTGGATCTAATAGTTTCATATTGCTCCTGGTTGCAATTTGAAATTACTCCTGAACCTTCAGAACTGCAGCAACTGACAATAATACAAATTTTACCATAGTAGAGGTCACACATGTCCTCTGTAGTCACAGCTGTATGGCTACCAGTGTGAGGGGGAGACTGCCTAGGAGCAGCGGAGGGCAGGAAGAAGAAAGTTCGCTTGTCTGACTGCCCTCTACCCCCTGGGTAATTCACTGCCAAAGAGCAAGTTTTACTTGGCTTCCACACAGGTTGACCTTTATTGTTGCTGATGTGGATCCAGCGTTCACTACCTTCAAGCATCTACACGTTTCACATGTGATCAAACTCAAAGGGTCAACAGAGGTTGGCGAATATGTAGATGCAGGGTGAAAGGGCGGGGAAATGAGCTGATACTTATAAGAGGTCCCTTATTTTCTGTTAAGTTTTATTCGGCACAAGTTTGCAGTGTGCTCCTTCCTGACAGACTGGACAAACATTTATAGTAGATCTAACTGTAGTGGTATGCACACATATCCAGTGAATACGCTGCAGGCTGCTTTAAATAATCTAGCATGGTTTGTAAGGGAATCTTTATTTTAATCCTAGCAATTTTTCTGGAAAATTGTGAGGGGAAAAAATGACTAAGATAAAAAAATAAGCTCTTATAGTAGTTAAGAAAACCCAGCACTGTAACATGATTAACGTTAATAAGTAGTGATTTTAACGGAGGCAAAACTGACTACGACATGGTATGGCTGCATTTTAGGAATTTTAAGGTGATAATTTGTGTATTAAGCTGTAAAAAATTGGTCTTTACCGCAAGGAAGCAGCAGGTTTGATAGCTAACGCAGAAGGTAAAACAGGAAAGAAAATTCTCTCCAAACCATAGTGTTTTAACATAATGGCCAGGAGATGTGCTTAAAAAATATTAGCCAAGACACCTATGGCAGACATGACTCCTACAGAAAACTGCTGTTTTTTGATGTGTCTGATGAATGTAACATAAAAAAAGAACAAAAGAGAAAAGGGCATTTTAACTCATTTTAATCTCTTTTTAATTTAAACACAATTTTATGGTAGGCACTACCTTCTCAGCATAGTAATGGTATTTAAAAAAGACTATGCACATTAACTTTTATAGTGTCATCATGACCTGCAAGTACTCAAATGTGTCAAATCAAGACAATGTCATTGCTTCCTAATTGTCTAAAGCCAAATAATGTAATAGTTTATGGATAGTAAAAGGCATCATGCTCTGTTTTGGAAAAAAAGTTTAATTGTCATTTCACAGGAGTCTCTTTATTGAATTTGATGTAACTATATGTTAAGTATCTGTGATGATTAAACATAGTAAGTAACTAGGACCACATGAAATTACACCTATGAATGAACTTCCTTTTTTAAAGAAAACTTTCATTTGTGAACTGGTGGAAACTTTATAATATAAATGTGTTTCTAATGATTTTAGGTTAAGCCATGCAGGCAACATTCAATATACTCACATTAGGATTTTGATGACACAAAAGTTCAGAGTTCATTTTGCCTAAAGCATTCTTTCCCTATTGAGAATTCAGTGAAGTACAGTGGTATGTGACCAGAATAATCAAATAATAAACAATATTCTAGGTTATCACAAAGATAAAAAGGATTAAAATGACACTTTGAAATACAGATCTAAATGTGGAAGGTAATGGAAAAAAACATTTTCAAAGAAAGAAAAGGTCTTATATATCACCTACAGATTAGTGAAAAGCTGTTAAAAGAGGTAGAAGGAAGATTATAACTATCCTGTTGGTAAAATAAATCAACAGAAGAAATACAAGAAGTCAAGAAGACTTTTATAATATGAAAAAATAGGATCCATGTATGGTCGTAATTTACATAAATTAAGCATGTAGGTCAGCATGATATTTTAGAACATGGTGTGGGTAATGCATTATATAAATTAGAAGCATTTTCTGTCCAAGAAACATTTTAAGGAAGGTTACAGGTCTCCTACTCTCCTCCTCACACTGGGGTAACACAAGTTCTGTCTGATTGGAATCTACAAATAGGAAACTAAAACATTTAAAGAGAGGATATTACTCTTCTAAAAACTGTGGTGCTCAACAACATTTTTCTGAATATCTTTCTGTAAGCACATAATGGAAACACAGAACACATTTTGAGAATAGGTGAACCATTTGCAGTAGAGTAGGAGATCCCATTAGTAAGGTTATACTGAATGTGTCCTTCAGATGCAGGGGACTCAATTTGCAAAGAAGACATTTTTAAGCATTTAACCAAATGCCATTAATTGTGAAAATGTATATACAAATAGTACCTATGTCTAATTAGGATATTTGCATACCAAGTTGTTCATTTGAGTGGTCTGTATGCATACACATATAAGTTATTCAGTTCTCCACTTCTTCAGTGAGCATAGCTCACACTGACATCATAGGATCCAAGGCATATAAAGGAGGAAGAGAACAGGCCCATTAACACATTTCATCTCTGGCCAATGAAAATGAGGATGGTTCTGAGAGTTTTCTGCTTTAAGTAAGTTCAATATAACTGGTCAGATATGATAGACTGCTCATTCAAGGAGAAATTATATTTTAAAAACTCATGTGATACACCCCAGAACTAAGGGGATATGATCTTAGGACTCTTTCGAAGTGCTATTCAAAATACTGTGTGATTTTATTTCTGTTTCTAGGGTTAAGCAGTATTGGGAAGATGGAGGCAGCACTAAAACTGTGTTCACAGTGTTATCTTACCTGAGCGCAACACAGAGACAGTTTTCTATTCTAGTCCTCAATACTTAACTCTAGTCTTTTTATAAATGTGGGGGCAGTACAGCAATTAAAACAGAGGTGCCATGACATCACTTTTTGAGGGTAATTGCAAGGCTTTCATTTCTTGAAAATTAGTACTTCATTTGGTTCATCTGCATTGGTTCCCATTGATTCGTCAGTAAGTTGGTTAGCTAATTTCCTTGACACACTAGAAAGCATAACCCTATTGGTTAATATATATGTACATTTTCCAAGGATTCTTGTCATTGCTTTATCATTTTAAATACTATTCATTACTTCCTAATACATAACAATTAGTTGTCTAGGTTTGCTTTAGCAACAGTAGTCTTAAGTTCTTGGCCTCAACAGGTACATCATAGTTTATAGGGATCCCAAGGTAGTACAGAAATCTACCTTCTGATGCATAGGATATCCTCTCCCCTGTAAAATATGCCTGAGAGTAAAACCTCCCCTAAGTCACTCTAATAGCTATAGATGTCCTTCAGACCATCACCAGCTGGCATTATTTATATTCTGGAAGATGGATTAAGCATCTTGTGTGTATAAAATACATGATTTATTTAATTTAGAATGTGAGCACTTGGGGGCAAGAACATTTTTTTTCTATTTTGTATTGCCAAGCACATTGGCAGCACTCAAGAAAATAATAACTAGTAATAATAATAGCGTTTCTCCTTTTATCCTACTTAGCTAATATTTGGGACCTGGCTGTATTGTACACACAAGAAACAGAAATGGATAGTATGATGCAGATCTATTTTGGTGAACTCCTATATACTTACAAAGAATGCCCATAAAGCCATGTTTCCTTGCATGTTGTAGAAACAAACATCAAGCAGTTTCCTGCATACATTATCCAAGTGGGCCTCTTTAGTGTGAGTCTTATACCTCAAGGAATTCAGTCTCCCTGCTCCTTCTCAAGGCCATGCTTATTGCATTTCTGGCTATTCTTTTCACTTTCTCTACTTTTTACATTTTGTTCCATATGCAATCACTTTCTCAAGGCAGGATCATCCCTGTCTAAACCATCTGAGACTAGTATTTGTCTAAACTGCTCTTAAAAACTTCTAGGGATAGATATTCTACAACCTTTCTAAGGTACTCTGTTCCAAAGTTTACCCACACTCCTAGTGAAAAAGTTCTTCCAAACAGCCAACCTGAATTTCCCTCACTGCAATTTAAGATTGTTACTCCTTGTCCAATCCCCACAAGCCAAGGACAGCTTTTGTAACAACCCTTTGGGTATTAGAAGACAGTTATCAAATCTCCCTCAGTCTTCTTCTCTCCACACTAAATAATCCCAGCTCTTCCAACCTCATAAATCATGTTTACTAGATCTCTAATAATTTATGTTGCTCTCTGGAGGACTTCTTTATTTTGTCCATATCTTTTATGAAGTGCAGTGCCAGAAACTGAACACTGGATACCGGGTGCTGAACAGAACAGAAGTATCACTTCCCTTGAATTGCAAAATATGTTGCTATTAATACAGCTCAGTATGCTATTGCCATGTTTTGCAACAATAGCACAATTTGTTCATGCCTGCAAAACTTTGTATTACGGACCAGATCCAAGTTGTCTATATATGAAAGACCTACTTGATAGTACCCATGGCAGCATAATAATAATAATAATAATAGAACCTGGAGGAGGGTACTAGGTAGAAAACTATTTCTGTGTATAGTCATTAACATTTTTAAATGAATTGGCTTTAACTGTGTTTGCTCAACTTTTAGGATTATTTTCTGTGAACATTATGATGAACAGTTTTATGGTAGAATTGATCACAGAGAGATGGATAAAGCCTTATGGCCCATTTAAGTCTCATTTAATCCCATAAGATTTAAATGGTGCTAGGATTCTGTAAAGGAGTGAATTTTATTTACCAACAACTAATTCTAAGTGACCATTTACAACATACTTGCTGACAATGATTTTTAAAATTTAAAGCCATAAATTCTTACACCAGAAAATTAAGTCTACCTGGTACCAATTGTGTCCAACAAGGAAAAAACTGCCATGTGACTATTATGTCCACTTCCAACAATGACAATTTTGAATTTTAATGATCAAATATATGCAATGAATTGCTCGCAAGTGAGCTTTAGGGTATGGATTATTTGCCAAACCATTTTGAACAATGAGTAAATTCAGGGAAGTGATGATATGTTCGTGGACAATTCACAAATACAAAATAAAAGGCAAAATTTGTCAGATAAATTATTCATTGCAAATCATTAGCCCAGCTCTACTGACATTCTATCCTTGTACTGTAGATCTTGTTTTCACCATATGGAGAAATAAAACGCATTTCTAATTTGTTTTCTAATAAGTACTAATTAGCTCAGGCCTTTGAGATCCATAAGGAAATAAAGTGTGTCCTTGTAGCCTTCCAAATAAAGCTCTAAAGCTGCAGCTGGTGAAGTCCCACACTGCTCTTCCTTTCCAGTCTGTAAGAAGAAATTGAAATCATCCCTCATTTAGATTTTAATATAAAAATTAGGTTAAAATATGAATGAATAATCATTTTGTCACTGGGCAATGCATGGGGGCACTGCCTTGGCACTGGCTTATGGCATGATCAGAAGGAAAATAACAGGGAAATAATTAAAATATTAGAATAATATAATAAGAAAAGGGAACAAAAGGAGGAGGAAGGGAAAAGAAACAGTCTTTAAAACATTTTTCCACAGAAGATATTGCTGAAAAGGGTCTTTCCCAGAAGAAAGTTTACTCTACTATCACCATAGTAGAAAAGCAGAACCAGCTCTGAGGGTGAGCTGTTCAGGGCATATCAAAGAATTACAGAGTGACTGATGGAAATGACATATTGGATCATTCAGTGCCTCCTCCTGCATTGACTGCAAAATTTTTCTTCACAGTGGGCGTGTCCACACATGCAAGCACATGCACTTGCAGCAGCTCAAATAGAAACAGTGCAAATTTGAGCTGGGGCTTTTTGACTCAGCGCTTGTGCCCCAACATGCACTTTGGTGTGATGCAAGTTGTGCCACTTGGGGCAAAATAACCTTGCCTGCCTCCTCCTGGATCTGCAGCCGGGGGAGCTAGAGCCTGGAGCCAGCACCTGTGCTGTCCCCAGCAGTATAAAAAGCTGCCCTGTCCTGGTCCCATCAGTACAAAAAGCTTCCTTGGCAAGTAGCTGAGGGCTCCTTGCTCTCAGGAGCTTCTGGGGCCCAGCCAATTGGTACCTGGGGACACTACCACTTGTGCCAGCTGGACTGCTGCAGCAGTCCTGAGAGTTCCCTGCACCCTGTACCCACTACAGCAGTCTGGCAGTGGGGGCTGCTGCCTGGCTGTGACCTGCTGTGCACCTGCAAGACCCAGATGGGGACTGCACAGCCAGGAGAGGCATCTGCCCCTCTGGGCCAGCTGCCAGTGGGCTGTGGCTGCAGAGTTGGCCTTTGTGCAGCACTACTGCCATGTGTGCCCCTGCCTGGGCAGCTATTGCCCGGAAGATGTTCCCAGTGTGGTGGCCTGCTTTGAATTGTCAAAGCATGTCCTCCTGGCCCCAATTGCCCAGGAGGTCAGCTACCTCCAGCTGGGTCCAAGGTGCCAGCTCTGAGCAGGCTCCTCTGTGTGGATACTGCCACTTGCCTCCCTAGCAGGAATTCTGGTGTTTGAAAACTGAAAAATCCCTGATAAAAAAATCACAAAGTCACTCTGTAAAATTCCCTGAAATCCATGTTTCTCCACAATTAAAACAAAAGAGCACTATACATAGAGAGAGAGCAAGAGACAGAGAGACAGCGATTGGTTGGGCAATGTTTTACTGATATATCTACAG
>NW_017729004.1:32266214-32266445 GCF_001723915.1 Gavialis gangeticus | reverse complement strand
TTTGATGACTGTCCCACCTGGCCTGACTCATTGCTTGCATCCCCAGACCCCCCAATGGCTGCCCAACCTGGCCCCACCCACTGCTTGCACCCCCAGACTCCCAATAGCTGCCCCACCTGGCCCCATCCCCCTTGTGCCTCCCAGAAACCCAATGGCTGCCTCATCTGGCCCCCCACTTGAACCCCCAGACCCTTGATGTCTCCCCTACCTAGCCCTACCTCTCACTTGCAA
>NW_017729004.1:32253920-32261214 GCF_001723915.1 Gavialis gangeticus | reverse complement strand
TCCCCTACCTAGCCCTACCTCTCACTTGCAACCCCAGACCCCCAGTGGCAGCTGTGCCTGGCCCCCCCCCCTGCTATCACCCCCAGAAACCCAATGGCCCTGGCCCCAGCCTCCCAACACTTTAAAAAAAATAAAAAAGCCCCCCACTAACTGGCAGTAGCAGAAGCCATTGGGGTCACTGTGGCCTCCTGGCCAGTAAGTAGGGGGTGGAGTGGGCTGGAGGAGTGGGGAGGGGACCATGGGGCAACTCCTGCTGGCCCCATCCCACACCCACTCCCTGAGCACCCCCATCACTGCCCCACCCAACCCAGCATCCTGCCAAAAAAAAAAGCCCTCACTCACCAGCAGTAGCAGCTGTTGTTGGGGTCCTGGGGGCCTCGTGGCAGAGTCTCCCCACACAGCACGGGGCAGCTGGGACCGACCCTGGCCACCTGACACTTGCACTGCCACTGCTCCATTGCGCTGTTGGGTAGCTGGGGCTGCTGTGGCTATCACCTGGGACCCAGCACTGCTCAGCCTGAGTGGCCCCAGCTGCCCAACAGTGTGTGGAGCTGTGCAGTGCCCTGCCAACCAGGTTGCACCTGAGTGATGGGGTAGTGGCAGTGTAGATGCCAGGTGGCTGGAGCGGGTCCCCACTGCCCCTTGCTCCCCTTTGCTCTGTGAAGGAGGCTCTGCCATGAGGCCCCAGTGACCCCGATGACAGCTGCTACTGCCGGTGAGTGTGGGCGGGGCTTTTTTTTTTATTGCTGGGATTCTGGGGCTGAGCGGGGCAGTGATGGGGGAGCTCGGGGGGCAGGCAGGGGATGAGGCCAGTGAGGCAGTGATGGGGGAGCTCGGGGGCCAGGCAGGGGATGGGGCCGGGTGGGACAGTGATCCGGG
Source organism: Gavialis gangeticus (assembly GCF_001723915.1). Lineage (NCBI taxonomy): Eukaryota > Metazoa > Chordata > Crocodylia > Gavialidae > Gavialis > Gavialis gangeticus. The sequence goes on along the minus strand of NW_017729004.1, from coordinate 32,260,335 downwards.
GAGCTCGGGGAGTGGGTAGGGGATGGGCTGTTGGGGGTCCCCCCATGGTCCCCTCCCTCCTCCTCTAGCTCCCTCCACTCTGGCTGGCTACCAGAGTGTCTCTGTGGAGGACCTGAGCATCTGGTTGCCTCAGGACATGGGACTATGCCCTGTGCCACGTTTTTCCCCCAGGGCATTGTCTCACCCTTGGATATCCAGGGGTCTAAATTTTCCCCCACACTGCAAATTTGCAGTGCAGGGAATGTTTTTTCCCCCCCCACACATGGCTCTTACAGCATCTCAAAGGACTTTGAGACACTGCAAGAGGCACATGCGCGCTCATCTGGACGCGCCCAGTGGGTGCATCTGTTTGTGCTATTAAGGTGAAGCAATAAACTCTGGCACATGTCATGCTTAAGCACTCTGGCACATGTTTATTGCTCCTGGAGGCCATGTTTGAATGTGTGCCCAGTTCTGCAGCACGTTAAGCTGGGTCAGAGCAGCCCTGGCTGACAGGGAGCCTAGGGGGCCAGCCTGCCAGCCCAGGGCTGCTCTGACCCAGCTCAACATGCTGTGGAGGGGCCTGCTGGGGCATGAGGGTACTTCAGTGCAGGGCTAACTGGTAGGCAGCTTCTGCATTGAAACACCCTCCTGCCCCAGCCAGCCCCATCAATGTCTACATATGCATTGCTGTGGAGTAAAAAACTCTGCAACAGAATAGTACTTGTGCTAACCTGGGGTGGAGTTAATTAGCTTACTCCATCCTAATAGCACTGCATGTGTAGATGCTGTGATGTTTACAGCGGAGCTAATTAGGCAAGTGCAGCAAATGTCTCATGTAGACACACCCACTCTATTCTTCATATTTTGTCCCTAACGATTTACTACTCCACTGGATTATCTCTTTAAGCACAGGGTCAAACAATAAGAAAATCAAGAGCTATTTGGTTACCTCATCCATTCCTCTTTTGCCCATTTAGGATTGTTCTCTACAGTATACAGTCTGGTGCATTATCCAGAGGCCTATGAGTAGGGAGCTACGAAATTTGAGATTTTGTGGATTTCTTGGATTCTGTGAAATTCTGCATTGACTATGAAATGCCTGCAAAATCTGTAGGAAAAAAAATCTTACAGAAAAGTAAATGCTGGCTCCTTAGTCTTCAGTGCATTGAGACAGCCTGGTGGGGTGGGGCAGGATGGGGTGTGGAAAGTGGCCTGCCCACTTGAAGGGCTGTAGGCAAGATGGCTGCTGCCCCCACCCCTCACTGCTAATTGGCTGTGAGGTTAGCCTGTCATGTGGCCCCACCCCTCTCCACCAATCAGTAGTGAGGGGTAGGGCTGAATGATGGATAGCCCTTGCAGCCAATCACTGGTGAGGGGTGGGGCCACATGACAGGCAGCCCCCACAGCCAATCAGCGGCAAAGGGCAGGGCCACTGGGGTCCCCTTGGCCAATCAGAGGCATGGGGAAACCTGCTGCACTTCGCCCATGAAATGGCTGTCTGGGCCTGCATTCTGCCTGCAAAATCAGGGGGCAGCCCCTGCAAATTAAGTAGATCTCTAGCTATGAGTCAGGTGTATCTAAATATCATAGTACCCTCTAACAGCAAGTACACTTCTTATACCATATAATGCTTGAACAGAACAATACAAAAAACTCCTTATTCAACTTATTTTCTGTGGTCTACTCAACCTTGTTTCATGTGTACAGACTATTCCTTTTCACCCTCTCCTGACTCTATAGTTTTTTCCACTGCCCCCTATATTGGAGAAAAGCTTCACTCCCAAGCATTCTTCCTCTCCTCCTTCAAATGACTCCTAAAATCTTCACTCTTCTGGAGGACTAAAAGGCACAAATGTCCACTTACATCTCCCCTGATCACTATGTGCAGTAACTGAACTGAGATGGGTGGAAAAAAGTAATTCTGCTTTGTGGAGGATTTCGATGTTTTGACATGTACTTATATTCTATTATGGAATGAAAAGCAAACTTTCAAGATTTCAAGATTCTCCACAAAAGGAAATAATGTGCAGAATAGATGTATTTATTAAGATTTTTTGGGAGAAGTATATCACTACAAAGTTGATACCACATCTTAACCACATTTTGCCATAGCAACAGGCAGATGCAAATATGCTGATAATACTAATTAATAGGAGGTATTAAGAGTAAAGGACTTATCTCTATGTACCTCAGTATTTCCTCACCCTGCAAATGTTAAAATGGGTGTCGCATATAGATTCATAGATATTAGGGTTGGAAGGGACCTCAGCAGAGCGCTGAGTCTGACCCTCTGGCTCAGGCAGCAAAGAGCTCTGGGGTCAGATGACTCCAGCCAGGTGCTTGTCCAGTCTCCTCTTAAAGACCCCTAAGGTAGGGGAGAGCACCACCTCCCTTGGGAGCCCATTCCAGATTCTGGCATCCCTTACCTTAAAGAAGTTCTTCCTGCTGTCTAACCTGAATCTGCTCTCTGTCACTTTGTGGCCATTATTTCTAGTTTCTGGGTGCGACCCCTAAGCCAATATGCCACCTACCTGACCGTGTAATCATCTATATCACAGCCACTCAATTTATCTATGAGAATAGGATGAGATGCCATATTGAAGGCCCTCTTAAAATCCAGGTAGATGACATCTACCTCGCCCACAACATCTAAGCATTTTGTGACCTGGTCATAAAAAGAAACAAGGTTAGTCAGGCAGGATCTACCTGCTATGAACCCATGCTGGGTGCCCTTCAGCATTATTTTTCCTGCCAGACTCCCACAAATGTGATCCTTAGTAATTTTTTCAAAGGTTTTCCCAAGGATAGCAGTGAGGCTAACTGGCCTATAATTACCTGGATCCTCCTTTCTCCCCTTATTTTGCTTCCTAAACAGCAATATGCTAAACTGGTATAAGCATTTTTATACCACTATAACTGCAATCACATCAGGGGTTTCTTTTACTGGTATAGTTAAAACGACAAAATTTTCTAGTGTAAACAATCCCTTAGGCCAGGGGTGTCAAAGATAGATCCATGGGCTGGATCTAGCTTGTGGCACCCCATTATGCACCCTGTGCTGCTGCCTCTGGGTCCTGCATTGGACACACATACCTCATTCAGCATGTGCTAGAACAGCTCAATATGCTGTATGTGGTGTGCTTGTCCAGTCTGGTATGCAGTGCACAGTGTGCAGAAGCCAGTTCGGGGTATGTGCTGCATGCGGTGCCCACACCAGATCAGCCGCGCATGCTGCATCCAACCCAGTGCCACTCATGAATGACATGTGTCCCTGGAGACTGGGGGAGCACGGCAACCACCCGCAGATGGTGGTGGTGGCATGGTGGCAGCAAGCGGGGGAGCTTCCACAGGCTGCTGTAGCAGTGTTAGTGGTGGGGGCAGGCTAAGTGGGGAGCTCCCGCAGGATGCCACAGCAGTGTCGGCAGTGGGGTGGGAAGGTGGCGAATAGTGACCAGTGGGCGGCGGTGGCCAGCAGTGATCGGGAACTGACCATAGACGCCAGTGGTGGTGTTGGCAGCGAGGGGCGGGGGTGGTGAGCCTGTAGGCACTGCTGGAAGTATCTGTAGCAGTGTTCGCAGGGGGTGCATTGCCAATCTCAGGGGGTGCATGCACACCCCCTATACATCGCCAATGGTGTCACTCATCTAGTCAGTGGACCACTCATCTGGCCTGCAGGGCCTAATAAGCTTGACACTGTTGCCTTAGGCATTGTTTCAACAAGAGATGGAGAGTACCCTACCCAGAATAGCAAATGTTCTGGTGGTTATGGCACTCTTTTGCTTGATGGGAGGTATGCGTTTTATCCCCCTCAAATTGAGGAGGAAAGTGAACTTGAGTCAGCCTCTTTCTGCTCTAGGTACTAGACTGTCATAAAATGGTGGCACTGCTACTGCCACCTTTGTGGTGTTGGAAGTGGCCCCAGACAATTTGGAGGTAGCCCAATCCTGTTGGTATACATTAGGGATGCTCTGAAACTAGTTGTTGGATTGAGTCCCTCAGAGGATTTAGGCCCAGTTTCCAGGTATGATCTGGCTGGGTTTGACCTGGCATGGAGCTGCTCAGTCATGTCAAATCTGGGAAGGTTCTGGGCATGCATGGAGGCATTACTATAAATGCCTAGAGCATTTTAAGATAAAAGAGTGAGGAAGTGCAAAACCTCCAGCATTAGGCATTGCCACACAAGAGTTTTCAGAATTTTAATTCTTGACTTTGTTGCCTAAATGCCACCTAAATCACACTTATGTGCCTAAATCCTATATTGGATCTAGCCTCCAGTTATAGCCTTGGTGCTATAACTGTATAAACATTTTAGGCCAGCTCCTTTTTCCTAAACAGAATTTTAAAGGAAGTGTGCTATGATGTGAGCTCTTCAAAGCTGATTGTAGTCTGCTAGCACGTTATTTTTGTTTGTACCTGCTTGGCTGTTTTTAGCTTGTGTGTTACTTTTCTTGCTCATTTCCATAAATAAAGCGTTCTTTCTCTGCCATGTTGCTGTTTCCCTTGATTATTTCCCACTGTGGCCTCTGCATAATAGTGTTTCTTCTTTTACTTAAAACAGCATGCAATTGCATTTTGAGGTAAGTTAATGGGGAATGGAAGGGAGGTAGCCAAGTCTCTACAAGACTCCCTGAGTCTCTCTGTAGAATCTCTACAAAATCTTTCTATAGGTCTGTCTCAGATTTTCCACTGATTTCTGTTGGCTTTGTTTATTACCCACCAAGGTAGAATATTTTGTATGTCACTTGGTATTTAATGAAATAGCCTACAGTAAGTTGCATTTCCAATGCTAGCTTCTATGGAACCAGTAAGAGTCCAGTTATTCTTACTGCCAGTAGAGCCATGTTGGTTCTTTGCCATCATTAAAAAGAAGTATTACATCTGCAACCCTTGCATTACAAAGCAGCTACATAAAGCTCAATGTGAGCTTTATTATCTGTTGGACTTCCCATAATGTCTTGCATACAATACAGTGCACCTACTTAGCAGCAAGACTCCTTCTGCGATTGAACCTTCTCTTAGAAATAGAAAGGATTTTCAGGCTGTGAACCTGCAGGTAGTAATTTTAATAGCCACTAATGTGAATTAATAATTCTAATAGCCTCATTTTTGATGCATTATCAGAATACTGGAGAGTGTGTTGCCATGGCTTCTATATTTTATCGCTCACAGCTGTGTAAACTCTTTTAGACCAGCGTTAAAAAAAAGAAAAAAGAGCTCGTGCATGACTTCTCTCTGAATCTGTTCTTTTAGTCCTATTCTGCATGGACTTAAAGAAGTTATAGGAAAGTTTCTTCCCTCTGGGAAAATAAGCGATATTATTAGCAGCTTAGAAAAGTCCCACTATCCAGGGAAACATTCAGGCTAAGCAACAGTTATCATCACCTTGGCATACTTATCATTATGAATGTACTCTCTGCATAGTATTCTTCAGGAAATTCAACAGTCCAATTCAATCCCTAGTGAAATAGTAATATAAATATATTTGTAGGATGCATCAAGTATCTTTAAAATATGGCACACTGCTTTTTCTTTATGCCTGTCTGAGATTTGACTTGAATACACATTTCATGTCAGTAAAATTGTTACTGTATAACTGCAAATGTCATTGGGCTGAATCTGCTATTTATTCAGCATTAAGGTAAAACTTTAAGCATGTGAATAATTTGCTTCCTATTCAGAAAAGCATTTAAACACATGCTAAGCACCTGTGAGGTCAAAGGACTCAAGTACATGTTTAAAGTTAATCTATCAATTGGTTTTCTGAACTGGGTACCAATATTATGACAGTTAAGTAATATCTGAGTAAAAGCTTCAGAAGTTGGGCAGCTTGTAAGCATATATTTTTTAAAACTCTTACTGTATTTGTTAAAATAAGAATAGTATCCATCCCATTTGGACTAGGGACAGAAATTACACATAAATCAGTATAAGTAATTAGAAACCAGTTCAGACCTATAGCACAACAGAAGCTCATGAGCATGAACCACTTTCAAAATAGCCGAAACTGGTTTAAGATAAACTTGGACTGATGTCGTATCAGACTTAACTGATTAAAGTGAAATTGGTTTATTGAACTTGTCCCAGATTCCCTCCAGATTTAAAGTTACTCGCAGTCCCCCAGCATCCCAGGATGCTTTGCATCTCCCCCCAACAAACCTTCTCTTGCAGGGTGGGTGGGCTAGTCTTGGCCAAAGCTGTCTGCTCTGGAGAGCAGGGAAGTGTGCTCTAGCACTTCCTGGCTTCTGGCCTGGGCCACTGCAGGCATGTGGCTGCATTTCCAGAATCAAAAGTGAATGTCTATTCACTTGTTCATCGGTTCAATCTATACAGCTTAGACCAGTGGTCTCCAACCTTTTTATGGTGAAGATCACTTTTTGGAAGTAAAGGGCACCCCAGGATCTACTGCACCCCCCTCTGCCCTGCCCCACCCCAC
>NW_017729004.1:32235621-32253642 GCF_001723915.1 Gavialis gangeticus | reverse complement strand
CCACCTCACCCTCTACCCCACCCCCTGCTTCACGTGCCCCTGGACCACAGAGTCCCAGACCCAGCTGGGCTGGGCTGGGCTGAGCCAGGGCCCAATCCCACTTCTGTGCTGCGGCTGTGATGAGCCATGCCTGCCCAACAGCCAGATGAACATGGCATTGGGCCCCTTCCTGGCCAGGTCTAGGTCTCTGTGGTCCTGAGGCATATGTGGGCACAGCCTGCAGGAGGCCCCTGGGGCCTGTGTCCCCCCCCGCCTGTGCTCTGAAAGCCCTGGGGACTTGTGCTCCCCCCCACCTGTGCTCTGGGGGCCTGTGGCCCCTCACGTGTGCTTTGGAGACCCCAGTGGTATATACCCCCCCACCTGTAGTCCAGAGGCCCCAGGAGCCTGTGCTTCTCCCATGTGTGCACTGGGCACAGTGGGCAGGCAGCAGCTGCCTCATCCCAAGCACAAGTGGGGGAGAACATGGGGCCCCAGGGCCTCTGCTAGGCTTTGCCCAGTGGCAGGAGTCCCTCCCATGTGTTCCTGGGCCATGGAGAGTTCCAGAACCAGCCAGTCTGGGGCCTGTTGCCATGTTCCTCTGGCTGCTGGGCAGGCACAGCTTAGTGCAGTGGTGGCACAGAAGTGGGGTCTGGCCCTGGCCTGGCTGGGTCTGGGAACATCTGGTCATCCAGGGGCACATGGGGGGGGGGTGTGACTCTGCCACTGGGTGCAGTCTGGCAGAGGCCACGGGGGCTCGTGCCCCCCCACCTGTGCTCGGGATGAGGCAGCTGTGGCTGTGGGCTGCCCACTTAACCCTGAGCACAGATGAGGGAGCACAGGCTCCAGGGCCTCTGCTGGGCTACACCCAGCAGCAGGACCTCTGCCCCCACCCCCCCCACCCCTGGATGACCAGATCTTCCCAGATCTGGCTGGGCTGGGGCCACCCCATGTGAGTCCCTGCTGCTGATCTGAGCTGTGCCCGCATGTGGCCACCTGCAGTGGGACTTGAAGTGCAGCAGCAGCTGCCTCTGCCACCTCCACCCCTGCAGAGATGGGGAGGGGGGGAGGGGGGAGGGAGCCCCCCAAGCTCCAATCCAATCCACCACCCAGCTGGGCTGGGGCCCTACTTACCTTCCCCTGCTCCTGGCTGGGCCACAGGGTCAGTCGCTCACTGTGGGGTCCTCAGTCTGGCACCCACTCCTTTCCTACCCCACAGACTGACCTGTTAGTTCTCCTTTATTTACTACTTTGCTGCTAGCCGTGTTGACAAAACACATTTCAAGGGAACCCTACTAGAGCCTTACATGAGAGTCATAATTCATTGTTTAGCTTATTCATGCCTGAACTTCAGAGTGCAAACTTATACCAGATAAAAACACAAACTTTAAGTTCCTTATCTGACTTGTATGCAAATCTCTTAAGTCAGCAAAATAGCTAAGAATCTCACAGTAACAGACTTTCTTTTGATAATAACAGTATTTCCTAGTTGTGGTAAAGCCAAATCCTACACAAATGTTTTCTTTCCTCACAGTATTTCAACACTGATATTTAAAGTTCTGGGCAGAGATCAGAATCAAAGGAAATGACTTAACATTATTTAAGCAGTTTGCTTCAGGTTCTAAAGCTCTACCATTGGGCAAAAATGGGAAAATGGGTCCCTGCCTTGTGTCCACCAAACTCATCCCTACTTTACCTGCAGGTTCACAAGTGAAGTCCTGCTGGCAAATGGTTCTCATGTACTTCACTAGTAGCTAAGGATGTATGTGTCTGCAAAAAGAATTTCGCTCCAACATGACAGCTTAAGAGGGCATACCTGAAATGGGCAATAAGAGCCTGGTCTCCAGCAGTGCCCTTTGATACTTAGAGCAGAACATGGTGTTCTTCAATGAATACTGAGAACTGGTTACTAACATCCTCCAGATTTTTAGAGCACCCAATTTCACCTGATGCCTAGTTTACTTTCAAGTCATTTAGAGCTTCTTCTTTTGTACCCATAGTCAACATATGTTATATGTTTCCTCATAACCCTCCAAAAATTTGTTTAGTGAATATGTGACTACAGTCTTGACAGGTGACAGACATTAATTTCATGGAAAACTTTTTTATTCTGAAAATATCACTGCAGTCAGAAAAAAAAAATCACTTCCTTTTAGATATCCCATGTGATGTCCTTTGTTATGATGGATCACACTGGCTTCAGTCCAACTCAGTGGATTATATTACGTAAGTCAAGTAACTTGGCACTAAAATTCATCCCGCTGTGATGCACCACAGCAACAGTCTCCCCTTCTATGTGAGTATGATACCTATTTATGTGATAAGGAATCACACACACAGAGAAATTAATTTTAAGTCCAAATTATCTAAGAAACCAAATATTATTTTTCATAATAAAAAGCACTCACATTATTTCATATGCTTCAGCCTCATTCTGCTTGTTAAAAAAGTGGTTACCCAAATATTTCTAGATTATAAAAGGATAGATAATGTTATGGAATATATAGATATGCATACACATAGACACAAACTATTCAGATATAAGCGCATAAGTGGATTAGAAGACATTTCAGATTGGACAACTCTAATTTAATTACTCTCAACTTTTACTGGCCTCTGTGGATCAGTCTTTCTTTGACCTTCATAGTCCATTAGCATAAGCAAAATAAAGGCAAAAATCTCACTTTAAAACGCTGTTTTAAAATATTACAGAAAGCCTACAGTTGGTTGGATTCTCTTGCCACTTAATCTTCCACATCATATATTAACATTAGCTTAAGAAAACACATCTATTTTTTCACATACACTTTTCTCCATGGTACAGAAACTGTGCAAAGAAGATTCTCATGCACTCTGTTTTTCTTTTGCACACATCATTTACCAGCTCTCTAAGCAAGGAATTTAAATGTATGCTGAAGCCTTTATCATTTTGACAGCTTAAGGATAAAAGTTCTGTCCAAGCTGAGGAACAAAAGACTTCTCTCTTTAATTGTATAAAGTAGAAACATTTTCTTTAAATTTCTTAGGAAATGTAATGCTACACATTATTTTGCATAACATTTGGGAGCTCTTTTACAAGAATATATTTCTTTGAGGTCCTATTCCGATCTTTTGCATTAACTTAAATATAACTGTAATCTGATCATGCACCTCCTAACTTGCCATATTCATAGAGAATGGCCTACTCTGCCAAATATTCTGACATTTTGCTGTCGATGATGGCCCTCCATGATAGGCAGTTTAATGGAGCTGGAGAAAGGAATGATTGTTTACCTCTGTGTGTGCTGTGCAATATGCTTAAACATAGTTTGACTGCAACTTTCACTTGGAGACTGAAAATGCCTGACAGTATTAAAATTGGGTTTTTTTTATGAAGTAGTTTTAATTACACTAATATTGAGTGGTACTAGATGGAACCATACAAATTGGGCGTACTGGTCTCTTCTAATCACATACAATCTTTGTATCAAATTCAACATAAGGGTAAATAAAGGAAATCTCAGTTAACAGCATGAAATTAAGTTTTTCTCAAGACTAGATTTAAACCATTAGTGTTGGTGCAATGTTACAGGTATTCCTGGAAAAAGAAGCTTGATCCAGTGTGCACACAGTATCATTTATGATGACACCATCCTGATCCTAGAAGACAGGAATCCCGAGCATGCACTGTCTCCAAAGCGTATAAGCATTCATTTTGTCATATTTAGGAATGTATAAAGTATGTCAGGGACAGCCTGAAAAAAAAATTAAACCAAATTTTGAAATGTTTAGACTCTTAGAAAAATAAAAACATTTCTCTGGTGTAAATCAAAGAGAATCTGTTGCTAATCTTTTCTCCTGCCAAAATGGCAACAGTTGTTTGCAGCACTAGAGAATAGCCACTAAAGAGCAAATCCATGACAATTCACAATTATACCTCAATAATCACTTAGATTTTCCATCCCCCAATTTTTTTATTTGCTACAAGTAGAAAATATCTTGTCCCAAAATAAACTTATGAGCATTCACAAAATGAAAATCAGTAAATATTTCAATTTCCTATCATAGTAGTTTTGCTTTTATTTCCATAAAGCATCCCAGAGACATCTAATTTCTAAAAGGAAAATAGGGAAAATAAGGATTAGATCATTTCCATTATCTCTTCTCTTACTCTCACTCTATTTCTGTCACTTTAAACTCTGCTCCCCAATCACCATTCTCAGTCATTTTTGCTTTTGGACACAGAATTTTTTCTCCTCTTTTCCTTCCTTCATTCTTGTAAAGCAATTGAAAACATCTTTGCTTCTTGCCCTAAGGGAATTCATCCATTTATAACATAAAATTACAGAAGAATTCTCCAGATGGAATACATGAGACATTTCCTAAGATGTCAAGTGAATGCTTTCCATGCATGGTGAACTGAGGAAATAGCTAGTTCCTGATCAGCTCCAAAACTCATCCAACTACAATATGATCGATGTTCTGTATATGTAACCCAGCTAACATGCTTTCCCACCCATTTACTACTTCTCATTCCTCTCTCTTCCTTATCTCACTTAAATAATCAGTAGCAGTGGTGAAATCTAATTACACACACCATCCCCTTGGCATTCACATAATGAATAATGAGGGACGATACCTTATGAATCCATTGCTCTTCCTAATTCCAAGCGATCTAAACATGGTCAACTACAAAAGGAATTTCCTAGCAAAGGCCATAATGATTGTTAAATTAACCCCTATGTAGATTGCTCAGTGCAAGCAGACACTTCAGTGCACTTAAATGCTTTTACAGTATTTTTAAAGTTCTTCTTGCATAGCTCTGATAAGATACCACACATCAGCTCCCAGAATGCCACCCAGTCTCCCTTGTTTCAGGGATCCAATTTGTAAAGTATTTTCTATAAAATAATTGTAAATATATAAAGGGCCAAGTCGGAAAAAATCTGCTATAAAACCTCCATTAGTAAATGCAAGTGGATGTCACAATCACGTGAGAAGTTCAAGGAGGCAATCTTGTTAAACATCAATTTTGTACAGAGAGATATTATATATCAATAGACATTTTCAAACAACTTTTCCAGCACAATTTATTAATGCTGTTCTTGGAAGAAGAAAATAACAATGCACTAGAAAAGAAAGTTAGTTTAGTGGTGGGCAATTGGTCATGGTGCAGGCTACTCCATATTCATTGTAATGTACTTACATCTAACTCTGGAGGGATTTCCTTCTACTGAAGTCCTCCATGACACTCTTTGCTTTTGTTTCATTTCTGAGTTGTTTGAAAACAGCCCCACAATCATGTTGATGCCATATTCAAACACAATGAGGTATTCTTATCACAGATTACAAACCACTCAAAAGGTAAGCTGTCAAGCTAGAGAATCACAAAATTTAACATATTTGAAAATGGTATGTTTTTATGTGTATTACATTTCTGATCCCTTTTACTCTGTTCTTAGCTCCCACCTGACCAGCATTTTGAGGTTAAGAGTAGTACTTTGAGCTATGAACTCCCTAACGGCCTAACCAAAAATGCCTTTAAAGAGAAAGGACAATGAGTCAAAAGTTTTCTTCTGCTTTCTGAGTCAATCATCTCCCAGAAGAATGAGTACAGAATATTTTTGCTAAAAATGAAGTGTGGTACAGTGACAGATGGGCATTAATCTGTCAGTAACTTATATCTGATATAGAGTTGAGTAAAGCTAAGAGGGAACTATAAGAAAACATGAGCCCTATCTTTTTAAAGGCAAAATAAACTGGATTAAAACTGCCACCTCCAGCCACAACAATTAAAGAGCAAATTCATGTATTTTCAAGTTGCAACAAAGAGCAGATGGCAATAAGATGTGGAAGAGGGGCTTGGAAACAACTATTATGTTTATGGAACACCAGAAGGACTCTGTCAATGATACAGGAAAAATAGTTGTTCATTCAAGGCACTGAATACAAGCCTGAATGGTCTGGGGATATAGGCAACAGATGTTGCATTCTTCTCAAAGAGTACATCTGTGTATTTACCATTGTGCAGAGAGTAACGGGGAAAGTGACACGAAAAGTATAACTGGGAGCCCCAAGAGAACATATGGGGAGGGGAAAACTGACATGAAGTAACACCAGATAACAGAGGCTTGGTCTTGGACATGGTACCTGGCCAGAAGGTTACCAGAAAAAGGATAAAATGGATTCTCTGGAGAAATGTAAGAAATTCCTTATGCCTTTGGATGATACCTATACAAATTCATTTTTGCAAAAATAAGACTAACCGTATGATGAGAAACTTTTATTTTAATCTGCTTTTTCTCTGTTTAATAGCAGTAAACTTTGTTTTACTAAGCTGGAGTTTGGAAATGTTATGGAAATGTTATAGTTTGGAAATATTATAGATTATGTCACCAAGAGGTGACATAATCTACAGATTAGGAACATAGGAAGGGGCCTCCTAAACCACCGAGTTTAGTCCTCTCCATTTGCAAGCAATTGTTACCCAAGGACTTCCACAAATCACCACTTCAAACCCTCATATGCATTTACAAGGCAAAATACCTGAAAGACCAAGAACAGCCCATAACATGGCAGAGATAAAAGCCATGGAGACAAGGAGACTACCCATGCCCTGCCACTACAAGAATTGAATATTTGCTAAATTGATGAATATATGCTCAGCAGATCTTGGGAAAAGGAACATGCAGTATGTTACAGAGTAAAGAAAAACCCACACAGCCCATACCAGTTTGGCCTAGGGTAAAATTTCCTTCCTAACTCCAAATGTGGTGATTGCTATTATCCAAACAGAGGAACAAGACACTAACTCTGGGTTTTCTAAATATTGGTTACTGCTCCTTTGTTTCAGAGGAGGGTGAAAAGACACCATAGAGGCTATTAGCATTCATGAGTGGGGAAAGGGTAGTAAAACACTGGAACAGGTTACCCGGAAGTGGTGGAAGCTCCATCCTTGAAGGTTTTCAAGACCTGGCTAGACAAAGCTTTGGTTGGGATGATTTAGCTGGGGCTGGTCCTGCTTTGAGCAGGCGGTTGGACTAAATGACCTCCTGAGGTCCCTTCCAACACTAACTTTCTATGATACTATGATTCTTGGTCCCATCTGGTGACTAGCAAAAGCCCTGAAGCATGGGATTACCATGCACCTTCCCCAGTACAAGCTTCCAATGCCCTGCTTGGGATTCTTGGCTAAAAGAGCTTGGACTAAGAGCTCTACCTGATGACAGGTAGTTTGCATTCAGACCTGACTGTGCCCTAAGTGCCAGGACAACAAGCTTCTTACTACATAAGAGGACTGATCTCAGGAAATACGCCTCTAATGTTTGTGTTTATACACCTAAACAACTGTTTAGGCACAGTTACCCTGCAGGAGCAGTTCCGAATGGGGGTGCTGTGCTACCCTGGGGTGCCATTAAGCCCCTTCTAGGTACCGTCGGTGCCTGGCCCCTGTGAAAGGAGGTAAATGATGCCTCAGTATCCTGTGCCCACATCAGTATCCTGGCACCCCTCCCTATGCCTCCACCAGCTCTGGGAGCATAGGAGGACAGGGGTGGGGGGTGGCAGGGGGAGGGGAGGGAATGAGCTGTGCTGAAAAGCACTGCCCCCCTCCCTCATCATCCTGTGTGCTTACCATTCCTGAACTCCAAGCAGCGTGCTCGGCCATAGGCAGGCAAATGCAGGACCATGTTTTCAGGCCAGCTTGTTCCCCTTTTCCTCTCATGCTCCTGGAGCTGGTGGGAGAGGCTGTGGAGAATAGTGACTCTGGTCACCAACATTCAAGTTCCTGGAGAGGCAGTTGCAGTGGCAGGGACTGCACTTATCTCCTCAGGTACAGACCAGGGGGACAGGGAGGGGATAGACTATGGAAAGAGTAGGGTACAGTGGGGTTCTGTTCCTGCCACCCTCATTTGGCACAAGACTCTACACCAGCAGCCATTGTCATCCCCTTCTGCAAAGACAACTGCCTTCTTCAGGGGTCAAATGAGTCACCCCTAAGCTCCCCAATCTGCCCTGCCACCTTATGAGACCCTCTAAGCCTTAGAGATTTATTTAGAGAGCTTACCCTCTTGCACCCCATGGCACCCTTTAGAGTTTAAGGGGTGCAAGAGGGTAAGCTCTTTAAGAAATAAATAAAATGGGGTGCCACTAAATTTCAGAAAGTTATGGAGGGGTGCCTCAAGTCTAAAAAGGTCAAGAACCACTGCCCTACAAGTGTGTGCAAAAGTGAGGCCTTTTAAATGCAATCATACCTCTCTTCATATATAGCTGAAACACTTCTAACTTTTTTAGAAATACACAGGACTCAAATATAATTATGAATTCAAATCATATAGGAACAGATGCCCCATAGCAATACATATTTTGTATTACCATGAGGATTAATTTGTAAAAGTATTCAAGAAGGGATAAGCTTCTCAGTGATTGAGATATTTGCAATGCTTACTATGGCTAGCATTTCAGATGCCTTCAATGTGGGATCTCTGGAGTTGATTTTCAGTGGTGTTTAAATCCCTTCAACAGCTTTTTTGACCTTATCTGAAGTGCTGGCTGCTGAATATTTCCAAGAATTGGACTATATGTTCTTTGTGTGTCAAAATGATGGTAGCACCAAGTGAAAAGCTGTGGTTATTGTGATAATTGATCCTATAATAAGAAACTCAAAGCTGCTCTGTAACTGTAAGGACCTTATATTGTATGCTGCTCTACCTGTCTGAGCAGTCTAGGCATGTTCTATCATTCCCACACTATCCTCATGTATTTGCTAGTTGGTTACATATTTATCCAGAGTTAGAAAATGCAAGACATGTCCACCTGAGCGTTTCAGGCAAATATTTTAAAATACAAAGATTCAATATGTTGAAAGATACAGAAGCTTCAAGTTCCCCGGTACTGTGATGATACATCATGAGAACCAATCTAAATTCCTTTTGCTTTATGCCTCACTCCTAATATATGCTTCTTTTAGTAAAAGATTAAGGCAATACGAGGACCTGGCGTATCTCACATTGCCAGCTCCCCACATATGGACTTTCTCCACCCGCAACAGTGCTTGCAAAATGGTATTTGCCTCACAGAGTAAAGATACCTCCACTGTAGAGGAGACCAACCTGTAGGATGCCGAGGGAAATGGCCAGCCTGTAAGTCCAAGTACCTGTGACCTGGCGAGGGGAAGGCAACAGGAAGCTGATGGAGAACATAAAATTGAAGCTACTTGGTTATTCAAGTGGAAAGTCTGGAACACAACCCATGTCTCCTCAGTCCTGCTCCCCTACTCTTACCTCTAGAATGGCATTTCTCTCATTAACCATAATTATTATTAAACTGTATTGGAGTAGTTTTACTTGGAACCATCCAACAGATTAAAAAGACATTCTTTCTTTAGGAGTAGATGGCCTGGGTGCGCTCTACTTACTGGTAAGAGAGAGGGTCAGAGTTTCTGCTTTGGCTTCTACTGGAGGTCCTCAGAGATGTGCCTTGTAATCTGCTCAAAGAAAGGAGTAGACAGACAGAGCTGGAACAAACAGATTGCTGACTGATGTGTGTAATGTATGCCTGCAAACCAAGAGCCATTGACTGTAAATTTTATGTCATGCTAGTAGAATTTTTCTCAAGTGACTTGTTCCATCAGTAAAAAAAAAGAAAGAAAAAAAAGAAGGGGACTACTCACATGAGGAATGATTGCAGGACTGAGACATTTAACATAGCTAGTGCATTTAATTTCAGGGTTGCTAGGCTGAACAATGTCTCTTTAACTGAGCCAGAACCGTCAAACTCATTTTGCTGTGGGCTTCATACCATCATATGATCTCAATTACTGGGCTATTTCTAGTGAAGACTGATTTGTCACTGTGTAAGTTATTCTGTGTAACTTTTTAACTGTGCCAACAAATGTTTGTAGGGCAAGAAGCACATATACATTCCTGACAAATAAATGGAGATGCCTAACTGTTCCTTCTTTCTGACCTTCATCTAGTTACAATGTGAGTTCCTGAAATTTTATTTGGTGGGTGAGCGTTTAGACCAAAAAGAAAGTAACTATTTCCTTTGGGCTTTACAGCAAGTCAGTTAAAAGGTGGCCTAGTTTTTCAAAGCCATTCTACTTCTCTTAAGACTGAAGGTATAGTACAGCTACCTTTCAGATGTGAGAAATACAATATTTACACTACAGATGTAGCTGTGGACATAGAACTGTCACACATTTCTGGGACACCTTGACCACTGTGGATCTTTATTTCACTGAGTGGGACCCTGGCAAGGCAAGGGCAACAGTATATAAAGACCTTTTCCTTTAATACCTGCAAGATCCAGGGGTACTTGAGACCTCCGCCTAAGGATTTTTTTTACCTACATGAAGAATAGCTGAAATCTTAAGAATGGCTTACATCAACAACACTTTGCAGTTATGTAGCACCTTTCAACACCGGTGCTTCATACAGTGTCCAAAGCAGTGGTTCTCAAACTTTTTAGACTCAAGGTATCCTTTGACAGATTCAAGACACCCCTCAACAGATTGAAGGCATACCTCAGAAAATGCCAGCTCTTAGCTTTTACTCTTTTTTTTTGATGATGGAAAAATAATGGAGCAATTCTTCTGTTGCAAAGAACTCAAAAAGACCACAACAGAATCCAGATATACTCTGGATTCTGATTTGAAATCTCTGCATTTATCTTGTGACTCATGTTTGCATACCTATTAGTGCTAATATTGCATAGCACCTCATGGCAACCTTGAAAGGATGTCACGGTACCCCAGGGTGCCACAGTACACTAGTTGAGAGTCATGTGGCCTAAAGGGTGTATGGATGCATCTAAGAACAAAATATGGCTAACATTAACTGATATCACCTCCATATGATGTAGGTAAACATTGTTATATTCATTTTACAGTATGCAAACTTTGGGATAGAGAAACTAAATGACTTGCCCAGGTAAAATACGAGAGTAAGACAGTAGCAGTCTTAGAATTATAGCTCAAGAATGTTGATTACCAGTTCCTATAATAAACCTTAAATCAGTCTGCAATTATCAATCTTTATCATGCAAAAATGTCATGATGATGCCTAATTCAAAGTAGCCCTTATGTAAGCAGCCCTATTGGAATGAATAGGACTTTTCACACAGGGGTGAGTTAGGAGCTGAAGTCAAGACCTATTTATTTTTGTACTAATGGCCAACCATGTGGAAGTGAAGAAGTGAATTCCCAAACTACCAGGCGCATTACTTGAAACAGAATGCTGACTTTATTGTGTTGATATGAGCACTTAAACCCCAAATCAAGAATCTAAAAACAGACTAGAACTTTTTTTCAGAGAAAACTAAGCAAGAAGCCCAACTCTACTGACTTCCAGGGCTCATCAGTGACTGATTCCCTTAAAGTTCCTTTGCAAATTCCAGCCCTAATTGACAGGTTTGGCAGCTTATTGATAAGGTATTAGAAAAGAACTGATACTAATTAACAATGCTATTAAGAGAATTTTAATTCAGTTTTTGAGGACTGGAGCATCTTGTCATTGAAGAGTAGTTGCTGAATGATAGGAGCGGAGAGTTTTACATAACTCGTCAGCAGATTCTATGGTAAGCATTCCCTTTGGAATCAATTAAAAAACATCTTCTACAAATCATTTTTGCCTTATCTTCATTAAAAAGGCTTATATAAACAGAATATTGAAGCAAAGCAAAAGTCTTTTTTTATTAATTTTATCAAATTAGCTAAAGATTCTATAATAAATAGTTAAGTTTGACATGTTATGAACTTACTAACCTGAAAGCTTGCTGTGAGATATTTAAATTATTCACTGTTATGCTTTGAAAATTGTTTGCCTAGATGTATTGGTAGATGATCATTTTACATTGGTCTCTTTTCAGTGATAAATTACTTTTTATGCCTCTTTTCCTGAGTTAGTTCTCCTCCTGATGTCTACAAGAAATTAGCCAGTTCAAGACCTAATCCTGCACACACCTGAGCACTTAATTCACTTTACTCATGCAATTAACTGAACTAAAAAGCTTTTCTAGGGCTCAGCTTTATTTTCTTCTGCAGGTGGCTAGTGCACTGTATACTGTGGCTGTTATTAGGTATAAACAACAACAAATTAATAGGAAAATGAGCAACCCTTTTTCTTTAGGATACATAATGGATTTCTCTCCCAAAATGAAATTGACTCCTGGTGAGGAAAGTCAGCAGAGTATTTAAGTTCCTTGCAGGGGCTGTAGTGTACAGGTACAGGTATATGGGACTCAGTCACTCTTGACTACTGAAAGCAGGTTAAGGGATGGGCTAGAGGTTCCATATAGGTCCCTAACTGGCCACATCCAGACAAGCTTGGTCGTATGGTATGTAGCATTGCAGACACATCTGCAGTGCCACATATTCAGTTATTCTCTACACTGCAAGGGATCAATGCAGAGGGATATACTGGGGTAAAAAAAGCCACAGAAAAAAAAGAGCAGGGTAGTGCGCGTGGCAGCAGTGTGCACTGCCTGAAGCCAGACCCTGGCTGGCTGGAGCTGCACTCTGCTGTCAGCCAGGTTCTGCTCCACCCCGGGAGGCCCCCGGGCCCTCAGGTAAGGCTGGTGCTACCCTCAGCCCCCAACCTCCCCAAGCCCACCTGGGACAACCTGCAGCACCTCAGAGGGCACATGGCACAGGCGTTCCCCAGGGACAATAAGCAGCAGCACAAGGTGTGCCATCGCTAGTTGTCCCCAGGGAGCCAAACATTCACACATGTCTGGACACAGCCACTATGAGCATAGAGGGACTGTGCCTCCTGGCAGCTGCTAAGAGGGCACAAAGCAGCCTAATGTACTGGCACTCAGCTTATGGTGATGGATTTTCTTTCCCAAGTCCATCTATAGTCTACATTAACATAGAACTATTTTCTTTGTATTCATATTGCTGGAGTGGATTTCATTGAGGGTGAAATCCTAGCCTCCCCCAAAACCCAGTGGCTTAGGGGTATTGTGAAATTTACTTCAGTGGAAGTTTTCAAGAAGAGCCTGGATTAAATGTATATGGGGTGGTTTAGGAATGGTGAGGAATTTGTTGAGGGGATATTTTTGAGGTCCCTTCCAACCATAGAATTGTATGGAAAAATTATCAATGATTTCAGGAGGTTCAAAATTTCTTCCTGTGGTGGGGCAGGAGAAATGCCAAGCCACCAGGAACCTGAGGCAACGGCGAAAGCCCCCTCCCCCCATTGCCGAAGATGCTGGTGGCTCCACTAGACACCGAGCCACAGGGACATGGCAGCAGCGGCAGAATCGCTGCGCTGCTGGAAAGACCAACATCCCATGGCACAACAAGCCATGGGGAAAGGATAGTGGGGGCAGAAAAGCTGTGCCAGCAATCCCACAGCCCCCAGGAGTAAGGGAATGGGACAGTGGTGGCCGCATGGCCAAACTTACCGACAAGCCGACGGCATCCCACACAACAACCAGCTGGGGCTGGGGGGTGGACTGAAGAAGAAAAGCCAGCACTAGCTTGGAGGTGCTTTGTAAATGCTTGCTGGTGCTGATTCATTGCCCGGGGCGGCGAGATCCAGATAAAAGCCCCGGGTTCCGGTCCAATGCTGGGACCGGATGTCCCCAGCAGCCTAGAGCAGGCTGTGGGACAAGCTGGAATGAAGCAGAAGACAACAGGTGGTGGTGCCTCCCATGTGGGGAGCTACTGTTATCCATTGAGACAAGAGAGTTCCCTTAGACATCAAGTGGGGGAACGTGGGAGCCCTCCTGGGGGAGAGGGCCAGGAAGAACGGTGGTAAGACCAAGGAGGAAGATCATGAATGATGGCCAACATCAATGCCAGGTCCAAGGAACATCAACGCAACAACAGGCTGGTGCTAGGTGGGGTGTAGGGGAGGTGGAGCCCCCAAATCCTCCCACTACCAAGAGACCATAACTGAATGCCACTGAGCTGGGTATAACATCAGTCCCTGAGAGAAAGCTTTCCACCAAAGACATGGCAGGAAAGATACTTTAGTTGGTCAGGTAACTGGTGCTGGGAAAAGCTGTTGGCCTGCAAGCCTGCAGTTGGCCCAGGGCAACCAGAAAAGCCCAGGCAGGGAGTGCCAGACAGGCACGGCCGGTTACACTTCCTTTGTGTATAATCAGGATGTGGGCTAACTGTTTGTTGTCTGACTCACATACATGTTTTCCTACCTCTCACTGGAACTGCTCACCTGCATAAGGCATTCAAGATTTATCCCTAAGCCTTTTGTTATGAGCATTCTGTTAATAGGATAAAAAATCATGGTACAATAGGTGTGTAGTATAGGAAATGATAGATTACCAGTGCTGTGGAAGTAATGGTGTATTTTCCTTACTCTCTAATGCAAATTATTTGTTTATATTGTGCAGAGTTGTGGACAAATCAAGACATTTTCATGACAAAATGCTTTCACCGTGAACTAAGACTCAAGTGATAAATTCTGATTATGTATTAAATTGAGACCTTAAGATTAACCTTGTTGTTTGAAAGAATTCTGGGATTAGGAAAAATGATTAAAAACAAAAGTCACAAAAAAAAGTTCATTTCAATAATAATCATCAATCTTTTTAACGGCCCAGCCAATGTTCTCTGTGTTTTCTTGGAGCATATTGGCCTTCCCTCCCTCCTCTTCCTTCTTTTTCTCAAGGGTCTGCTGAGGTATTCCTCACTGTCTACCGTAAGACTCAAGAAAATGACCCAGGATGGTTTGACACAGGAAAATCTCTCCGGGGGCAAAGTGCCAGAAGACTCCCTAAAGATTTTCTAAGCAGGTTGAAGTTGAAAGTTGTATATAACAACATATCTGTCAATTTTGTAAAGTTTGGATGATCTATGCTCCTGGGAACATTTCCAGTGCTACTTGCCTGCCCACCGATTAGGCCATATGACAGAGAAATTGTGATCTGTGTTTCCATGCCTCAGCACTTGGACACACTTTAATTTCTATTTCACTTAATTGGGATTTACACATTTTATGAACAGTTTTAGAAGGTTGAGATTTGCTTTCTGAAGTAAATGGTTAATGCAAAGGCTGTGTCAGGAGATTCCCAATGAGTGGTATTTTTAGATCAACCTAACCAAGGTTTGGTTGATTTAAATGCCCAGGCATGCAGGCATTCAAAGGGCTTAAATCCTTCCAAAAATGGGGTGTCCATCTAAGTTAGTTCATCTCAGGAGGTGAACTAATTTAAGATTTATAGGAGTTAATCTGATATAAAGTGAGTTAACCCAGTCTAATAAACACCCGCATGCATTCACAACACAGTCCTAGGGCTAGGAAAGACTAGCTGTTTGCTACAGGCCTGGGACTGTGCTGTTTCTTCCCTCCCCTCCCCTCCCACCTTGACCCTGACCCTGACCCTGACTGGGTTATTTTGAGCCCCCCATCCACTCCCCTCAGATTGGGCAACACCCACCCCCCCAGCATGCCCATCAGACCCTGCACCCCAGCAGCCCCTCCCCCACCTTGCCAACCCTTCCCTTACTCAAGTTACTTATTTTGGACTGCCTGCACTGCTTCCAGCAGCAGCGAGTGCCTGCATGTGCTGTCCCCTTAAAGTAAACTGCCTCAGCTGGATCCTGTGAACACTTGTTCTCACCCTCCAAAAGGATAAAACTGTTAAATAGTTCATTAACATCACAGAGAATGTGTGGAGTAGTGGAAGAAGCACTGGAATAGCACTCCAAAACCTGGGTACTATTGCCAGGCCTATTGCTGCCCATTGGACTGACCCTGGGAAAGTCACTTTACCTCCCTAGTGCATCATTTTTTCTGTCTGCAACGCAAGAATAATGATACCAACCCTCTCTACAAAGTGCTTTGAGATCTGTGTAGGAGCCAAGAGCTAGGGATTATAGCTATCAAAAACAGACAGTGATCTGATACTTACAAACAGCAAACAACAGTAAATATTGTTCTCATTTAAAATATCCATTACATTTTTTTCTGTACAGTTCTGTACAGTTTTGTACTGAGTTCCAGTTACCTCACCGTCCAAATACCTGTGAAATATTGAATGAAAGATATATTCTGTGCTGTTACTTTCATACCACCCAGATTGCATGGGTGGATATCAAATCTGAGATTGGTAATCAAACTATTTCTTGCTTACATTTTTCTTACCAGTTTTGCTCCTATTAATTGATTTGCTGGAATTCCTTACACAGAAGGGAACTACATACACACACTACATACACACATACTATATACACACACACTGAAGTCAGTAAAGTTCCAATGACCAGACAGGATTGGTCAGCTCAGTGGTTTGTGTTGTTTGTTTCTGTGTTTGATGCAGAGACTACATTAAACATACTTTGGATAATAACATTTTAGGCAAATGTTTGTACTTCCTGATTAGAAAATATTTCCATTTACTGTCAATAATAGTTTTTGTATAAAATGACAATTAACAGAATGTGATAAGATTCAGCTTGGAGATATTATTTTAGCATCCAGTTCTGGGGTCTAATTGGTATACTAGGCACATAAACAATACTTTGTAGAACTTGGGTACCTGAATCACAAAAATCATTCTAGAGTGACTCTGCTCCAGAGGCCATAAAATGGATTAGGTATCCACATTAATTTGGTGCTAATTGTTCGATTTCAAAGATCTCTAAGTGCCATATGGGTATGGAACTTAGGCTTCCACACATACATGGGAGTGTCTTAGCCTGAGCAACTTAATACAAAGCTCCCACCTAAACTTTGTTGTCATCCAGATGGGTGGAATTTAGGCACCACTTGGCTTCCTATGGGGGCATCCAGATGAATGCATGTGTGTGGTATGCAGCATCACTGACCTGTCTGCAGCACTGCACACTGCAGGTGCCACACATGCAGCTGTTCCTTACGCTGCTAATTTGCAGCGCAGGGGTGGGGTTTTGGCACTGGGAGATTGCAGTGTCCAAAAAGTCCATGCCTAAAAGAAGTGGGGTGACACATGTGGTGGCAGTGTACGCTGCCTGAAACTGGAGCATGGTAAACCGGAGCCACACTGGCTGCTGGCCAGTCTCCCTGCTGTTGGCCTGTGAAGGTCCCCAGGACCCCAGGTAAGACTGCTGGGGCCAGCCCAGGTGCTGGCCCCAGCCTCCCCTACAGCACCCAGGGCAACTTGCCGTGCACCACAGTGCACATGCATGGGCATTCCCTGGGGACAAGTAGCAGTGGCACAACTGTAGCCTGTGCAGTTTGTCCCCAGGAAAATGCACGTGCACATTTGTCTGGAGGCACCCTATGTGTGCAAACAATCTCTATACTCAGTAGTCAGTGTGCTCTGCTTATACCTAATGCATGCTGACAGTGCTGAGGTCAGTACACAGAACAACTGCCATGGTTACTTTCATTCAAAACTAGCGCTAGAGGAAAAGTGGCTGATGCTGCCCATCTTTGAATAAAAGCCTGATGGTTAGAGCACTCACTTAGGAAATGGAAAATCGGGATTATAGCCCTTTGAAAAGAAGAATTGATTCATATCTGCATCGCCGACTCCTCAGAAGTGGGACCAAGAATAGCCAGTGGGCCTTCCTGTTGAGGCTGGACCACTGTGAAGCTAAGAATGCAAGGGTCAGACCCAGGAGAGCAATGAAAGACTAATTTCTCAGCTGTATGGAACAGGGGAGGAGACTTGGGTTTGGGTCCCTGCTCATAGGACTGCTTATTCATTTTACATTAGAGAAATAAACCTGAAAGGAAATAAACCAGAACCCAGGATCCTCCCTTATGAATTCCATGCCCTAACCACTAGGTGACAGAGACATGCTCCCTCTTACTTGCTGCCCTTCTGCCCTGCACAGTATCCCAGCTTCAGCAGGTGGGTGGAAGGTGCCTCATCAGACTGTTTGGTAGCCTGGTGGTTAAGGCACTAATCTGGGATGTGGGAGAGGTATGCTTGAATCCCCTCAAGCTGAGGAGGTCCAATGATCCAAGTCTGGGCCAGTGCTCTACTCTGTAGGTTAGGGCTGTCCAACATCAAAGTGGCTGGGGGCTGCAAGCCACACAGGTCATAAGCCTCAGGTTGCACATCTTGCAAGCTTCATGCCTTAGGGGCTACATGGGCTCCCCAGGGCCCCGC
>NW_017729004.1:32225648-32230621 GCF_001723915.1 Gavialis gangeticus | reverse complement strand
ATTTCCCCTCAAGCTGAGGAGGTCCAATGATCCAAGTCTGGGCCAGTGCTCTACTCTGTAGGTTAGGGCTGTCCAACATCAAAGTGGCTGGGGGCTGCAAGCCACACAGGTCATAAGCCTCAGGTTGCACATCTTGCAAGCTTCATGCCTTAGGGGCTACATGGGCTCCCCAGGGCCCCGCTGTTTGAATTCCCCTCAATGTGTAAGCAATGCAATTCCCCCCACTGCCACTGCCATGCAAGCCTCTCTCACTGCCAGCACTGCGTGGATGATTCACCCCCCTCCTCACAACCTGCAGTGTGAGCACTATGAGCCCCTGCCTTCTCCCCACCCTGGCCTCTGCCACCACTATGTGGACAATTCCCCCTTTTAATACTCCTGCTGCTATGTGAGCAGTAAACTCACCAAGCCTTCTGTCTGTGCTATCCTGATGTAGAGACCGTGGCTGCTGCTGCCACTGCAGCAGCTAGAGCAGTAGGACCAATGGCAGCTGGGCAGAAGCTTGGGAGCTGCATTTTAATCCTATGTGGGCTGAAGTGCTGCCAGTTGGAGACAACCCTGCTGTAGGCTATTATATAAAACCTGGACACCATGGATGGTACCATTGCTATCATGTGAGTCCTACTCAGTTACGTACCTATACTAAGATGAGGTCATCACCTCTGGATCTTGAATGGATGGAGGCACCTAAACTTACCAACACACTGGTGTTCAGACAAACCTGTTTCTGTATTTCTTGTTAGCTAGCTCTAGACAACTTGTTGCTAAGCATTTCAGTTCTCTGAACTGCTGCAGCCTATACTGTAGGTATAAATCAGGGTATATGGCTCAGGGGCTGGAGTCCAGCTGCAGGGGGTTAATGGATAATAGGCTGTCTGCTAAGGGGCATTGGGCCAGCTGACATGGATGATTGGCTGGCCCAGAGGAAGTTAAAAGCTCCCAGGGAGGGGAGCTGAAGGGGAGGGAAAGAGGAGCATGGTATGCTAAAGGAAAAAACAAAGAGCCTAGGATCTCCGTCTCCGTCTCCCAAACAGAGATTGCACTTTTCTTTGTTGTTCCACATTTGCTTCTGTTGCTGCTTGCTTTGTTTGCTGTGATGACAAACTTTCCATGTGTACAACAAATGGACTGAAAATTGGAACTAAGAGCTGACTGGCCTTTATGAAGATGCTGGCTCCTGGGTCTACCTCAGTGAATGGCAACCCACTACAAGGTATCTAAGAATTTTGATCTTGTCTGGATTTTGATCTTGGACTTCTTAATATAATCACTGGAAGAAGAGAGAGCCCAATTCAGGAAATGGATTTGTGACAGAGCTGAGTTCCACTTATGAAGTTCTAGCTGTAGGATTAGGTTCATAGGTGACATTCCATTTTCCAAACTCTATGCTGAACCCAAACACTTCTAATAATCTAATGAAAAAATAAATTTGACATGTGTGTCTTGTTACTGTTTACTTTAATTAAGAGTAATTGGTAAATATGAATAGTTATTTGTGTGAAATCAAGATACTTTTCATTTTGAAAAAGTCTTTAGTAGGATTCCCAAGCATCTCTTAGTGAGCACCTAAAAGTGAGAGCTCCCAACAACTCTTTAATAGTGTTTGTCATCTTTTTCTGTTGTGAGATGAAGCCAATATAAATTAAATTTCTCTAAACTATGTATCTAAATAAGTGTATGGTATGTTCATATTATACCAATTGCTTTAATGATAAATTTCCCTCACAAGGTGGAAGGGTTTGTTGACAGACAGAAACACAAGCTAACAATGGACTACTTTGACTTGCAAATGAAGGAGCATTTAATTATTCCAAATAGCATTCCCCAGTTAGGGTATGATCATTAAATCCATCATCCTTCAGTTTATATGCATGAAACATTTATCATGTCTTCCACAAACAGGAGTCAGTCATCTGAATATAGATTTTTGGACCATCCGTTTCATCACGGCATTTCATCGAAAGCCTAGAATTTCATTTATTTTCAGTTACAGAGATAAAGTGTTTGTAAACGATGTGATAAGACCATAAAGAAAAGTGAAGTGAAATTCAGCTCCATCCAAAGATGATAAATACAACACCTACTTTGAACACCAGGATTATTGCAGGAGAAAAATGAGATATCGGAAGTCAGCAGCTATGTTTAAGATAAGAACTTTTTTTTCCTGTGGATTTTTCATTAAATTCATGGCCCAATAAAGAATTCTCTGAATGATTCTATTTAAAAAAAAATAACTGTTATAGACATTAAGACAAAAACATATGGAAGACAACCAAAACTAAAGGAGAGTCAAAGTCATTTGAACTCCAGCTCTTCTGTTGTGGGATTGTTAAGGATTACTGAATTATTTTCAATTACTGAAAGCATGGCAGCATTTCACATGAATTAAAACAGAGAAGTGTAATCTTCAAGCAGTGATTCAAGATATCCAAACCAGAATTCTTTCAGCAAAATTCTCTGATCTTGCCTTATAGGGACTTTCTGTGGGGGTCCTGAAAGATCATTTTAAAACCTTCCTAGGGCCAGTCCATCGTTGCATACTATTACGGGCATTCTAGCAAGATATAGTATCACTATTTAATTCTAGCCTCATCTTTTCATGAGTTCAGTCTGGCAGGATTCATTTTCTCTCTTGCATGCGCCTATTATGTCTTATAGGCAAAGTGGCTGCTTCTCTCCAGGCCACTGCATTCATCCCAATTTTAATTATTGTTCTTACTTTTGTGAGGCAAATCTGAATTATGAGTAATATAATGAGAATGTGCTTGTTTAACTCCTACAGGAACTGTTATGTGCATAGGCAGAGAAAGGGATATTTTCTTTTTGTGTACCAGGATAATAAAGTTTGCTCATTTTTACATTTTTTCCTAATACAACAACCTTGCCGATGAACTTTTATTTCTCTTTCCATGTATCTATCTGGATAAACAAAACCTAAGAAAGACAACTACATAAATAATGTATGTACAGTATGTCCTTGGCTTCTACTTATGCCTACAGGTGTCCTTTCATCACATTAATTTGGCTCGCAAAATGGAAAAGTGTTTATAACCTAAGGGTTAGCTTGTATAACAAAAGAAGTTAAAAAATAAAGCATGGAAAAGGAGGAAGACACTAGGTTCTGTTTGAAGTTTCTCTAAACGGCTGTTCTTTGGGGCACAAGAGACCATATATCTCAACTGCATATATGTATCACAGACAAAAACTAAGTTAGGAGAATGTTGTTACCAAGTCAATACCTCAAAATTTAGGGAAAAAAACAGATTTAAGCTTGCCTGTGCAACCTTTGTATGACCCCTTGTGGGTTTGCTTACTAGTACATTCTTTGCACACAATAATGAATGTATCTTTATAGCTTGGATTGTAAGAAGAATTGATATCACCCCCATTTTAGAGATGAGAAACTGAAACACAGATAAATTAAGGCCAAAACTGTAAAAAGCAGTCACGCTAATATTGGTTGCCCAGCTAGAGACAGCTAGGGCCTGGATTTGCCAAAATAGTTTGCATTTTTATAGCACTTTTTATGTTTAAAGCACAGCCCCTGTTGACTTGAATTGCAGTTGTGAATACTCAGCACTTCTTCAAATCTGGCCCCTGGAGTCTCAAGTTAAGCACCCAGAAAATGAAGAACATACCATTAGTGTCCAAATGTGAAAAGCTTCGTTTAAATGACTTGCCCATCATCTCAGTAGTACTGTCTGGCAGAGAGAGAATCCAATTCTCCAGGCTAGCATTCAACTGCTTCAACCACGAGGCCATCCTTTCACTTCCTGCCTCATTCACTTCACACCTGCCAACTGCTGCAACAAATGAAGCTGGGGGCCCTACAGACAACAATCTCCTTTGCTATGCAACCTGATTAGTTTACATAACATGGTCCATCTTGTGCCATATATGTGGAAGGAAAAAAACATTGTATCATGCAATTATAGATCATACCAATATGAATATATACAAGAGGACTCAACAGAGATTATAGAGGCAACTTTAATTTTGGCATTTGCAAGCATTTCAGCGTTTCACTTTGCTATCTCACATTCTTTTAATATAGGATTCTGGGATGTAGGTTTCTATTTTATTTTTAAAAATACTATATAAAATCAGGAATTATACCAGGAAGAAACATAACCCTCATATGAATCATCAGCAAGATTTGGACCTTGCGATGCACAGATTAGATCTCTACTGCTTGTGTTCATGGAATAGAAAAGAGACATTTCACTGATGCGGGTCCTTTACAGGAAGGGGATAAGATACACTATTTCAGTATGTGTTACAGTGAAAAGTGGATAGTAGAGAAATGTTGAAATTTAGGAATCTTGGATTGTATTCCAGGTCCTGGAAGGAGTTGTGCTTTATTACTTATCAACACTACTGTCCATCTCCTTGGCTTCTGACCTGCCCATCCATCTACCCACATACGGCTTTGCCCCTCTCCTCTGCTCCTTTCCTACCCTTCACTCCTGTCCCCCACTTCCTTTAACTCCTGCTCTGCTCATGTAGTTGTCATGGGTGATTTTAATTACCCAGACATCTGCTGGGAGGAACAGTCAGCCAGGAGGTTCCTAGCTGAGATACAGGACCTCCACTTAATCCAGGAGGTGCACAGTCCCACCAGAGGAATCGCCCTGTTGGACCTGGTCCTGGCCACAGGCGATGACCTGGTAAGGGGCCTCCAGGTTCTTGACCACCTGGGCAATAGTGATCATCGCTTGCTGGAATTCACCATCCAGCGCAGGGTGTCAAGGGCCTGCAGCAAGACGGTAGCCCTAGACTTTAGGAGGGCCAACTTCAACAAGTTGAGGAGACTAGTGGGGGAGGCGCTGGGATCCTTGAGGGCAGGGGAACTCAGTGTCCAGGACGAGTGGTCGTTCCTTAAGGAAACAATACTCAGGGCCCAAGGGGAGTCCATCCCAACAAGAAGCAAGGGGGGCAAGGGTGCCCGAAAGCCCCCCTGGCTCACCAAGGGC
>NW_017729004.1:32218442-32225160 GCF_001723915.1 Gavialis gangeticus | reverse complement strand
CACAAGAGAAGGCTGAGGGGGGACCTGGTGACTGTCTATAAACTCACTAGGGGGGACCAGAAGGGTTTAGGGGAGACACTGTTTCCCCTAGTGCCCCCTGGCATGACAAGGAACAATGGACACAAGTTATTAGAGAGTAGATTTAGATTAGACATCCACAAGAACTACTTCACAGTTAGGGCGGCTAGGAGCTGGAACCAACTTCCTAGGGAAGTGGTGCTGGCTCCTACCCTGGGGATCTTTAAGAAGAGGCTTGATGACTACCTGGCTGGACTCATTTGAGTCCAGTCTTTTCTCCCGCCCAGGCGGGGGGTCAGACTTGAAGATCTACAAGGTCCCTTCCGACCCTACTTCTATGATTCTATGATTCTATGTTTTCCTCTCTGGATGTGTCATCCCTCCTTTTTCACTCTCCCTGCTTCCCACCTCTCTACACTCCAATCAGCCTTCTCCGGGCTGTCCGGATACCAGTGTGCAGCACAGAGAGCACTCAAGGGACTGTTTGTTTCCCTGATCCTAATTCTTGCGCCACAGTGCTCTCCAGCTTTGGGGAAGAATAATTGCAGGGGAAGTCCAGCTTAGCCCCTGCCTCCCTAGCATGCTCAGGGCACATATACATTATGTAGAAGCAGTGTGGGAAGGGAGAATGCTTGGGACAGACATAATAGTTGGATAATTTAGTTGCTACTTTCTAGCAACCCTCCACTGAGCACAGGAGACCTGTGATTATTAGAGAATTATAACTGAACCAGATTTGGGCAGATTTTCAAAAAGATGATAAAAGACAGATCCCTGGTGTAACAGATATCAGTCATTTGCCAAATTTCATTTGCCTGCTTCAATTGCCTCAAAGGTGCTAGAGCTTCTCAACAAAATGGGTGAATTTTTTTTAAGGAGTGTCACTTCATCTGAAACTTTTTCTACAAAATTTGACCAGAGACAACCGATTAGCATAAAAAATAAGCTTGAACATTTAATATTTGGCAAAACATAAAGCATTTGAAAAAGATTCTTATAAATAAATATTAGGTGACCTTTTTTACAGGTGTTGCTCTTCCTATCACACACACACACTGCAAGTATACATTGACTTCCCCTGACACTCATATCCACACTACATACATATGTATTATGGGGAGTTAGTTATTAAGGTGGCTGGCAATCAGAAAGGTAGAGCTTTATGTGAGATAGGATCTTGTGCTTTTTAATGTAAGCTCCTGAGAGGTTAATTTTGAATTGCCTATACTTCTACATTTCTCACATAAATTTAGAGTTCATGAAGAATCCCAGTCTGCCCCTCATTAAGAATGAAGTCTTTTGTTTATGCACAGAACAGGGGCAGCATAGATAAGGACAGAGCAAGCTTCCTAACACTGCCCTGATCAGATGTCTCATCCCTGACCTGAAGGGGTGAGGTGAAAGGTTAGCTCATTCTTCATGCTCATTCAGTCCTTGGCTTCTCTGTTAAGATAGCCAAAAAGTGTAGCAGTTACTGCTGGTTATGTGTTGCTTCTTGTGATGTCGCCTCTTGTCTGTTCAGACTTGGACAGAGACCATAAATTCATTCCAAATAGGCCATTATACAGTCATGTGGTGGTAGTGATTCTCTATCACTTCCAGCTTATGCTACATTTGAAACAGGTACCAACATGTAAATTCTGTCTAC
The DNA here is from genome assembly GCF_001723915.1 of Gavialis gangeticus. NCBI lineage: Eukaryota > Metazoa > Chordata > Crocodylia > Gavialidae > Gavialis > Gavialis gangeticus. The sequence goes on along the minus strand of NW_017729004.1, from coordinate 32,223,494 downwards.
TCTATTATCTACATCATCTGATTTCGCAAAACTTCATTTCTAGTTGGTGGAGTAAAGTAAAAGTAGGGACTCTCATTCCACAAAAAAACCCACCAAGACGATACAAATTTAATTAGAATCAAAGGATTTTTCTTTATAGCTGGGATGCCTGACAAATGTATCCTTTTCTATTTGTGTCCTTACTGCAAAAGGGCACATACCATCACTCAGAGCAAATTGCTCTAGCCAGACAGTGTGCACACGTTCTTAATAAACCATCCAAATGTCTAACTTGTGGGGCACTGGAACAAAGAAACAGGCTGGGCTGGTGCTGGAATAACAGTATCTGAGCAGCAAATAAACACAACACCAGAAACCCTTCCTTTTAAAAATAATGTAGAGGAAAGACATCAGATCCCTTGGGTAATTTCTCTTGGAAGCATTACCATTCTGTAAAATTTGATATTTTCAGAGAGTCACATGGCAGCTATGGACCAATGCCATCTATAAGTTAATTAGTTTTGTACATGCATATCCCAGACAATATTTCAAACACTTTGCCACCAATATCAATATTGTTTGGTCTGTATCCACTACAATTTTTGCCAAAATGCTGGACTGTATTTATAGAGTAAGGCTTTAGCTAAACAAAAACGTTGCTCTGGATTCACTTAAGTCAAATTTTAAACATATCTAGTTAAAGCAGAACAAATGATTTTCACAGATGCTCTTACTTTAGCATACAACAGACTTATTTTGGTTTATTTTGTGTTGCTCAGGAATAGATATAAGCTAAACTAAAATAAGAGTAAACCCTCTTAATCTGAGGTAAATGTGTTCACAAAGCCTTTATGCCATTTAAACTAAGCCATTTTAAAATTGAATTAAGTTAAATGTATCTAAAGTCTGCTTATACAAAAAAGCTCTGGGACTCACGATTCAGGCCCTTACAGAGACAAATTTTTCACAGTCATTCCACTGACTTGTACATGTTCTTCCTTTCAGCCTTGTCTTTCTTGCCTCCCTTCTTGGTTCAGTAGCAGGCAATTCACTGTCAGCATCTGGGCACTATCTCCCTTGCATCAGGCAATTAGCATTAGGCCTTTGCTTTTGTAGCAAGAACAAGAGGGAACCGTGATACAGAATTTTGAAGGGAGCAGTTGCCTCTGACCAAACACAGGTCTTCCTGACATTGCTAGACCTCAGGGACCTGCCAATGACACACTCCTACACTCGAAGTCCAGTTTGTCTTTAATCCATAACATGGCATGCCCACAGAATGAAGTCTCGGTCTGTCAATCAGAGAGTGCCGCAAGCTTTAGAGTTCAGCTCCGGATCTAAATTCTTTTGAAATCTTGAGGCTGTTCAGATCCAGGCTCTTGGCTTGGCCTAATCTCTTCAAAAATGGAAATGAAGTTGACAGACATCTTTTAGGCAGGTGCCCTGAAAAACAAAATATCATTACAAAAAAGACAGTAAAATACAAGAAGTGGTTGTATCTTCTCCAGCGACCAGGAATATGAGAAGAAACCTGCCAGAATTTTGGTGAACTGGACCTTCAGCGCACAGTTTATGAACCAGGCTGAGTGGGGAATGAACCAAATCCCACTGAAGTCAACGGCAAAACTCCTGTTGATCTTAATCAGGGGTTCCCAAAGAATCTTTGAAGAGCCATTTCTATGGGGCAGTCCTGGGTGGTGGGCTGCATCAAACGGTCTTGCAGGCTGCTTTGGCCTCAGAGCTACACCTTGGAAACCCCTGACTCAGCTGCTCCAGGATCAAAGCCTGACAGTATAGGCAATGTGGAAGCACACATCTCTGGTCAGGGAAGGGCTAAGGCACCTGTGTACATTTAAGCAGCTTACTGTGCCTGTGCAGACAAATTTTGCTAGCGTTCCCAATGTATTTAACACGCTATATATTTTAGTAAAATTATGTGATTGTTTTATGTTTGACTGATAGCTTCATTAATAGGAAATATAAGTAGATACATTTTGAGCCCATTTCAGCTTCATGAGCCATATTCTCCTCTTAATGCAGAATAACTCTCAACGTGCATGACTAAATGTAGCTTTTGTCCATTTTAAAAATAGAGGGGGAGCTGCTGGGAGCATGCATCAACTGTTACAAAGTAATTGCAATATCTTCATGCCCCTGTCATGATATAAGTTAGCTAAATTGCCCTAACTTTGATCGTGAGGCTGCAAACAGATGCTGACTTTGTGCCACCATAAACATTTTTATGGCAGCACAAAAGCCAAGAGAACAGAAGTCACAGCACTTTGTTGCACAACAGGTGCTTAAATGTCATGAGCCAACAAAGGTAGTAATAATTTGTGCCACCTTTTCTGGGGCAGATGTCTGTTCATTTATGGGTTTGCCACTTGCAGACATGGGTCCCAACTTGAGGCAGGGTACACGGGACCCTTTTCTCCCAGGATTAGGCCCCTGCTAGCTGCCCCACCGGCAGATCGGGGCAGGGGGCTTGGACCTGCCCCTCCCCTGCAGCTCTTTCCAAGCCCCTTGTCAGGAGCTCCTGTCCCAGCATCATTGTTTCTGCCCCAGCAGCAGATCGGCCTCAGGGGCCAGGAGACAGCTTCCCCATTGGTGGGATGGGCACGTTGCAGGGATCAAATCTGGTCCCTAATCCCTGCATTTGTAGACACCTACTCAAAAACCCTTATTGCTGGTAGCTCAGAGCCAGTAAATGTAGGCTGGAGTAAATGTATGTGTAGAGGCACCCTTATATCACTACAGAATCATGCAGCTAGAACAGTTACATCAGAATGGTTTATATCAGTATCCTTTGATAGTGATACCAGTGTTAATCTGTCTATATCCAATAGCATCAATAGCTCTACTCTGGATTGTAATGATGTGAATGAGTGCATTTATCCAGTAAAGACAAATGTTTCTAGCCTGGAGCAAACATTTGGGGAACATCCAGACTAGCCTTTATTAATGTGGTAACTACCTGGAGGTAACTGGCAAACAGTTGAAAGAGTCTGATGTAGACATAGCAGTAGGTGCAAAGACTTTGTTCAATGAGGCCGTGAGGTCTGCCTGATTCTACAGACAACTTGAATCAATAGCTTGCAGAGAGAAGTGAGAATTATCCCATTCAAAAAAACCCCAAGTGTTATCTTTGTTATGCCTCAGGGATAACCTACATGCAAACATTATCAGTGATTTTATTGCTGATCAAATCATGCAGGAAAGTAGCAATTCATTCTGTGGCTGAATGGCTAGAGCTTGTGGGCTACAGGCAGAGTGTAACAATGCTCATTTTTCCCCCAGTCTAGTTGTAGATCATTCTATTTTTATTTATCCTTATTTTTAAAAATGTGTTTTGTCTTATGTCCAGTAGTTTTTCTTTGGAATTAAAAAGTTGTATGTCACTTCCTCCAAAGATTCACATGTACCCAAAAAGATCTAGATTTTTAGAAATCTTTCTGGGAGAGGGAGCAGTACATGGTTCAGGTTGGAGCTGCCTCCTTTCCCCTTCTCTCTACTCCTTCCCCAGATTGGAGTGGCACTGCCCACCATACCCTGCCCACTCTCCAGACCAGAGGTGTGGGGAGCATTGCCCCACTGATTGCTCACCTCCTGGAACAGATTGGGAGGGAAGCGGAGCAGCATACAAGCAATTCATTCTTGTGAGAGAAACTCTCTTGCAGGGGAGATCCTCCATGGGTCAACCTGGAAGATCTTTCTTTCAAAAGGGGCATGCTTTCCTCAGGAGAAACTGAATGCATGCTTGTATACTCCTGTAGTTTCTACAGGGAAAGTTGTGATTCAGCTGGTAAAAACATAATGCCTGTATGTGACCAATGTAATCCAGATTTCCTGTTAGCAAACCCCTTTAGATTTATCTATGCCAATATTCCATTTAACTTCAACTAAGTCCTAATATTCCTTTGCTATTTTAGTACCTTGGGCCCCAGACTTCCAAAGGTATTTAGGCATCTAGCTCCTTTGAGGACCTTGGCTTTTCTGTCTTGTACAAATGGTATAATTCCCAAATGTGCTAACATAGCAATGGTAAATGAATGGCTAATAGTGCTACTGTATTTACATACACTATTATAAATTAGAACCGTTGTGTATAGAGCATGATTATTAATAACCCCATTCAGCTCTATGTTACATGTGATTAAACAAGGAACACAGTGTTCTCTTTGTAATTACTTACTTACCCTAACATGAATTTTAAAAGAAACATATGAATGACTTCCTTCTGTTATCAGGTATATTAAGCAGACTCTTCTATTGAATGATAAACAAAGAGAAGAAAATTTTTAGATCAGTGTTTTTCAGCCGGTGGTCTGAGGACCCCTGGGGGTCTGCAGACTATGTCTAAAGGGTCTGTGAAAGATGATTATGAACGATCAAAAGTATATGAATACCCACACTTACAATTCAAAGGGGTCCACACCTAAATTTGAAATTTTGTAGGGGTATGCAAATGAAAAAAGGTTGAAAACTACTGGTTTAGATGCTTTCATATGTAGTAACTTTGCCTAAATTTCTCTCATACAGTAGTTTATATATGGACAATATGTATACAGATATGCAGCAATTAACTAGTATACTACAGTAAGATGCAGGGGCGGATCCAAGATTTGGGAAAGGTGGGTGCAGGAGCAGCGATACACCAGCTCCTAGCCACCTCTCCCACAACCCACCAATGGGGAAAACCCAGGCTACAGGAACCTCTGGAGATTTTTTAATATTCCCAAAGCAGGGAAGCATCTTCCCTTTCCCCACCAGCTCAAGGCACATCCTTTCCCTTGCCCTCTCTTTCTATCCCCTCCTTCTCCAGTTGCTGCTGCTTTCCCTGCTGTCCTGGGTGCAGAGGAAGATTCAGAGTTGCTCCTACTCACTTGAGCCAGGCTGTGTGGGGGCTGGGCTTAGCTGGGAACAGTGGCAACAGCAATGGGGAGGGGATAGGTTCCCCCACACTTCCCTGTCTCCCCAGGAACATCTGTGGGAGCCCAGCCCCCTGGGCAGCCCAGCTGGAACAGGCAAGAGCAGCTCTACAGATTTTGCCCCCCCCCCCCCCCCCCCCCCCCC
>NW_017729004.1:32216817-32218255 GCF_001723915.1 Gavialis gangeticus | reverse complement strand
CCCCCCCCCCCCCCCCCGCTCCCCAACAGCAGGGGAAGCACCCATGGCAGGTGGGGGATGGAGGAAGGAGAGGGGAGGGCACATGCCTCTGAGCATGGAAAGGAAGGGGAGATTCTTTTCCACTTTGGGTTTTTTTTAAGTCTCCAAAGGCTCCAGTAGCATGGACCAGTCTGAAAGTACCTTCTATCTGCAATGAAGAGCATTTTGGAGCTTAATTCAGAATAGAACCCAAGCAGAAACTACACAGAATTGTATGTCGCAGACAGACGTGCAGCTCCCTGCTGTAACCGAGTGCTTTGCAGGAAGCATTCCGAGTTAGCATGATCTCCTGGACCAAACAGAAGTTCACTGATTTCCCCCAGCAATGGCCCCCCCTCCCTCCTAGGCTGTGCTGTTTTCAGAATGGGAGTGGGGAAAGGGAGCTCATTCTAGGTGTTCCCCAGTCAATGCTGGAGGGTGGGGTGGGTGTATTTGAGCTCCCCTACCTGTGGAAGGGGGGGGCACTCCAATACGCCTGCACCACCCTCCAGGAAAGGTTGAAAAAACCCTAGACTGAACTCCCTCCATTCCCTTCCCCCTCTCCCTGTATTCTGAAAAAGTGACAGGCTGGGAGGCGGCAAAGACAGAAGTTACAGAAGATGCTGTTTTGAAACATCTTTATCTGAGATTTTTGCCATATTTGATCCAGTCTGCATCTGTGCACTTACGTTTGGTCATAGCTATACACCTATTTCTACGATGAGATCAAGCAAAAATTGTCACTTCTGTCAGTGCCTATACACAAGTAGGGATGGGGAGCTCATGTCATCTAGTCCAACTTCCTGTTCATAGCAGGATCATCCCTTTCTAAACTACCCTAGACAAGTGTTTGTTTAACCTGTTCTTAAAAACTTACAGTTGTGGAGATTCAACAACTGCTCCAGGCAGCCTGTTCCAATACATAAACATCCTCAGCTTCAGTGAGAAAGTTCTTCCTAATATCTAGTCTAAATTTCCCTTGCTGCAATTCATAGATTCATAGACATTAGGGGCTGGAAGGGACCTTGCAAGATCATTGAGTCCAGGCCCTCTGCCATAGGCAGGAAGTCTGCTGGGGTCAAATGACCCCTGCAAGATAAGCATCCAAATGCCATTTGAAGGAGTCCGGAGTAGGTGCTTGCACCACCTCTGGGCAGAGTTTGTTCCAGACCCTGGACACTCAGACCATAAAGAAGTTTTTCCTTAGGTTCAGTCTAAATTAGCTTTCCAGAAGCTTGTGGTCATTAGTTCTTGTTTCATAGTTTCTAGGGTCGGAAGGGACCTGAGAAGGTCATCTAGTCTGACCCCCTGCTATGGCAGGAAAGAGCACTGGGGTCAAACGACCCCAGCAAGGTGTTCATCTAACCTCCTCTTAAAACCCCCAGGGTAGGAGCCTGCACCACCTCCCTTGGAAGTTGGT
>NW_017729004.1:32213449-32215614 GCF_001723915.1 Gavialis gangeticus | reverse complement strand
TCCTGGTCAAGCTCCTCACCCTGGTTGGGAGGTCTGTAGTAGACTCCCACCGTTAAGTCTCTTTCGCCTCGACAGCCTTTCACTCTAACCCAAAGCACTTCAGAGTGCCCCTCCCCTGACTTCTTGCCAATGGACGAGGATGTGTATTCCTCCTTAATATAGAGTGCCACACCCCCACCTCTCTTTCCTATCCTGTCCCTCCTGTACAGCCTATAGCCTGTGACATTCACCGCCCAATCATGTGATGAGTCCCACCACGTTTCCGTAATCTCCACTATGTCTGGGCTAGTGTTATCCCTTGGGGAGCCCTGGTGAACAACTGTTCTCCCAGATCCTGGTGTGCACCCCTTATCTACTTATAGGCTGCCACCAAGTCCCCCCGAGCCTTCTCTTCTCCAGGCTAAAGAGTCCCATGTCCCTCAGTGTCTCCTTATAAGGCTTGCTTTCTTGGCCTTTGATCATGCGGGTAGCTCTTCTCTGGACTCTCTCAAGCTTGTCCATGTCCCTCCTGAAGCGGGGGGCTCAAAACTGAATGCAGTACTCCAGCTGTGCCTCACTAAGGCCATGTAGGGTGGGAGGATGATGTCTCTGGTTTTGCTTGAGATGCATCAGTGGATGCATGCCAGAGTTGCTTTGCTTTGCCAGCCGTGGCATCACATGGGTGCCTCATGTTCATCTTGCCATCAGTCAAGACCCCCAAGTCTCTTTTGGTCGAGGTGCTAGTGGCATAGGACTGCCGAGCCTATAAGTATGATGCTGGTTTCTCCTCCCAAGGTGGAGAACCCTGTACTTGTCTGCATTAAATGTCATCAGGTTTTGGTTCACCCACCTTGTGAGCCTGTTCAGGTTGACCTGTATCTCCAACCTGTTCTCCACTGTGGCTGTCTTCCCCCATAGTTTAGTGTCATCCGCAAACTTTGCCAGTCTGCATCTGACACCTGAATCAAGATCATTAATGAAAATGTTGAAGAGTACTGGCCCAAATACTGAGCCCTGAGGGACACCACTAGTCACTTCGTGCCATGTTGATTTGCTCCCATCAATCAGTACTCTTTGGGTCCAATTCCAGAGCCAGTTCCCCAGCCATTGGACTGTGAGATGGTTGAGGCCTTAGTTTTCCAGCTTAGCCATGAGGACATCATGGAAGACCAAGTCAAAGGCCTTCTTGAAATCCAGATATATGACATTAACCTCATCTCCCTTGTCCAGGCAATGTGTTACTTGGTCATAGAAGGAGTTGAGGTTGGTCAGGAAAGACCTTCCAGCAACAAAGCCATGTTGGCTGGCACTCAGAAAGTTGCCTTCTGTTAGCCTGCTGCTGATGGAACCCTTGATAATTTTCTCCAGGAACTTTCCAGGGATGGATGTCAGACTTTTTGGTCTATAATTCCCTGATCTTCCTTCCTTCCTTTCTTGAAGATTGAGACCTCATTGGCTTTTTTCCAATCCTCTGGTACCTCTCACGAGCAACACGAGTTCTTAAAGATCTTCACCATATTGAGAACATGTTGTCTTATTCTTCCTTCAACTTCCCATGTATCCGAAGAAGGACTTTTTGTTGTCTTGATTCCTGTGGCTAGCCTGAATTCAGTGTTTTCCTTGGCTTTTCTGGTCTGCTCTCTACAGGTGCAGGCTAGTGACGTGTAGTTCTCCTTGGTGATGACTCCCATTTTCCATCTGGCATAGGCTTCTCTTTTTAGCTTCAGGAGGTCCAAAAGTTCTCTATCACCAGCCCACTGACTGCACGTCCTTTGGGATGGGATGGACTTTCCTTGTGCTAGTTAGGGAACTTCTGGAGGGACTGGACATATTCAAGTCAGCCGGTCCAGACGATCTCCACCCTAGAGTACTAAAGGAATTGGCTGAGGTCATTGCAGGACCCCTGGCACAGCTTTACGAGCACTCGTGGTGCTCTGGTGTGGTGCCAGAGGACTGGAAGAGGGCCAACGTGGTTCCCATCTTCAAAAAGGGTAAGAAGTAGGACCCGGGAAACTATAGGCCAGTTAGTCTTACCTCAATCCTAGGCAAGCTGTTTGAGAAAATTATTCTGGCACACATTCACAAGGGGTCAGCAGAGGATTTCATGCTTAGGGGCAACCAACATGTGTTCATCAGTGGCAGGTCCTGTCAGACCAACCTGGTGGCCTTCTATGATCAGATCACCA
>NW_017729004.1:32204562-32213106 GCF_001723915.1 Gavialis gangeticus | reverse complement strand
CCCCCGAGCACTGCCAGGAGTGACCAGGAATAACGGTCACAAAGTGGCAGAGGGTAGATTTAGGCTAGATATCAGGAGGCGCTACTTCACGGTCAGGGCGGCTAGGATCTGGAACCAACTTCCAAGTAAAGTGGTGCTGGCTCCTACCCTGGGGGTCTTTAAGAGGAGATTAGATGAACACCTTGCTGGGGTTCGTTTGACCCCAGTAATCTTTCCTGCCATGGCAGGGGGTCGGACTAGATGATCTACTCAGGTCCCTTCCGACCCTAGAAACTATGAAACTATGATTACGTTCTTAAGGAACAACCATTCCTCGTGGGCTCCCCTTTCTAAAAGGCCATGGTCTCTAAGTGCCTGGTTGACCAGTCTCCTGAGTTTTTGAAAACTGGCCTTCCCAAAGTTGAGGATTTGTGTTGTCCTGAGACACTTGCCCATCCTGCATTGGACAGAGAAGGTGATCAGTTCATAGTCACTGTCACCAAGCTTCCCCTCAACTCTCAGATCATTCACCAGATCACCCCCTTTGGCCAGAACCAGATCCAGCAGTGCCTCTCCCTTAGTCAGCCCATAGACCTCTTGTGTTAGGTAGAGGTCATTAATGCATACGAGGAAGCTATGTGCCTGGTCAGATTTGGCTGTGTGCTCTTCTCACAAGATGTTGGGGAGGTTGAAATCTCCCATAACAACAACACATCTGGAGCTTGCAGCCTCAGCCAGTTTCCTATTGAATTCTTGGTCCAGCTTTTCCTCTTGGTTGGGAAGTCTGCAATAGACTCCAACAGTTATGTTCCTTTCCCCATGCTCCCCCCATATTTTAACCCAGAGGGTCTTGAGATGCCCTCCTTGGTTGCTAAACTCGGTTTGAAGGGAAGTGTATTGCTCTTTCATGTAGAGAGTTACACCGCCATCTCTCTTCCCACACAGTCTCTCCCGTACATGGTGTAGCCTTCTATACCTACAGACCAGTCGCAGGTGGAGTCCCACAAGGTCTCCGCTATTGCTACAAGATCATAATCATTGTCATTCAAGAGTAGGGCCAGTTCCTCTTGCTTGTTCCCCAAACTCCTGGCATTTGTATACAGGCAGCTGAGTCTGCCATGGGAAGTCCTGTGTTTCCCTGTGTGCTGGCACATGACTTTTTCTTGGGCTGCGCTTGGAGTGGGTTCCCTTGGGCTCCCTGGTCTGTTACTACTGTGGCTGTCATGACCCACACCAGAACTGTTAATTGATCTCCCATTCCCCAGTCATCTTAGTTTAAAGCCCTGTCAAGTAGGTCAGCCATCCTGGCTGAGAAGAGCTTCTTCCCTTCTTCCCATTTAAGCATAAACCTCAGAGGACAGTCTATTAGCATCTTTTTTATGACCCTGCTTTAGGTATTTGAACACTTATTAAATCCCACCATGGTCTTCTCTTCTCTAGATTAAACAATTTCAGTTCTTCCAACCTTTTCTCATAAGTCATGTTTCTTAGACCTCTGATCTTATTTGCTGCTCTTCACTGGACTCAATGTAACCTGCTTTTGCCTTTTTAGAAGTGTGGTGCCTAAACTTGGACGCAGAATTTCAGGTGAGGCCTCACCAGTGCTAGACAGAGAAAAAGAAACACTTTTTCTTTACTTCCAACTGGCTGGATTCTTGGGCTCAGAGGGTAGTAATCAATGGCTTGATGTCTAGTTGGCAGCCGGTATCAAGTGGAGTGCCCCAGGGTTTGGTCCTGGGGCCAGCTGTATTCAATATGTTCATCAGTGACCTGGAAGATGGGATGGAGTGCACCCTCAGCAAGTCTGCTGATGACACCAAGCTGGGGGGATAAAAGATATACTGGAGGGTAGGGCTAGGATTCAGAGAGACCTAGACAAATTGAAGAGTTGGAAAAGAAATCTCATGAGGTTCAACAAGGATAAATGCAAAGTCTTGCACTTAGGACTGAACAATCCCATGCACTGGAACAGGCTGGGGACCAACTGGCTAAGCAGCAGCTCTGCAGAAAAGGACCTGGTGGTTACAGTGGACAATAAGCTGAATATGAGCCAACAGTGTGTCATTCTTGCGAAGAAGGCTAACAGCATACTGGGATGCATTAGTAGAAGTGTTGCCAGCAGATTGAGGGAAGTGATTATTTCCCTCTATTCAGTACTGGTGAGGCCATATTTGGAGTACCGTGTCCATTTGGGTTCACATCTATACATGCACTCACTAAGGTGTATTAACATGGTGTGCAGACTGACTTGAGGCTAAAGTTAGTTCTAAGTCAGTTGACCTACACAGTGTTAATGCACCTTAGTGCATCTACACATGCATTAAGGTGCTTTTGCAGGTATCAAATTTAGGCACAAATAGCCTAAAATAGTCATTTTAAGGCACATCAAGGGTGCACACATGTAGACCCATGCCCTTAATGTGTCTTAAAAATGGCTAATGCACCTTAAATTGGCATGTGTAGACGTACCCTAAGAGAACGTATTTTAAAAGGCACCAAGGGTTTCAAGTTTCCTCTAACATTTATTTGTGTATTAGCCACCTCTTCCTGTATCCAGCAAATCCAAATGCCAAAATAATCTATTACAATAGCTAACTGTATCTTCCTTGGTTAGCAATTACACAAAATTTAGAACAGTCACAGTTTGAATGACAGTTTATTATATATACATTTCTGTAGTAGGGCTAATAGAAATCAGGGGGGAAATGTTAATTTTAATTTGAACACTAATCTAGGATCATGTTTTTTCAAAAGTCTGGATCTCTTGTATGTTTATAGGCAGAATGAGCTGCCCCGCAAAACAAATAACCAAATAACTTTGTTATCTGATGTCTAACAATCTGAATACACAAATAAACCATTGCGTCTGAAAGAGCACATTGACTTTTGCCTTTGTAGAGAAATGTGGAACTATCCCCCATCCTAGCAAGAGCAACTGAGAAACTCTGATATTAACTGCTGTGTCCTGGGATGCAGTTATGCAAGCTACAACATCAGTTCAGGCTTGAGAAGATTCCTACCCCCAATGCAGCAGCCCCACTGTGTGGGCCAGTATTGATGAGGATCAGGGACAAGGAGTTTGCCTGCCTCCCCAAATAAAGAGCCCTGGTGCAGCTCCAGGTGATGAGGGAAACATCTTGTAGGCTCAAGTCTTATGCCTAAGCACTGATTTCTTACTCTCTGGCTTAGATTTTCTCTCTGAAAATGTGGTCCTAACTTTAAAATGACTTGAGCAAATCAAGGAAGTCAAAAGTCCTTTAATTCTAAAAATCCTTCTTAGAGGTGGGAAAATTGACTAGTAACTTAATTTTTTCCTCAGTCATTCAGCTGGCTGTAGCGAGTGCAGCAGAATTGTGAAAGTGGGAACAAGAAGCAAGGAATAAACATGACAGGTAAAAAGATGAGGCTCTAATTTGAAAATACTGGAACAGTAAAATGAGATGCAATGTGGCCTTGGGTTTCAAAGGAGAAATCGCTTACAAGAGAGTTTTGGATGGGAAAGAGAGCTGGGACAAAAACAGAACCTAACAACGGAAGAGAGGGTTTTACAAAAAATAGGAAGAAATGAAAAGAGAGAAAGGGAGAGATGAACATCTGAAAACAGAGGCTGAGTTGGTACCATCACTGAAGCAGCAGAGGATGAAGCAGAGAGGATGGATCTGGCAGAAGACACACAGTGAAGTGCATTTAAAAAGGCTGCTTTAAATGCAAAAAGATCATTTCTGTGAAGGGGAATCTAGAGTGGAAAATCCAAAGAGAATCACCGAGGCAGGGGTGGCCAAACTGTGGCACAAGTACCCTGGACAGGGTGTGTGTGTGGCACATGGAAAGATCAGGGAGGGCAGGGTGCACAGTGGCAGATAAGACATGGCGCAGAAAGCAGAGCAGTAGATAGGGTAGGGGAAAGGGATTGGAGTGACAATGTGGAGGGCACAAGGCTTAAATTATGGCATGCCTGCCAAAAGGTTGGCCCCCACTGCACTCGGGGATGAGATCCTGGAAAGCTTTCTGTGAGGTTACGGAGGTCATAAACTTGTATTTTTTAATGTCTTTATAATGTATTTTTCCCTGGCAGATGATTGGGCTGGAGAACCATGGCTTTCAAAGTTGTCAGACCCTTTCCCTGAAATGAATGCATCCCAATATTGTAATGAAAAAATTTCAGAAAATGGAAACCTGGAAACTTCTCTAGTTCCCACCCTTAAGTCAGCTTTTCATTCACAAGTGCTTCTTTTCATCTTTAAAAAGTATTTGTGTTGCCAGAAGTTTTCAAAGAAATGAAGCTCGCTGCCCTCTGTTTAGTCACCAGTAAACAGATGTTCACATAAAATGTGTAATTCAGAATGGCTGGCAAGTCTACTCTAAAAAGGGTAGAAGAACCAGAGTAGCTGAGGCATTGAGCTCACCTCACCTGTCCAGAGGACACTGCCCAGAAATCTATATGATGATCATTAGTACAGCATCTCCTAGAAGCTTGCTTGCACTGCAATAGCCAAGCCAAGATAAATATAGTTTTCTGTAATCTAAATGAAAAGAGGTAATAAAACGTCAGTTCCCACTGCCATAGGAAAGTACACAAATAGATTCTCTTATTACTGAACTACTTGATTTTTATGGTTTTCTAGTCATTAGCTGTTATGCATGAAAAAACATGCACATGTTAAAAAAGACAAAAAAACCCTTATCATCTGCTTCAATGGCCTGTGGTCAAATGTATTTAAAACACCAACAATAATAATGCATAATGTCCCTTTTTTTTGCCCTGGAAGATAATCTCAGACTCCATTCCCAAACTATTTCAGATAATTTTGCCTTAAGAAAAGGTAATGCTCATTGACTAGTGTTGGCTAAGCCTTTTAGAAACTTGCATTTGTGGAAATGCTGCAATTTCATTTCACTGGAGCTGAGATAATACAACTTCACACGTCTTTGGTTTCATCAGCTTGACAAAAGGTTTTGATATTTCTTATGAATTTTCGATTCTGCATCTCAATCATCCAGTAGTAGCTCATGAGTTAGAAGTTTGAGACATTCTTAATATTACTCACCATGACTAATTTTTTAAAAGAGTTTTATGCCATATATGACTGACTTCTTATCTACAGTGAGCAGGAAAAATGTTTTTTATGGAAATAAACATGGTGATCTATTAAATTATGAATAAGGAATGCACCCGTTTTATGCTTAATTATAAAAAATAATGAGTAAAACATCAAAGAAAGTTTATTTTTGAATTCTAATGAAGAAGGAGGTTTGCCCCCTCCATCTTTTCCCCATTATTTACACAACAAGTTATAATATTTCAGAAGACTAAGTATCAGAAAAGCCAAAAGTCTGCTGATGCCAAACAGCTAATCAGGTTAGTGATTAAGGCACAGTGGGCACTTTTCCATGTGCTCTGGAGGTAGGGGAGGGGGTCCCGGTACTTTAATTTAGAGTGGCTCTAAGAGCCGCTCTAATTAAAGTGCTGCTGTGTCTTCTGTATCATGTCCCCACACTTCAAAATAGTGGCAAGGGTGCTTGAATTAAAGCTTATTCAATGAGCTTTAGTTCAAGTGCCTCTGCTGCCACTTTGAAGTATGAGAATACTGATACACGAGACGCAGGAAGGTGGTGATGCGCGGCAGTTGTGACACTCTGGCAGACTCGATTAATTCAGCGTGGAGCAGCCTCCATGCTCATGTATAGGTGCCCATCAGTTGCTATAACAGAGGGCAACAAGGCAATTATATTGCTAATTTAAAAGCCTACGTGATGAAGCAGCCATTTATAACTGGCCTCATTTGGAGCAGTTTCTTTAACTAATTTAACTCCTTGTTCTTGTAAAGGCTGAAAGAGCAGACTTCAAAGACTGGTTACATCCAAAACTCACCTTCACTTTTTACACCGCAATTTGAATCAAAAGTAGGTTGAGGTGCAGAGAGTTGGACTGGTGCCTGAAATTCAGCCAGCGTGTAATAACTCTGTGTAAACTGTGCTCATAAAAGAGGAAGACTCTTCTGAAAATTTACTTCTGCTGCAGTGGTAAGTGATGAACAGTATATGAGCTATTTTACAATAAACATAATCTTTAAAATCTATTCTGTCAGCTTTGCTCTATTCCAGCACAATGCATAGGTAAAATACAGTTTAGCTTGTTTCCTGAGGATTTTATTGGTGAAATATTTTGTTATTCAGGATCCCACTACAAAGTCATACAGGATAGAGAGAGTTCAGCTTGTAATCTTGGAACTTCTACATGCAGTTCGGTTTAATCTGTAGTTAAATGTAGCTGCTATTTTTCTAAATTGCCTTTGGTATCTTAGTTTTGTAAGAGTGGCCATATATGATGGAACATCATGCCTAATCTTAAAGTTGGCAAACTGTTAGAAAAAAAAAATTGAAGCGGTTGGGAGGTCCTGCAGCCAGTAATATATAGCAGAGGATACCCAACTGTTTATCTCATTTTCTGCAGATACAGATAATCCCTCCACAAGATGTCACAAAGCCTACAAGCAAACAACTTCTGAAAAAGGAATAACTGGCTCAAATTGTATGTACACTAGTATAACTAGGGGTGGTGAGAGGAACACAGGCCTCAGGTGCTAACTTTGGAGGAGTACTGTAATCATTCTCCACACCTGCAGAATCTGTACCCTGACAGCAAGAGCAGACCCACAGCATTTTTCCTGCTGTAGCAGCTGGTGCACAGACACTGAACCGCTGTAGCTTTAAGAGCAAGAGCCAGGGTGGGCAGAGCGCATAGTGGCGGTGGCAGCAGCGGCAGGCCGGGACTGTTTTGGGTAAGATTCCTGTGCCCACGCCCTGCTCTCGGATCTACTGAGCCCACTCCCTGCCCAGTTCTCAGAACAGTGTGCCCTCCTCCCCAGGTCTCCTGCAGGGTTTGCCCCGGGCACATAACCTGCTTCTTATGCCACTGTGTATGCCAACAACTGAAATGTTGCTGTTTAAAAGGGTGAAATATTTTCAGTGACTATCCAGAACAATGCCTACCAAAAATACCCACTTTGGGCTACTGAAAGGTCAAGTTCCTCATCAACTCATCAGTAGTCCTAGATGATCAGGTAGCCTCAAGGATTAAAATAAAAGCCTTCTTCCATCTCCTACTCTAGGAGGAAACTTCTTCTTTCTTCCTTATGAATATTTTGCCACCATAACACATGCATTTATCAGTATCACAGAAAAGCTCTATGAATGCATATGGAAGCAATGCAGGGGCTTCAGATTGTTCAGAATGTGAATATCTGCCTCTTCAGTGGGACAGATCATGAAGAAAACATCAACTCTGTTCATATGAAAGCCCCCGACTTTTCCCTCCTTCTGCTGTTCTTGACCCTGATCTTGAAAGCCAGCAACAGGTCAGGAATGCATATAATCAAATGCATCTCTATTAACACTCTACCAAAACAGCTGGGACAATTCAGCCTTAGAGACATTATTCAAAGAATATATAGTGACTGGTCATAGTCTTGTTCATGCTGTACTGGATAGTTATGACTGGTCATATATTAATGCTTTTGTTCCTTGGCTGGATGAAAGCAAAATGACTTTCAGGCAAATACTCAAATGTTCATCTTTAAAATTCAATTCCCCAAGATACTTAAACATGTCATTTCAAATTTGCTTTGTATGAACGTATATGTCAATAAATCTTCTTTGTTTGAATGTTTGTGGCAAGTGAACACATAAAGTAGCTGACATTAGTCTATTATGAACGTTTAGCCAACATTCATTTTAGTGTTTCCCCCAACTTTTCCTCATACTTCCATATCATCAGGGGCTCAGAGAGTTGATGTTGTCCATATTACTGTATAAGAAAAAAGGCATCTTTCCCAAGACTACTCATGATCTTCAGTTCTGTACAATTGTAGAGAAATGGGACTTCAGTAAGAGCAACTGTAGGACATAACACTGTAGGATGTAGACAGACATAATGCTTAGAATGTTTTAAATGCACATTAAACCCCAAGACTCTAGACATAGAGGGCACTTTAGATCAGTTTAAATTTCCTGGAATCATTTAAAAGCATGCAAGGGCTGGGTGTACATGAGACACTGACTGCGCAGTAGCCTGTGATGACTGTGCAGTAGTGTTGTGTGGCAGAAAGCGTGATGTGACACTACTGCGAAGTCGTCTCAAGCTACTGTGCAGTCAGCATTGTGAAGAAGCCATCTGGCGATACTACTGTGCAATAACTCCAGTTACTGCACAGACATTTAGTATTTGTTTATACACAGGTACTAAATGATGCACAGTCATCATCACGTGTAGACACGGCCAAGTGATATTTTGAGCTGGCCCTCACTGAACCAATTCAATGTGGACACAGAATCTTCTGTGCCTAGTGTCTGGTCAGCCCTCCATGCATCTCAAACGGCATCACTTCTCACCCCCCAAACCCATGCAAGGCAACAAGGTTGTTCTGGGATGCAATGAGGACTCTACTGCCAAAAGATCTATTCTATTACCTACAGAGACCACAGTCCACAGGGATGGGAAAGCAGAAAGTCTCCGTTGGTTTCACTTCCCTGCCTTTCTCCCCCCCCCCCCCCCCCCCCCCCCCC
>NW_017729004.1:32196343-32199562 GCF_001723915.1 Gavialis gangeticus | reverse complement strand
GCATGTAAACTGCTGCATACAGAATTTGCCTACAAAATCAATTTGGCTTTCTCCTGTAGGAATAGTGACTGATTTAGGGTAGCCAGGCTGGGGTGGGGGGAACTTTGTGGCCCTCCTGCTTGGGTGGGTGATTGTACGTGTAACAGTAAACACCTGTCATTTGCTAGATGATGATGATAGGGAAACAGAGCCATTGCACAATAGACACTTAATAGATCAGAATGGCTGTTAATTCTATGGTCAATGTGCAGTGAATTAGCTCACTAGTTGCTAATTGTTCCTTGCCCCCTGTGCTGCGCTCCTGGAACCAGCCCCGCTCTGAAAGCTCCATGCAGCACACAGGTGTTGGAAAAGCTGGGGAGTTCTTGAGGGGAGGAAAGGCATGATGGTATGGGTATGGGTACTGTACTACTCTCTGGTGGCATTCTGGCAGGACTGCAATCCCTAAAAGGTGAGGGTACTGCTTGGAATCCTTAATGGTATACCTGTGGATAGTTCTGTCACAGTACATTTCTGAACTGGGTCCCAACCAATGACATTCTTGGGAATGGTTTAATTGTTATGTTTTTCTGTACTCTAAAACGATCTTCAGTTGGCCAAGATTTTTGGTTAACGGGTATAAATTGGGGATGCATTGTGCATTGATACAAGATCCAAGCAATATTTACAATAGAAAGTTCATTTTTTTCCTAGAATTGTTTTTGTTTTGTTGTTCTATTACTCTTATAAACATAATTTATCATCTATTTCTTTTCATTGTGATTGTTTAAAAGCCCTAAACAAAAGAACAGTAAGACAAATTATTCTACAGGAGTGTATGAATTGGCATAGAGTAAGGAGTTATTATAATCTGTCAGACGACTACTTATTTAGGGACTTTTTAAACAACTGATAATTGATTCGCTGAATAAAACAGCTTCTTTGGAACCGATGGAACCTATTGTTTAACTACTTACCACATTTGCTGTAAATCATTAAAAATAAATGCTAGTGACCCTGGTTAAACTATTGCAGACATAAAGGAGCAGTTGAAGTGTGGTATGCAGCAGCATCACATAAACACATTCCTGCTGGCCGCATAGATTCGGAAGTGAACATTTAGAAAAAAATTGCTGGTGACAAATCTTGGTTTTTGTGCACAACCTGGTTAAGCTGGAAGCCAAGAAGACAAAATATCTCACCCAAAATACTAAGACAGATTACCTCCATGAAAGCTGCTGCAATGCTTTGATCCATGTGAGCAACATGCACATTCTACAGTTAGGCCATATAAATTTAATGGTCTCTGGCAGCTGAACTCTCAAGCACACCCTGCTGCTCCATATGGACTGCCTCTGCAGCTTGGAATAGTGTAGCCATGTTTGCCTGAGGCTTTGGGTGGGCTAATTAGCACTTCTGAATGAAAGTGCCAAGTAGGCCACCCCACACTAATTAGCCCACCCTCCTGGACATGGCTACTCTGCTTTCAGCTTAGGAGGTATTGCATGTGGAGCTGCATGCCATACTCAACAGCACTACTGCTAAGTTTACCATTTAGATGTACCTTAGACCTCTTCCCATGCCACACAACTGTGCTGGTTATTTAGCTACTGTGACTCAAACTGCTGTAGTTTATGTGGGTTTAGATCAGGCCCAGGCAGCCCAGAATCCGGAAGAAGTGAGGAGGCATACAATCAGCTTAATCACTCCTCTTTGCAAGCTAGCTTCAGCTTGGACACAGCCAAGGACTGGAGCCTGGGAGCCTATTCAAAGAGTACTTTGCTTTTTCATGTAAATAGGTGGCAGGAGAAATCCAAATTTCTGGAATTCTGTTCGAGGATGGAACAGAATCCAGGGACACTGAAGTATGTGGGAGAGAGATGAAGGATGAAAAAGAGATAAGGAAACCCATAACAGGCAAGAGGGAAAGACAAAAATGGGGTGGGCTGGGGTAGGAGGAAGAGAAAGACATAAGCAGGAGGAAAAGAACAGAGAATATGGGGAAATGTAAAGACAGGGTTTGTAATTGAAGGGAGATGGGTCAGCAAATAAAGAAGAAAGCAGGACAGTAGAACATGGGAAGAGGAAAGAAAGACCAAGACTATGTCTATGCTTCAAAGATGGCAGAGACTGCAATCAATGTAGACATACTTGAGCTATTTTTAAGTTACCTGGGTGGGATGCTATTGCCAGTACAGCTGCAGCACGCAGAGCTCCAAAAGCACTCAGGATGTGGGTAAATATTTAGTGATTATTTCATGGTGTACTCTATGTGGCCGCAGCTCCACTGCTAGTAGTGCAGGCAATCCCCCAGTGTGGGAATGACTGTGAATGATAGGAAGGAAAATGTTACTTTTCAATAGGCCTGTGCAAAGCGGCAAGTATTTGCTTCAGATTCGGCCAATTCGGGAGACAGTGATTTGGTTCAGTGATTCAAATTGCTGTCCCGAATCGATTCAGCTGAATCTGATTCAGAGATTTGGCCGCTACTAAATTGGCCGAATCTCTGAATTGGACAGGCCCCATCCCTTGCCCACTCTCCCAGCAACATCTATGGCTGCCCCGCCTGCCCAGCTCCTGGCTCTTTGAGGAAAAAAAAAGCCCCAGTATCACTGGCTCCTGCCAGGCAGGGGGGTGATTCCCCACTGCCCCCCGCTTCCCCGTGCTGCATGGGGGGCTCTGTCATGAGCCTCCATCCCCCGCACACTCTCTCAGCCCCAGCTCCTGGCTTAACTCCCACTGCCCTGCATTGCTTGGGGGGCTCTGCACAAGCCCCCAGAGGCCCCAACAGCCACTGTGGCAGCTGGTGAATGGGGGCATTTTTAATTTTTTTTTTAAAACGAGCCAGCAGCTAGGGCTGGGTGGGGCAGCCATGGGGGGCTGGGAGAGTGGGCGGAGGTTTGTCACTTGCAAATCAAGGGAAGTGATTCTTTTGCTCTATTCAGCATTCACGTGAAATACTGTGTCAAGTTTTGGGCCTCTTTAGTGTCTGAGCCCCCAAGGTCTGGAATAGCCTGCTGCTGGACGTGGTTCAAGCACCTACTTTGAACGCCTTCGAGAGAAATCTGGATGTTTTTCTTGCTGGGATCCTATGACCTCAGCTGACTTCCTGCCCCTTCGGGCAGAGGGCTGGACTCGATGATCTTCTCCAGTGCTACCAAAATAAACACCACCCTCAATAAAATCATCAGAATCCATGGATCCTAAGTATCTGTCCCAGAATGTGATATATTTTGTCCA